>NC_053497.1:175293354-175997104 GCF_905171775.1 Rana temporaria | reverse complement strand
ACAAGCCCTTAAATATAGTTCCGGACTGGCGCATATCCCACTTGAGCCAACAACCCCCAACGTTACAAGGCGGTGGAATCCGGGTCCTTGCTCCGCAGTGACATCACGTCAGGAACTGTTGGCTGTGTGCGGAAGTGCAGCCAGGCGAAAGGCATTGCACGTTGCAGGTTCTGTCCCTGTGAAAGGAGAATCTTGGCAGAACTGGAGATCCCTGGAAATGTAAGTCCCTCTGTTATATGAACGGTGTTTGTGGGCATGAGACGCACAATCTGTGTGGAGCTGAGGAGAGCTCGCATGGAGTGAGAAGCAACGTGCTTTAAAGTGACAGCGCTTCATTTTTTGCTGGACGGCGCAAAAGTTTGGTGGAGTGACTGAAGATGATGCAAGGGTTTGAGCCTGCCGGAGAGCATTGCAGACTGGTTTTTGCTACACCAACGCCAGTTAAAGGGGAAGTGCATGTGGTTGCCCCTGGCAACGCTGGCGCAGGCAGGCCAGCTGTTAATATGCAAAGTCCCATACTTACAGGAGGATGCAGTTGGGGACGTCCTGCTAAGGCTCTGAAGCAAGAGCGCTGTTTGCGGCGCAGAGAGTGGGGGCGCCATGTTGTCGCCAAGTGCCCTTTGTCTCAGTCGCCAAGACAAGGTGACATCGCTAGACAAAGGTCTGCGACAATGTTTGGAAAACCTGATTTGAGTGTCCAAAAGTCGGATCCGAAGTTCGAGAGGTATGTGGTTGCCCGTAGCAACGGTGGTGATATCAAGTCCACGTGAGAAACGTATTGCCGACAGAGGAGCGCGGCAAGTTGAAAGCAACAATGCGTCAAGGATCGCAAAGCCGCTGCGTTTGGGAGAGTCAGCAAAGTACAGCTGGAAGAGCGCCGTCTCCCTTAGCAACGAGAGATCCAATAGTAACCGGGAGGAGGAGCTACAGTGGCGATGTGGAGAGGCGTCCCACTAAAGATGTGTGCAAAAATGTACCGTGCCTGGAATGTGGTCGGCTGGGGCATGGCATTTTTTCTTGTCCCAGGTTATGGAACATGGCTGGAGACACGGCTACTGGGCAGAAGTCTTTGTCTGCAAGCCCAGGTCCTTGTGCAAGCGTGTTTGCAATCACCTCTGGCAACAGTGAGGAAGTACCTGTTGTGCCTGCAGGGGGTGCTAAGGAGTCAGCAGTGGTTGCTGCAGTTTCATCCCATGGCCACCAGGGACAGTTGGCCAGTGAAAGTGCGATAAAGGATAGACAACGTACTCAAGTGAACATGGCAGTCCCTGTTACAGTGATCGGTAAGCCGGGCCGCCTTGGGCTAAGCTGTGGCTGCAGCGCAGAGATCCGCTCCCTCCTCCTCCTTCCCCTCCACTACATGATGTCACACACAACTATCGCATGCAGTACTCTGACAGTTCCCTCCCCCGGGTCCTCCAGCTGCTGAGCCATTCGGCGGCTCAGGGCTCTGATGCTTAGGAGCTGGCCCCGCCTTCTTCACTTACAATGGTCGGGACTCGTGAGGGGGTGTGGCCTTTGCCTGTTACGGGGAGCGGAGCGGCCGGCCGCAGGGATGATCGCACGGTCCCAAGTTCTGGGCAGAACAACATGGAGGTACAAAAAAAAAAAAGCTCTAAAAATGTTTTACTTTTTATGTAGCTACTGGACTAAGAAATTGGGTTGAAAATTTTCTTTCACTCAGGACAGAGCTACAGGAAAAAACAGACACCATCTTGATCTTTGTCAACTTTATTACTTCTATCTTTAGACTTTTACATAGAAGTAAAAAAGTTCTGTTAGCTGACAAAGATCAATATGGTATCTGGTTTCTCCTGTAGCACTGTCCTCGTAAGTTTTCAACCCAATTTCTCCCAGTCCCCTGTGTCACCCAGTCCCCCAGCCCAGGCACACCCTAATCCCCCTGTGCAGCACAGATTCCCCCTACTGCCCTGGCCATATTTCCCCCCTGCAGCACTGCCAGCTGTTGCTGCTGGGATGTTTTAGGAGTGGGGAAGGGGCCAGTAAATATGTAATTTACCGGCCCCTTCCTTTTCTGAATGAACATCGTGAGTGATCGGTGGTGTGTGTTTGGACTTTGGGGTGCACACCCTAATGCAATAGGCTGCGCACACCTATGGCTTTCATATCTGTCTTATCTTTATATAATATGCTCTTTAAATGTTTCTTTAAAATGTATGGTTTTCTCTTTTATGAACAAGAAAATAATGACGTTATGATGTTAGGCTGGTATAATAATGCTATGGGGCTGGTATGAAATGTTTTCCAGGGCTGGTTTTTACTCCCAGTCCGGCCCTGTCGGTAAGACTGTTGCTGGTAAATGCATGGAAATTATTGACTATGGGGTAGATTCAGGAACGATTTACGCCGGCGCATCCATAGATACGCCGCGTAAATTCAAAGCTACGCCGGCGTATCTATTTTCTGTATTCAGAAAGCTAGATACGCTGACTTTAGCCTAAGATACGACTGGCATAAGTCTCTTACGCCGTCGTATCTTAGGGTGCATTCTCACGCTGGCCGCTAGGTGGCGCTTCCGTAGTTGTTAGCGTACAGTATGCAAATTACATTCTTACGCCGATTCACAAACGTACGTGCGCCCGGCGGTAGTTTTTTACGTCATTTGCATAAGTCGTTTTCGTCGTAACGTTGCTCCTGCTATTAGGAGGCGCAGCCAATGTTAAGTATGGACGTCGTTCCTGTGTCGCGATTTGAAAATGTTACGTTGTTTGCGTAAGTCGTCCGTGAATGGCGCTGGACGCCATTTACGTTCACGTCGAAACCAATGACATCCTTGCGAAGTCATTTACCGCAATGCACATTTTAGGGACGGCGCATGGGCCGTACGTTCGGCGCGGGAACGCGCCTAATTTAAATGATCCACGCCCCCTACCCGGATCATTTGAATTACGCGCGCTTACGCCGACCCCTTTTACGCTACGCCGCCGCAACTTACGGAGCAAGTGCTTCGTGAATACTGTACTTTCTCCTGTATGTTACGGCGGCGTAGCGTAAATACGATACGCTGCGCTGCCGTTTAAATTGCATGCCCCTACCTGAATCCACCCCTATGTGAATGTGCACACTGGAGTTGAAGTGACCCCAAATGGGAGATCCAGTGTCTGTGTGGAAAAGGACTTGCCTCGCTGCAGTGCCCTGTCCAGTGGGGAGGCAAGTGGTAAAGTTGAATATGACAATGTGATGGGTAAAACTGATAATATTGTGTTGTCTAAAGTTGATGGTCCAGTTGCTAATGGGCTAGTGCAGCTCACTAGAGATATAAATGTTGCTATGAATGCAGTTAAAGATGTGCTATCTCCCCTAGCAACTGAGACAAGGGTTATAGAGGTGTCCCTAGAAACCCCCAGGGAGCTCTGCGTTTTGGAGCCGGAGGTTGCCTGGGACAGCTATGGTGCCGCTCTGAGGGATAAGAGGGTACCTGAACATGGTGATAATGAAGTGTTAAACGCTAAAACTGATATGTTTGAAAACAATCATGATGGAAATGTGTTATTGCAGTCTGGCAATGACAGGTGTGAAGGTGTTCATGCGTTTAATGAAGCGCCACCAGAGCAAGGTGGTGAGAGTGTGGTATTGCAGTCTGGCAATGACAGGTGTGACGGTGTTCATGCATTTAATGAAGCGCCACCAGAGCAAGGTGGTGAGAGTGTGGTATTGCAGTCTGCTCTGGTTAAAAATGTATTGCCACAGTCAGGTTTAAACAAAAGTGACATGTGCAATGTGTCTGTTGCTGTGCCACTCTGTCCCTCTGGTAGCGCAGAGATAACAGACTGGGACAGATGGGCAAAAAGCCTGTTGGCTTTGTTGGAAAAGGCCTCTGTTGGTAAAAGTGGAGCAGACATGATTTCTGCAGTGCCAGATGAAGGACCTGCAGACCAACTTGTATGCAATGGTGCATTTGCTGCTGCAGGTGATGTTGCTCACAAGATGGAAGCGCCAAGTAACGGCGAACGCACAGAAGAGGTCATGTCTGTGATCCACAAAGGTTCTAATGATGTGGTAATGGATGGTGCCGCGCCAAATGAGCTGATGTTGGTGGAAGTGCCAGATGGCACAGCAATAAATGAAGTTATTGTAGTCAAAGGTCCAAATGTTGTGTTATGCGATGATGTTCAGCGGTCGGGACAGTGGCTGGCAGAGGATCTCATGCCAGTGGAGTTGGTGTATACTGAAGCTGCCATAGACAACCACTCCGCTGGGTGCAGTTCCTCTCCAGACACTGCCCTGCCAAACATGGGTGAAATGAAATATGACAAATGCATTGATATTTCTGACCATGATGAAAAATGCAGCATGTTGGCGATTTTTGATGGTTTGGTTGCCATGGGTGACATCAAAAATAATGGTAGACCTGATGGTCTTGGTCAAGTTGATCTGGTTGTAGCAAACCCTGAAAATGGTGGCGAGACAGGGAATTGTAGGTTTGACACAGAAGAGGTAAAAGGTAAAGCAGAATTAGGCCCCCTACAGGTTCAGGAGGGTAATTCTGGGGAAGGTTTCCTGAGGTTTGAGGAACATCTAGGATCTGAGAAGGATCCTGGTAAACAATGGTTGGAGGGAAATGGCCCAAAGCTTATCAAGGTGTCACATGACTTAAAAACCTCAGAGTGGGGAGACAGTCAGGATGTCCTTCAGAGGGAGACTAGGACGAGGCCGCAGTCATATGAGGGTGTTAGTGATGAAACTGACAGAAGGAAGCCTGCAGTGTACATGGGGAAACAAGTGACGCCAAGTTTGGACAGTAAGGGGGTGCCCGTAGATAGAGCCCAGAGAGGGACCAGTGTCGCCCCAATAAAAGAGCCCCCGCTTATTACTAAACAAGTGTATAAAAATCTGATCCCTTCCAAATTAAATAAAGGGAAAAGGGGTGGTCTATCGGAAATTGAGGGAGCCCTTGGTAACCTTAATGGTATCGGACCCTCAGGCCAGGTTCACACCTATGCGAATTGAGTGCGGCTTAAACCGCATCCAATTCGCAGGACATTTCAAAATACATTGTTTTCAATGAGGCTGGTTCACATATGTGCGATGCATTCGCACTGCGCATTGCCTCCAAACCGTGTGCGGTTTTTATGTCTTGCGGTGCGGCTCAGGTGCAAAATAAGTCCCATTATCTTCTATGGGTACGCAGCTGAATTCGCAGATGTGTTCAGTTCTCTTCAGGAATTTCTCTCATTCAGCTCAATACACTTCTCCCCCACTCTCCTCTCACCCGGAACTTCTCCCAGGTCTCCAAATTTGCATCTAAAATGTTGCTAATCTGCTGAACACGTCTCTTATCTCTCTGCAGAGATAAGAGAGCTGAAATTCGCACCCAGGCCTGGCCCTACCATGGGACCCGATGGTACCATTGTACCAGGCAGCACTTTCAGGAGGGCAGCAAATTGCCACCCGCCCGCCATCCCATTCCGCCAGCTCCACTCTCCACTGCACTGTGGGGCTAATTGCCGCCTGACAGCTCCTCCCGTTCTGCTCTCAGCTCCACTGTGGGGCTAATTGCATGAATAGAGCCATAACAGGTCCTCTTTATACTCCTATATACATGTATAGAGCCATGATAGGTCCACTTTAGTTATCATGATATCAAATAATGGATGTGGGGGCATTTTGTTGGGTGTCATTTTTTTTGGGGGGGCAGCATTTCATTCTTGGTACCAGGCAGCACAATGTCTTGGGCCGGCACTGTTTGCACCGCACTAGTGTTATTCCGGCCTCAAAGTTCAGAAATCAGCCTTGGGTTCAAAAAGGTCCCTACTGATAAGGTGGCTAGGGTAGGTCCAAGGGAAATGGGAAGACAGCGCTTTTGGAAGCGTACACGTAAAAAAGTATGGGAGTGTCTTTGCAGCCCCCGAGTAAATGTAGCAGGGGGACGCGGAGAAAGTCACCTGATGGGACAGGATTTGGCCCATGTGGGTGGTAGCTTGCATGGGCATGCCAAAGTGAGGAGGTTGTGCTGGTGTGTTCCGCCCTCTGGGTTGAAACAAGGGGGGATATGTAGTAGTGTGGTACCCCAAAAGCGTAATGACCCCGGATTCTCAACCAGGCAGGTTAAGGGGCTCCGGGGTATTTGCTGGTTTGGGAGGAAACTGGCTATTCAGTTTCCTCTGTATTTACTAAAAACCACTTTGGGACCTGGAGCCCGGGGATTTCGTAGAGATCCGGGAGGGATGGAATCCCCAGTCCTGGGTTCAGGCTTTAAAGCTGATCAGCACACTGATTGTGCAGGTGTGTGTGGGCCTGATAGGAGACTCAGGACCAGCATTCTGGGCTCCACCCTCCCGAGGGGTCCAGGCTTGGAAGGGAGAGTGCAGGGGTGCACTGAATTAGCTGGAGAGTGCAGGCTGCACTGTGAAACCCCAGAGACCTGAGTCTGAGGTTGCTGACGGGAGTCAGGAGGGCTCCATGCTGGAGCCTGAGCAGTTGTGCTACTGCTGACAAGAGCCAGGTGGCTCGGTATTTTCTTTTGCACGTGTGAGCCAGGAGGCTGAAGTCATTATTTTGTTTGGACTTTTATTTTTGCCTTTTCTAATAAAAGTGGGCCAACAAGCCCTTAAATATAGTTCCGCATATCCCACTTGAGCTAACAACCCCCAACTTTAATATATACAGTATGTATATATATATATATATATATATATATATATATATATATATATAGATAGATAGATAGATAGATAGATAGATCCTAATGTGTCAATGTGTTTCGCCGGAATTGCTTCATCAGGACACATGAAAACCCCTCAACAATTATCTAAGAGAAAAACAAGAATATTGAAACATAGTATAAAGCAAACATACTGACCTACAGTACAAATTCATAGATTGTATAGCTGACTACAGGTCCTCATGGGTCAACGTGTTTCGCCACAATGACTTCATCAGGGCACACAAAAACACCTTAACAATTATCTAGAGAAAAACAACAATATTTAAACATGGGACATAGACATGACTGGTGACCATCCGGTCACCGGAAATCTCTATCGTCGTGAACCGGCGCCGGCCGATTCGTTCTCCGGGCCCCCGATGGCACGGGAGAGCGTGGAGAAGCACCGAATGACGGCGGGAGGGAGGGGACGTCCCCTTCCGCTGCCTATAAGAAACTGCCGCTAGGATCGTTCTTATCGTGCGCAGAATCGCTGGCAGAAGACGGTGATATCTGAATGATGATTGTAGCCGCACCCATCATTCAGATATCATCGCACAAAGTCGAGGACGTCATATGACGTCCTCGGGGGGGGGCAAGTGGTTAAGCTGTATGTTGAGCTACATTGCGCGCCAGGGGCAAACGTGTAGCGAGAACAGAACAGCAGACTTGCCAGCTTGATCGCCAGACAGTGGCGGACTGACCATTGAGGCACCCGGGCACTGCCCGAGGGCCCCATGCCACTAGGGGGCCCCATCAGGGTTGCCAGGCTCAGTAAAACCAGGGACAGTATGTAAAAACCTGTTTTTTTGTTTTTTTTTTACATCTGTCCCTGATATGTCCAAAACCGACATGCTTTTGATGTGAAAATCCCTGGCGTGGTGGCCATCTGTAAGCCCGGGGGCCCCATAATCTTCTATTGCCCAGGGGCCCCATGAGTTGTCAGTCCACCCCTGTTGCCAGATGAAAATAAAAGAAAGAAAGCCTAAAAAAGAAAAAAAAAAGAAGAAAACGAATGCAGCCAACACATCTAGGAATAGGTGAACTGCAGTATAATAGTGGTTTGGGTTTAATAGCGCTTTAAAATAAGAACCTTTTTCCTTTTCATGGAACATTTTTTTTTATTCTTTTCTTAGCTTTAAGAAGTATGTTAAACTGGGAAAATAAATTGCCATCTAAATAAGCCGGCTCGCTTTTTTCAACAATTTACAAATTACACACCGTTTTAAGCTGTAACAATGGGGAATGTGGGACAGGAAACGTCAATATAATAGTGGTGTACACTTACAATAACTCCAACATTGACATAGCAACAGAAAGTGTGAAAGGAAACCCATGTAAAAAAAAAAAAAAATTGGAGTACGTTTTTTTTTTTTTTTTTTTTTATTCAGGGTTTTTTTTTTTTTTTTTTTGAGTGAGCAGAGGGAGGACGCTTCCAAGGCTGATTTGAATAACATGCAATTAAGAAGGCATGTTATGAGATAAATGATATCCTCATGAACACAGAAATACATTTAGACTGTGTTGTTCATGGCAGGTTAGAGAAGAAGTGAAGGAGAAAAATAATAATAATAATAATATTGCACCATCTTAAAGCCCAACTCTGGTAAAAGTGACATTTATTAGACATATGCATTCGTTTTCGTCCGAATTTCGGGTATTTTCGTTATCGTTTTAACAAACGAACACGAACGCGCAGAATCCGAAATCCGAAAGATCCGACATAAAAAAAATGCTTTATTTTAGTTTTCGTTGCTACAACAGTTCGATATAGATTGGAGATTCGACATGACGCTGAAAATAGCCATCTGTGTCTATCAAACCTGTGGTCTAATGTGCCCAACCTTAACTCTATTCATGGCCGCCATCAGGGGGGAACAGGCAGTACATCTGTAAGGGGCCCGGATGGCAATCCCCTTTTTTTTTTGTAAGGGGCCCGGAGGTCCCCAGGGCCCTGGATGGCAACCCCCCTTTTTTTTTTAAATAAAATATATATATATATATATATATATATATATATATAAAGCGGGGTTGCCATCCGGGGTCCTCTGGACCCTTTAATAAAATAAATCCTAATCATATATATATATATATATATATATATAATTTTTTATTATCATGTATTTATTATAAAAAAAAAAAAAAATCATAATATATATAATTTATTATGATTTTTTTTTTTTATAATAAATACATGATAATAAAATATATATATATATATATATATATATATATATATATATATATATATATATATATATATATATTTTTTTTTTTTATTAAAGGGTCCACAGGGCCCCGGATGGCAACCCCCTTTTTTTAATTTTTTTTTTATATATATGTTTTTTTTTTTTTTTTTATATAGAGGGCCCGGAGGGAACATAATTAACCCCTTCCTCGCCCCCTAGTGTTAACCCCTTCACTGCTGCCAGTGACAGTGATCAATGCATTTTTATAGCACTGATCGCTATAAAAATGCCAATGGTCCCAAAAATGTGTCAAAAGTGTCCGAAGTGCTCTGCGCCCCGAGCCCACCCTTTTTTTTTTAAAGCCAATTAGAGCCTCAGACTCTAATCATCATTTGCATCAACACGCATCTCTTTTAAAGTCCCAACCCTTTCTTTCTTTCAGACTCTAATCATGTGCTTCAAAAAAACAAACAAACATTGAAATCCATACGTCTGGCGGCGCCCTGCGTGGTAGCTTAGGGGCCGGGCGCATGGATTAGGGGGGCGGCGCCCCTGCGCCCCTAATGGAGCGGCCGCCACTGATGATAATGCCTATTATTATAGATATACATGTCGTTATAATTCTTAGGCCTCGTACACACGACCGAACATGTCTGCTGAAACTGGTCCGTGGACCAGTTTCCGCGGACATGTTCGGTCGTGTGTACGGCCGACCGAACAATTTTCCGGCGGATCGGACAGGTTTCCAGCGGACAAATGTTTCTTAGCATGCTAAGAAACATGTCCGCTGGAAGCCTGTCCGTCGGACATGTTCGGTCGTCTGTACAGACTCACCGGACATGTCCGCTCGGCCGAAAGCCCTCGCATGCGTCAAAGTGATTCGACGCATGCGTGGAAGCATTGACCTTCCAGGGTCGCGCACGTCGCCGCGTCATAGTCGCGGCCACGTCACCGCGTTCGCTGTCCGCGGGAAATTTGGTCTGATGGTGTGTACGAGGCCTTAGAGATGCTTCCAGCAGTCGCGGCATTTCCCAGTAATGTACCTAAGTAGCGCAAAATGATTTATAAACCATTTTAGAATTGATTCTTTAAGAGAAATACGCAATGTGGATACAATGGACATTAGAAAATATTTATTAGCCTGAATTGTTTTGTAATTTTCTCTTAATAACCTCCTCATAGAGAGGGTTAACGTGGCTATTTATCCTCTTCAAGTCTCTAACTACAGGAATGTTTAAAAACTTCCTGTTAACAAGTTTTTTTTTTTATCCTTTGGCAATTAATGTGCTAGTTTCTGTAACTTAATTAGGAAGCATGTTTGCCAGATTTGTATTCACTCTTGTTAGCGATTTAATTAAGTTCTAGTAGAATCTTTTTCAAATGCCAGTTGCACTTTAGAGAATCTAATTTTAACAGTGGAAATGTAAGTAAGTTGCAACAAACTTGATAATTAGCGGAACATTTTCGCCGAGCTATCACAAACACAATGGAGCCAATACGCAATGACATCATTACAAAGTTTGTCATGTCTTACAGTAGTTGTCAAAGTTTGCTAAGGGTCTTTTTTATCTATTTATGTATCTACCGTATATACTCGAGTAGAAGCCGAGTTTTTCAGCACATTTTTTTTGTGCTGAAAATGCCCCGCCCCTCGGCTTATACTCGAGTCACCTTTTTGCGCCTGATCTCCAGGATTTTTGGGGACCCGGTACAAGCTTGGCACACATGTAGCCCCCACTCTTTCTCTATAAGTGTGCAAAGTTTTTTGTCTAGGGGACCTACGGCCGGGGAGCAACGATTTTTCAAAGCCGGGCACCCCTCCTATAGACTCCCATGTTCAACGGTAATTTCTCCGGTGAATTTGGGGACACGGTACTGGCCAGTTGTAGGTTCTCTGGACCCGGAACTTGGCACACATGTAGCCCAATTTCTCCTCTACAAGTGTGCAAAGTTTGTTGTCTGGGAGACCTACGGCTGGGGAGCACCGATTTTTCAAAGCCGGGCACCCCTTCCATAGACTCCCATGTTAAACGTCAGTCTAGGCATGGGCACAGTGAGGCATGGACACAGTGAGGCATGCACATGGACACAGTGAGGCATGCAGATGGACAACGTAGGCTTATACTCGAGTCAATAATTTTTCCTATTTTTTTGTGGTAAAATTAAGTGCCTCGGCTTATTATCTATCTATCTATCTATCTATCTATCTATCTATCTATCTATCTATCTATCTATCTATCTATCTATCTATCTATCTATCTATCTATCTATCTATCTATCTATCTATCTATCTATCTATCTATCTATCTATCTATCTATCTATCTAGCCATTTTTTCCCAATGGAGTCAAGAACATAAATACATATTCGATTTTTCTCCAAGTCTATCCAAAATGAAATTGGGAGGGGGGGGGGGGAGAATAGACTGGATTAGGGTTGAATGGAGTCAACTTTATTAACCACTTCCATACAGGGCATTTTTTTACCCCCTTCCTGCCCAGACCAATTTTTAGTTTTCAGCGGTGCCGCACTTTAAATGACAATTGCGCGGTCGTGCGACGTGGCTCCCAAACAAAATTGACACGCTTTTTTTCCCACAGATAGAGCTTTCTTTTGGTGGTATTTGATCACCTCTGCGGTTTTTATATTTTTTGCGCTATAAACAAAAGAAGAGCAACAATTTTGAAAAAAACACAATATCTTTTACTTTTTGATTTAATAAATATCATATATTTTTTTTTCTCAGTTTAGACCGATACGTATTCATCTACATATTTTTGGTAAAAAAAAATCGCAATAAGCGTATTGGATCGGTTTGTGCAAAAGTTCTAGCATCTACAAAATAGGGATTAGAATTATGGCATTTTTATTTATTTTTATTTTTTTACTAGTAATGGCAGCGATCTGCGATTTTTATTGTGACCGTGACATTGCGGCGGACATATCGGACACTTTTGACACATTTTTGCGACCATTCACATTTATACAGCGATTAGTGCTATAAAACTGCACTGATTACTGTGTAAATGTGACTGGCAGGGAAGGGGTTAACACTAGGGGGCGAGGAAGGGATTAATATGTTCCCTAAAGTGTGTTCTAACTGTAGGGGACTCACAAGGGGAGGAGACCGATGTGTGTGTGTTCCTCTGTACTGGGAACACACATCAGTTTTACACACACAGATCCATGGTCCTGCCGTGATTGCGGGCAATCACGGCTGCCCGGCAGACATCGTGGCCGCCGGGCAAGCGCACCCGAGCAATGCGGCGCCCCCCGGGAATGCAAGGACGTCATATGATGTCCACTCTGAGGAAGGGAGGGTTCCCGTCGGCGTTTTAACAATGACTCGGCAGGGAAAGTGTTAAAAAGTGTTATCTAATTCTTGTTTCAAAAAGCAGATTGGGGAATTGGTCTATCAAGGTTGATGTCCACCGTGTACTAATTAGGTCTGACAAACATACTTTAAATGTTTTAAATCTTGATGATAATAAAAAGAGAATTAACAAGGACTGGTCCCTCAACTAATACAAGCAGAGGGAGACCTGATGCCGGAGAGACCAGGGGCCACCAGGGCCAATTTTAGGCAGGGTGCACAGGGTGCTTTGCACCCAGGCGCCTGCAGAGGTGGGGGCGCCTAAGTGGCAGAGTTCTCCCCTCCCTCCTTCTTTCCCTGTTTGTATCCATCCAGAAATAGTGTTCTGAGCATAGGTGTGTGTGTCCGTCCAGAACTGATGTGTCTCTGACCATCTCCTGTACCATGCCTGCAGTCTCTGACCATCTCCTGTACTATGTCTACAGTCTCTGACCATCTCCTGTACTATGTCTGCAGTCTCTGACCATCTCCTGTTCTATGTCTGCAGTCTCTGACCATCTCCTGTATCATATCTGTAGTATGTCTGGGGGTCTTTCTAACAGACTCTCTAACAGAAGCCCTCTCTGTGTCCAGAGGCCCCCCTCCAGGTCCCAATAAAGTACTCTTCTTCTCTTCCTGTATTTTGTTTATTGTTAGATCATGTAAGGATCCCAGGTTGAGTCATTGCCATAGAAACATGTGTAAAGGGGAGGGGTCAATAAAATGACCACGCCCATGTATGGGCACCAGAGATATTTCTGCACCCAGGCACCTGTGACCCTAGGATCGGCCCTGGGGGCCACCGTGGTGTTGTGTCCAAAGCCGGGATGGATGTCCAGAGAAAGTGCCTCCAGCTGCTGTAGATGAGCTGTCAACCCGATAGTCGTAGTAGCCAATAGGAATGCATTTCAAAAGGCAAGCCACGCCTCCTTCATCAGCCTCTTGGCGCCTTGGCACCAGGTTAGCGATGTTCAAGTGTCGTTTTCTATGTCCACTTCTTTGGATGAATAATTTGATGTGCCTAAGCAGAGACAGGCTTCTATGGCTGGCACTTGTCTCGCCCTTATCCGAAGAGGCAGAGCAGAAAGTTGAGAGGCGCATTCTTCCTTGAGAACCCAAATACTTATTATTTTCTTTTACATGCAGTTTATAGCCCTGATCAAAAGCGTCCTCTTGGAACCCACCAAAGAATATTTTTCTAAACTGGATATAATGATACCTGTTAAATAATATGAAAATGACATACAAAGTTGGATGTCTCTTTTCGGAACTCTCCATACAATAGATCTAAAAAAAAAATTAAAGTTTTGGCTTGACATACACAAAGGATTAGTTTCCATTCTCCAAGATACCCCAGTCAAGAAACCCTTTTCCATTGGGTACATCTATTGATCACAAAGAAGCACATTTTTTATCCTTTTTGTTTAAATACACAAATTCTTTTGTCCATTGTAAGAAACTTTCTAAAGAAAAAAGAAAAATGGTTCAGCTTTTCATGTTTTTTTACTTCTTTGTTTTTCAGAAAGACTTTGCTGGCTGTTTTCCCGAACATTAATGAAGCTGCTATCTACAGGTTGGCTGTACACCAGTGAAAATACTTTTAAAAGTGGTGAGCAAAATTAGCATACTTTTCAGAATGTTGATGAGAAAAAACAAAACATTGTATAATTTGGAGATTTTTTTTTTGTTTTAGAAATACTGATTGTGTAGAAAGTTAATTGCGAAGAAAAGGAAAATACCAATTTTACGAGCACGCCATTGTTTTCAGTTGTGTTCACATTTTGGATAGGCTTAGGCCTCGTACACACGGACGGACTGTTTTCATCGGACATGTCCGCTGCCGGATTTCTGTCTGATGGTTGTACACATCATCAAACAGAAATCCGCTCGGACACGATACGCGGTGACGTGGCCGCGCCGTCGCCGCGACGATGACACGGCGACGTGCGGGGCCCTGGAAGGTCAATGCTTCCACGCATGCGTCAAATCACTATGACGCATGCGAGGGCTTTTGGCAGAGCGGACATGTCCGGTGAGTCTGTACAGACGACCGAACATGTCCGATGGACAGGCTTCCAGCGGACATGTTTCTTAGCATGCTAAGAAACATTTGTCCGCTGGAAACCTGTCCGATCCGCCGGAAAATTGTCCGGTCAGCGGTACAAACGACCGAACATGTCCGCTGAAACTGGTCCGCGGACCAGTTTCAGCGGACATGTTCGGTCGTGTGTACGGGGCCTTAACTTTCAATGTAATCAATCACATTGTGACAAATTATAGTCCAACTAATGCCTCGTGCACACAGTCAGACTTTTGACCGTGCAAAAGTCCGCCGTATGTTCGTTGGAAGTAGGAATGAGCTGGTCGTTCGACTCGAACCGTATAGCTTAGCTAGATCAGCTATTCCTATTGTTGGGCAGTAGATTGTGCTAGATGCAGTGCTCTAACGTGTTGTATTGCCTGCATAGTGTTTAGTTTACACCTAAACATAGTACTCTGTGTTAGTGGACGTGTGCTATTTAATTGCCCATAAACGCATTAGCTGTTACTGAACGTGGGCTATTTAATAGTGTATAAAGGGATATTGCGTGAGTGAGAACGTCGTTCGCAGTCGGTAGAAAACGATCATGCAGTACGACGATACGAAACTTGATTTTTGGACTTTATGATCAGTGGATGAGTTTGTGGGTTAGATATGGGGAGAAAGCTAAGGCTTGATTGACATTATTTTTTTTTTATACATTTTGACTTGCAGAAATAATGGAGGCCTTCAGAGAACAGGAGTTCTTCACAGAATTTGTTCAAAGGGGGCCCCGGATGGCAACCCCCCTTTTTTCTAGAATTTTTCTTTCCCAAAAAAATGTATTGAGCCAAGATCTGGCATTGTAATGCCCCCCCCTCACCCCTAAAATAATCGACATATTGTTGCCACACAGCACGTGCACTTTGGGGGGCCAAGCCTGTATGGACAGTCTCACGGGCCACCACCACTGGAACATCAGTGGCCTCATCAGGCACAAGTGTCATGTAGTTTGTTGAGGGTCTCTTTATGAAATTTTGCAATATGCAGGAGCAAAGTATGACATGGTTCTGATTCTACTTAAGAAACCTACAGTCCTTATCTTGTTTGCACCGCCTGTATACTGCTGTTCAAAGTATATAGGGCCAAACGGTCTTGTCAGGGCCGATCCTCGCTATATGCTCACTATGCAAGCAGCTTAGGGCCCCGCAAAGCTGCAAAGGGCCCCCCAAATTTCGAGAGGCTCCGCCTGGTGAGAAGTCATTTTCGCCCCCTCACCCCACTTCTAAACTCGCTGGCTGAGTCATTTCCGACAGCAGAACACCCCCTCCCCCCGCTTCTCAACTTTCTTTAATGTGCCATGTCATTTTGCTTAGGGCCCCAGGGAGGTCAGGATTAGCACTGGGTCTTGTAATGACCTGGGGGGAGTGGTGGCGGGGAAACTCATGCTATTTTTTTCAATGATTTTTATCCATATTGCAGGGACCAAACATTACATTATAGCCGCAGGCAGTATTAAATTACTTTTTTCTGAGAGTAATCTCATGTTGTGCAGGGACATTTCTAAACACGTGCCACTACTATAGACACCCAGCAGGTACCATATTTAAAGGTTTTTTTTTTTCACTTTAAGCATCATTAAAATCGCTGCTCAAGAAAAAACTACAGTTTTTAAAACTTTTTTTTCCATTGATACATGTTTCCTGGGGCAAGACCCGGGTTCTCAAAGACGTTTTCCGACAATAACTTGAATATTGGACTTTAAAATGAGCACTTTTGAATTCGAACGTTCGAGTCCCATAGACTTCAATGGGGTTCTAAATGTTCGCGAGAACGATCGGTCTGTTCGAACGTTCTGGTGCGAACCGAACCCGGGTATGTTCAGCTCATCCCTAGTTGGAAGTCCGACGGAAAGAAAGAGAAAAGGTTCTCTATCTAAGGTCTGTCAGACTTCTGAGAAAAAAGTTAGATGGAGGCTACACACGGCCGGACTTTCCCAGAAAAACTTGTGTCCCATCTCCTGACTCCATACCGGAATCCCCAAACCAGAGGCGAGAGAAGATACAATGCTGCACACATACGCACCGTGCAGTGGTGGAGCGCACATTTTGGCATCCGGGGGGGCCCTGTTGTATTCCCCAAACTTTGTGTGCCAGATCATCGGTGCATGTTGCGTGCTGCACAACTACGCCATGAGAAAGGGCCTGGAGATTGACATATGTGATGACCTGACTCCCGCACCACACAGTCCCCCCTGCCCGAGGCTACCCCATCTGCTGAAGGAACAGCAGTCAGGAGTTGCCTCGTGGAACGCATCTTTGCAGGTTAAACACACACATTCATCATGGCACACGGACAATGCACGCATGCACACCACTGTGGTCCCTAGCTCACACACCACATCCACCTCATATTGGTTTAGCCCAAGTTCACCGCACGGGACTTGGGAGCAGCAACGCCACTCCAAGGCACCAATGATGTTGCTGTACATTCATACCACATCCACACGGTCGTGGGGATAACCTCTACCCGACGATCCAAGGTGACCCCTGCCAGTTGACACACAGTGCTGGCAGAAATGTCTTTGTGCCTGTCTGGACACATTGGCCACACACACATACATACACACACACACACACACACACACACCAGTCACACCGTAGCACTGACATCACCGGGCAAACCCTGCAAACCGGTGTCCAGTCACCATAGACACTTCTGCACTCCTGACCGTGTGCAGTCCGATGGTGCTGTGACATCAGTGAGGGTGACTCACATGTCCCACAGTCTTGGTCCGTGAAAAGGAAAAAAAAAATTGGACCATGCCATTGTCCGCCATGGCAAGCCCTTACAGGTGCACGGCACATGCCTCTGTGCACGTCACCCAAAAAAAAAAAAATCTGACTCTGAGCTGCACTCGTGGTGCCATTGTCCTCGGGACAGTCACTTGCCCTCTCGCGGTCCATGCCTCGTGCCCAGGGATCTGCTCCGCAAATTTTGTGGCGATGACTCGGGTGTGGCATCTCGTGGCGGTTCATCCCCTGGGCTGACGCTCCTGGATAATAATTGAGATGTTGCCTGCATCCCCTCCAAGGCAATGGCAATGCGGGTCAGCACGCCATTTGTTTCTGCCTGCAACTGCCTCTGACTGGCATTGTGTTGGCGCTGCAGGCGCCTGTTCTGGCGTCCCTCAAACTGTATGGCGGCAGTGTTGGCCTGCACGTTCCCGCCCAGGCTCCTAACCTCCGCCACGATCCCTGCTGCTGTTGCTTGCAGTTCCTCAATAGTCGTGGTGTTGTGTTCCTGGGTCACCTGCATGTCCATGTCTGATCCCTGGTCCTCAGATCTTGCCGGACCCCTACTACCATGTGGTGATGCATACTGTAGCATTCAGAGTCTGTGACTGGTCACACAGGCATGTGGCCATGGCTGCACAATTTGCATTGACCTCCTGCATGCAGTCACAGATGGCCTTGGTGTGTTCGGCCTGCTGGTTGAGGCACTGCTGCATTGTGGCTGCAGTGCCCTGCACAGCCAGTGTGCACTCAGCCTGTGCCTTCGCCGAGGACCTGACGAAAGAGGCTATGCTGTCAGCCCTTCTTGGACTGATCCGACTGCACCCCTGGTCTTGCTCAGGCCCTTTCCGGGAGTTGCAGTCCGTTGCGTCCCTCTGGCCGGGGTGGCCCTTGAAGACGTTCCTCTGGCCGGGCCCTTGAAGGCATCCCTCTGGCCGAGGTGGACCTCGGGGGGTTCCCCTGATGGGCGTCAATGGCGTCAGGAGGTCTGCAAATTCCACCGCCTCGGAGGGTCCGGCGCAGATGGTCTCCTCATCATCGAGATACAGCCAGTCCTCCTGTTGGATGTCCACAGGCTACTCCACAACGACCTCCAATGCACCTATGTGTGCACTCCCCTCCACAGTTGCTGCAGCCACAGTGTGTTGACAGGCTTCTTGGCTTCCCAGGGGGCAGACCGAGGAAGATGTTGAGATGTTGTTGCTTGGCTGGCGTGGGTCGTCCAGAGGCAGATGATGGCCCAGCTCACTCCAGCACATCTGTGGATGACACACAGCATTCACATGTTAGTGGGCCCACACACTTATCACATGTTCCCTTGCACCCCCTCACATGCTCCACACCGGATGGGGGATGAAACACACTTACCTCTCCTCAAGTCCTGTTCGCTGAAGTCAAATCCCTCCAGGCCCTCCACCTGCTCCTGCGCCAGGCAGCTGGCTATGACCTCCTCTTCAGTAGTCAGCTTTAAATTACTAGCTGATCCGCCTCCCGTGGCCCTGAGGTGCCTCTTCATCTTTGCCAACTTTTCCCTGACACGCCGATGCGTGTCATTAATTTTTTTTCTGGACCTCCTTCCATGGCCGAGGGTGTTCAGCTTCAGGGTCAACTTCTGGAGGATTTCTAGTTTCCTGGCCTTGCTTGTCCTCCCGCTCTGTGCTCCGTGGAGGTAGGAATCATACTTTGCAATGACCGTGGTCAGGATCGCCCTCTTATCCACGGAGAAGTTATTTTTTCGCTTCTCCTTGTCAGTGTCACTGTCTGACATGTCGGCCCAGATTCCCAAAACACGTCTGCACCAGGGAACAGAAGCTGGCGTACTTTTGCAATGGACGTGCGTCTGGCTGGGCGTACATTATTTACGCGGTGATCCGGCGTAGCTTAGGCGGTTGTGCCGGCGTGGTTGTGAGCAGGCGCAGGGGGGTGCTGTGCATGCGTCCACATCACGGCGCATGCGCAGTTCTTGATACGCCGGGCGTAAAACACTGCGCCACACCGACGTGCCGGTCTGGCGCTCGACCCATCATTTGCATGGGGTCACGCCCACTTCCACCCACGCCGGCGTGCGCCTTCGAATCCCACGCCACGCTGGCACAACATTGGGAGCATTGGCTTGCTGAATGCTATGCTTGCCTCTCCGCGCTACTTTGGCGTGGCATACGGTGTTTGCTCTACGGCGGCGTAATGTGCGCCTTGCTCTCTGTGAATCTGGGCCTATGTGTTCAAAATGATGCATTTGAATAAAATGATTAGCTACATTTATGCTTTTTTCTTCCCCTGATTTTATTTCATATAAAATGATATAATAATGGTTGGATTGACTTGAGTCACAGTAATTGTGTACTTCCCAACCCTTTGGAGTTCAACTTCTCAGAAGATAAAAGCTTTCCAATGTCAATTTTAGAAAAAAGTATTTATTTTCACCCTGGCAAGTTCTGCTCCGAAAACAAACAGTATGTCAGTGCTCATTTTTAAAAAGCACAAGAGATAAAAACAATCTTTGAGATCTGATTCCCAAACGCTTAATTATACAGGATAGAAAAAAATAAAAATAAATATATATATATACTAGTATTCAGAGTAAACTACAGAATAAGTTTTTGATATAGAGGAGGCTCAAACAGTAAATAATCAGTTTAAGAGTCCCTCTGTGAGTAATTAAAAGACCCATTCAAAAGTAACAAGGAGCAAGAGATAAAAAATGCAATGTTTTGGCAGCTGATTAATTCAGTAACGAAGGCAGGGAAAAAAAAAATTGTGTTTGCTAGATTAGGATAGTGTGGTAAATAGGCAAAGTGGCAACTGCATCGGGATACATTATATTTGGTTGGGAATTAGATTTTTGATCCACTTTGAAGGTGGATCACCTTGCAATGTTTTAAATAAATAATTTTAATCTAGCTATATAAAATATATTTTATGTAAATCAAGTAGTATTTTATTGTCCATATTTTTAATAGGTATATACAAGTAAAACCTTATTTAACCACTTGCTTACTGGGCACATATACCCCCTTCCTGCCCTGGCGAAATTCCAGCTTTCGACACTGCGTCGCTTTAACTGACAATTGCGCGGTCGTGCGACGTGGCTCCCAAACAAAATTGGCGTCCTTTTTTTCCCACAAATAGGGCTTTCTTTTGGTGGTATTTGATCACCTCTGCGGTTTTTATTTTTTGCGCTTTAAACAAAAATAGAGCGACAATTTTGAAAAAAACACAATGGCCCGGATTCAGATACAAATGCCTATCTTTAGGCGGGCGTAGCGTATCTCATATACGCTACGCCGCCGTAACTTTGAGAGGCAAGTCCCGTATTCATAAAGAACTTGCGCCCGAAGTTACAGCGGCGTAGGGTATATGGGCCGGCGTAATCCCGCGTAATTCAAAATGGGCTGGTAGGGGGCGTGTTGTATGCTAAACAGTCGTGACCCCACGTAATTGACGTTGCTAACGAACGGCGCATGCGCCGTCCGTGAAAGTATCCCAGTGCGCATGCTCCAAATTACTCCGCAAATAGTCATTGCTTTAGACGTGAACGTAACTTACGCACAGCCCTATTCGCGTACGACTTCCGCAGACGACGTAAACAACGCAAAATTCGACGCTGGCCCGACGTTCATACCTAACATTGGCTACTCCTCATAGAGCAGGGGTAACAATACGCCGAAAAAGCCTTACGTAAACTACGTAAAAAAATGCGCCGGGCGCACGTACGTTTCTGAAACGGCGTATCTAGCTCATTACCATATTCGACGCGTAGTTGCGACGGCCTGCATTCGGAGTTACAATGGCATATCTGGATATACGCCGTGGTAACTTCTTTCTGAATCCGGGCCAATATTTTTTACTTTTTGCTATAATAAATATCCCCAAAAATATATAAAAAAAACATTTTTTTTTTCCTCAGTTTAGGCCGATACGTATTCTTCTACATATTTTTGGTAAAAAAAAAATCGCAATAAGTGTTTAGTGATTGGTTTGCACAAAAGTTATAGCGTATACAAGAGAAGGGACAGATTTATGCCATTTTTTTTACTAGTAATGGCGGCGATCTGCAATTTTTATTGTGACCGTGACATTGCGACGGACACATCGGACACTTTTGACACGTTTTTGGGACCATTCACATTTATACAGCTATTAGTGCTATAAAACTGCACTGATCACTGTGTAAATGTGACTGTCAGGGAAGGGGTTAACACTAGGGGGCAATCAAGGGGTTAATATGTTTCCTAGTGAGTGATTCTAACTGTAGGGGAAGGGGACTTACAAGGGGAGGAGACTATTGTGTGTTCCTCTGTACTGGGAACACACATCAGTTTACACACAGAGATCCATGGTCCTGCTGTGATTGTGGGCAATCGCGGGCACGCTCATCGGCCCCTGAGAGATGCGGCGTGCATGCCTCCTAGCCGCCGGGGAAGCTCAGGTTGTCATATGATGTCCACCCGGAGGGAGGGTTCCCGCCGACGTCATTTTACAATGGCTGGGTGGGGAAGGTGTTAATCAAGCTGCATTGATTGGCAATTGTGAGGCTACAGATGGGCAATGATTAAGCTGCGTTGATGGGCATTGATCAGGCTGCATTGATGGGCAATTGTGAGGCTGTGGATGGGCATTGATCAGGCTGCATTGATGGGGACTGACCCTTATTTTGCTTCAAAGTTCTTTATTTTAAATTTAAGATTTTTTTCCTGAAACTTCCCTCATAAAATGAAGGTCTGTGTTATACGCCTGTGTGTGTTATATGCCGATAAATATGGTATATGGTAAATGTATAGTGACCGTGAATTAGCTTTAACCACATAGTAGTGTATTGAAAAATAGGAAAGGAACGCACTCACATTGCCGTATATAGTCAGGGCCCCGCCCAATAGGGAGGAGGAAGCAGGAAGAGCCATGCCGCTGCTGATGAAGAGGTAAGAAGTCCCCTTCACCCCCCCGCTCAACAACTACGATCGGCGCCACCCCTCAACAACTTTGATCAATCGGCGACCCCCCCCCCTGCTCAACAACTCCGATCGGCGCCCCCCCGCTTCTCGGCTCCAGGGGGCCCCTCAATCAACACTCAAGCCCAGGGGCCCTCACCACCCTAAGTCCTGCCCTGTATATAGTAGAGGGGGGAAACAAGAAAACCCTGCTCAAAAAAGTCACCAAATGTTTTTGACTTAAAGCGGGAGTTCACCCATTTCTAAAAAAAAATTTTTTCTTCCCCTAGATTCCTGCTCGTTCGGTCTAGGGGAATCGGCTATTTGTATTAAAATAGGTGCAGTACTTACCCGTTTTCGAGCTGCATCTTCTTCCGTCGCTTCCGGGTATGGTCTTCGGGAGCGGGCGTTCCTTCTTGATTGACAGTCTTCCGAGAGGCTTCCGACGGTCGCATCCATCGCGTCACGAGTAGCCGAAAGAAGCCGAACGTCGGTGCGGCTCTATACTGCGCCTGCGCACCGACGTTCGGCTTCTTTCGGAAAATCGTGACGCGATGGATGCGACCGTCGGAAGCCTCTCGGAAACCTGTCAATCAAGAAGGAACGCCCATTTCCGAAGCCCATACCCGGAAGCGACGGAGAGGATGCGTCTCGTAAACGGGTAAGTACTGCACCTATTTTTAAATAAATAGCCGATTCCCCTAGTAAAAACGAGCAGGAATCTAAGGGGGAAAAGTGCCCTCTAAGGGTGAACCCCCGCTTTAAGAGGCGTGAATAACAATGTCGAAGTTTTTAGAAAAATACATAATGGTCACAATTTTTTCAAGAATTAAAAATCATATAAAATGATGATACAGTTAGTACAGTGAGCCCTTGCGTATCGGCATATATGGTGTTTTCACGTAAGGTATGATCCTATTTGATTATTGTTTTCAATTTGCATAGACTGATGTTTATGAAATGCAAAAGCAATGAAACAATATAAAATGTTAATGACAGTCTTAAATGTTCCATCGATGTCTACATAACCCCCTGAAGAAGATCATTATAAAGATTGAAACGCATTGGGGATCCATAAGTGGCAACCAAAAAATGGTTACCGTATATACTCGAGTATAAGCCAAGTTTTTCAGCACTTCGGCTTATACTCGAGTCACCTTTTTGCGCCTGATCTCCTGGACTTTTGGGAACCGGTACCGGCCGCTGGATCCCAAGCTTGGCACACATGTAGCCCCACTCTTCCTCTACAAGTGTGCAAAGTTTGTTGTCCAGGGGACCTACAGCCGGGGAGCACCGATTTTTCAAAGCCGGGCACCCCTTGGATAGACTCCAATGTTAAACGGTCATTTCTCCGGTGACTTTGGTGACTCGGTACCGGCTGGTCGTAGCTTGGCACACTTGGCACACATGTAGCCCCATTTATTCTCTACAAGTGTGCAAAGTTTGTTTTCTGGGGGACCTACGGCCGGGGAGCACCGTTTTTTTTTTTTTTTTTTCAAATACCGGGTACCCCTTCTATAGACTCCCATGTTCAACATCAGTCTAGGCATGGGCACAGTGAGGCATGGGCACAGTGTGTCATGGACAGAGTGAGGCATGCACATGGACACAGTGAGGCATGCAGATGGACACCCTAAGCTTATACTTGAGTCAATAAGTTTTCCCAGTTTTTTTTGTGGTAAAATTAGGTGTCTCTGCTTATGTTTGGGTCAGCTTATACTCAAGTATATACGGTAACTGTATATGGTTATTGTGAGATGTACATATGTGAATACCATACAAAAATGTTTGTATACAAGAGCTCTTAATGTTGTCCCTATATGTAATTGGATCCATTCTTTCTACCTCTGCTCCCCTTTTTTTTTATACTATATGAATTTGTAAATGTTGATACTTGTACAATAAAATCAATTTGAAACTTGATTTAAGAGTAAACAATTTTTAAGCTGCGCATAAGCCCATGGGAGTTTTCCTTTTCTCTTTTTTTTCTAATAATTTACATATAAGCCTTCAAAATGAGCACTTTTGATCCTCGGGTCCCATAGAGTTTAATAGGCTTCGCAATTTGAGTCCAAACTTTTGCGAGTTTTGTCGCGAATCGAACTGGGGAGGGGGGGAGGGGTGTTCGGCCCAACTATAGTGTCTGGATTGTACTAGGTGGTAATATATAAGGGGGTCCCTTACACACAGTGTTGTTCATCTTCCTTTTAAAAAGTAATTGGTTACAATTACAAGTTACTTGTCCGAAAAAGTAATTGAGTTAGTGACTCAGTTACTTTATTGGCAAAGTAACTAGTTACTCGGCAAAGTAACTGAGAATTATATCCCCTCAAAAATATTGCTTTGCCTAATTTGTAAAGCTTAAAAGACTCCAATTATCTGTCTATAAATATATAACAGGCTTATAGACAGATAATTGGAGTCCTTTAAGCTTTACAATTAC
The DNA here is from genome assembly GCF_905171775.1 of Rana temporaria. Taxonomy (NCBI): domain Eukaryota; kingdom Metazoa; phylum Chordata; class Amphibia; order Anura; family Ranidae; genus Rana; species Rana temporaria. Next base: position 175,972,711 of record NC_053497.1, on the reverse strand, counting down.
AAGCAATATCAGCAGCAGTCACAGTGTCAGCTCAGCCAGTAGCACAAAGTTCATACTCACTGCAGTCTGTTTTTTCCCCAGCAGGGTGCAGCAGAGTACACCGGAGCTCTCTCTCCACTCGTCTGGCTCTGACTGTAGCTGTGGCCTCGCTGAAGTCTCGCAAGATTTCCGACTGGACTCCACTCGGCTCTGTTTGCTGCCGACCCCCGTGCTCTGCAACCAGCGACACCCCCCGACTTCCCGGCTTCTCACACCGCTCACCGCACACCGCTGTACTACCATCCGGACTCCCTAAAGGCCATCCGCGGCACCCACGATCCACAGCAAGGTAGGAGCCGATTCCCGGATGGGGGGCGCTACGTGTGGGTAATGAACCCACGGTGCTGCAAGGTCTCCAGCGGAGGGGCTGGTTCACTCACTCCATCATTCCCATACCGCACACACCGCTCCTACATCCGACTCAATGTAACGCCGCCAATGTAATGGCAACGCCGTTGCCGATGGGGTAAAAGTAATCAGGTAGATTACTAGTTACCCCTTGGAGGCCAATCGTTACGTAACAGCGTTTATTTAAATGCCGTTATTTACAACACTGCTTACACATGGGCTGGGATCTGTTGGAGTCCGCCTGTTCAACGCTGAGCAGGCGGATGGCGGTCCGCTCCTCTTATGCAGAGTGGTCACAGCCCACTCTCCTCTATGGACAGATGAATGTAAACAGACCACCTGTTCGTTTACACCTGATCTGCCAGACTGTCCGTTTTTAAGCAGACATGATTGAACTGGATGTCGGCGAGTGTCAATGGACACATGTCCGCCGTTCCATAGATTGGAGGGTCCAATCAGATCCACTGACACACTTCCAGAAAACTGACAGGCGCACCTGATTGGGCCATCCCCTCTCAAAGGGCCTTTAATTTGCAATTATAATGAACACAAAAATAAAAACAAAAACAGCAATACATTATATATTTAACTACTGTAATTGGTATAACATTCATTGCAAAAAAAATATTTATCACTTTAAAAGCACAACATTTGGGGCATCCTTGTTGATCCTTCAAGAGACTTCAGAAGATGCTTTGTTTATAGTTACTTGACTGTTAATATTGTCTTTGAAGTTGATTTTAGGGGCCATGTAGCCAAAGTAAATTTTTCTTGAGAATCAACTCAAGTGCTTTAAAAGCCACCAGTATACTCAGAGGACGTTGCATTGTGCTTCATGATTACACAAAGGGATTATTATTATTTTTTTCTATAAAAAAAATGAAAATAAATTATCCTACATCAATATAGCTTGTTTGTTGTGTTCTGGATCCGATGTTGGCTTTTATGCAAAAGCTTTTTGAAATAAATAGTAAACACTTAGATTTGTGTTATTGAGTTCTGAGGTCTTAATGCTGAACTATGGTCAGCTATATGAAAAAAAACTCCCTTCTTTGTATATTTGTAATGTAATTCTTGTTTAGTCTAGAGGGGTGCTATACAACAAAAAATGTACCTCATTAGTTTGTCTCATGGCATCTCCAATCCCAGCATGTGGGCTTGCCCTCAATGCCATCATGTACAATGCAAGGCCAGTGGTCATGCATTGTATGTGATTTTGCCAGTGATAGGGTGGCCACACACCTGGAGAAAGGGGGCAGCTTCCTGGGATTGGTCTTTACTGAAATGAATGGGGAGGGAGCCTGTGGCACCGGGGAGGGAGCCTGTGGCACAGGGGAGGGAGCCTGTGGGAGCAGGAAGGGAGCCCTGTGGGACTGGAGAGGGAGCCTGTTGGATCAGGGAGAGAGCCTGTTGGACCGAGAAGGGAGCCTGTGGGACCGGGGAGCAAGCCTGTGGGACTGGGGAGGGAGCCTGTTGGACAGGGGAGGGAGCCTGTTGGACAGGGGAGGGAGCTTGTTGGACCGGGGAGCGAGCCTGTTGGACCGGGGAGCGAGCCTGTTGGACCGGGGAGCGAGCCTGTTGGACCAGGGAGTGAGCCTGTGGGAACGGGGAGGGAGCCTGTGGGATTGGGGAGGGAGCCTGTGGGATTGGGGAGGGAGCCTGTGGGATTGGGGAGGGAGCCTGTGGGATTGGGGAGGGAGCCTGTGCGACCGGGGAGGGAGCATGTGGTACCAAGTAGGGATCCTGTGGGACTGGGAAGGGAGCCTGTGGGACCAGGTAGGGAGCCTGTGGGACCAGTGAGGGAGCCTGTGGGACTGGGGAGGGGGCCCGTGGGGGACTGGGAAAGGAGCCTGTGGGACTGAGGAGGGAGCTTGTGAGACTGGGGTAGGAGCCTGTGGGACCAGTAAAAAAGGTATTTTTCTATATTACATGCCCCTTAAAAGAAAACAAACAAAACATTTCCTCTAAATTAAAACGAGATAAACAAACATTAGTTCCTTAGAAAAAATTAACAATATATTATTTTTCCTTCTAATCCGGTTGTGAAGGTTTTCTCTTCAGCATAATTAAAATACAACAATTTTTAAAGAAACAATTTACAAAAAATGATTATTTCTAATTGTATAACACAATGAAAATAATTCCGTGAAAGACACAAGTGCTCTTGAAATCTGTTCTTGGCATACAGCAAGCACCAAAAAAAAGGAAAGAGTTTGAACAGTTCCAAGTGACTTAGGCCTGGCTATTAAATCACACATCAAAGACATGTCTGCCACCGGAGGGGAGTGCAAGAGTGTTGTTCATGCTTGTATAACCTTTTGCCATCAAAGCACTTTACATGCTTTTATTCTATCACTTCATCCATTTTTGACCTTGCCGTGTATCTTTTACTAGATACGGTGAGTTGCAAATGTTGTTAAATTCCCTGGGGTGCCCAGGAAGTTATAAAATGAAAGTCTTAGGAATTCTGCTCTAACTAGATGACATGAACTCCATGCCTCCCAACTTTTTGAAAAGGGAAAGAAGGACTTCTTTTAACTAAGGCTGGTTTTTGGCTCTTGGTGATGCTTAGTGCTGCTCTCCAACTGTTACCCAGACCCTATTGTAGCTCCCACCGGGAGGTCTTCACTGGAGAACTATCCGCTCCGACGCTGCTACTCTTAAAGCTGAACCCTGGGCACAACAAGTTTCATATAAATATATTCCTAAATAGTCAAAGAGAATGTAAATCCTCATTGTGTGCACCAAATGGCTTTGTGGACCCAGACAGTATCCTTTTTTTTATGTAAACTATGGGTGAGGGAACACTGGACCTTGTCAGTGGTGAGAGAGTCTTTGGTAACTTGACTCGTGGAAGGTCCTAAAAATACGGGTCCCTTCAAGTATATGAAGATTGTGAAGGGTGCAGTGCAATGCCTGTGAATAGAACGTCTTAAAAACTTCAACTGGTTGAAGAATAATGACAATTTTATTAATGTTTGAGTGTTGTACCATGATAGACATTGTGGAGTTCCTACTAAAAAAAAAAAATATTAAAAGTCAGCAGCTACAAATACTGCAGCTGCTGACTTTTGATAATCGGACACTCACCAGTCCCAGGGTCCAGCAATGTGGGGGAACAGAGTCCCTCTCGTCTCCCCCTGCTCTCCACCCTGCTGGCATTGTCGCTGTGGGCGCTCGGCTGTGTCTTCACAGCCGGGCACGCACTGCACATGCGCGAGCCGCGCTGCACACTGTGACTTGCATGAGCAATCATCTGGGACCTGTGTTGTGTCCCAGATGATTGCCGAGAGGGAGGGGGGAGAGGTGAACGTCCTTCCAGTGCCTTGGTGCCCCGGGAGGAAGTGGGAACTGGAACCCTCTAAAAAGAGGGTTTCCGCTGCCCCCCCCAAAAAAAAATGACATGCCAAACGTTGGTCACCTTCCCTTAAAGTGGAAGTTCCATGTTTAGATGTAAATCCTCAATGCGTGCACCAAATGGCTTTCCAAACCCAGATATTATCTTTTTTTATGTAATGTATGGGTTAGGTAAAAATGGACCTTGTCAGTGGTGAGTCTTTGGTAACTTGACTCTTGGAAGGTCCTAAAAATATAGGTCCCTTTTAGTACATGAAGATTGTGAAATGTGTGTGAATAACGTCTGAAAATGGTTGAAGTATAATGTCAATTTTATTAATGTTTGAGTAGTAGAGTGCTGTACCATGATAGCCATTGTCAATGCAGAATGTTTAGAGCTTAACCACTTAAGGACCGCCTAACGCCGATATACTTTGGCAGAATGGCACAGTTGGGCACAGGCACGTACCTGTACGTTGCCTTTAAGAGCCATGGGTCTGAAGCTCCGTGACCCCGTCTGCGGGACCCGCGGACCCAATCGCCGCCGGTGTCCCGCGATCGGGTCACAGGAGCTGAAGACTGGGGAGAGGTGAGTGTAAACAAGGCAGATCTCCATTCTGACAGGGGAGACGGATCTGTGTGTTGTCCCAGGCAGCCAATCCTCCCATACAGTTAGACCCCTTTCACACTGAGGAGTTTTTCAGGCGGTACAGCGCTAAAAATATCGCCTAAATACCGCCTGAAAAACTCCTGCCCAGCCTTCTCAATGTGAAAGCCGCTGGGCTTTCACACAGAGGCGATGCGCTGGCAGGAGAGAAAAAAATCTCCTGCAAGCAGCATCTTTGGAGCGGTGAGAGGAGCGGTATGTATACCAAACAATGGGAAACCGCGGTAATACCTTAACCCTTTATCGGGTTAACATCGCACAGCTAGCGGCTGAATCCTGCGACAATTCCGACGGTATAGTGCCGCTATTTTTAGCGGCGCTATACCGCCACCACGCCTCCCGCCCCAGTGTGAAAGGGGCCTTATACAACACCTGCAGGAAACACATTTAACCCCTTGACCATCCCTGATGTTAACCCCTTCCCTGCCAGTGTCATTAGTACAGTGACAGTGCATATTTTTAGCACTGATTAAAGCGGAGGTCCCGCAAAAAAAATTATTAAAAGCCAGTAGCTACAAATACTGCAGCTGCTGACTTTTAATAAATGGACACTTACCTGTCCAGCGCGCCCGCGTTGTCAGCAGCAGAAGATGAGCAATCGCTCGTCTCTCTGCTGTCCCCCCGCCTTGAGGCTTCACTGCCCGGTTCCCTACTGCGCATGCGTAAGTAGCACGGCGCTTTCCCAGTGGTCCCCACTGTCTCCTGGGACCAGTGTGTTTCACAGAAGGCAGCGGGGGACGGGGGAAGAGAAGTCGAGTGACTCCTGTGGGAGTCTCTCCCAGAAGTGGGTGCAAATGCCTGTATTACACAGGTATCTGCACCCCCTCCCCCCTGAAAGGTGCCAAATGTGACACCGGAGGGGGGAGGGTTCCGAAAAGCGGAAGTTCAATTTTTGAGTGGAGCACTGCTTTTATGTAAAAGTTTTAAAAATGTCAGTTAGATGTCCGATCTGTCTGCCACAATGTCGCAGTCCTGTTAAAAATCACAGATCGCCGCCATTACTAGAAAAAAAATGCCATAATGCCAAAAATCTATCCACTATTTTGTAGACACTATGGGCCAGATTCACAAAAGGGATACGACGGCGCAAGGCACGACGGGAATTGCGAAACTGAGCATGCGCAGTAGGTCCGGCGCGTGAGCGCGCCTAATTTAAATGGCACACGCCCATTTGAATTGGCCTGCCTTGCGCCGGAGGCCGCCCGCGTAGTTTTCATCGCAAGTGCTTTGTGAATCAGGCACTTGCAATGAAAACTTGCGGCGGTGTAACGTATATTTTTTAGCCTTTTTCTCCTTTGATTTTATAATATCCCTGATGGTATTGTGAGGAAGAAGCAATATAACCCTTAATGGTTAACCCCCTTGGGGGAAAACCGCAATTAGACCTTCTCCAACTCTGTCTGGTGAGTTCTCGAGTATGGTGGTGGCTCACCAAGGTGGAGCAGAGCACAGGAGCACTTTGTGACTAGCAAAGCACCTTATGATTGAGAGAGCTAAATTTTTTTGCACAACTTGCATGGAGCACTTTATGTAGTATTGATTATAACACAAGAAAGAGGAAAGTTGCACTATTGATGGACGTTATTGATTTATTGGACTTTAATATTGACGTTGCATTCTAAAGGACACTTAACTAAAAATAACACCATTTGTCTGATTTAGGTTTTTTGACTTTTTGATGATTGGAGTGCTGTGATTTGAAATAAAATTTTATTCTAACACAACAGGTGTTACGACAGCTGATATTGATTTTCACTGAGCGCAGGGGTTTAATAGGTTTAATAGATCTTTAGAACAGACTTGATGAACCACTTGGTCTTTTTACTGCCGTTACTCTTCCATAGATGTCCAGCTCCCTGATGATGTGCGCCAGGTCATGTGTAATAGCATACTCGTAACAATATTCGTAAATTTGAATATTTGGAAATGAATACATTCGGAAATTCGCAAATTTGATCATTTGTAAATTCGCAAATTTGATCATTTGTAAATTTGCTAATTCGCTAATTTGATCACTTGATCATTTAATTCGATCATTTGATAATTCGGTTATTTGATAGTTCGATAATTTGATCATTTAATTTGGATAATTTGGTTATTTGATAGTTCGATAATTTGATCATTTGATAATTTAAACATTTGATGGTTTGCTAATTTGCTAATTTGATCATTTAATTTGATCATTTGATAATTCGGTTATTTGATAATTTGATCATTTGAACTATCGAACTATCAAATAACCGAATTATCAAATGATCAAATTAAATTATCGAATTATCAAATTAGCGAACTATCAAATTATCAAATGATCAAATTAAATGATCAAATTATCGAACTATCAAATTACTGAATTATCAAATGATCAAAAGAAATTGTCAAATTTGATGGTTTGCTAATTTGCTAATTTGATCATTTGATCATTTGATAGTTTGATAATTTTATCATTTGACCATTTCTTTTGATCATTTGATAATTCGATAATTTGATCATTTAATTTGATAGTTCGCTAATTTGATCATTTGATAATTCGGTAATGTGATAGTTCGATAATTTGATCATTTGATCATTTAATTTGATAATTTGATCATTTGATAATTCGATAGTTCGATAATTTAATTTGATCATTTGATAATTTGACAGTTCGCTAATTTGATAATTTGATCATTTATTTTGATCATTTGATCATTTAATTTGATAGTTCGATAATTCGATAATTTAATAATTTGATATATCGTAAATTCGCAAATTCGCGAAATTGTAAATTTGGTGATCCTGAAAATGTGAAAATCTGAAATAACTAACTAACTAATAATGACTTAACAATTACTAACTATTAAATTATAGGTATTGGAATTTCCTTTCAAATTTGACTGTTGCTGAACGTAACGAATACAAATTTATCCAAAGTTACAAATGATCCGAAATAACGCATGCTGTATCTAAATGAATGGAACGGAACAAATAATAATAATAAATAACAATATAAATAATAAAATCATTTTGTTATTAATTTTTTTATTTATTTGTTCCGTTCCATTTATTTTGATGCGGCATTCATTATTTCGGATAATTCGTAACTTGGATAAATTTTGTATTCGTTACATTCACTAACAGCCAAATTTGAAAGGAAATTCCAATACCTATAATTTAATAGTTAGTAATTCTTAGTTATTTATTCTTTTTAATGTTATGATTTTCTTATTTTTGGATTTTCAAATTCACGAATTTACAACGTTCCAAAGTACGAATTTATGAATTGCGATCATAACGAATGACCCGGAAAAAAAAAAATGAATGAACACATTTTTCGGCAGTGCACATGGTCATCTCTTATTCAGTGGTTGTATAAACTTTTAAAAGTGGTCATCAGCTATCTTCAGGCAGTCTCTTTAAATATAATACACTCCATAATAAAAAATGCAGCATGTTCGAATTTTTATTTTTTCGTCGTTTTTAAGAACCCGAAAAATAATGTGAAGCCCACACATGATCATTTTAAATGACATTTTTTAAAAACTATGTTTTTTTCATGCCAAAAAATGATCGCGGCATAAGAGTTCTCTAGATGACTAAAAGTTAGAATACCCAATTAAAATAATTAGCAATCCATCGCGATGCATACAGTAGATAGAAAATCACCTCTTAGCTTAGCGGTTGGCTTTTTATCTGCGCCAAGAATCAACGCATTCCTTTTTCAAGACGCGAGAAAGTAGCGGCAGACATATTGCAGCTTTAAGTACAGCATACATTTTGTTTACTGCCGCGCGCGTTTTTTTGACTCCGCGTTTCATAAAGCGCTCTTACATGTGACAAGTTTATCGGACTTAATAGTCATATAAGGAGATGAACCGGGTTTCAGATTGGATTTGCAAAGGCTTGATAACGCATCTTTCTCCGGCGGATGTTGGGGGGAAAAAAAATAAGCCGGATTTCAGATAGCAAGTCAAGTTTTTCGGCAACTTGAGAGATGAAAACCACATGAATTGTGACACCCCACTTGTTTAACTGTTGGAGGAACGTGAATTCAATGGGGGATCCAAGAGAGAGAAAGCAACAAATTAGTATGGAAGAGTCAGCTTCGGAAGTTGAGGAAGAATGTCAGAACAACATGATAGGGATTCTATGACAGATACTCAAAAATATATGTTATATCAACACTAATGGAAAGCAAAAGGTAAAAAAAAAAAAGAAGCAAGACAGAGTGTTCTGCACAGCTCAATTCAATTCCCTACAAGCTGAGATGTACAAATACACAAAGGAAAAACAATAAAGGGAAATGTACAGAAGACATGTATCAAAAGCATTTCAAAAACAAAGTTTCACTAGCAGGGTTCTATTTTGTTTTTGTTTTCTGTATTGTTTTTTTGTAAGAACTTGAAGTTTTGTTTGTTTATTTTTTTCTTCTTTTTTACTATTATGATGGAAACAAGTGAAATTTAATGGATTGAATAATTCATGAGGCCCTGGGATCCCCAGTGCTAAGTCTATATTCGTTGGTCTGAAAACAAAATTGGATCTGCGTGTGTGTGTTTTTTTTTTCTTATGCTGACTGTGAACAGAATGGCGACATTAGAGTCTATGCTATAGATTATTATTATTACATTTTCTCTGTTTACAAATTGGGGATGGCATGAGTTCCCGTCTAGTCACTGAAAAAAGGAAAAGATTAAATGGAATCTAGCAAACACCCAAGACCTGTCTATAGCAGTTTTCAATTTAATATCTTTGCTGTCAGCTGTACAGCTACTGGATCTCCTCCACCCCCCGATACGTGTCGTCCACAGCTTTTTTCTTAGAGAATAGGTGCAGACACTCCCCCTTCCGAGTTATCCCTCGTCTCCGCCCCTACCCACCTCCAAGCACCGTCCCTTGTTTCCACGCTCCACCCACCTCCCAGTACTGCCCCTTTTTAGAGAATACAAAACCAAGTATAATTTTTTGTATTTCCTAATGAAAGACAGACAGTAAAATGGGTCCCTCGTCTCCACCCCCTACCCACCTCCTAGCACCTTCCCTTGTTTCCACCCACCTCCCAGTACTGCCCCTTTTTAGAGAATACAGAACCAAGTATAATTTTTTGGATTTGTTAATGAAAGGCAGTAAAAAAGGTTCCCTCGTCTCCGCCCCTTACCTACCTCCGAGCACCGTCCCATGTTTTCACCCACCCCACCCACCTCCCAGTCTTGCCATTTTTAGAGAATACAGAACCAAGTATATTATTTTGGATTAGTTAATGAAAGGCAGTAAAATAGGTCCCCTGCAGCCAGCAACAATAGACTCCCCGCTCCCCAGCAACAACGGACCCCATCAGGCATTAACATAAGTTCCCTTCTAGTCATTGAAAAGGGGAAAAGATTAAATGGAATCTAGCAAACACAAAGACCTGTCTATAGCAGTTTTCAATTTATTCCCTATGCTGTCAGTTGTGCAGCTACTGGATCTCTTCCCCCCCCCCCCCCCCCACCGATATGTGTCGTCACCTGCCTTGCTTCCTGCTTTCCTCGCCATGATTGGCAACAGCAGAGGGCCAATTAGAAGATTCTGGGGACTGGGGGCATCATGGGAAATGTAGTCCCTTAAGAGTGGTGGCCTTAGCGTGTCCACAGACACCATGCTAAAGCCCCCAGCATTCACTATGCTGGGGGGGGTTACAAGAGGAAAAAAGAATACTGTGCTCATGCTAGGGGAAGCCAGAGAGAGAGCCACGCTGTACCCGCACCAACCAGAGAGCCACGCTGTACCTGCACCAACCAGAGAGCCACGTTGTACCCGCACCAACCAGAGAGCCACGTTGTACCGGCACCAACCAGAGAGCCACGTTGTACCCACACCACCAGAGAGAGAGTCCAGCTGTATCCACACTACCAGAGAGGGAGCCCCCCTGTACCCGCACGACCAGAGAGAGAGAAAGACCGAACCGCTAGAGTCACCCCAGGAAATCCAGAGTGAGTGAACGTCCAGACAGATCACTGTTGCGGTTTCACCAGGTCTGGTAAGAGGGCCTGTTGGCCATTATCCATTACTGTTCCTAGGGACTGAGCCATTAGGAAGTGTCTAACCTGATATCCTCCCAATTATTGCAGAAAATGACACCAAATGCTGGGAGTTTTTAGTGCGGAAACTGACACTAGTGCTGAGGGTCATTATTATGTACATTGGTACAGACGCTGAAGTTTTTATTCTAGAAATCTGCACCGATGTGGGGGGTTATTGTTGTTGCTACTGACACCAATTGCGGAAACTGACAGCAAAGCTGGAGATTGTTATTGCAGAAACTGGCACTGATCCTGGGGTTTGTTATTTCCTTGGGGGGTGGGGGGGGCCTCCATTTTTTATGATATTGTTATTCAAAGTTGCTAGTTACTTGGTAGTTGTATCAGGTTTCTCAAACCTTTGCATGCCTGCGCTTTATGTATGACTAAGCCCCTCCCCTTCATGACATTGTCAAAAAGGGACAGAGCATGGATGACCTTAAAATGATGCCCCCCCCCCTGAAAAAAGTTCAGTGGACGCCCATGGTGACTTGTATGTATTTTGCCTGTGTATTAATGAGTTTGTTTGAAATCCATGTTTTAAAAAATATATATATAATTGGCTCTGAAGTGTAATTACCAAAAAGAAAAACCTTAATTAATTTTTCATTCTCGGGTTTCTATACAAAAGATCGCAGCTTACAGTTCCTATTACCTGGAAGTAAATGTTCTAAAATTAACATTATAGGATTTTTTTTTTTGCAATGCAAATTTAATTCATTAGAGTAATGTTCAAATCTGCGATGTACGTTGGATCCCGGCCACGAGCTGAGAAAAAGTCTAAATATTTAATGTTGAACACAAGTCCTCAGGAAGTTACATACCACTGTGTGTTAAAAATGAGAATGGGGAAAAGCCAAATATTCCCTTTGACTAAAGGTTACACTATCGCTGAGAATTAGTTATCTGCATTTATATAGCCGATTTGCTTTTTCTTCTTTTTACATTTTTCATGCCAAAGGTATAGAGAGGTGAGCAGCGGGGAATGGTAACAAGGGCAATGGCATCTGTGCCAGGAGTGACTAAAATTGATGTCCCTTTTCCCCCCACAAATAGTCAGTTTTCCTACGGTCCAAAAATGTTAAACTTGCTTTAAAATTCAACCGATGGACGCCTAACCGATGGTTAGTATGCAAAAGCATTGGTTCAAAACCCACGCATGCTCAGAATCAAGTCGACTCGTGCTTGGAAGCATTGAACTTCATTTTCCTCTGCACGTCGTCGTGTTTTACGTCACCGCGTTGGACTCGATCGTTTTTTTAACTGATGGTGTGTAGGCACATCAGACCATCGGTCTGCTTCATCGGTCTGCTCCTTCGGACCGTTCTCATCGGATGGACCGACTGTGTGTACGCAGCCTCAGGCCTCGTACACACGACCGAGTTTCTCGGCAAAAAACAGCAAGAAACTTGCTGGGAGATATTTTTTGGCCGAGGAAACCGGTCGTGTGTACATTTTCGTCGAGGAAGCTGTCAAGAAACTCGACAAGCCAAAAAGAGAGCATGTTCTCTATTTCCTTGACTGGAATGGAAAAAATTGGCTTGTCGAATTTCTCGACAGCCTAACAAGGAACTCGACAAAGAAAACGATGTGTTTCGCCCGTCGAGTTCCCCGGTCGTGTGTACGAGGCCTCAGAGTTTATTCCGGCGGAAACTCCGATCGTGTGTACGGGGGGGGGGGGGGGGGTCATTAGAATTTGCATTGCCTTGACAACTCTTTGGAAAGCAAAACTATTCCGCCTTTCTTTTCTGATATTTACATTGTAAAAAAAAAATGTGGAGAAAAAAAGAAACTCAGGGTTACAATACGTTTATTGCCTTTGATGCAATTATAAAACGTACAACAATTCTTAACAGCCTTATTATATTTATGACATATCTGTCTGTGGGGAGAAGCTAGAAAGACATTACAACAATGAAATCAATTTCTCCTAAATTCTTCTTACATGAAAATAATTTCTTTTCCTGAATGTCCTTGGGTAGCTTGTCTATTTTGTTCAGTGCTAACAAATACAGCTGGATGTAATGTAGTTATATTAAAACCCCAAGGACAAAGAGAGAGCTGCGATTGTATGGCATTTCCTTTATGTTCTGCACTATAGTGGACACAGAGCTTCTGCCTCGGAACGGGTGTTCTCATAGACAAAGAAGGCCTATTGAGGGACATAGAAAAGGGGTCCAAGGTCCCACAGACTATAGAAGCACCACCACCAGCCCAGGGAACATAAATGCTTATCAAAGCATACCAATAGGTCTATTGACTCCGGTGACTAGTAAATAGCGATGAACCAAATCAATGCAATCCATTGAAATTGTGGCGGAGTGTATAGTGAATAGCTTAATAGAAATATTCATTTCCTGAGAGATATCATTCTGTATTATACACAAATCACAGATCCAGGGAACAAAGAATGAGGCTTTGAGGCTTTAACTTCTTGACTTACGGAAGATTTTCCCCCCTTTGTGATCAGGCAATTTTTTGCGATACAGCGCCGCGTTACTTTAACTGATGATTGCGCAGTCGTGCGACACTGTACCCAAATACATTTTATGTATTTTTTTTCTCACAGATATATTTGAAATTTTTTAAATAATGTGAGCGCCTGTGTACTTTTAGTACAGGTGCTATGTCAAATTTAGAGGGGAATGAGAGTTATTTTTCTCTCATTCATTATGATTCGTTAAATTGGGTTTCTGTCCGGCTGGACTGTCCTGTGGTTCCATTTTGTGTTCCAAAGATGCTGTTCCATCTTTGGATAGCAGGTGGCGCCAGAGGGGGTCCAGGGAAGAGATGTCTCTTACCAGGAGCCAATCAGAGGAGTTTCTCCCTCGCGGGGCATGCTGGGGGAGGGTACTTCTAGGGCGGACGCTATTTTGTGGGGTCTTCGCGCGTTCCTGGTTCCAGGTGTGACACCCACCTTTAGGGTGTGCGCACATCACGGGCCCTGGCGATATGGCCTACCAGGCCGGGGCGCACGTGCTACGCGAAGTTCCCAGTTCTGTGCCCTCATGGCCCGAAGGAACTAATGCTGCAGAGGGGCCCCTACACTATATGAGGAAGATCCCAAGCGAGTTGTGCTGTTCGATAGGGAGTCCGTCAGAGGTGAGCCCAGAGGAAGGCGATCCAACAGGGCCTAGACAATCCATCGGGGATCACGGTGACCGGACACTGACATTTTGCTCAGTGACAACCTGTTAGTCGGTGACCATTTGAAAAGCTACCTGAGGGAGATTCAGGCAAATTATTCACTGAAAGGATTCGCTCTATTATCCATGTTCCTGAGTACTGACATGTGGCAGAGGTCCCACTACTAATCCTAATTTTACTAGTACCAAGTCGTTGGCAGAGACTTGTTCCTTCTCAGAAGTTCTAAGTGATACTCTGGCTGCCAGGTCAGTGGGAAAGACCTGTCCAGTGGCGACGTGAGTTAAAGTCCCATTGGAAGCAGGACTGTTTCTGTTTATCCATAGGCCTGAATCTGCAAATTCTCCTTTCACCAACCTGTCTCTGTCTATTTCAAGTTGACTGTTTGCCATGTTGGGCAAGTAAAGCACAGAAAACGACACTCTGCTGTTTGGACATTCTGTTACTGTATCATCATCCCTAGACATATCACAGAGGTAACATAATCACACCGTCCCAATCTAACCAGCGGCTCCTGAGGGGGTAGCGCTACAAATACATTTTGGATGGCAAAAATATGAATGCAATCTACTCACTTGGGGGTGAACCTCTGGGGAAATCTAGGATGGAAAAGGACTTGGGGGTCCTAGTAGATGATAGGCTCAGCAATCTCAAGCTGCTGCTAACAAAGCAAACAGAATATTGGCATGCATTAAAAAGGGAATTAACTCCAGAGATAAAGATATAATTCTCCCAGCTCTACAAGGCTCTGGTTCGACCGCACCTGGAGTATGCTGTCCAGATCTGGGCTCCAGTCCTCAGGAAGGATGTGCTGGAACTCAAGAGAGTACAGAGAAGGGCAACAAAGCTAATAAAGGGTCTGGAGGATCTTGGTTAAAAATCTTATCTTAGAAAAGTAGTAGCGACTGCTACGGTCTTATGCCGTGTACACACTGTCGGTTAAACCGATGAGAACGGTCTGATGGACCGTTTTCATCGGACCAAACCGATCGTGTGTGGGCCCCATCGGTTATTTATCCATAGGTTAAAAAAAAGCAATCTTGTTTTAAATTTAACCGATGGATACCTAACCGATAGAAAAAAAAAACGATCGTTAGTAGGCACGTCCATCGGTTAAAAATCCACGCATGCTCAGAATCAAGTCGACGCATGCTTGGAAGCAGTGAACTTCGTTTTTTTCGTTTTTTTCAGCACGTCGCGTTCTGACAGGAACGTTTTTTTAACCGATGGTGTGTAGGCACGACTGACCATCAGTCAGCTTTATCGGTAACCGATGAAAACGGTCCATCAGACCGTTCTCATCGGATGGACCGATCGTGTGTACGCGGCATAAAGCCTGTCCTGTGACGTCATGTGCGCTCCACGCCGGACCAAGCCTATTCCTGAGGCAAAACACTCTGCAAATCTTCACATTTTTGCAGCCCACGGATCTGGGACGAGGACTCCAGAATTTTACAGATGAGCCTTTTCTTTTATCTTCTCTTGTAAGTGTGATTTGTATACTCTGCCGTTAAAGGAATCTTTTAATACTGCACTTAGATGGCGCTTCCTTTTCTACCCTTTCTTGTCTACCACAGAGCCTGCTCTCTGAGGACAGCAGCTGTCATTGTACAGTCATATCATTGCCTTTTTAACCCTTGAACTGTCTGACATTTTTCTAATCACCACATCCCAATCTATGTATCCAGGGCCGCCATTAGGAATTATGGGGCCCCTTACACAGCTTCAGGCATGGGCCCCCTGGAGAAGAGAACCGGGGGTGGGGGGGGGGTGCTGCCGCCTGAAATTGAGTGGCGGGGAGGCTGCCACGAATTGAGAAGCGGGGGGGGGCCCCTTTACAAAAAAAATAAGAAATAAAAAATATATATATAAAAAAGGGGTGTAGCCATCCGGGGCCCTGGGGACCTCTGGCTGGGCCCTTTAATAAAAAGGAAAAAAAATACATATATATATATATATAAATATATATTTAGATGTATTTATTTTTAAAAAGGGGGGTTGCCATCTGGGGCCGTGGGGACCTCTGGGCCCTTTAATAAAATACACACATATATAATATATATATACACACTTTTTTTTTAGAAAAATAAATTACAAAAAAAGGGGGGTTGCCATCCGGGACCTCTGGGCCCTTTAATAAAAAAAAGAAACCTCTGGGCCCTTTAATAAAAAATAAATAAAAAAAAGGGGGTTTGCCACATGGGGCCCTGGGGACCTTTGAGCCCCTAAAAAAAAAAAAAAAAAAATTGTCCCTTTAATAAAAAATAAAATAAAAATATATTAAAAAAAATATATTTTTTTTATAAAAAAAAAAAAAAAAAAAAGAGGGGTTGCCATCTGGGGCCCTGTGGGCCTCCGGGCCCCTGGGAACCTCCGGACCCCTAAAAAAAAATATATATATATAATTTATAATATAATTTTTTTCTTTTTTTAAAGGGGGTTGCCATCCGGGCCCCTGGGGACCTCCGGGCCCCTTACAGGTGTACTGCCTGTACCCCCCTGATGGCGGCCCTGTATGTATCTATAAATTTGCGATGACAGTTACTTTTACCATTGCAGCCGTGACCTGCATGGGGTAAGTTCAAGGCTGAGCAAGCGAGCCGTTGACCTGGATGGGGGGGGGTTATGTTGTGTGGAGGCGGGCTCGAGCGATGGAGGGGAGGGTTAGTGTGGGGTGGCGGACTGGAGCAACGGTGAGGGGATCTCTGTGGTCAGGTCTGTCTGCCGCCCCTCCCTCCCCACGCTGTATGGAGCACCAGCCGCCACTGTTTTATTATAATAATAATAATAACTTGGAGGTCAGTGAAGGTGAGCATAAGAGCCTCACTTGTCTTGAGTGTAAAGGTGAGAGGGACCTATGAAAGATATGAAACTAGTCTATATTAGGTAACTTTACTAGAGTCCAATGGACTGTTCACTTTGCAAGGGAAATTGCCCTTTGCAAGAACATCTTTGCAAGGACATTTTTCGGAAATCTTAGTAAAAGTTATGAAATTTCACTTTGCAAAGAATAAACAATTTTTGCTTTCGCATGGTTGGAAGATGAAAATCTGCAAATCTTCATCTTATTTACGGAAAGTGGCCCGGATTCAGATACAATGGTGTATCTATCGTAGCGTATGTGGTCCGGCGTAAGCCCGCCTAATTCAAATGTGGATGATGTGGGCGTGTTTTATTTAAATTAATTGTGACCCCACTTATTTGACGTTTTGCAAGAACGGCGCAAGTAAAATCTAGGATGGAAAAGGACTTGGGGGTCCTAGTAGATGATAGGCTCAGCAATCTCAAGTTCGTGAAAGAATCCCAGTGTGCATGCTCGAAATTACGCCGCAAATCGTCAATGCTTTAGACGTGAACGTAACTTACGTACAGCCCTATTCGCCAACGACTTACGCAAACGACGTTATCAACGAAAAATTTGACGCTGGCCCGACGTCCATACTTAACATAGGATGATACCCCTCATATAGCAGGGGTAACCTTACGCCGAAAAAAGCCTAACGTAAATAAAAAAATGCGCCGGGGGACGTACGTTTCTGAATCGGCGTATCTACCTAATTTGCATATTCCTTGCGTAAATCTACGGAAGTGCCACCTAGCGGCCAGCGTAAATATGCAGCCTAAGATACAACGGTGTAAGACACTTACGCCGGTCGGATCTTAGGGAAATCTATGCGTAACTGATTCTATGAATCAGTCGCATAGATACGACCCCGCACACTCAGAGTAACGACGGTGTATCCGGAGATACGCCGTTGTAACTGCTATCTGAATCCGGGCCAGTGTCTCTAGCAAAGTAAGAATTCTCTTGCAAAGAGACTATTTGCCTTAGTAAATCAACCTCAATGACTCCCTCACACTACTTAATGTTGTCTAGTACAATGGATTATGGATAGTGCGTTACCTTTATTAAAGAAGCTGCTAGGCAAAATATACTTTTTCCTTCAAAAATTATCCAATCTGTCAAGCAATATCCTCTTTTTTTCCTTTCCATTTTTTTAACCTCTATAGGTAAAGTTATTTTTTTTGTATGACATATCATTTCTCTTTAGGTTTTATTTATACAATTTCTATGAATTATACAAAAGAAGACAGTTTATGGGTCCTCTGTGAGAAAAGACTTGTCAGTTGTTTCAATCTTTAACAAAACCAGATGTATGAAGGTAAAATAGCTATATTTCTCCATCTGGCCATAAATATTTAATGACATATGTTACTTTCTTCTATTGTCACCAAGAAAATTGGCTCCCATCTCCGTTATTTTATATATTCTATCCCGTTTGCCCATTTGTAGTATGTAACAAACAGAACTCATTCCAAGGAAAAAAAAGACAAAAACAAACAGTTATGCCAATTATATTCCAAAAATACAGTTCTTCCCTAATTAACCACTTCCCGCCCGGTCAATAGTCAATTGAAGTCCGGGAAGTGGTTGTGAAATCCTGACTGGACGTCTATTGACGTCCTGCACGATCTCATGCCGGCGCGCGTGTGGGCACGCAGCGCGGCGATCGGTGATGCGGGGTGTCAGTCTGACACCCTGCATCTCCGATCTCGGTAAAGAGCCTCCGGCGGAGGCTCTTTACCACGTGATCAGCCGTGTCCAACCACGGCTGATCTCGATGTAAACAGGAAGAGCCGTTGATCAGCTCTTCCTCACTCGCGTCTGATAGACACGAGTAGAGGAGAGCCGATCGGCTGCTCTCCTGACAGGGGGGGTTTGCGCTGATTGGTTATCAGCGCAGCCCCCCCTCGGATGCCAACACTGGACCACCAGGGAGTGCCCCCCGGTGCTCAATAGAGCAAAAAAAACACCAATGAAAAAAATATAACACAATCAATGCCAATCAGTGCCCACAAATGGGCACTGACTGGCAACATGGGCACTGGCTGAAATGATGCCCAGCAATGCCATCAGTGCCACCCCTCAGTGTCCATCAGTGCCACCTCTTAGTGCCCATCTATGCCCAGTGCCCACCTATCAGTTCCCATCTGTGCCACCCATAAGTACCCATCAGTGCCACCCATCAGTGTCGCCTATGAGTGCCTATCAGTGTCGCCTATGAGTGCCCATCAGTGCCGCCTATGAATGCCCATCAGTGCAGCATACCAGCGCTGCCTATCGGTGCCCATAATTGAAGAAGAAAACTTACTTATTTACAAAAAAAATTAACAGAAAAAAATAACGTTTTTTTTTCTAAAATTTCGTTTTTTTTTAGTTGTTGCGCAAAAAATAAAAATCACAGAGGTGATCAAACACCACCAAAAGAAAGCTCTATTTGTGGGAACAAAGTGATACAAATTTCATTTGGGTACAGTGTAGCATGACCGCGCAATTGTCATTCAAATTGCGACAGTGCTGAAAGCTGAAAATTGGCTTGGGCAGGAAGGTGCGTAAGTGCCTGGTATGGAAGTGGTTAATCAACTAAAAATTGACACAATAAAATGGAGAAAAATAAAATTCCGTCTTTTCATTTTATGCGTAAGATGCACAAAGTTCTCCGCTACTTCATAGCATGTTTATTGTGTTTTCCATTTATTGGATCTGTTGTAGACTGCCCTTGGATCCAAATGAGGAAAAGGTTGAGTGTATGTCTGAAATAAGATAGACGCGAACCCTTATGCCGCGTACACACGGTCGGAATTTCCGATGGAAAAAGTCAGACAGAATTTTTTCATCGGATACTCCGACTGTGTGTATGCCTCATCTGACTTTTTCCGTCTGACTTATGCCTCGTACACACAACCGTTCTCCTCGGCAAAAAGCATCAAGAAAACTGCCGGCAGAGCTTTTTTGCCGAGAAAAAGGGTCGTGTGTGTGTTTTTCGTCGAGAAAACTGTTGTTGATCTCGAACGAGAAAAAACAGAAAAAAAAATCGCTGATCGCCGCCATTAGTAGTAAAAATATATATATTTTTTTAAAAATGCAATAAAACTATCCCCTATTTTGTAAACGCTATCAATTTTGCGCAAACCAACCGATAATTGCGATTTTTATTTTTTTTCCAAAAATAGGTAGAAGAATACGTATCGGCCTAAACTGAGGAAAAAAAACATTTTTTATATCTTTTTTTGGGATATTTATTATAGAAAAAAGTAAAAAATATTGCATTTTTTTCAAAACTGTCGCTCTATTTTTGTTTATAGCGCAATAAAAACCGCAGAGGTGATCAAATACCGCCAAAAGAAAGCACTATTTGTGGGGAAAAAAGGACGTCAATTTTGTTTGGGAGCCACGTTGCACGACCGCGCAATTGTCTGTTAAAGCGACGCAGTGCCAAATCGCAAAACCTGGCCTGGTCCTTTAGCTGCATTTTGGTCTGGGGCTTAAGTGGTTAAGGGTCGTTGAACACAATGGGGTTGATTTACCAAAACTAAAGAGTGCAAAATCTGGTACAGCTGTGCATGGTAGCCAATCAGCTTCTAACTTCAGCTTTTTTTAATTAAGCTTTGAGAGAAAGAAATGGAAGCTGATTGGTTTCTATGCAAAGCTGCACCAGATTGTGCACTCTTAGGTTTTAGTAAATCAACCCCCCTTTTTTACAATTGACTTGTACATAGAGGAGGATTTGTACTTTTTTGAAGGAGATAGTTGGCAGCTTGGAAGGTAAAGAGGACTAGCCTTTTCATATAACTATAATATATATATTTTTGTTTTCCTTTTTTAGTTTTGATCCTTTTACACTAGGCTGTAGAAAATGTTGCTCCTATTACAGTGGGTGATTTGATGCGTATTTCATTTTATCTTAGTGATAATAAAAGTGAAGTTTTAGGATTTATTGGGATTGAAGAAAGCACATCGCTTTCATGTTTAAGTCAGAAACCTATTATTTGGAAAAGTCGAAAAACATAGTTTCTGCTAAAAGTTTTTAGACTTTTAAGAAAGAAGGTCGACTAGAGAGTGTACTTTTTACTGTAGGAAAATGGTTTTGCCTAGATCATGGGCAGAAGTCTGGTCTAATAACTATTGTTGTAGGAAACCCACACAAGCAATGGAAGAACGTGCAAAAAATTATACAGGTGAATATACAACTTGCTGCAAGTCTTCAGAAGGAAGAAGGTTTACTAGAAGTGTACTCCTGGCTTCAGGAAGATGTTTGTATCTTCATCAAGAACAGACATCTGGCCTATCAAAGATCCTTGGAGGAAATTTAACGCAAGCAAGGGGGGAACATACAAAGACCGTACAGGTAAAGAATCACACCCAGGACCCCAACACTGCCAAGCTAGCTGAAAAAAAAATGTTCAGCTGTACTGTCCATACTACTGTTTGGATTAGAGAGGATGATATCGCTGTATTCACTAAATCCCTGTACACACGCTCGCTTTTCTCGGCGGTAAAAAGTCTGCCGAGAAAACCGAGGGGATAGCCGAAAACCCGGCAGGAAAACTGCCATGGAGCTTTGGCCGGGAATCTCGGCCGTGTGTATGCTCCATTGGCACTGCCTCGCAGTGTTTCCCATAGGTAAGTAGTAGATCTGGCGGGATTCCTGGCTGTTTTCCTGATGGGAAAACTGTGAGGGAGCATACACACGTTCGGTTTTCCAGGCCAAAAGCTCTCCTAGCAGTTTTCCTGCTGGGAAAACCGGTTGCGTGTACGGGGCTTGTTACATCTTCTCAGCCATGAAAAGCTTGAATCAAGTCCACACATGTCAGAGACCAAAATTCTTCTATTTGCAAACATCTAAAACCTGCTACATCTGCTGCACGTTTTTAGACTTTTGGGGAAGAAGGGAAACTAGAGAGTGTATTACTTGCTATAGGAAGATACTTCCATCTACATCAAGAACAGAAGTATTGTCTATTAAAGATCCTTGGAGGAAATTCACACAACCAAGGGAAGAAAATACGAAGACTACAGTATAAAGAATCACACCCAGGACCTTGTAAAAAAATATTTAACCAAGCTGTTCATATCACTGTTTGAACTAGAGATGATGGTATCACTGGATTCACTAATATATCTTCTGAGCTATGGTTAGCTGGACCCAAGTCCAAACACTTCAGTGATCAAAACCCATTATTTGCAAGAGTCCTAAAAATTAGTTTCCACTACAGCTTTAGACTAAAAAAAGTGAACTCCTTACTTAAAGTGAAGTTCCACCCATAAATATAACATTACATCAGTAGTTTTAAAAAAATGTCATTAGTCCTTTACGAAAAAAAAAAACATTTTTTTTGATGCCTTCAAAGTGTTGTTGCTAGGCAGAATAGTTAATCTTCCCACTTCCTGCACCTAGGTGCTTAATGCTTCCTAACCTACACCGCACAGACTCCTGGGAATGTAGTGGGTGTAACTTTCCAGGAGTCTGTGCACTCCCCAGTCTCAAAGAATCATGTGACTTGGACAGCACAGGTGCTGAAACCTGATCTGACACTGCAGCACTGAGCATGTGCGAGATCTTCAAGACTGAAATCCAGGAAGTCATACAGTCTGGCTTCATGATGCCCACACTTAAGATGGCCCCAGTCAATTTCTATTTTATAAAGTGTCTAAATGCTGTAACAACCTAACAAAATGGACCTTAGTTTACAGGCCAACTTTACTAGAATACATTAAGCTTGTGTATTACAGGGGTATTTATATTTAAAAAGTGAAATTGTGGCTGGAACTCCGCTTTCAGAAAGATATATTTGCCTACATCAAGAGTGGAAGTCTGATCTATTAAAAATCCTTGGAAGAAATTCACAGAAGCATGGTGAGAACATACAAATGGCATGCAGATAATCAATTACGTGCAGGACCCCAGCACTGCAAAACTACCTGGATAAAATGTTCTGCCATCCTGTTATGTAAAGAAAACCCTACACACCCACAGCTCAATGTGTGTATAATGTGACGAGTGGCCTCAGCCTCAGCTCCTCCCAAGGTCATGCCCACTGACGCGTCTCGCCATGCCCCTGGGCTTAGTCATAGAGACATTTATTACTAAGCCCTGGGGGCAGGGAAAAATGCGTAGGGGTAACCTTGGGAGAAGCTGAGGTCCCTCTTCACATTATACATTGAGCTGTTGGTGTGCAGCGTTTTCTATACCAATACTGTTATGCTTTCTGCATGAGCACTTACACACCAGAGTCTTTTCAAACAGTGGGTCATCTAAGCAGTGCAATCAGCACTTAGGCCTCGTACACACGACTGAGAAACTCGACAGAATCCATCAAGAAACTTGGTGGCAGAGCTTTTTTGCAGAGGAAACCGGTCGTGTGTATGCATTTCATCGAGGAAACTGTCGAGGAACTCGATGAGGAAAAAAGAGAACAAGTTCTCTTTTCCTCAACGGGAGTCTCAATTTCCTTGTCGTGTTCCTCGTGGGGCTGGTTTTCGACGAGAAACGCGAGCGTGTGTATGCTAAGAAACCCGCGCATGCTCAGAATAAAGTATGAGACGGAAGTAAAAGTAGCATTTGTAATGGAGATAACACATTTTTCACGCTGTAACAGACGGAAAAGTGAAAATCGTCTCTTACCAAACTTTTACTTAACACGCAGTAACATGAGATTAGCAAAAGCAGCCCCATCAAATCAAACTTTCCCTGCCATTGTATGTGTTGTACTTCACCGTGTTTGAGAAAAAGGAGATTTTGTCTTGACGTGTGTACGCAAAGCAAGCTGGGTTAGGGTTTTTTGGAGGTGTGGTCCTAAACTTTTGATCAGCTGAAAAACAGTCTGTTTCAGTTTTTTTCGTTATTTTCAATTAATTGAATGCTCAAAAAATGTTTTGTCTCACTCTCATTTCTTCTTGTTGCATGTTGAAGCTCCACTTGGAACCTTGTTAAGATCCAACAATGTAAAATAAGATTTTTTTGACATTTTTCAAGTGGTCTTAAACTTTTGATCAGGACTGTATTTAGGGGGACATAGTCGATATAAAAAAAGAGATCATTGCATCACTTGAAGCCCATTGTGGAATTGTAGTTGGTTAGACCTTGAACTAATTAACCAAACATGAATGCACTTGATCTTGTGGGTTCGTGCCACCAGCAGGCTTAAACTGAATGCAGACCTAAAATTAAGTAACACTGCATAAAACATAATTGACTGATTGAATTATTGAAGTACCATAATGCACATTTTGTTTGGTTTCTGTTCTGAAATTCATTACTCTCTCTGTTTTCTTTGGAACGCTACATCTTGACCGATTCTCTCCAATAATGTTGGAAGACCTCCCCTTGGACCCAAAACACTTATCTCTCAGCTTAGTGCGTCTCATCTGTTCCATCATAAAACCATTTTCCCGATTAATAAATAACATTTACTGCTGGAAGAAAAAGCAAATTGAAGAGAAATCTGTAAATTAATCATGATTATTTGAAACAAAGATGTAAATTATAGAGAAGCCAAAGTGGGTTGCTTAATTTACATTTACCAAAAACATGGCAAACCTCCCAAATTAAACTGCTGTGTTTATCCCGTTAAAGAATGCTTGAACCGTTGCATCTTATTTATTTTGCATTTAAACAATGGACGAAATCCCATTTGCACTTATGAATGTACGCTTCGTCAGCCACGGGCACCCAAGCCAAGGTTCTACTCTATGTTAATGGCATAATGACAGTCTCTGTGGAGGGCAAACACTGAATTATGCTCCCTTTTTACTTTAGAAAAAAGGCTTAAAATTAAGCCCAGGCAGCTATAACAACTTTTGATTCTCTGAAAGTGACTTTACAGTCAAAGGACAAAAAACGGTGATGAGGAACATTGAGTCATGCCAAGGTGTTCTTGCCAAAAAAAAATATTATATATATATATATATATATATCTATATATATATACATACATATATACATACATACATACATACATACATGCTTTTTCTATTTTAATACAGATAATAATTTTTCTATGTGACGTTTGTAAAAAATGTTAATAAAAACTCACCATGGACATTAAAAGGAGATTATTAAAATGGACCTCTCAATAATGTTACAAGTCTCCAGGATTCCATTCCTGATATGTTACAATTATATAGCAACGGTATAATTTTTCAAATAATGCTTAAGCTATTATCATTAAAAAGAATGAAAGCTTAGGTCTCGTACACACAATCGAGAATCTCGTCAGGAAAAACCCGTTGTTTTCTCTGACGAGATTCTTAGCAAGAAACTCTAGGCGCCCGAGTGTACAGACTTTTGTTTCTCTTGAAAGGAAAGAACGCGGTGACGTTATCGCGTACGACGAGCAATGCGCTCGTCACATTCGATGCCATCGCGGCCATCTTGCTTCACCCTACCTATGCGGTGGAAGCTACCGCGCATGCGTCAAAGTCATTTCGAGCATGCGCCGGTTTCCACGGCGACAGGTAAGTATACACACTCTCGAGTTTCTCGTCGGGAAACATGGCAAAAAGAATCTCGAAGAGAAAAAAGAGAGCAGGTTCTCTTTTTTTCTCGTCGAGATTCTGGCCAGATTTCCTGACGAGAAACCTGAATGCCTCGCAGTCACGAACGGGAATCTCGGCAAGAAGCAGTTTTCTTGCTGGTTTTTGCAGAGAAAACCGTCGGTCGTGTGTACAAGGCCTGACACACGACAGAATCCATCAAGAAACTTGGTGGGAGAGCTTTTTTGCCAAGGAAAACCGTTGTGTGTATGTTTTTCATCGAGGAAACTGTCGAGGAACTCGACGAGAAAAAGAGAACAAGTTCTCTTTTTCCTCGACGGGAGTCTCAATTTCCTTGTGGTGTTCCTCGTCGGGCTGGTTTTCGGCGAGAAATTCGAGCGTGCGTATGCTAAGAAACCCTCGCATGCTCAGAATAAAGTATGAGACGGGAGTAAAAGTAGCATTTGTAATTGAGATAACACATTTTTCATGCTCTAACAGACTGAAAAGTGCAAATCGTCTCCGACCAAACTTTTACTTAACACGCAGAAACATGAGATTAGCAAAAGCAGCCCCAAGGGGGCTTTAGACCCAAGCATTTTGTCATATGCCAGGCTCCTGGGTGGTATACCTCTTCAAATTGAAATGCAAAACATATGTAAACAAACTCAGCGTAGATTACGGCAGAGACTCTAGGAATCCATATATGACATCTCTGATGACAATCTTAGAAGTCCGGTCACTAGATTGCCCAATTTACAAAGCACAAGGCTCACTTATTTGCAAACCTGAATGGAGTCATTCCCTCCTAATTGTTTTTTTTAATTCCTCCAACTAATGCCTTGTACACGCGGTCAGACTTTTGACCATGCAAAAGTCCGCCGTGAGTCCGACGGAAAGATAGAGAACAGGTTCTCTATCTAAGGTCCGTCGGACTTCCGAGAAAAAAAGTCAGATGGAGGCTACACACGGCCGGACTTTACAAGAAAGAAAGCCCATCTGATTTTTTTTCTCGGAAAGTCCGGCCGTGTGTACGAGGCATTAGACATGCTTTGCATGCCAAATTCTCTTCTGCTTGGATATTTTTCCCCCCTATCCTTGTTCTTGATAAGATAGTACAGGCAGGGTCAACAAAAGGTCTCACCTTTGCTACATATAGGGTATTGTTAGATAGGTTTTTACTAAACTTTCCCATCTGCTCCAGGGCTGGCTGGGAAAAAGATATTGGTTATTTTCCCGAGGAGGTCTGGGATGATATTTTTCGGTCCTCGCCCCGGGTGTCTCTTTCTCTATCACACAGACTGACACAAATCTTTATCCTTCATAGATTCTATAGAACTTGCCAATTTCTGTATGCAATTGGATTGAAATCTGAGCCAGCCTGTGCTAGATGTGGTAGTACAGGTACGCTAATACATCTATTGTGGTGGTGTCCGAAACTTCAAAGACACTGGGTAGAGGTGATTGGTACCCTAAATGGGCTATTGGATACTAATATTCTGGTTGAACCACTTATATGCCTATTGGGATACTGCGATACATCTAGCTATACCTCCTCTATTGGTAACACTATAAGACGCGCACTTTTTGTTGCCCGTAGACAGATTGCTCTTAAGTGGACCTCTCCCTACCCGCTGACCATATCGAAGTGGATTTTAGATCTCAATAGGATTATTCTTTTTGAAAACCATTCATACTCCCTAAGGAATTCCATGAGTGAGTTTGATGCTACCTGGTCAAGATGGCTATAATTCATGACTTGGATATTATGTAAACCACAGGTGTCAAGCACAAGGCCCGCGGGCTGAATTCGGCCCTCCAGGCCATTTCATGTGGCCCTCACACTTCTCCTGCAGCTGCAGGAGAACTCCAACCCTCCGCCTACAAGCTATAGTAGAATTCTAATGTCGTATGACTAGTAATAATTATATTTATTAATTATTATTACTAGTCAACCAACAATAGAATTTTTCTATAGCCTATGGGCCGAGCATTTGACCGGAAATGTACGATCGTACAGTTTAGCTGCTTGTCGAATCTTCTTAGAACTATCAAGGACACCATAAGCCTTCAATGACAGATTCTTCGATGCTTTGTCGAATCTTCGTCGTTCATGTTGAATTGTCAGGTTAGTTCTAGCTATTTTACTGCTCCTCCTCTTTGGTTACAATCAGCCAATAACATTTATCATCATCATTATTTTTATTTTACTTCCCGCACCCAATTCTTATCTCTCTATAATGTCGCATCTTTTCTCTCTATAATGTCAAATCTTATCTCTCTATAATGTCGCATCTTTTCTCTCTATAATGTCAAATCTTTTCTCTCTATAATGTCAAATCTTTTCTCTCTATAATGCCGAATCTTTTCTCTCTATAATGTCGAATCTTTTCTCTCTATCATGTCGAATCTTTTCTCTCTATCATGTCGAATCTTTTCTCTCTATAATGTCGAATCTTTTCTCTCTATAATGTCGAATCTTTTCTCTCTATAATGTCAAATCTTTTCTCAATAATGTAGAATAATCTTGGACTAATAGAGTTAAGGTTAGGCACATTCGACCAACGAAAACGAAAATAAAGCATTTGTTTATGTCAGATCTTTTGGTTTTCGTATTTTGTGCGTTTGTTTTCATTTGTTTAAACTATAACGAAAATGCCTGAAATTCAGACGAAAATGCATTCGGACGAAAACGAATGCACATGTCTAATAGTTAATATATATTCTCATGCCGCGTACACCCGATGAGAACAGTCTGATGGACCGTTTTCATCGGACCAAACCGATCGTGTGTAGGCCCCATCAGTTATTTATCCATAGGTTAAAAAAAAGCAAACTTGTTTTAAATTTAACCAACGGATACCTAACCGATAGAAAAAAAACGATCGTTTGTAGGCACGTCCATCGGTTAAAATCCACGCATGCTCAGAATCAAGTCGACGCATGCTTGGAAGCATTGAACTTCATTTTTTTTCAGCACGTCGTTGTGTTTTACGTCACCGCGTTCTGACACGATCATTCTTTTAACCAATGGTGTGTAGGCACCACTGACCATCAGTCAGCTTCATAGGTTAACCACTTAAGACCCGGACCAAAATGCAGCTAAAGGACCTTGCCCCTTTTTGCGATTCGGCACTGCGTTGGTTTAACTGACAATTGCGACGTGGCTCCCAAACAAAATTGGCATCCTTTTTTTCTCACAAATAGAGCTTTCTTTTGGTGGTATTTGATCACCTCTGCGGTTTTTATTTTTTGCGCTATAAACAAAAATAGAAAAAATATTCTTTACTTTTTGCTATAATATCCCCCAAAAATATATAAAAAAAAAAATTTCCTCAGTTTAGGCCGATACGTATTCTTCTACCTATTTTTGGTATAAAAAAAAATCGCAATAAGCGTTTATCGGTTGGTTTGCGCAAAATTTATAGCGTTTACAAAATAGGGGATAGTTTTATTGCATTTTTATAATTTTTTTTTTGTTACTACTAATGGCGGCGATCAGCGATTTTTTTCCGTGACTGAGACATTATGGCGGACACTTCGGAAAATTTGGACACATTTTTGGGACCATTGTCATTTTCACAGCAAAAAATGAATTTAAAATGCATTGTTTATTGTGAAAATTACAATTGCAGTTCGGGAGTTAACCACAGGGGGCGCCGATGGGAGTTATGTGTGACCTGAAGTGTGTTTACAACTGTAGGGGGGTGTGGCTGTAGGTGTAACATCATCGATTGTGTACCCCTATAAAAGGGATGACGCGATCGATGCTGCCGCCACAGTAAAGGACGGGGAAGCCGTGTTTACACACGGCTCTCCCCGTTCTTCAGCTCCGGGGACCGATCGCGGGACTCCAACGGCGATCGAGTCCCACGGTCCCAGTCACAGAGCTTCGGACCGGGTCACGGGAGCGCGTCACCCACGGCTGGGTACTAGTACAGGACGTACCTGTACGTGGATGTGCCCATGCCATTCTGCCAACGTAAATGTGCAGGAGGCAGTCCTTAACCGATGAAAACGGTCCATCAGACCGATCGTGTGTACAGGGCATCAGAGCTTGACTAATGCCACCATGATGATATGCCATTTTTGAGTGCTTGTACCCAAGGCTATCACCGTATCTATGGTGTTATGGTTAAAAGGTTTCACTGGTGAGCTGAACTGCATTTGTTTGACAGTACGTCCATGTCTCTGCCTTTTGACAATATACAGATACATTAGGAGGCCTACAAAACATCAGGGGGGTGAGTTAGTCAGCACTTGGTAGCAAAAATTAATCAAAGATAAGCTCTGAGTCTTTGGTGTAGGCTTTCAATGAAATGTGATTGATAGACCTTTTTGGCTGATCATGCACTACGCGTCCTATTTAAAGCAAATGCAAATTTGCTCTACTGAGCACAAGCAGACCATTATCAAGCCTGGCATATTCGAATCCCCATCAACGTTGCAGCAATATAGAAGACATTGTCAATCCTCAGAAGTATTAATGACTTTGTTATCTGTGATTGACGTGTCACATCATGGCCGGAATCCTCTCTCTTTAATAATTTACATTTCAGTGTTTTATAAATTTAAAAGCATCTTCGAAACATACAGTTCAATTGAAGTATGGCTGGGAAGACAGATGATTTTCCTTTTCTTACACAGCATACTGATCACATACTGAAGGCCAGGAACCTCACGATTATTAAGCAAACCTTTAAAGCGAACAAGACCTCACGGTGAAGAAAGGACAAAAATGCCCAAACTTTGGCTGTAAAGGAGGATATCGACTTGCAAATCTTGGGAAACCTGCAGATCATAGGGCTTTCAAGTCACTGGAAGGGAGAGCTGTTTGTTTTATAATCCATGAGTCGGTTGCTAGAGGTCTTATCACAAATACATAAAGTGGTTCATGAAAGGAAAGCAGAGTCTACTGCACTAATGATCAAGACGGTAATACCTGGAAGTCCATCATAAGCCAGGCATCGACTCGCATACATCTGAAACATGCCGATCTATCATTGCAAATGGATGAGGAAATTCAATGGTGATCTCCTATGCTGAGCTACTTTGATCATCGACAGGAAGAAAAATACTACAACTCTACTGGGAACCGTACATTGAAACAAACATGCAAGCTATCAACTCTTTTTTCTGAATGTGTTACTTGGCTGGCTAGGCTAATATGCTAACCATTTTGAGTCACCAACAAGACATCTAACTTTTCTCTGACTTTCCATATACCGTATTTTCCGACTTATACGCTGGTACCAGACCTCGGGCATCCATTATTCAAAAGCCGCGCCGCCTCCTTGTGGTGTTCTGTGATAGGCGGAACACTTGGTTTCCCAGCAGAGCATCTGTCCGGTGTTCCGCCTATCACGGATGTCTTCTCATCCTCGGTTCCAAACGAGAGAACCTTCGTGATAGGCATAACACAGGCGCGTATCACGGAACAGCATGAGGAGGCTTTTGAAAAATGGAATCCCGCAGTACAGGACTAAAGGTATGGCACAGTAAGGCATTTTGACAGCAGAGTGAGGTATGGGGTGGCAGAGTGAGGTATGGGGTGGCAGAGTGAAGTATGGGGTGGCAGAGTGAGGCATGGGGTGGCAGAGTGAGGCATGTTGATGGCACAGTGAGGCATGTTGATGGCACAGTGAGGCATGTTGAT
Source organism: Rana temporaria (assembly GCF_905171775.1). Classification (NCBI taxonomy): domain Eukaryota; kingdom Metazoa; phylum Chordata; class Amphibia; order Anura; family Ranidae; genus Rana; species Rana temporaria. Next base: position 175,942,172 of record NC_053497.1, on the reverse strand, counting down.
GGCACAGTGAGGCATGTTGATGGCACAGTGAGGCATGTTGATGGCACAGTGAGGCATGTTGATGGCACAGTGAGGCATTTTGATGGCACAGTGAGGCATGTTGATGGCACAGTGAGGCATGTGATGGCACAGTGAGGCATGTAATAGGCACAGTGAGGCATGTAATAGGCACAGTGAGGCATGTAATAGGCACAGTGAGATTTGAAAAAGCTGAATAAAGCATGTTCCTGTCAGCGTTTTTTTCCTGTCAGCGGTTGTTCTGGCTACCCCTCAGCTTCCAGTCAGACTAGTAGGAAGGGGGTCGTCTTATACGCCGAGTATATCCCAAAACCAAAATTTTAGCTGGAAAATTAGGGGGTCGTCTTATACAGTAGGTACATTTGTTCCAGGTTAATATATCATAAAGTAATAAAACTACTAGGTTAGCTGGTCAACTAGCATTTTCAGAAGTGAGTAGACATGTGCTTTCGTTTTCAGAATTTCGGGGTATTTTCGTTACCGTTTTAACAAACTAAAACGAACGCGCAGAATCCAAAATCTGAAAGATCCGAGATTAAAAAAAGCTTTATTTTAGTTTTCGCTACAACAGTTCGATATGGATAGGAGATTCGACATGGCGGTGACAATAGCGATCTGTGTCTATCAAACCTGTGGTCGAATGTGTCCTAACCTTAACTCTATTAGTCCAAGATTATTCTACTTAGAGAGGAAAGATTCGACATTATAGAGACAGTGTTGGTGTAGACCATTCGACAAAGATTCAACGAAGCAGCGAAAAACACACAAACGTTGAATCTGTCATTGAAGGCTTATGGTGTCTGTCGAAAGTTCTAAGAAGATTGGAGGGAGCAGCTAAACTGTACGGCGCCGCAATCGTACATTTCTGGTCAAATGCTCGGCCCATAGGCTATAGAAGAATTCGAATGTTGGTTAACCAGTAATAATAATTTATAAATATAATTATTAATAGTGTCATACAACATTAGAATTCTTCTATACCTTGTGGGTGGAAACATTCGACAGGAAATGTACGATTGCAGGGTCGTTCAGTTTAGCTGCTTCATCCAATCTTCTTAGAACATTCGACAGACACCATAAGCCTTCAATGACAGATCCGACCTTAATTCATTTGGATTTTCGGACGAATGCATTTTTTTAACGAAACAAAATAAATAAGGCTATAGGCTATAGAAGAATTTGAATGTTGGTTGACCAGTAATAATAATATAATTATTGCTAGTGTCATACAACATTAGAAATCTTCTATAGCTTGTAGGCTGAACACTCAACCGGAAATGTACAATTGCGGCTTCGTACAGTTTAGTTGCTCCGTCGAAAACTTCTTAGAACATTTGACAGACACCATGGGCCAGATTCATAAAGAAGATACGACGGCGTATCTCCTTATACGCCGTCGTATCTCCGAATCTGGCCGGTCGTATTTATGCGCCTGATTCATAGAATCAGGTTACGCATAGATCTCCCTAAGATCCGACAGATGTATGTGACTTACACCGTCGGATCTTAGGCTGCAATTCTAGGCCGGCCGCTAGGTGGCGATTCCATTGCGGTCGGCGTAGAATATGCAAATGAGTCGTTACGCGGATTCACGAATGTACGCTTTGCCTGTCGCAGTAAATGTACGCCGTAAGATACGCGGTGTAAAGATAAAGCTGCCCCCTAGGTGGTCTAGCCAATGTTAAGTATGGCCGTCGTTCCCACGTCGAAATTTGAAATTTAACATCGTTTGCGTAAGTCGTCCGTGAATGGCGCTGGACGCCATTTACGTTAACGTCGAAACCAATGACGTCCTTGCGACGTCATTTAGCACAATGCACGTCGGGAAATTTCAAAATGGAGCATGCGCAGTACGTTCGGCGCAGGAACACGCCTAAGTTAAATGATACACGCCCCATTTGAATTAGGCGGGCTTGCGCCGGACGGATTTACGCTACGCCGCCGCAAGTTTACAGGCAAGTGCTTTGTGAATCAAGCACTTGCCCATAAAACTTGCGGCGGTGTAACGTAAATGCAATACGTTACGCCGCCGGAATTCTATGTGAATCTGGCCCCATAAGCTTTCAATGACAGATTCAACCTAATTATTTAGATTTTTGGACTAATGTATTTTTTAACAAAACAAAATAAATAAAAACTATAAGTTCGGGGGTAACTAAATAAATTTATTTTTTTGGACCAAAAAACGAATATCCGAAACAAAATATTTCAGTGTGCACATGTCTAGAAGTGGGTGAGCAAAGACAGCCTCTAGTTTTGATGGCATCACTAGACAAAAAAGTGGTTGAAAAGGACTCCACCCCTTATTTCCTTAACCACTTTCCGCCCGCAGTACATCATATGACGTCCTTGATTTTCAGTGGGAATATCTGAATGATGAGTTTTTCTCTCGGCGATTCTGTGCACCATAAGAATGATCATAGCGACAGTTTCCCCGCTTGATTGGTCTTACAGGCGACTGGATGGGACATCCCCCCTCCCACTGCCATCCGGTGCTTCTCCGGGCTCTCCCGTGCCATCGGGGGATCCGGAGAAAGAATCGGCCACCACCGGATGACGACCATAGGGTTTTCCGGTGACCAGATGGTCACCAGTCATCTCTATGACCGTTAAAGGCCCGTGCGTGACGTTATGACGTCACATCCAGGCTGCGGATGTAAACAAAGCCCTGATCGTGGCTGTCAGCATGAGATCAGTGAATTACTTTATTCAATCTCATACTTTCCATCCTGGAGGAGAGATGTGAGGTCTTATTGACCCCGCATCTCTCCATAAAGAGGACCTGTCACAATAGATTCCTATTACAAGGGATGTTTACATTCCTTGTAATAGGAATAAAAGTAATAAAAAAAAAATGTAAAAAAGTGTGAAAAAATAAACAAATACAGTAAAATAAAATAAATAATACATTTAAAGCGCCCCTGTCCCCAGGAGCTCGCGCTCAGAAGCGATCACGCGCGTACGTCCCGCCCCTATATGTAAACGCCGTTAAAACCACACAACAACAATTGTAGCACTAGCCCTCCTCTGTAACTCTAAACTGGTAACCTGTAAGGCCCTGTACACATGACCGAACATGTCCGCTGAAACTGGTCCGCGGACCAGTTTCAGCAGACCTGTTCGGTCGTGTGTACGGCCGACCGGACAATTGTCCGGCGGATCGGACATGTTTCCAGCGGACAAATGTTTCTTAGCATGCTAAGAAACATGTCCGCTGGAAGCCTGTCCGTCGTCTGTACATACTCACCGGACATGTCCGCTCGGCCGAAAGCCCTCACATGCGTCGAAGTGATTCGACGCATGCGTGGAAGCATTGACCTTCCAGGGCCGCGCATCGCGTATCCTGTCCGGGCGGATTTCTGTTTGATGTTGTGTACAACCATCAAACCGAAATTTTCGAGCGGACATGTCCGCTGAAAACGGTCTGGCGGACCGTTTTCAGTGGACTGTCCGCTCGTCTGTACGGGGCCTAACACATTTTAAAGTGTCGCCTATGGAGAGTACCGAAGTTTGGCGATATTCCACGAGTGTGCGAAATATTAAAGCCCGACATGTTGGGTATCTATTTACTCAGCGTAACATCATCTTTCACATTAAACAAAACAATTGGGCAACTTTACTGTTTTGTTATCTTTTAATTCATGAAACTTTTTTTTTTTTTTTTCAAAAAAAGGTGTTTGAAAAATTATTGTGCACATACCGTGCGAGATAAAAAGTTGCAACGACCGCCATTTTATTCCCTAGGGTGTCTGCTAAAAAAAAAAAAACAACATATATAATGTTTTGGGGTTCTGAGTAATTTTCTAGCAAACAAATTATGATTTTTACATGTAGGAGAGGAGTGCCAGAATTGGCTCGGTATGGAAGTGGTTAACCCTTCCCCATGCAAAAAAATACATAGGGCCAGATTCTCAGTGGAGATACGACGGCGTATCTCCAGATATGCCGTCGTATCTCTGCATTGTGCCGTCGTATCTATGTGCCTGATTCTTAGAATCAGTTACGCATAGATATCTATTAGATCCGACAGGCGCAAGTCTCTTACTCTGTCGGATCGTAACTGCATTTTTACGCTGGCCGCTAGGGGCGTGTACGCTGATTTACGCATCAAAATATGTAAATCAGCTAGATACGTGAATTCCCGAACGTACGCCCGGCCGACGCAGTAAAGTTACGCCGTTTACGTTAGGCTTTTCCCGGCGTATAGTTACCCCTGCTATATGGTGGCGTAAGTGCGGTGTACCAATGTTAAGTATGGTCGTCGTTCCCGCGACGAAATTTGAAAATTTTACGTCGTTTGCATAACTCGTCCGTGAATGGGGCTGGACGTAATTTACGTTCACGTCAAAACCAATACGTCCTTGCAGCGTATTAGGAGCAATGCACACTGGGAGATTTCCACGAACGGCGAATGCGTCGTTCGTGAAAAACGTCAATCACGTCAGGTCACAGAACATTTACATAAAACACGCCCCCCTGTTTCAAGTTTGAATTAGGCGGGCTTACGCCGGCCGATTTACGCTACGCCGCCGCAACTTACGGAGCAAGTGCTTTGAGAATACAGCACTTGCCCGTCTAAGTTGCAGAGGCGTAACGTAAATCGGATACGTTACGCCGCCGCAAAGATACGCCGCTGGACAAGAATCTGGCCCTCACTGTGCATTCCAATGATATTTTGGTCAGTCTGATGATGTCCCTGAACCTTTCCTGTCTCCTCCATTGATGGCAGTGGTTTGTCCCTACCGCTTTACCAAAGGTGCCCACTTAAACCCTTCCTGCCCAGCCTAGGCTTCCCATTAAATCGATGTTTATGTCCAGAGGGCAGTACAGGATTCTTGATCAAGTGACCACTGTGATTGGCTGTCACATTAATATCAAGATTGGGAGTCCATCCCATCAGCTCCTGATCATGACCAAACACCAAGAGCTGTCTATAACAGACCAGTCACTGTGCTGGGATCATGCAGCCAGTGTGCTCACAGGACAGAAACCTTGATAAACAGCTCAGCCACCACACTCTACTAATTTGGATCTAATGGTGTGCCACTCAACTGATAAAGTTGAATACTTCACTCAATAATATCAACAATTATTATTATTCTTATTACTTTGGAGAAAAAAAAGTGCTTCAGTCATATAGTAAAATAACATTGTGCAAAAAAAAGAGAAAAAAGTTATGCACCCAGTGCCCTCCACTGATGTGTGAGCAGGATGACGTCACTCACTGGCTCCGCCCTACGTGTGTCGATGTCTGTCGTCATTGGGAGCCGCTTCCTGTCTCCTCCATTGGTGGCAGTGGGGTGTCCCTACTGCTATATCAAAGGCACTCACTTAAGCCCTTCCTGCCCAGCCTAGGTTTCCCTTTAAAAAAAAAAAATGTATGCCCAGAGGGCAGTACAGAATTCTTGATCACTTGACCACTGTAATTGGCTGTCACATTAATCACATGATTGGGAGTCCATCCCATCAGCTCCTGATCATGACTAGACATAGAGAGCTGTCTATGATTATGCATTCAGCCTGTTTATAGCACAGAAACCTTGACAAACAACTCAGCCACCACACTCTACTAGTTTGGATCTAATGGTGTGCCGCTCAACTGATAAAGATAAATATTTCACCCAATAATATAAACATAAATTATTCTTATTACTTTGGAGAAAAACAAGTGCTTCAGTCATGTAGTGAAATAACATTGTGCAAAAAAAAAAGAAAACAATTATGCACCCAGTGCCCTCCACTGATGTGTAAGCAGGATGACGTCATTCACTGGCTCCGCCCTACGTGTTTCGATGTCTGCCATCATTGGGAGCCACTCCCTGTCTCTTCCATTGGTGGCAGTGGGTTGTCCCTACCGCTGTACCACGCTCTACTAATTTGGATCTAATGGTATGTCACTCAACTGATAAAGATGAATATTTCACCCAATAATATCAACAATTAACCACTAGCCGACCGTGCACCGCCGTTCTACGTCGGCAGGTCGGCTCGGCTGGGCGAGAGCACGTAGTATAACGTCCTCTCTCTCAGCCGCCACTAGGGGCGCGCGCCCCCCCGCTCGCCCCCGACTCCCGTGCGTGTGCCCGGCGGGCGCGATCGCCCGGTACAGAGCGGGGACCGGGAGCTGTGTGTGTAAACACACAGCTCTCGGTCCTGTCAGCAGGGGAAATGCTGATCTTCTGTTCATACAATGTATGAACAGAGGATCAGTGTTTCCCCTAGTGAGGCCACCCCCCCCCCCACAGTAAGAACACACCCAGGCATACTTAACCCCTTCCCTGCCCCCTAGTGTTAACCCCTTCACTGCCAGTGGCATTTTTATAGTAATCCAATGCATTTTTATAGCACTGATCGCTATAAAAATGCCAATGGTCCCAAAAATGTGTCAAAAGTGTCCGAAGTGTCCGCCATAATGTCGCAATACCGAAAAAAAATTGCTGATCGTCGCCATTACTAGTAAAAAATATATATTAATAAAAATGACATAAAAATACCCCCTATTTTGTAAACGCTATAACTTTTGCGCAAACCAATCAATAAACGCTTATTGCGATTTTTTTTTACGAAAAATATGTAGAAGAATACGTATCGGCCTAAACTGAGGAAAAAAAAATTTTTTTATATATTTTTGGGGGATATTTATTACAGCAAAAAGTAAAAAATATTCATTTTTTTCAAAATTGTCGCTAAAAAACGCAGAGGTGATCAAATACCACCAAAAGAAAGCTCTATTTGTGGGAAAAAAAGGACGCCAATTTTGTTTGGGAGCCACGTCGCACGACCGCGCAATTGTCTGTTAAAGCGACGCGGTCCCGAACTCTGGTCTTTGGGCAGCAATATGGTCCGGGGGGTAAGTGGTTAAGTAAGTGCAAAATAAATATTTTCACATAAATTGCAATTATTTAAAACAAAATAAATGTTATGTTGACCATATAAAGTGAGAGTGCTAAAACAATAAATGTGTATATGGGTCCAAATTCATCAATAGAGAAAATTTTCTTCAATAAGGAAGAAATCTTAAATAAAGAAAAAATTAATCAATCAACAAAATTCATAGAAGTGCAAAAAATATAGTCCTCCTATTATTACCATTCTGAAAAAAACGGTGCAAAAAGTGCCTAAATCATATAGTGCAATAGAATTGTGCAAAAAAAATAGAAGAAAGTTATGCACCCAGTGTCCTCCACTGATGTGTGAGCGGAATGACGTCACTCACAGGCTCCGCCCTACACGTTTCGATACCTGACGTCATTGGGAGCTGCTCACACATTGACTATGTGAATGCAAATCGGGAACGATTTAATCAGACTTGATTTGAACTGTGTCTGCTACCACACAGTAGTAAGTAGTACGTTTTTTTTTTATTACCTTTGTCCGGGTGAGTACCTGGTTCCCTGCGAAGGTGAAGGACACTGGGTGCATAACTTTTTTTTTCTCTTTTTTTTTGCACAATTTTATTACAGATTAAAGCACCTTTTGCATGTTTTTTTTTCTGCATGATAATAATAAGACGACTATATTTTTGAACTTTTATGAACTTTTTTGATTGATTATTATTATTTTTTTTGTTATTCAAGATGGTTTCCTTATTTGAGGAACTTTTCTCTATTGATGAATTTGGACTTGTATACACATTTATTGTTTTAGCTCTCGCGCATTATATGGTCAACATAATATTTATTTTGTTTTGAATAATTGCAATCTATGTGAAGATTTATATGTATTTTGCACCCACGTAATTGTTGATATTATTGGGTGAAATATTCATCTTTATCAGTTGAGTGACACACCATTAGATCCAAATTAGTAGAGCGGAGTTGTTTATCTTCATTATCCTTATAGCGTTATTACAACTGCTGCTATTGTTTTTGATTCGTTGGGCAAGATTCTATATTGTTCAGAAACCGTGATGCATATGTACAGTGTGTGTGTCCTGTGTGTATTAACCACTTAAGGACCAAGCCTCTTTCTGAGATTTGTTGTTTACAAGTTTAAAAACATTTTTTTTGCTAGAAAAGCCCAAAACATTATACACTTTTTCTAACACTCTAGAGAATAAAATGGTGGTCACTGCAATACTTTATGTCAGACCGTATTTGCGCAGCGGTCTTACAAGCGCACTTTTTTGAAAAAAATGCACCTTTTTGAATTACAAAAATAAGACAACAGTAAAGTTATCACAATTTTTTTCATATTGTTACGCCGAGTAAATTGATACCCAACATGTCACGCTCGTGGAATGGCGACAAACTTTTACCCTTAAAAATCTCCATAGGCGACGTTTAAAAAATTCTGAAGGTTGCATGTTTTGGGTTACAGAGAAGCTCTAGGGCTGGAATTATTGCTCTCGCTCTAACGATCGCGGCAATATCTCAGATGTGTGGTTTGAACATAGTTTTCATATGCGGGCGCTGCTCACGTATGTGTTCGCTTCTGCACGTGAGCTCAGCGGGACGGGGAGTGTTTAATTTTTTTGTTTTTTTTCTTATTTATTTTACCTTTTATTTTCATTTTTTATACTGCTCCTTTAAAAAAAATGCTGCCTCTTTTATTCCTAGTACAAGGGATGTAAACATCCCTTTTTATTAGAAAAAAGCATGACAGGTCCTCTTAAATATGAGATCTGGGGTCCAAAATACCTCACATCTCATCTTTACACTAAAATGCAATAAAAAAAAATCATTTTGAAAAAAAAAATGCCCTTTAAGAGCTATGGGCGGAAGTGAAGTTTTGATGTCACTTCCGCCCTGCTATGATATGTAGACGGGTGGGGGCCATCTTCCCCTCACTCATCTCCATACCAAGGCACAAGAGGGACCCGATCGTTTCCACCGGTAAGCGGTGGAGGGCACGGGAGAGCGGCAGGAGGGGGGGCCTCTCCCACCGTCGATAACAGTGATCTCACGACGAATCCGCTGCAGAGACCCCCATTATCGGAAACCGGACCGCCGGCTGAAGATGAGGATACCTGGGTTATGGCAGCTAGCTGCTGCCATAACTGAGATATCCCTCTTCAAACAGCCGATGTATATCGGTGTATGATGGTCCGGAAGTGGTTAACTGCTTGCCGACCAGCCGCCGCAGTTTTACGGCGGCAGGTCGGCTCCCCTGCGCGAGAGCCTGTAGCTCGGCTCACGTCGGCTCTCGTGCAGGCCACTGGTCCGCTCTCCCCCGACTCCCGTGCCCGGCGGGCACGATCGCCGCCGGGCACACGCGATTGCTCGTTACAGAGCGGGGACCGGGAGCTGTGTGTGTAAACACACAGCTCCCGGTCCTGTCAGGGAGAGAAATGCTGATCTTCTGTTCATACAATGTATGAACAGAAGATCAGTCATTTCCCCTAGTGAGGCCACCCCCCTACAGTTAGAACACACCCAGGGAACATACTTAACCCCTTCCTCGCCCCCTAGTGTTAACCCCTTCCCTGCCAGTGGCATTTTTATAGTAATCCAATGCATTTTTATAACACTGATCGCTATAAAAATGCCAATGGTCCCAAAAATGTGTCAAAAGTGTCCAAAGTGTCGGCCATAATGTCGCAGTACCGAAAAAAATCGCTGATCGCCCCCATTACTAGTAAAAAAAAATATTAATAAAAATACCCCCTATTTTGTAAGCACTATAACTTTTGCACAAACCAATCAATAAACGCTTATTGCATTTTTTTTTTACGAAAAATATGTAGAAGAATACGTATCGGCCTAAACTGAGGAAATTTTTTTATATATATTTTTGGGGGATATTTATCTTTTTCAAATATTTTTTTTTTATTGAAAAGGTTTGCAAATTATACATAAAAGTACCATAAGTCCATATCAATAACGAACAATAAATAGCCTTATCCATAAGAACATCAGCTAAAAGTTACAGGTAAACCTATCCATAATGACAGAAATTCCCGTACAACCCTCCCCCCGAGCCCCAAGAGGGAACACACTGCCCCGGGGGTGGGCGGCTTAGAAACCTCCCAAATGAACAATTTTGGGGGATATTTATTATAGCAAAAAGTAAAAAATATTATTTTTTTTCAAAATTGTCGCTCTATTTTTGTTTATAGCGCAAAAACTAAAAACCGCAGAGGTAATCAAATACCACCAAAAGAAAGCTCTAAATGTGTATGGAAGAAAGGACACCAATTTTGTTTGGGAGCCACGTCGCACGACCGCGCAATTGTCAGTTAAAGCGACGCAGTGCCGAATCGCAAAAAGTGCTCTGGTTTGACCAGCAATATGGTCCGGGGGTTAAGTGGTTAAAGTGGTTGTAAACCTCAGACATGAATTTTGAACAAAGCATATCCCTCTATAGTGTGTACTTGTCTCAATTCAGAGCACTAAGTGTCATTTCTCTCTGCTGCCTCCTTCCTCTGCTATCAGCATTAATCACTTCTGACAAGTTTTCCTGACACCAAGAGAAAAATGGTGACAGAGGAGGGACCTCCAGTAGATTAACAGCCTCAGCTCTGTTCCTGTGTGCTGTGTGAAGGGGGGGTGTGGCTCTTCCCTCCAATCAGCTCTCAGAGCTCTCCTCACTGATGTACATAACTTCAGCTCTCCACCCCCTGCTTTTCAGAGCTGAGAGATTCTGTGTAAATTCTGCACTTTGGTTGTAGAGGAAAGACGGCTGTGGATAGGTACAACTTATGTAGGGAAATTTCTTTCATCTATGTGTATCATCTGAGGCCAATCACTTCACTGGGTATATGTGAGGGATTACAACCACTTTAAAGCCCATCCTCTGTGCCCCTGCACATACGCCTTACATGGGCAGCGAGAAGTTACCGATGTGTGGGGCAGAGTACTGTGTAGTAAAATTCTCAGAGGAAGTGGGTTAAATGTAGCTGACTACAGTGCATAGGCGTGCGCACCGGGTGTTCCAGGTGTGCCTAGGCACACCCTAATCACCCTGTGTGGTGCAGATTTCACCGAAATATACTGCGTCAAACGTGCACTAACGCACAGAAAAATACAGCATTAAATGGCACATAACACACTGAAATATACTACGTTAAACATGTACTAATGCACTGAAATACAGCGTTAAACGTGCAGTAATGCACAAAAATATGCTGCATTAAACGTGCAGTAACACACTGGAATATACTGCGTTAAACATGCAGTAATGCACTGAAATATAAAGCGCTAAACGTGCACTATTGCACAGAAATATACTGCGTTAAACATGCATTAATGCACTGAAATATAAAGCGTTAAATGTGCACTAATGCACAGAAATATGCTGCATTAAACGTGCAGTAACGTACTGGAATATACTGCGTTAAACATGCAGTAATGCACAAAAACATACTGCGTTAAACATGCAGTAACGCACAGAAATAGACCCCTGATATCTCACCAAAGCTTCCTAATGGGGCTCCTAAAATAAAAAAAATGGATTAAAAATAAAAACTACTGACACCGTCCACCCCTCTGCTGACACCATCCACTGCCCTACTGACACTGTCCACTGCTCTGCTGACACCATCCACTGCCCTACTGACACTGTCCACTGCTCTGCTGACACCATCAGTACACTGTATATACACATGCACACACATGCAAATATGTTTGATCTTTGGGGTGCACACCCTAATGCTATAGGCTGCGCACACCTATGCTACAGTGGATATAAAAAGTCTACACACCCCTGTTAAAATGTCAGGTTCCATGTTAGAACTAATAGCATTTAATAGATTACAGGTGCAATTATCCACTTACATCAAAGTTATGGAAATCCAGCACCTGTCCTATTCACACTGATGTGGCGTCCGTCCGGCGCTATAGTGTTACTTCAGCTTTCCTTGTCCAGGGGAAGGGAATCCTGTTCAGCAGGATTTCTGGTAGGCTGGAGAGCTGTGACCAAGGCTTGGTTAAAGAAGTGTGGTCGATGTTGGAATGCAGCGCCGGGCGCGGTGACATCACTGGCTCTGATAGACACTTCCAAAGCCAACCAACTGCTGTTATTCAGATGGCCAGTGCTCGCCAGGGGGCCGGCCATCTGAATAGTGGGTGGCAGCGGCGCCGGCGCCAATACATAGATTAATGCATTGCATGAATCTATGTATTGTTGACTATCAGTGGTGGTGCAGAAGAGAGAGGGGGCGGCGCTCCTGCGCCCACTATCGACGCACCGTCACTGCTCCCGCTGCTGTCAATCAAATACAATGACGTGGGCACTGGGAGGGTGGGGCCGAGTCCTGCACTTGGCGGCTATGGAGCGCGCCCGCAAGGTAACCCCCTTGGAAGAGCGCTTCCCAGAGGGGGTTATCTGAAGCGGGGTGGATCTGAGAGAGACGCTGAGGGACCCCAGAACACAGCATTCGGGGCCACGAGCTGCACAGTGGAGGTAAGTATGACATGATTGTTATTTTTTTTAAATACAATTTTAACCTTTAGTATCACATAGAACCTGGAAGCTGACTGGTTTCTATGCAGAGCTGTGCCAGCCACACTTCAAATTTAGTAAATCTCTTGTTCGGGTTAGTGCGTGTTTACTAAAGGTCAGCAGCTATAGTACTTGTTCTTGTTTGAATACATTTTTATTGAATGTTTACAACATTACAGCTGCAGAGAAACAAATATCAATGAAAACATGAAACGCGTCACACCAGTTGAAGAAAATATCAGCCTTGTCATTCCATATGAATTTTGCAATAAAAATAGTGCAAACAATAATAAGGGGATTTACCTGGTTCCTGTTCAATCCGGAATACCAGGTCCACCTTGTGATATTATTTCCAATCTAAGCATAGGATTGTTTTTTTTTTAACCACTTCAGCCCTGAAAGATTTGACTGCCCAATGACCAGGCCATTTTTTGCGATTTGGCACTGCGTCGCTTTAACTGACCATTGCACGGTTGTGGGACGTTGTACCCAAACAAAATTGGCGTTTTTTTTTGCCACAAATAGAGCTTTCTTTTGGTGGTATTTGAGCACCTCTGCAGTTTTTATTTTGTGCTCTATAAACAAAAGAAGAGTGACAATTTTGAAAAAAAAAACACTATTTTGTCAAATATCCCAATTAAAATAGTTTAGTTTAGACCGATACGTATTCTTCTACATATTTTTGGTAAAAAAAAACCTGCAATAAGCGTATATTGATTGGTTTGCGCAAAAGTTCTAGCGTCTACAAAATAGGGGATAGAATTATGGCATTTTTTTTTTGTTACTAGTAATGGTGGCGATCTGCAAATTTTATCGGGATTGCGACATTATAGTAGACACTTTTGACACATTTTTGGGACCATTGCCATTTTTACAGCGATCAGTGCTATAAAAATGCACTGATTTTTGTAAAAATGTCACTGTCAATGAAGGGGTTAACACTAGGAGGTGATCAAGGGGTTAAGTGTGTCCTAGGGAGTGATTCGATCTGTTCATGGGTTGGGACTTACTAGGGGAGGAGACCGATCAGTGTTCATACTTTGTATGAATAGAAGGTCAGTAATTTCTGAGGTGAAAGAACCACACACAGCTCCCGGGTTCTCGTTCTGTCACGAGCCGTGAGCCGACAATTCATGAATAGCCGCGAGTGGTTTTAAATGACTTTTTTTCCTTCAGAAATTACACTTTGTGCAGGGACAGTTCTAAGCACGAGAAACAAGCGCTGCTTCACAGGCATACTATACACCCCCCCTAGGTACGAAATGTAAAGGAATATTTCACTTTTATTGTTTCACTTTAAGCATTATTAAAAACACTGCTCCTGAAAAAAACGCTGTTTTTTGCATTGATACATGTCCCCTGGGGCAGGACCCAGGTCCCCAAACACTTTTTAGGACAATAACTTGCATATTAGCCTTTAAAATTAGCACTTTAGATTTCAAACGTTCGATTCCCATAGACTTTAATGAGGTTCTAAAGTTCACACAAACTTTTGGTCTGTTCGCAGGTTCTGGTGCGAACCTAACGGGAGGGGGGTTTCGGCTCATTCCTACTGCCGGGCACTCTTATCGGCCTCAGGGGCGAGCAGTGGGCACGCCCCCCCTAGTGGCCACAGGGTGAAGCGACGTAACATAACATAGAAAGCCCAGTTAATGGAGATATGTCTTTATCTGCATTTTCTTGTGCCCCCGGAAGTGGCTCATTAGTAATGGATTCATTAGGTAAGAATTAAGGGAAAGGAGGTGCATTTGGTGACATACTGTAAAAAAAAAAAAAAATATTCAAGGAGCTAAGCATGGAAAGAAAAGAAGTTAAAAGGAGGAAAAAAGAAAGCATTTGTTAGAAGGGTGCTGGATTAGAATGACCAGATCCAACAAATATAGACATGGGAGTCCCGCTAAAAGTATAGATCAGTGTAATACTCACCTTGTAATACTAGGAGCACAGCTCCCAACTGTCCCTGGTTTCGAGGGACTGTCCCTGATTTGGAGCAATGTCCCTCTTCCCTCCTCATATGTCCCTCATTTTGGTCCATTTAGTTTGTGTATAAAATGCACCTTTTATTTTTTAAAAGATGTTTCCCAGTGCTAAACTTTTCATCCAAAGTCTAAATTGCTGCTTTTGTACATTTTAAAAGCCAATATAAAAGAATAGTAGTGGTGAAAAGTCCTTGTGGATTTAATTAACCTTCTTTCCGGCATGTTCCTGAGGATGCTGTAAGGCGAAACATGTAGAACATAAGCGTGGAACCATTGCATGGAGGAAATGTATTTATTTCTCTATACGTGCAAGCTTTATGTACTTTTTATTTACTTCTTTCAATTTTGTAATAAAATACATTTTTATACTATGAGTTGTGACATAGTTTCACTGTCTAGTAGCACTCACAAAATCCCACCTCCCCCCCCCCCCCCAATTGGGCTTTTTTCTAACCTTTTTGGGGTTAATTCTCCTTTAAGGGGGTGTGGCAGGGGGCGTGTCCTATGCCTACATACGTTTTTTAGTAGGTGTCCCTCATTCCCATCTCAAAATGTTGGGAAGTATGTAGGGTGTTGCCTATAAAAATAGTATCAACAAAAACGGGAAAGACTCAACACACCCAGTCAGAGTTAACTACCCAAAATGTATTAAACATCAACAGCAAAAACATGAATCAGCATAGGAACACCAAGCAACCCCCCCCCCCCCCCCAAAAAAAGAAAGATGCAGCGCTCCACCTCCCCACCCTCCATAAAAACCTCCCCTAAAACACCCACAACCAGGGCCGGATTCCCGACAAGGCCACAGAGGCCAGGCCTCGGGGCAGCAGTGGGTGCAGGGGCTGCGCCGGTTGTAACACACAGCGGGAGACTGCTGTGTCACGGAGCTCACTGTTAAAAGTTTGGGTGCGCTGTGATAAATGTCCCACCCTTCTCCTAGACCAGCTCGTGTGATAGAGGCAGTGTTCTGTCTATCACACGAGCTGGTCTAGGAGGAGGGTAGTACTTTTATCACAGCGCACCCAAACTTTCCACAGTGAGCTCCGTGACACAGCAGGAGCAGGAGATGCCCGATGTGCGTAATGCACACACTCACGGCCGGCGCTAGCGCAAGGCAACATGGGCACTTGCCTTACGGCGCCAGGGAACAGGGCAGAAAATTGACAGTGTCACTGTGTCAGTGTCCCGCTGTGTGTATTGGAGCTTAGTGTGTTAACTTTGGTCGCGTTGTGAGAAAAGTCCCGCCCTCCTCCTAGATCAGCTTGTGTGATAGGCAGAACAATGCGTCTATCACACAAGCTGATCTAGGAGGAGGGCGGGACTTTTCTCACAGCGCGGCCAAAGCTAACACACTAAGCTCCAATACACACAGCGGGAGATGCCTGCTGTGTGTGAAGTGTAGAGGAGGAGGGAGGGAGGGGAGCACGGCAGCCACACTGGCAGTGTGTGTGATACATTCTCTCTCATGTCATGCTGCCCCGGCGGCCCCTCCTCTCTTCTCCTCCATCCCCATTTGCTTGTGACATCATCCGGGATGGACAAGAAGAGAGGAGAGGCCACCAGGGCAGCGCGACATGAGAGAGAACTTATAACAGATGCTTCCTGCATACTGGCTGCCAGGTAAACGCTGTGCCCCAATGTGCTTCAATATGCCCTGATGTGTGCCAAGTGCCCCGTGCCCTGATGTGCCCTCATGTCCTGTGCCCCAGTCTGCTGTGCCTCAATGTCGTGTGCCCTGATGTACTGTGACCTGTGCCCTGATGTGCTGTGCCCTTTACCTTGATGTGCCCTGATGTGCTGTGCCCTGATGTGCACTGTACCCTGATGTGTTGCGCCCTGTGTGTGCGTGCGTGCGCGCCGGGGGGGAGTGGCAAAATGCACCTTCACATTAGTTGGCAAAAATCCTTGCACCGGCCCTGCACACACTGTCTGGTGAGGCTACATTGTTTGGCACAGCAAGGCTGAAATTATGGTGAGGGGAGCTGTAATGATGGTGAGGGGGGCTGCAATGATGGTGAGGGCGGCTGCAATGATGGTGAGGGGGGCTGTAATGATGGTGAGGGCTAAGGTGACCATGTGTGCCAGATTGCCCGGGACAGTCCTGCATTTTGCAGGTCTGTCCCGGGCACATTCATTCCAGGACAACATGTCCCTGAATGAAACTCACACAGCCACACCCCGGGCCAATGTGATGCCCCCAAAAAAGGCTGCCACATCACCACTTTTCTCACTGACAGTACTTGTTCTGGCCGGGAATGCCTGGAGGAGCACAATCCCCGCCCCCTGCTTGTGATTGGAGAAATCCTAAATCCCGCCTCTTGTGTCCAATCACTGTGCTGTGATTCGTTACAGCACAAGCTGATTTTGGGGAAGGGAAGGTGTCCCTGAATGGTAGTTTGGAAATGTGGTCACCCTAGTGAGGGGGGCTGTAATGATGGTGAGGGGGGCTGCAATGATGGTGAGGGGGGCTGCAATGATGGTGAGGGGGGCTGTAATGATGGTGAGGGGGGCTGCAATGAGGGCACAGTTAGGCAGCAATGATGATGGGGGAGGCTGCAATGAATGCACAGTAAGACTGCAGTGATGGTGAGGCTGCAATGGGGGCACGGTAAGGCCCACCCAGTCATTGGGCAGCCAAATCTTCCGGGGCTGAAGTGGTTAAGGTAGCCAAATAAATGTCTATTGGTGGTGAAAAGTAACCCCAATAAATCTCGTTATATTATGACAGAAATTAACAAGAATTGTTTTGAAATAAACTTATACAAATGTTGATATTCCATATTTCTTGAGTAAAAAGCAATTAGAGACAAGAAAACGGTGGCATTCTGAAACTTAAAGCAGGCCTGGGGGAGAGAGAAGAGAGACGGCACTAAATGATACTACTTAGTATGCAAGCTCTGTACTGCTGTTTATAAAGACAGTCTCTTAGAGGCAGTGTGCTCGAAATTCTGTGTGTTCTCATTCTGCACTGCAACAAACTGCAGAGGATTTCTGCTTCCAGCACGCTTGTGCGCTGTGCCCACTGGGCCCCCATTTAATAGAAGGCATGTCTTTTTCATAAATTACTAAATGAGGTATAAATGATACTGTTACACTATTGCACTCAGTCCTGTGTTTTCTTTTTATATATCTTTTTTTCCGTATAATTGAAGTTACAAAGGTGCATGAAGGCAGCCATATTGTTTGGTAGTGCCGTACAGGGATTGCGCTTCAATGCTCCTCTCATAGGCCAGTCTGTGAGTGATGTCTGGCTGATTGAAAGTAGCAGACCCTATGTAACTGAGATTATTATAGATGGATTCATACTATCCTATCTCATTAAATCATTTTCTGTTTTGTTAGCATGCCTTTAACCACTTAAAGTGGAGGTTCACCCGCCAAAAAAAATTTAAGATTAGATTGATGCTCATTTTGTCTAGGGGAATCGGGTGGTTTTTTAAAAAATGAAGCAGTACTTACCGTTGTAGAGAGCGATCTTCTCCGCCGCTTCCGGGAATGGTCTTCGGGTCTGGGCGTTCCTTGATTGTCAGTCTTCCGAAAGGCTTCCAACGGTCGCATCTATCGCGTCACGAGTAGCCGAAAGAAGCCGAACGTCGGTGCAGCTCTATACGGCGCCTGTGCACCGACGTTCGGCTACCTTCGGAAAATCGTGACGCGATAGATGCGACCGTTGGAAGCCTGTCAATCAAGAAGGAACGCCCAGACCCGAAGACCATACCCGGAAGCGGCGGAGAAGATCGCTCTCTAAAACGGTAAGTACTGCTTTGTTTTAAAAAAAAATAGCCAATTCCCCTAGACAAAATGAGCATGAATCCAATCTTAAAAATGTTTTGGCGGGTGAACTAACGCTTTAAACCCCCGGGACCATTTGGCTGGTCAAATACCAGAGCACTTTTTGTGATTCGACACTGCGTCACTTTAACTGACAATTGCGCGGTCGTGCGACGTGGCTCCCAAACAAAATTGATGTCCTTTTTTTCCCCACAAATAGAGATTTATTTTGGTGGTATTTGATCACCTCTGCGGTTTTTATTTTTTGCGCTATAAAAAAAAATAGAGCGACAATTTTGAAAAAAAAATGCAATATTTTTAACTTTTTGCTATAATAAATATCCCCCAAAAATATATATAAAAAAAATTTCCTCAGTTTAGGCCGATACGTATTCTTCTACATATTTTTTGGTATATTAAAAAAGCGCAATAGGCGTTTGTTGATTGGTCTGCGCAAAAGTTATAGCGTTTACAAAATAGGGGATAGTTTTATCCCCTGTCCTGACCTTCTCCCTGACCCTCCTTCTCCCTACCTTGACCTCTCTGTCCTCATCACCCCTCTTTCCCCTCCTCCCCTTTTTCTCATCTTTTTCTCCCTTCTTTTCTTCTTACTCTCCTTTCTCCCTGTACCTTTGAGTGGGTCCGTGCCGGTCCTCCTGGTGGGCTTGCCCGCCGTTCCCCCCCCCCCCTTCTAGCTCTTTGCTCCTCAAGCCCAGCAATCTCAACCTTACCCCCCTGATACCGGACTCTGCAGCGCTGATCATAAGCTATGCCTTCCTTAACCTTGAAGTGCGTGTCTCTTAACGCAAAGGGCCTCAACTTGCCGGAGAAAAGGTCTCAGGTTTTGTCTTCCCTCTCCAAGCATAAAGCCCATTTGCATTTTTATTAATATTTTTTTTTACTACTAGTAATGGCGGCAATCAGCGATTTTTATCGTGACTGCGACATTATGGTGGACACATCGGACACTTTTGACACATTTTTGGGACCATTGTCATTTCACAGTGAAAAGTGCTATAAAAATGCACTGATTGCTGTGAAAATGACACTGAAAGTGAAGGGGTTAACCAGGAGGGGGCGATGTAGGGGTTAAGTGTGCCCTAATGGAGTGTTCTTACTGTGGGGGGGCGTGGCTGTGCGCGTGACGTCACTGATTGTCGTTCCCTAAAACAGGGAACAGACGATCACTGACAGCCACACTAGGAAGAACGGGGAAGGTTTGTTTACACTTACCTCTCCCCGTTCTTCAGCTCTGTGACCCGATCGTGGGACGCCGGCGGCGATCTGGTCCGCGGGTCCCGTGGGTACGGTCACGGAAAACAGGACAAGGTCGCGAGCGCGCCGCCGGCGGTGCACTCGTGACCCACAGCTGGGCTCTTTAAAGCGACATACAGGTACGTGCCTGTGCCCAGCCATGTCCTTCTGCCGCCGTATGAGAAACAGTGTGCAATATGAGCCACACATGAGCAGTCCCTATCAATGGATCCCTGTTCCCTGGTAGGCAAAGAACACTTAAAATGTACCTATCAATCTTTCTGGTAAGCAGAAGGACCCAAGAACTATACTCTTTTTCTATATTGGAGATTTGTGGGATTTTTAATGTGCATATTAAGTCATTAGAAGAATTTTTTTTAAAACATGTTAATTTTTATTAATACATAAAAACAATGCAGTTGCATTAGAAAAGACTCATACAGTACATTCCTTAAAGGTACAGCACGTTGGTGTGGTTCCGAACATGTTTCGACCTACAATAGGGCTTCCCCAGGGGACACTGTCCAAATGAATATCAGAGCCTTCCCATGACATATTGCAATTGATAATGGTTCAGGGTTCAGGCAGACACCAAAAGACAAGAAACCGAACTGCAGGCAATCACTGGAGGCATGAAAGGACTAGAGAGTCCAATTTGCAAAAAAGGTGAACACAAGGGGACACTCAGCACATAATCTGAGGCAGTAGTGTATTTAGGTTTTGTGCTGCCCTAGGCCTGACTAAACTTGCGCGCCCCCTAATTTAAATATGACCCACCCCTTCCTGTCAAGGCCACACCCCTTTTCGTTTAAGACATTTTCAATTGGGGACACTAGTTCTGAGGGCCTGGGGGGGGGGGGGGCAATGGATTCCCTTAATTTGCATAGATTTCCTCTCACTTCCTGTTTGACTATGGGGCAGGAAGTGAAGGGAAATATCTGCAATGGGACAGGGATGGCAAAAAACCCGTCCCTTACTTAAAAGTGTTGCCTATAGTTCTACTTTAAGCACAAATTTTGGATAATTTTATGGAGAGGACTAAGAAGATATAACAATGCCAATGGTGCAGCAGAAAACCTATAGCACAGTAAAGAAAGGTTTGTGGTCCACGATGATAGGACAGTCAAAAGTAGAAGCACCGCCCCCCAACAGTTAAGGAATGCCAGCCACCCGCATACCAGAAGCAGTGCGTCCACTTTATGGGGTCTCTAGACTAAATTGCCTCTCAGCCCAGTGCGCTCTCCATAAGACTGGCGCTACGCTAATGCCTTGTACACACAAACGGAATTTCCGATGGAAAAAGTCCGTCTGATATTGCGATCGTGTGTAGCCCCATCTGCGTTTTTTCATCAGGAATTCAAATGAACTCCATCAGAGTTTAGATATAGAACATGTTCTATTTTCCCCGATTGGAATCCCGTTGGAATTCCGATGAGATTTGGCCGGGCAAAAGCCTGATCTTGTGTACACGGCATAACAGTGTAGCGCAAGCCGGCGGGGACTCTTTCCGTGCTGCCCTCCTGCAAAGTGCAGGCCTAGACCTGGGTCTTTTTGGCCTAGGCCAGGAAAACAGCGTTGATCTGAGGTCCCGTAGGGCGTGCGCGTCTCTCCTCGTGGATTCCAGCTCTTTTTTTAACACCCACCTAGGAAGGTGCTACACTTGCATGCAATACGGTCCTGAAGACATTATTGTTTTCGCTCTGTTATAAGCCCCACCATCTAAAACAGGAAACATCTGTCAGATCAAAGCCGCCGATCGCGGCTTTCCAGCAAATCCACTCTGGGAATACGAGAGCATTTCATAACCTTTAAACGAAATCTCCCCTTTTCCACAAAGTATCAGAAATTAAATTAAAAAGCTGCTTTTGTCAGTCTTACCGCCGAAGTGCGGCATCGTAACGTCCCTTTGGGACATTTTATATTATTTATTGATGGAGGTATTTTAATAAGTTGTAAAATACCAGTAAAAGTCGTGGTGGTACAAGGGACTTCTGGAAAAGTCAATACAATCCAATTATTATTGTCCTTGCAAAGAACAAGTATTATATTTCAGCTCATTGTTTGAGTAATAAGGCGTTCTTCGAAGCATTCACCACATGTATTTAAAAGAGGGGGGAAAAAAATTAAATAAAAAAGTAGAAGACTCGGCAATAATGTTTATAATTGAGTGTTCGCCGTGAATACACACAGGTAGCATTAGGAATAATTATCGCTCTTCGGGACATATTGAGACAATTGACTTAAATAGACCCGGGGTGAATTAAGTTCCGTCTATTATGGACCGCTCTCAAGACTGATGGCCGCTTCATCTTCAGCCATATGTTTCCAACATTAACACTTGAGAAGGTGCCAAATTATTTGTAAATAATTTAGAAAGTCTGAGGATTAATGAACGCGCTGACTTTGCCTTTCTTTGCCAAGAGACAAACTTAAACTAGTTGCCGTTTTATTTTACGAGAGTCACTGAAGGCCGTTTCAGATGTTCTTGCAAATGTGAAAAAAAAAAAGGAAGATAAAAAGCTAAATTGATGTTATAGGTGGGGGAATTTCTTTGCTAATATTATATAGATGATAATATCTTCTCGTAGTGCTGAATAGCTGAGAAATTCTGAAAAAGACTTCTAAATGCCATGGCAGCTTCCAATGTTTCACAGAACTTGAATGTACAGGGCTGATCCTAGGCAGGTGCGTGGGGTGCAGTGCACCCAAGCACCACAGAGGTGGGGGCAATAAAGCACCAGAGTGCTCCCCTCACTCCTCCTCATCCGTGTCCAGAGGCGGCTCTCTCCACCAGTCACCACCGCCGCCAGTGGGCTAGATTCAGGTACCTGCGCTTGTTCTTACGGCGGCGCACTGTATCGTATTTACGCTACGCCGCCGTAACTTACAGGAGCAAGTGCAGTATTCACAAAGCACTTGCTCCGTAAGTTGCGGCGGCGTAGCGTAAATGGGGCCGGGGTAAGCTCACGTAATTCAAATGTGGAAAGGGGGGCATGTTTTATGCTAATGTGTGATGACCTGATGTGATTGACGTGTTTTACGAACGGCGCATGCGCCGTCCGTGTACATATCCCAGTGTGCATTGCTCCCAAGTACGCCGCAATGACGTATTGGTTTTGACGTGAACGTAAATTACGTCCAGCCCTATTTGCGAAAAGACTTGCGCAAACAACGTAAAAAATTCAAATTTCGAAGCGGGAACGACGTCCATACTTGACATTGGCTGCGCCACCTAATGGCAGGAGCAACGTTACGCCGAAAAAGCCTTACGCAAACGACGTAAAAAACTACCGCCGGGCGCACGTACGTTTTGTGAATCGACGTAACTAGGTAATTTGCATACTCTACGCCGAAAACAACGGAAGCGCCCCTAGCGGCCAGCGTAAAAATACACACAATTCTACGCCGCCGCCGCATTCAAGTTACGTCGGCGGAGGAAGCCTATTTTTTAGACGTATCTGCCTTGGAGAATCGGCGTAACGATACGCCGGCGCAGATTTAAAATTACGGCGGCGTATCTGGAGATATGCTGCCGTAAATGCTTGCTGAATCTAGCCCACTGTGTTTCTTGCCCATGCCCATCCCCCAGTCCCTCCTCCTGTCAGAGGAGGAGAGCGAAGCATCGGCTGTCTCTGTGTGGAAAGAGACCAGTCGTGCAGTGACGTCGCTGGGGGGCGGTCCGGTGCCTGACATGTATTCTCCTTGTCCATGTTAAGGGAGCATCTCTGTGTTTGAGTCGTTGCCATAAAAACATTTGTAAAGGGGAGGAGTTGGTAAGATGACCATGCCCATGTGGTGGCGCCAGAAATATTTCTGCACCCAGGCGTCTGTGACCCTAGGATCCGCCCTGTGAATTTATATCATTTCTACTCACAGGGGTGTGCGGCTTTTGAACTTGCAGGGTACCCTGCTTAGTATGGAGTCCATATACCGTATTTATCGGTGTATGCCGCGCACTTTTTTGCCCTGAAATTCAGGGCATAATCGTGGGTGCGCGATATACGGAGATTCCCACTTCCCGCGCCGCGTTTGAACTACTGCGCCGGCATATACCGAACGCAGTACACTCGTGTATAGTCAGGCAGGCTTGGCTCCTCTCGCGGTCACGTCCTGGATGTACAGGACGCACAGGACGTGACCGCGAGAGGAGCCGAGCCTGCCCGACTATACATGCGTGTACTGCGCTCGGTATATGCCGGCGCAGTAGTTCAAACTCAGCGCGGGAAGCGGGGATCGAGCGGGGAGGACACAGCAGAAGGACGCCGGACCCGACGAGGACGACACCACCGAAGCCGCAGACGGACGCCGGACCCGACGAGGCCGCCGATGGACGCCGCACAAGACACCAAAACAGTAAGTACTAAAATGTTTTTTTTTACAGGAATGCGGGTCCACTTTAGGGGTGCGCGATATACGCCGGAGCGCCCAATACCCTGATAAATACGGTACTTCATGGATTGTTCAATTGACATTACCTGATAGACATGTGCGTTCCCATTTGTAACGAATGGATTTTCATACGAATTTGTTAGTATTCGTACATTTCGGATCAATTTGAACATCCAAAAAGCTGAAAGAACCAAAATACGAAAATGACGGAATTACGAATAAGCCAAATAACGAACAAGCGAAAATACGAACGTACGATTGGACAATCTTACTAAAATACGAAACACCAAAACAGCAAAAGAACGAAAAAATGACATCTATAACGAACGATTTGCATTCCATATTTTAAATCCTTTGGGGCAGATCCACAAAAGAATTACGCCGGCGTATCTATTGATACGTCGCGTAATTTTAAAGTTATCTACAAAACAAGATACGACTGCATCTGGGATCGATCCGACAGGCGTACGTCTTAGTACGCCGTCGGATCTTGGGTACATTTATCCACCGGCCGCTAGGTGGCGTTTCCGTCGAATTCCGCGTTGAGTATGCAAATTAGCTAGTTACGGCGATCCACGAATGTACGTCCGGCCAGCGCATTTTTTTACGCCGTTTGCGTTCGGCTTTTTCTGGCGTATAGTTACCCCTGCTATTATGAGGCGTACTCAATGTTAAGTATTGCCGTCGTTCCTGCATCGAATTTTTACGTCGTTTGCGTAAGTCGTTCGCGAATAGGGATTTGCATAGAATGACGTCACTGTCGTAAACATTGGCTTGTTCCGGTTTAATTTCGAGCATGCGCACTGGGATACCCCCACGGACGGCGTATGCGCCGTTAAAAAAAAACGTTGTTTACGTCGGGTCACAACGTATTTACATAAAAAACGCCCCATCACATCCATTTGAATTGCGCGCCCTTACGCCGCCAAAGATACACTACGCCGCCGTAACTTACGGCGCGAATTCTTTGAGGATTAAAAAAAAAAGTAAGTTACGGCGGCGTAGTGTATCTTAGATACGCTGCGCCCGACGCAAAAATGCGCTGATGTACGTGGATCTGCCCCTTTGTCTCTTCGTAATTTCGTATATTCGTATTTTCATTCGTATGTTAATATTTTCATTTGTGTGTTTCGTAAATCCGTTTCTTTGTCTGTTCGTAAATTTGTGTACTTGTATCGTTCTTACGAATGGGCAGTGTACATAGTGAGTGATGTATCTTACTTAATATCTTAGCCAATCAGCTTATCTCTTTTGTTCTGAGTCACATTGGACAGTGTAAAGCCTTGTACACACGATCGGTTTCTGTGGATTTTTGTCCGAAGGGAGTTGGCCGAATTTTTGAAACCGATGGAGCGTACACACGGTCGGATTTTTTGGAAAACGCTCATTTTAAAGTTTGTTGGCAAAAAGTCCGACCATGTGTACGGGGCTTAAGAGAAAGTCTATCTTAATATGGATTAGCCGCGTGTTGAAAATGAAACTAAAATACGAGATTGCGAATGACCGCGCCGCAATGTATTTACGAAAGTACACAATTAACGTAACGAAAATTATTATCTAACAAAATTACGAATTTCGAATCAACGAAAATAAATTAGACAGAATTATGAATCATTCAGTATAAAAGAAAATAAAACTGTTACGAAAATACGAACCGGCCTGAAAAGGAGAACTTGCGTCTTACGAAATTACGAATCGTTACGAACCTACGGAACGAGACGAAACTAAACAAAAAAAACTATTTTTTTTTTGTTGTGCACATGTCTATTGCCTGAGTTGATCGTACTTGTATTATCTGCTTGAGGACCGCCGCACGACGATATACGTCGTCAAAATGGCACGGCTGGGCACAAGGGCGTACATGTACGCCCCTTTTCAGATCCCAGATGTGGGTCGTGAGCGCGCCACCGGCGGCATGCTCGCGACCCGGTCCTCTCCCCGTGGGAACAGCTGACCCGATCGCCGCCGGTGTCTCCCCGTGCTTTCTAGTGTGGCTGTCAGTGATCGTCTGTTCCCTGTCATAGGGAGCAACGATCAGTGACGTCACACGCACACCCACGCCCCCGCCACAGTAAGAACACACCCTTAGGGCACACTTAACCCCTACAGCGCCCCCTCCTGGTTAACCCCTTCACTGCCAGTGTCATTTTTACAGTAACTAGTGCATTTTTATAGCACTGTTCGCTGTGAAAATTACAATGGTCCCAAAATAGTGTCAAAAGTGTCCGATGTGTCCGCCATAATGTCGCAGTCACAATAAATTATTAATAAAAATGCAATAAAACTCCCCATATTTGGTAGACGCTATAGATTTTGCGCAAACCAATCAATAAACGCTTATTGCAATTTTTTTTACCAAAAATATGTAGAAGAATACGTATCTGCCTAAACTGAGAGAAAAAAAAAACATTTATATATTTTTTGGGGTTATTTATTATATCAAAAAGTAAAAAAATATTGCATTTTTTTTTCAAAATTGTCGCTCTGTTTTTGTTTATAGCGCAAAAAATAAAAACCGCAGAGGTGATCAAATACCACCAAAAGAAAGCTCTGTTTGTGGGTAAAAAAAGGACGCCAATTTTGTTTGGGAGCCACGTCGCACGACCGGGCAATTGTCAGTTAAAGCGTCACAGTGCCGAATCGCAAAAAGGGGCAAGGTCCTTTAGCTGCATAATGGTCCGGGGCTTAAGTGGTTAAAGCACATGCAACAAAAATATTTGCAGAGCTGTCTGTAATACTAACAACCAGGGCTTTTTTTGGGGTGGAGGAACTTGATTGGCCTCAACCCCATAGAACACCTTTGGGAGGAATTAGAGTGGAGACTGTGAGCTAGGCCTTCCCGTCCAACTTCAGTGCCTGACCTCACAAATGCGCTTCTGGAAGAAGGGTCAAACATTCCCATAGACACCCTCCTAAACCTTGTGGACGGCCTTCCCAGAAGAGTTGAAGCTGTTATAGCTGCAAAGGGCGGGGCCAACTCAATATTGAACCCTAAGGACTAAAACTGGGATGCTATTAAAGTTCATGTGCGTGTAAAAGCAGGTGTCCCAATACTTTTGACAATATAGGGGTAGATTCAGGTAGGAGATACGACGGCGTATCTCCAGATACGCCGTCGTATCTCTGAGTGTGAAGCGTCGTATCTTGGCGCCTGATTCAAAGAATCAGATACGCCAGAATTTGTTTAAGATACGACCAGCTTAAGTCTCCTACGCCGTCGTATCTTAACTGCATATTTACGCTGGCCTCTAGGTGGCGCTTCCGTCGATTTACACAAGGAATATGCAAATTAGGTAGATACGCCGATTCAGAAACGTACGTCCGCCCGGCGCATTTTTTTACGTCGTTTACGTTAGGCTTTTTCCGGCGTAAAGTTACCCCTGCTATATGAGGCGTATCCTATGTTAAGTATGGACGTCGTTCCCGCGTCGAATTTTGAAAATTTTACGTCGTTTGCGTAAGTCGTCCGTGAATGGGGCTGTGCGTAATTTACGTTCACGTCGAAAGCATTTGCTTTTTGCGGGTTAATTTGGATCATGCGCACTGGGTTACTTTCACGGACGACGCATGCGCCGTTAGTCAAAAACGTCATTTACGTGGGGTCATGTTTTATTTGCATAAAACACGCCCACCTCTTCACAATTTGAATTAGGCACGCTTACGCCGGCAGATTTACGCTACGCCGCCGTAACTTAGGGCGCAGGCTCTTGGTGAATACAGAACCTGCCTCACTAAGTTATGGCAGCGTAGCGTATCTGAGATACGCTAAGCCCGCAGAAATTTACGCCATTCTACCTGAATCTACCCCATAGTGTATATGGGGAACTACAGTGCATACAAGGGGGTAGGAGGAGAAATACATTCTATCGAACAGGCGTTTCACTTTAACCCCTTCCCATTCAGCCCAAACATCCCTTTAGATGGGTCTTCATGCCCAGAGGGCAGGATGGATTTTTTTTTTTATCACATGGCCACTATAATTGGCCCAGGATTGCCTGCCCGCCCCAGTATAGTGAGCTACTCATGTGCAGTTCACTGTAAAAATGTGATAATGCAGAACCTGACCGAATTCCAGCGCATGTGATGGAGTGACATGACCCTTACTCGGCCAATGAAAGCAGCCGGCAATCAAGACCCGGAAGCCAGCCGCCCGAAGATCTCAGCAGCCCGGCAGGCAGCTCCAGGATCGCTGAAGCTGAGGTGAGTATAGTTCCACTTTAAAATCCATGGGCCAGATTCACAGTTGTAATACGCCGGCGTATCTACTGATACTCCGGCGTATTTTCAAATTTGCCGCGTCGTAGCGTTGTTTTGAATCCTCAAAACAATTTACGACGGCTTTAGGCTTTGATCCGGCAGGCGTACGGCTTCGTACGCCTTCGGATCGTAGGTGTAATACTCCGGCGCCCGCTGGGTGGAGTTTGCGTCGTTTTCCGCGTTGGGTATGCAAAATAGCTGTTTACGGCGATCCACGAAGTTACGCGCGTCCGTCACATTTTCCTACGTCGTCGCTAGTCGGCTTTTCCCGTCGCAAACTTACGGCTGCTATTTCATGGCTTAGATTTAGACCAGCCATGTTAAAGTATGGCCGTCGTTCCCGCGTCGAATTTCTAATTTTTTATTTTTTTTTGCGTAAGACGTCCGGGAATACGAAAGGACGTAGCGCACGTCGCCGTTCAAAAAACACGTCGGGGCGCCGTAATTTTCGCGCAAAGCACGGCGGGAAATTTCCTAACGGAGCATGCGCAGAACGTTCGGTGCGGGAACGCGCCTAATTTAAATGGTACACGCCCCATTTGAATTAGGCGGGCTTGCGCCGGACGCATTTACGTTACACCGCCGCAAGTTTACAGGCAAGTTGCTTTTTGAATCAAGCACTTACGCTGAAAACTTGCGGCGGTGTAACGTAAACGAGATACGTTACGCCGCAGCGCAGGTACCTGAATCTGGCCCCATGTTCTTTCTTGATGCTCATATGCATTTGCATTTTAGATGCTGCATTATGTGAACAATAAGGGGTTAAACAGTTTTTGTATATGTATGAACATTTACATTAGAGCGATATTCAGGAATCTATTCTCCGCTTTGATTTCTAGCTATTGTTACAATAACAATTCACTTTTCTCCTTTAGAAACAAGAAAGCATTAAACAACTACTTTTGAATAGAAAAAAAATGCTTGGATTGTTATTTGTCCTTGTATGGGTTTGCTGACATTGTATATGTATATGTATTGTATCATTTAATACATTCACTTCCACATTGTACTTCAATCATTTCTATGAATCTGAATGATTTTGATGTTTGTAAGCTTACTTTGTGAAGATCCCCACAACATTCACTTCCTTGAAGTTTTGTGAAAGGCCATTGCTTGCCAGTAGGCACTGCTGTGTCACACATTTCATAGAGCCTGCCTTCTGGACTTCCGGAGGTGCTGAGAGGAGAAGTTTAAGGAGGCGGAGTCAGTACAGGAATCACTGCTGTGTCACACATTTCATAGAGCCTGCCTTCTGAACTCCGGAGGTGCTGAGAGGAGAAGTTTAAGGCGGCGGAGTCAGTACAGGAATCACTGCTGTGTCACACATTTCATAGAGCCTACCTTCTGAACTCCGGAGGTGGTGAGAGGAGAAGTTTTAAGGAGGCAGAGTCAGTACAGGAATCACTGCTGTGTCACACATTTCATAGAGCCTGCCTTCTGAACTCCGGAGGTGCTGAGAGGAGAAGTTTAAGGAGGCAGAGTCAGTACAAGAATCACTGCTGTGTCACACATTTCATAGAGCCTGCCTTCTGAACTCCGGAGATGCTGAGAGGAGAAGTTTAAGGAGGCGGAGTCAGTACAGGAATCGCTGCTTGCAGGCAGCAAGGTACCATGGGATATGCTCCCCGATCCTGTTGCACATTCATGATGAAACCCATAGGTCAGGGCTTCCAGGAAACATCACTTCCTCTTCTTTAACCACCTCCCGCCGGCCAGACGACTTTCTACGGCCGCAATGTGGATGTTAATTGCCGGGAGGCCGTCTATATACGGCCTCCAGCCACTGGGGGGGCGCACGCCCGCCCGACGCGTCACTCAGGTGCCGATGCGCGTGCCTGGCGGCCGCGATGTCCGCCAGGCACCCATGATCGGCAGTCACAGAGACAGGGACGTGGATCTCTGTGTGGAAACAAAGAGATCCATGTCCTGTCAGGGAGAGGAGGCCGATGGTGTGTCCCTTGTATATAGGGATAACCATCAGTCACTCTCCTCCCCCCACAGTTAGAAACACTATGCAGGGCACACATTAACCTCTTCCTCGCCCCCTAGTGTTAACCCCTTCCCTGCCAGTCACATTTATAAAGTAATCAGTGCATTTTTATATTATTGTTTGCTGTATAAATATGAATGGTCCCAAAAATGTGTCAAAAGTGTCCGATGTAATATCACAGTCGTGAGAAAAATCACAGATCGCCGCCATTACTAGTAAAAAATGTCATAATTAAAAAAAAAATGTCATAATTCTATCCCCTATTTTGTAGGGGCTATAACTTTTGCGCAAACCAATCACTATACGCTTATTGCGATTTTTTTTTTTTTTTTGACAAAAATATGTAGAAGAATACGTATCGGCCTAAACTGAGAAAAGTGCTTCACCCACCTTTTTAAGGATCCACCACACGTTCTCATTGGGATTAAGGTCTTGGGAGTTTCCTGGCTATGGACCAAAAAATTTGATGTCTTGTTCCCCAAGCTCTCGGAGGATGTTTTTGTACCATTTTTTATTCATGGCTGTGTTCTTAGGCAAAATTGTGAGTAAGCCCCCCACTCCCTTGGCTGGGAAAGCAACCCCACACATGAATTGTCTCAGGATACTTTACTGTTGGCATGACACAGGACTGATGGTAGTGCTCACCTTTTCTTCTCCGGACACGGTTTTCCAGATGCTCCAAACTATTGGAAAGGGGATTTAACACATAAAATGACTTTACCCTCAGTCCTCAGCCGTCCAATCCCTGGACCTTTTGCAGAATATCAGTTTGGCCCTGATATTTTTCCTGGAGAGAAATGGCTTCTTTGCTACCCTTCTTGTCACCAGACCATCCTCCAAAAGTCTTCTCCTCACTGTGCGTGCCGATGTCCTCACACCTGCCTACTGCCATTCCTGAGCAAACTCTGCACTGGTGGTGCCCCGAATCTACTGTAGGTCCTGGCGCTTGCTGGACTTTCTTGGTCGCCTTGAAGCCTTCTTCACAAATGCAGTGGAAATGTTTATTTTTTTATTTTTATGGGATTAAGTTAATTTTCATGTCAAAGAGGAACTTTGCAATTAATTGCAATTCATCTGATCACTCTTCATAACCTTTTGGAGAATATGCAAATTGCCATCATAAAAACTGAGGCAGCACAACGCATCGGGAGATTGGGAGACTGCACGACACAGCAGGAGTTCAGGAGACTGCACGACACAGCAGGAGATCGGGAGACTGCACGACACAGCAGGAGATTGTGAGACTGCACGACACAACAGGAGATCGGGAGACTGTAAGACACAGCAGGAGATAGGGAGATCAGGTACATGAGGCACAGTAAGGCATGCAGGCAGCCTAGGTCACATGGTCTATGGCACAGTGAGGCATGCAGATCGGCAAAGTGAGGCTGCAAATGGGCACAGTGAGGCTGCAAATGCGCACAGTGAGGCTGCAAATGGGCACAGTGAAGCTGCAAATAGTCACCCTAAGCTAATATTGAGTCAATAAGTTTTCCCATTTTTTTGTGGTAAACTTAGGCTTATACTCGGGTCGGCTTATACTCGAGTACATACGGTATATCTTTTTTTTTAAATAAAATAAAAATTATGGTTTCCACTAAATCCCTACTCCAAGATAAAAGTAGAGCTGAATTTGAAGAATGGACTTCAAGATGCCTGTGCTTGAAAATGGGATTTGCTTTCGCATCGGTAGTACGCAACGTATTATTTCAGCGCCGAAAAACTGTCTGGACTCAGATCTAAGATTATATTTTTAGAGCCTTCAAATCCCGTTTTGATCTTTTTTTTTTTTTTTGCGTTTTCTTTCTTTTTCAAAAGTTAGCTTGATATTTCCATGACTTTTTTTTTTTTAAAAGGAAAGATAACAAAACTATGTTCTTAATAATAGATGCGATTTTGCTTTTATTCAGGGTTTGTACCATCATTTTGTCTCATTACGTCTCAACACTGTGATCTGTTTTATGAAAATTACATCTATTATTTAATAATCCCAACAGGAATGTACGAATGCCAAATGCTTTGCTTAGTATTCATAGCCAGTTAGTCAATTGTGCCGTTATTTAAAAATGTGCGCTCTAAGATGTCAATATCTAATCTTTCCCATTCTTTATTTTTATCATTATCAAGGTTAACGGTGAAGTGAGCAGACCTTCTGAATTTCTATTTAATATAATAACTCAAACTAAGATTGCATCGAGCTAATTAAGTCCCTTCTGAAACAACGCTGTAGGGCAAGACGATCCAGGTCAAATGAACCAAAATAAATGTCTTATTCGTCGCGAGTTGATGGGTTGTTACAGTTCGGTCATAATGTGGTGATTTGTTTAAGATATTTCTGCAATTTTTCCTGGAACCGACGGCCACATTTAACCCGTTCCTTACTTGTAGAGTCCTTGTGGACCATGACAGTGGCGGCTGGTGCTCCAAATTTTTTGGGGGGGCGCAAACAAAAAACAATTGCAGCCTCACTGTGCCCATCAATTGCAGCCACTGTGCCCATCAAACACAGCCACTTTTTTCCCCATCAAATGCAGCCACTGTGCCCACCAAATGCAGCCACTGTGCCCATCAAATGCAGCAACTGTTCCATCAAATGCAGCCACTGTGCCATCATTTATCGCCACTGTGCCATACCATCAAACGCAGCCACTGTGCCATTAATTGTCGCCACTGTGCCCATTAATTTTAGCCACTGTGCCATCAATTTTAGCCACTGTGCCATCAATTTTAGCCACTGTCCCATCAATTGTCACCACTGTGCCATCAATTGTCGCCACTGTGCCATGCCAACTACAGCCACTGTGCCATCAATTGTCACCACTGTGCCCATCAATTGTCACCACTGTGCCATGCCAAACACACCCACTTTTTCCCCATCAAACGCAGCCACTGTGCCCATTAATTGTCACCACTGTGCCCATCAAACGCAGCCACTTTTTCCCCATCAAACGCAGCCACTGTGCCCATCAAATGCAGCTACTGTGCCATCAAATGCGGCAACTGTGCCATCAAATGCAGCCACTGTGCCATGCCATCAATTGTTGCCACTGTGCCATCAATTGTTGCCACTGTGCTATGCCATTAAACGCAGCCACTGTGCCATCAATTGTCGCCACTGTGCCCATTAATTGTCACCACTGTGCCATGCCATCAAACGCAGCCACTGTGCCATCAATTGTTACCACTGTGCCATCAATTGTCACCACTGTGCCCATCAATTGTCACCACTGTGCCCATCAATTGTCACCACTGTGACTATTTTTTGCGCTATAAACAAAAAAAGAGCAACACGCTGCAGGAATCCCAGGACGTCATATGACTGCTGCCGGAGGGACGAAGGGTTCCTGCGGCCGTCTTTTGATTATGCGCTGGGCGGAAAGTTGTTAAATACCACCAAAAGAAAGCTCTTTTTTGGGTGAAAAATTAGATGAATTTGGTGTTTTTCTTTTTTAAATATTTGGTATTTTTTCATTTATATAATAAAAAATAAAAAAACCCAGAGGTAATCAAATACCACCAAAAGAAAGCTATATTTGTGTGAAAACAATTATATTAATTTTATTTGGGTACATTATTGCACTGCGCAATTGTGAGTTAAAGTAACGCAGTGCCGTATAGCAAAAAAAACGGCCTGGTCATGAAGTGGTTACAACAGCATACACCAAATAATTTCTAGAAGATACGTTTAATTTTTTTTCCCCATTTTTTTTTTTTACCTTTGATCTTTACGCGTTTCGCAATGTCTCACATTATAAAATATATATATATATATATATATATACTATATATATATATATATATATATATATATATATATATATATATATATATATATATATATATATATATATTCCAACCCAAGAATTTTTTTTTCTTTACATAATTTATAGTAAATTTGCTTTAGATGTGCTAGAGAGAGCAAATTACACCAACATTCAAGTTTGAAGAATGTCTCAGGTATTTGTTGACACTTCAGAAACCCCATTATCTCTTTCTTTATTTGAGTTGTATCAAAGCTAGACATGTGCACGCTGAAATATTTCGTTTCGGAAATTTGTTTTCGTCCGAATTTTTGTTTTATTTAGTTACTCCCGAAATTCGTTTTTATGTATTTAGCTTAGTTAAAAAATGCATTTGTCTCAAAATCCGAACAAATTAAGGTAGAATCTGTTATTGAAGGCTCATGGTGTCTGTCGAATGTTCTAAGAAGATTCGACGGAGCAGCTAAACTGTATGACGCCGCGATCGTACATTTCCGGTCGAATGCTCCGCCTACAAGCTATAGAAGAATTCTAATGTTGTATGACACTAGTAATAATTATATTTATAAATTATTATTACTGGTCAACCAACATTCGAATTCTTCTATAGCCTATGGGCCGAGCATTTGACCGGAAATGTACGATTGCGGCGTCGTACAGTTTAGCTGCTTCGTCGAATCTCCGTTGTTCATGTCGAATGGTCTTCCCCAACACTGTCTCTATAATGTCGAATCTTTTCTCTCTATGTAGAATAATCTCGGACTAATAGAGTTAAGGTTAGGCACATTCGACCACACGTTCAATAGACACAGATTGCTATTGTCAGCATCATGTCGAATCTCCTATCTATATCAAACTGCTGTAGCAATGAAAACGAAAATAAAGCATTTTTTTATGTCGAATATTTCGGATTCTGCACATTCGTTTTTGTTTGTTAACCACTTAAGACCCGGACCGATATGCAGCTAAAGGACCAGGCTCCTTTTTGCGATTCGGCACTGCGCCGATTTAACTGACAATTGCGCGGTCGTGCGACGTGGCTCCCAAACAAAATTGGCATCATTTTTTCCCCACAAATAGAGCTTTCTTTTGGTGGTATTTGATCACCTCTGCGGTTTTTATTTTTTGCGCTATAAACAAAAATAGTGACAATTTAGAAAAAAAAATGCAATATTTTTTACTTTTTGCTATAATAAATATCCCCAAAAAAGATTTACTGTATATAAAAAAAATAATTCCTCAGTTTAGGCCGATACGTATTCAATGTACGTATACAATAAGCGTTTATTGATTGGTTTGAGCAAAAGTTAGAGCGTTTACAAAATAGGGGATAGTTTTATGCCATTTTTAGTAATAATTTATTTTTACTACTAATGGAGGCAATCAGCGATTTTTTTTTTTTCGTGACTGCGACATTATGGCGGACACATCGGAAACTTTTGACACATTTTTGGGACCATTGTCATTTTCACAGCGAAAAGTGCTGTCAAAATGCACTGATTACTGTGAAAATGACACTGGCAGTGAAGGGGTTAACCTGTAGGGGGGCGCTGAAGGGGTTAAATGTTTTCTAGGGAGTGCTTACTACTGTGTGGGGGCGTGGCTTGCCGTGTCACTGATCGCAGTGGCAGTCACACTCAGGCCTCGTACACACGACCGAGTTTCTCGGCAAAAACCAGCAAGAAACTTGCTGGGATTTTTTTTTTGCTGAGGAAACCGGTCGTGTGTACATTTTTCGACGAGGAAACTGTCGAGGATCCCGTCAAGCCAAAAAAAGAGCATGTCTTCTTTTTCCTCGACGGGAATGGAGAAACTTGCCTTGTCGAGATCCTCGACAGCCTAACAAGGAGTACGAGGCTTCAGAAGAACGGGGAAAGGTTTGTTTACCCTTACCTCTCCCCGTTCTTCAGCTCTGTGACCCGATCGCGGGACACCGGCGGCGATCGGGTCTGCGGGTCCTGTGGGCGCGGTCACGGAGCACAGGACCAGGTCGCGAGCGCGCGCCGCCGACATCGCGCTCGCGACCCACGGCTGGGTTCTTAAAGGCGACGTGCAGGTATGTGTCTGTGCCCAGCCGTGCCCTTCTGCCGACGTATATCGGCGTGAAGGGGTCCTTAAGCGTTTAAAACAATAACGAAAATTCCCAAAATTCGCACAAAAACAAATGCACACTTCTAATCAAAGCAGAATTTGAAAAACATTTAGGGCCAGATTCACGTAGGGCAGCGGCGGCGTAACGTATCGTAGAAACGTTACACCGCCACAATTTTTCATCGCAAGTGCCTGATTCACCAAGCACTTGCGATGAAAATTACGCCGGTGCAAGGCGGGCCAATTTAAATGGGCGTGTGCCATTTAAATTAGGCGCGCTCCCGCGCCGGACCTACTGCGCATGCTCCGTTTCTTAACTCCCGCCGTGCTTTGCGCGCCGTGACGTCATTTTTTTGAACGGCGACACGCGTAGCGTAATTCCGTATTCCCGGACGGCTTACGCAAACAACGTTATTTTTTACATTTCGATGCGGGGACGACGACCATACTTTACACAGCAAAACGATTGCTGTGTAAAGTTAAGGCACCAAAAAAAACGACTAACTTTGCGACGGGAAACTAGACTAGCGGTGACGTATGGAACGCGAAAAACCGTCGGGGATCGCCGTAACTCCTTATTTGCTTACCCGACGCTGGTTTACCACGCAAACTCCCCCCAGCGGCGGCCGCGGTATTGCATCTTAAGATCCGACAGTGTAAAACAATTACACCTGTCGGATCTTATGGCTATCTATGCGTAACTGATTCTATGAATCAGCCGCATAGATAGAAACAGAGATACGCCGTCGTATCTCATTTGTGAATCTGGCCCTTAAATTCTAAGAGCAAATTATATATTTTGTAGTTGTTTTATACAAATTACACTAAAGTTGCAATAAAAAAAAAGAATGTCAAGTACAAAAAAATAAAATAATTTTTTATCACTTGCATTTAATAAAATTTTATTTTATTTTATAAAACATGTCAATTTAAAGATTTGAGGATGAAGAACCTTTGCTATTCATTTTTCTTATATGATCACAGTGAGTCAGCGATGGCTAAATGAAAAATAAAACAGCCAATTAAGCTGTTTGCGAAATAAGGATATAAAACCCAATTAAGGAGCATATTTATAAAGTTTTGAATGCTTAAATTACGGATAATTCTCCGAGTTTTTTTCACCAGTGAAAATGTTGTTCTAATTTACTTGTATAATGAATTATTTTGCTTCAGAGAGGGCGTTTTTGGAGCTGTAATATCTCGGTGAAGGAATTTAACCACTTCCATACCGGGCCTATTCTGGCACTTCTCTCCTTCATGTAAAAATCATAATTTTTTTTCTAGAAAATTACTCAGAACCCCCAAACATTATATATTTTTTTTTTTAGCAGACACCCTAGGGCAGTGATAGTGAACCTTGGCACCCCAGATGTTTTGGAACTACATTTCCCATGATGTTCACGCACCCTGCAGTGTGGTTGAGCATCATGGGAAATGTAGTACCAAAACATCTGGGGTGCCAAGTTTCGCCATCACTGCCCTAGGGAATAAAATGGCGGTCATTGCAACTTTTTATCTCGCACGGTATTTGCGCAATAATTTTTTTAAACGACTTTTTTTCGGAAAAAAAAAAAACGGTTTCATGAATTAAAAAATAACAAAACAGTAAAGTTAGCCCAATTATTTTTGTATAGAATTATTGCTCTTGCTCTAACGCACGCGGCGATACCTCACATGTGGGGTTTGAACGTCATTTACATATGTAGGCGGGACTTAAGTTCGCTTCTGAGCGTGAGCTACTGGGGACAGGGGCGTTTTATTTTAAAAAAAATTATATTTCTTTTTATTTGACTTATTTTTTATATTTTTTTTTTGTTACATTTTTTTTACATTTTTTTTTAATCACTTTTTTTCCTATTACAATCCCTTGTAATAAGAATAGTGTGTGACAGGTCCTCTTTATGGAGAGATTCGGGGTCGAATTTCTAAATAATGTTCTTTTGAAAATCTTATCTAAGAATTTCCGTTCGTATTTCGCACCATTAGTGGGCTGCAGCAACAGCCAATTTTCGGTATATACGAAAATTGGCTGTTGCTGCAGCCCACTAATGGTGCGAAATACGAATTGGAAATTTTTTCGAAAAACTAATGATTTCCTAATCAATGATGGGAGAATCGCGCGAGAAATGTAATAAAAACAGAAATGCGCATGTGTAAGAAATGAAAATTTTCGGAAAGAAAAGAAGAATCCCAGACACGAAAATTATTTTCTGTAGGAACATGAAGTGAAATTGAAAGCTTGATTGGTCGAATTTCGAAATCAATGGGGGCGCCCATCGGATCAGAAAACGCACAAATTTTCTGATTTTCAAAAGAAAATTATTTTGAAATTCGGCCTGCCTTAGGCCCCTTTCACACGGGCAGTAGAGGTGCGGAGACGGTATAGCGGCGCGATTTTTAGCGCCGCTATACCGTCATATTTACGGCGATTTTTGGCCGCTAGCAGTGAGGTTTTAACCCCCGCAAGCTGCCAAAAAAGGGTTAATACCCTTTTAGTAAAGGCGCATTGTGGGCGGTATTACCGCGGTTTCCCATTGATTTCAATGGGAAGGAGCCGTATAGGAGCGGTAAACACCCCGCTCCTATACCGCTCCAAAGATGCGGCTAGCAGGACTTTTAGAGCGGTCCTGCTAGCCTTCGGGCTTTCACACTGAAGACTGCAGGGCGATTTTTTCAGGCGGTATAGCAGCGCTATTTTTAGCACTGAACCGCCTGAAAAATGTGTCATTATGAAAGGGGCCTATGTCACAGACTTCTTTTTCCTTAACCTGAGCTTCAGCTATTGTGCTCTGTTAACAAGTGGCCATTTATTAGTTAAATATGCTTGGTACGTATTAGACATGTGCACACGGAAATATTTTGTTTCGGAATTTCGTTTTCATCTGAAAAATGTAATTATTGAGTTACTTCCGAAATTCGTTTTTATTTATTTTGTTTCGTTAAAAAAATGCATTCGTCCGAAAATCCAAATGAATGAAGGTCAGATCTGTCATTGAAGGCTCACGGTGTCTGTCGAATGTTCTAAGAAGATTGGATGAAGCAGCTAAACTGAACGACGCCGCAATCGTACATTTCCGGTCGAATGCTCCGCCTACAAGCTATAAAAGAATTCTAATGTTATGACACTAGTAATAATTATATTTATAAATTATTATTACTAGTCAACCAACATTAGAATTCTTCTATAGCCTATGGGAGAAGCATTTGACCATAAATGTCCGCTCGTGGCAATCGTATGTTTTTAGCTGCTTCGTTGAATCTTCATGTCTCTGTAATGTCGAATCTTTTCTCTTTATGTCAAATCTTTTCTCTTTATGTCGACTCTTTTCTCTCTTTGTCGAATCTTTTCTCTCTTTGTCAAATCTTTTCTCTCCATGTCAAATCTTTTCTCTCTATGTCGAATCTTTTCTCTCTATGTCGAATCTTTTCTCTTTGTCGAATCTTTTCTCTTTGTCGAATCTTTTCTCTCTATGTCAAATCTTTTCTCTCTATGTCGAATCTTTTCTCTTTATGTCAAATCTTTTCTATGTCGAATCTTCATGTCTCTATAATGTCAAATCTTTTCTCTCTATGCCAAATATTTTCTCTTTATGTCAAATCTTTTCTATGTCAAATCTTTTCTATGTCAAATCTTTTCTATGTCAAATCTTTTCTATGTCAAATCTTTTCTCTTTTTGTCGACTCTTTTCTCTTTGTCGACTCTTTTCTCTTTGTCGACTCTTTTCTCTCTTTGTCGAATCTTCATGTCTCTATAATTTCAAATCTTTTCTCTCTATGTCAAATCTTTTCTCTCCATGTCAAATATTTTTTCTCTTTGTCGACTCTTTTCTCTATGTCGAATCTTTTCTCTCTGTCGAATCTTTTCTCTCTATGTCAAATCTTTTCTCTTTTTGTCGACTCTTTTCTCTCTTTGTCGAATCTTCATGTCTCTATAATTTCAAATCTTTTATCTCCATGTCAAATATTTTTTCTCTTTGTTGACTCTTTTCTCTCTATGTCGAATCTTTTCTCTCTATGTCGAATCTTTTCTCTCCATGTCAAATATTTTTTTCTCTTTGTTGACTCTTTTCTCTCTTTGTCGACTCTTTTCTCTCTTTGTCAAATCTTTTCTCTCTATGTCGAATCTTTTCTCTTTATGTCAAATCTTTTCTCTTTGTCGACTCTTTTCTCTCTATATCGAATCTTTTCTCTTTATGTCAAATCTTTTCTCTTTATGTCAAATCTTTTCTATGTCAAATCTTCATGTCTCTATAATGTCAAATCTTTTCTCTCTTTGTCGACTCTTTTCTCTCTATGTCGAATCTTCATGTCTCTATAATGTCGAATCTTTTCTCTTTATGTCAAATCTTTTCTCTTTTTGTCGAATCTTTTCTCTCTATGTCAAATCTTTTCTCTCTATGTCAAATCTTTTCTCTCTATGTCAAATCTTTTCTATGTCAAATCTTTTCTATGTCGAATCTTCATGTCTCTATAATGTCAAATCTTTT
Organism: Rana temporaria; assembly: GCF_905171775.1. Lineage (NCBI taxonomy): Eukaryota > Metazoa > Chordata > Amphibia > Anura > Ranidae > Rana > Rana temporaria. The sequence goes on along the minus strand of NC_053497.1, from coordinate 175,901,794 downwards.
CTTTCCATGTCAAATCTTTTCTCTCTATGTAAAATCTTTTCTCTCTATGTCGAATCTTTTCTTTCCATGTCGACTCTTTTCTCTCTATGTCGAATCTTCATGTCTCTATAATGTCAAATCTTTTCTCTCTCTATGTCGAATCTTTTCTCTCTATGTCAAATCTTTTCTATGTCAAATATTTTCTATGTCGAATCTTTTCTATGTCGAATCTTCATGTCTCTATAATGTCAAATCTTTTCTTTCCATGTCAAATCTTTTCTCTCTATGTAAAATCTTTTCTCTCTATGTCGACTCTTTTCTATTTTTGTCAAATCTTTTCTCTCTATGTCGAATCTTTTCTCTCCATGTCAAATCTTTTCTCTCTATGTCAAATCTTTTCAATGTCGAATCTTTTCTCTCCATGTCAAATCTTTTCTCTTTATGTCAAATCTTTTCTCTCTTTGTCGAACCTTCATGTCTCTATAATGTTGACTCTTTTCTCTCTATGTCGAATAATCTCGGACTAATAGAGTTAGGTTAGGCACATTGAACCACAGATTCGACAGACACTGATCGCTATCATCACTATCATGTCAAATCTTCTATCCATATCGAATAAAGCATTTTTTATGTCGGATCTTTCGGCTTTCGGATTCTGCACATTCGTTATCGTTCGTTTAAAAATCCCAGAAATTCGGACGAAAATGCATTCGGACGAAAACGAATGCGAGTATGTGAAATTTGCATTTGATGTGCTAGAGAGTGCAAATGGCACATATGATACAAAAGCAGTCAGAGCTGTTAGCACTTCAGAACCATAAATATTACACAGTATATGTAAAAATAAATTCTGTAAAATCTGTCTGTCATTTTTATAATATTTACTTTGGGCCAGATTCACAAAGGAATTACGCTGGCGTATCTATTGATACGCCGCGTAATTTCAACGATGCCCCGTCGTATCTTTGTTTTGTATCCACAAAACAAGATACGCCTGAAGCTGGGCTAGATCCGACTGACGTACGTCTTAGTACGCCGTCGGATCTAAGGTGCATATTTACGCTGGCCGCTAGGTGGCGCTTCCGTTGATTTCCGCGTCGAGTATGCAAATTAGCTAGATACGCCAATCCACAAACGTACATCCGACCGGCGCATTTTTTTTACGTCGTTTACGCAAGGCTTTTTTCGGCGTAACGTTACCCCTGCTCTATGAGGCGTACGCAATGTTAAGTACGGATGTCGGGCCAGCGTCTAATTTTCCGTCGTTTACGTAAAACGTTCGCGAATAGGGCTTTGCGCAAATTACATTCACGTCGTCTAGGCATTGAGCGGGGCATAATTTAATTTGAAAATTCGACGTGATACTGAGCATGCGCGCGCATGCGTCGTACGAAAAAAGCGTAATTTACGTGGGGTCAAGCTTATTTTACATAAAACACGCCCCCCTGTTCCTCATTTGATTAAGGCGCGCTTGCGCCGGCAGATTTATGCTACGCCGCCGTAACTTTAGAGGCAAGTGCTTTGTGAATACAGCACTTGCCTCTCAAAGTTGCGGCGGCGTAGCGATACTATGATACGCTACGCCCATTTTAAAGATACGCCTAGCTACGTGGATCTGGCATTTTATGTGTTTGTGTGTGTGTATATATATATCGAGAGAGAGAGAGAGAGAGCAAGGATAAAGACGCTCTATCACAGTGAAGGTACCAGCCTCCTACCGTACGGCATCCTCTTGAACTAGAGAGGTGACTTTCCATTCTTATGCTAACATTGAGTTTCAATGCAGCAACTTATTAGCTTGCCTAATCACACCTTGCTATTCTCCAGACTCCGTTACCTTTGCCCCCATAAGAAACTTCCACTCGCCTAGAATGATGAAGTTGTGAATGCTGAGAGACATTTAATAAAATGGTACTTTATGCTGCATTTCCTTGTTATTTGTGATTTATGACAAGGGACCGGGCCGTGTAGGAAATCACTTCAACTCTTGTTTCTGCCGTTTGTAGTTCAAAAATGTTTTATTGAAAATACCTTGGCAGCCCCGGCCCTACCACTTTCCCCGTAGGGAAGCGTTTTGAACCTGGAAATAAATCTTGAGCGGAATAAGGGGGAGCAGGAGAGGGTGGCTCTCCGTCATACTGGCACAGATGCTCACCTCTATGTAAATGTGTACGGCCTTGTGTTCGGGCGAAGGCCCCAGGAGTGTGCCTTTTAAATGACATTTTGCAAAGTCAAAGAGCATATCCATTGCTAAGAAGTGAATTAAAATATGCTGCCTGGCAGACAAGCTTTGTTAACCACTTAAGGACCCCTTCACGCCGATATACGTCGGCAGAATGGCACGGCTGGGCACAATCACGTACCTGTACGTGTCTCTTTAAGCCCAGCCGTGGGGTCGCGAGCGCACCGCTGGCTCACGCACGCGACCCAGTCCGAAGCTCCTTGACCGCGCCCGCGGAACCCGCGGTCCCGATCGCCGCCGGTGTCCAACGATCGGTCACAGGAGCTGAAGAACAGGAAGAGGTGTGTGTAAACAAACCTTCCCCGTTCTTCACAGTGGCAATGTCAGTGATCGTCTGTTCCCTGATATAGGGAAAGACGATCACACGTCCAGCCCCGCCCCCCTAGAGTTAGAAACACATATGAGGTCACACAAAACCCCTTCAGCACCCCCTAGTGGACACATCGGACACTTTTGGCACTTTTTTGGGACCATTGACATTTTTTACAGCAAACAGTGCTTTAAAAATGCACTGCTTACTGTGAAAATGACAATTGCAGTTTGGGAGTTAACCACTAGGGCCGAGTACACACGACCGGTCCATCCGATGAGAATGGTCTGACAGACCGTTTTCATCGGTTCACCGCTGAAGCAGACTCCTAGTCTGATGTGCGTACACACCATCAGTTCAAAAACCGATCGGGTCAGAACGCGGTGACGTAAAACACACGACGTGCTGAAAAAAAGTTCAATGCTTCCAAGCATGCGTCGACTTGATTATGAGCATGCGCGGGTTTTGAACCGATGCTTTTGTGTACTAACCATCGGTTTTGACCGTTGGTCAGTCGTCCATCGGTTCGATTTTAAAGCAAGTTCTCTAATTTTTGTCCTGAGGACAACAGACCGATGGGCCGTACACACGGTCGGTTTGGACCGATGAAACTGAACTTCAGTCCGTTTTCATCGGTTTGGATGGTCCCAAAAATGTGTCAAAAGTGTCCGATGTGTCCGCCATAATGTCGCAGTCACGAAAAAAAATCGATGATCGCCGCCATTACTAGTAAAAAAAGATTATTAATAAAAATGCAATAAAACTATCCCCTATTTTGTAAACGCTATAAATTTTGCGCAAACCAATCGATAAACGCTTATTGCGATTTTTTTTTACCAAAAATAGGTAATCGGCCTAAATGGAGGGAAAAAAACATGTTTTTTTAATATATTTTTGGGGGATATTTATTATAGGAAAAAATCAAAAATATTGAATTTTTTTCAAATTTATCGCTCTATTTTTGTTTATAGCGCAAAAAGCTCTATTTGTGGGAAAAAAAGGACGTCAATTTTGTTTGGGAGCCACGTTGCACGACCACGCAATTGTCAGTTAAAGCGACGCAGTGCCAAATCGCAAAAGGGTGCCTGGTCCTTTAGCTGCCAAAAGGTCCGGGGCTTAAAGGGCTTGTAAAGGAAATAATAGCTTCCTTTGCCTTAGTGCCGTCCTCCTTCACTTACCTCATCCTTCCATTTTGCTTTTAAATGTCCTTATTTCTTCTGAGAAATCCTCACTTCCTGTTCTTCTGTCTGTAACTCCACACAGTAATGCGAGGCTTTCCTGGTGTGGAGAAAGCCTCTTGAGGGGGGAGGGGGGCGAGCAGGCAAGTCAGGACACTCTCTACTTTGCAGATAGAGAAAGGAGCTGTGTGTTAGTGGGTGTCCTGACACTCCTGCTCGCCCCCTCCCCCCTCAAGAGGCTTTCTACACACCAGGGAGAAAGCCTCGCATTACGGTGTGGAGTTACAGACAGAAGAACAGGAAGTGAGGATTTCTCAGAAGAAATAAGGACATTTAAAAGCAAAATGGAAGGATGAGGTAAGTGAAGGAGGACTGCACTAAGGTAGAGGGAGCTATTTAGGGAAAAAAATGTTTCACACTGGTGTGTTTTTGCGGCGTTGTTGCCGCGTTTTCACGGTAAAAATAGCGCTATTAAAACGCTCATAAAATGCTCCACATGCATCTCGATGGAGCCTTTCACACTAAGGCGTTGCGCTGGAGGAGCGTTGAGGAAAGTCATGCAAGCAGCATCTTTGGAGCAGCTTTTGAGCCCTTTCACACTGGTGCGTTTTTGCGGTGTTGTTGCCACGTTTTCGCGGTAAAAATAGCGCTATTAAAACGCTCATAAAACGCTCCACATGCATCTCAATGGACCCTTTCACACTAAGGCGTTGCGCTGGAGGAGCGTTGAGGAAAGTCCTGCAAGCAGCATCTTTGGAGCAGCTTTTGAGCCCTTTCACACTGGTGCGTTTTTGCGGTGTTGTTGCCACGTTTTCGCGGTAAAAATAGCGCTATTAAAACGCTCATAAAACGCTCCACATGCATCTCAATGGACCCTTTTACACTGAGGCGTTGCGCTGGAGGAGCGTTGAGAAAAGTCCTGCAAGCAGCATCTTTGGAGCAGCTTTTGAGCGCTGAAAAAAAACGCTCCAAAAACGCCCTTTTCCATTGAAATGAATTGAATACACGGTTAAAACGTGGTAAAATCGCGGTAAAAACGCGGTAAGATAGCAGTGTTTTACTGCTATTTTAACGCTCCGCTATATGCGTTTCCAGTGTAAAAGAGCTCTTTGAGCGCTGAAAAAAACGCTCCAAAAACGCCCCTTTCCATTGAAATGAATTGAAAACGTGGTTTAAACGCGGTAAAATCGTGGTAAAATAGCGGTGTTTTACTGCTATTTTAATGCTCCGCTAAAGGCGTTTCCAGTGTAAAAGGGCTCTTTGAGCGCTGAAAAAAACGCGCCAAAAACGCCCCTTTCCATTGAAATGAATTGAAAACGAGATAAAAAAGCAGTAAAACTGCGGTAAAATCATGGTAAAAACGCAGTAAAATTGCGTTAAAAAAGCGGTAAAATCGTGGTAAAATAGCGGTAAAATATTGTTGTTTTAACGCTCCGCTATAGGCGTTTCCAGTGTAAAAGGGCTCTTTGAGCTCAACACTCCAAAAATGCCCCTCTCCATTGAAATGAATTGAAAACGCGGTAAAATCGTGGTAAAATCGTGGTAAAATAGCGGTAAAATAGCAGTGTTTTAACGCTCCGCTATAGGCGTTTCCAGTGTAAAATGGCTCTTTGAGCGCTGAAAAAAACGCTCCAAAAACGCCCTTCTCCATTGAAATGAATTGAAAACGCGGTAAAAAAGCGGTAAAATTGCGGTAAAATCGTGGTAAAATAGCGGTTAAATCGCGGTAAAATAGGGGGGTTTTACCGCTATTTTAACGCTTCGCTATAGGCGTTTCCAGTGTCAAAGGGCTCTTACAACCCCTTTAAGTTGTTACTCAAAGTGTTTTACTCAAATTCGGAGAAAAAAACTCTCAATCATCCCAAATTTTTTATCAATACTCACAAAATATAAACAATATAAAAATATAAAAAAAATGAGTCTCTCGCATCATCTAAAAAGCTTGTAAAATGGAAAGATCTTTAAAATGTAAAATGGAAAATTTAATTTTTACATTTTCTGTTTTAAAGAAAAGTTAAATATGACAAAACCTTTTTTTTTTTTTATTATTATTATTATTCCGTTCTCTGAAAAGTCAAACATTGTTCTTTTTAAAAAAAAAAATTTGACATATTTGCTCATCCTGCCTGTATTGTTCTGTCTCCGCGTTTGTCAATACTTTTTTTTGTTTTTTTATTTATATATATATATATATATATATTTTTTTTATCATCAGCATGTAAATTTGTCAGATGATTGATAGACACCTGAGTGCTGCGCTTGTACCAAACAATTCTCATTGGCATTGTGTTAAAAATTTCCAAATGAATTCAAGCGACTTCATCTTGGCGGAAGCCAACATTCTCGGTAAAAATAATAGAAGCGCGTCTCATGGTCGTGGAAACAAGCGGCGATGGTGAGATGGCTTGTCAAGCATCCCGGAGAATATCTGCATGGGGCCTGTGGTTCTTGAGTGCTAATAACATGTAACTTTAGTGTGCATTGCGGACATGTAACCGGCAAAGACACACGAAAAAAAAAGAATATCGGCCATTCCTGTCAACTGGAAAATAATAGGCTTTACGCCTTCAGAGGCAGCGCATTGCGGCTGACACATAGCCGGTGTACAAAGCTGACAGGTAGCCTAATTTATGAATTTTTAAGTAACATCTGCCTCGTAAATGTTGACTCTCCGGCAAACATATTTAGTTAAGATGTTTATTTGTGCACAGCAAATTGATCGCGCTCATGACCCGTGTGCGGTCCGGTGGGCGTACTCGCTGGAATTATACCGCTATAATTTATGCACAAAGGGAACACTGTCACGGTATTTTCTCAAATATTTCCCGGAAAACTCAGCAGCAATTAAAAAATTTTGTCAACTAGGTTAGCAAAAAGGTCGAGCCAACTGGATACCGTACATATAAACAAGCCTACCATTGGTTTGAAGAAGCACATTTGCCTTTCCAAACATGGGGTGTTGTTTTTTTAGGACTACCACGTAGTATATACAGATTGGAGATAAAGGAGAATGGCTCGGTCAAAAAAAAACAAAAAAGTGTGCGCCAGATCCACATAGAAATAGATCGGCACAGCGTATCAGAGATATGCTACGCCGCTGTACCTTACCTGGCGTAATTTTGAATCCTTAAAGATTTTGCGCCGTAAGTTACGGCGGCGTAGTGTATCTCTGGCGGCGGAATTCAAATCGGCGATTAGGGGGCGTGTTTCATTTAAATGAAGCGCGTTCCCGCGCCGAATGAACTGCGCATGCTCCGTTTCTAAATTTTCCGCCGTGCATTGCGCTAAATGACGTCGCAACGAAAAAGTGTGGGGCAGATCCTCAAAGAAATTATCAAAGAAATTATCTCTTGATACGCCGCGTAATTTCGAATTTTGCGCGTCGTATCTTTGTTTTGGTATCCACAAAACAAGATACGACGGCATCTGTGTTAGATCCGACAGGCATACGTCTTCGTACGCCGTCGGATCTTAGATGCAATTTTTCGGCGTCCGCTAGGTTCACGTCGTAATCCGCTTCGAGTATGCAAATTAACTATTTCCGACGATCCACGAATGTACGAACGGCCGTCGCATTTTTTTACGTAGTTTCCATTCGGCTTTTTCCGGCATATAATTAAAGCTGCTATATGGTGGCGTACTCAATGTTATGTATGGCCGTCGTTCCCGCGTCTAATTTTGAAAATTTTACGTTGTTTGCGTAAGTCGTCCGTGAATGGGGCTGGACGCCATTTACGTTCACGTCGAAACCAATGACGTCCTTGCGACGTCATTTGGAGCAATGCACCCTGGGCGATTTTACGGACGGTGCATGCTCAGTTCGTTCAGCGCAGGGACGGGCTTCATTTAAATGAAACACGCCCCCACCCGCCCAATTTGAATTCCGCCATGAGAGATACACTACGCCGCCGTAACTTACAGCGCAAATTCGTTGAGGATTCAAACCAAAGCCAGGTAAGTTACAGTGGCGTAGCGTATCTTACATCTGCGCCGGGCGCAGTCTATGTATGTGGATCTGCCCCTGTGTGTTTTACAAGTTACCCTCCAATTATACCTGTAGATTAAAAATGTTCATGGTAACTACAGGCATACCCCGCTTTAAGTACACTCACTTTACATACACTCGCGAGTAAGGACATACCCGTGAATGTATGTAAAGTGCCTTACAAGTACTGTACAGACATTTTGAAGCCACAGTAGAAGGAGCTGACACTCAGAGATCATACCCCACCCTGTTCCAGTGTGCCACCTGACACCCCCACTACAGCCCCTGGGACCTCAACTACAGCTCTTGACACCCCCACTACAGCCCCTGACCTCCTAAAAGTGAAAAAAGGTATTGTTTCACTTTAAGTACATTTTCGTTTTACATACATGCTCTGGTCCCATTGTGTACTTAAACGTGGGGTATGCCTGTACACTATATTACCAAAAGTATTGGGACGCCTGCCTTTACTAGACATGTGCACACTGAAATATTTTGTTTCGGGATTTCGTTTTCGTCCAAAAAATACATTTCTTTAATTACTCCCCGAAATTCGTTTATTTATTTTGTTAAAAAAGGGTATTTGTCCGAAAATCCGAATTGATTAAGGTCGAATCTGTCATTGAAGGCTTATGGTGTCCGTCGAATGTTCTAAGAAGATAAACGCAGCAATCGTACGTTTCCGGTCTAATGTTCCGCCTACAAGCTATAGTAGAATTCTAATGTTGTATGACACTAGTAGTAATTATATTTATTACCGTATTTATCGGGGTATTGCGCGCTCCGGCGTATAGCGCGTACCCCTAAAGTGGACCCAAAAATTCCTGTAAAATAACATTTTAGTACTTACAGTTTTGGTGTCTTGCGCGGCGTCCATCAGCGGCCTCGTCAGGTTTCCGAAGTCCATCTGTGGCGTCCTCCCCGCTCGATCCCCGTTTTCCCGCGCCGAGTTTGAATACTGCGCCGGCATATACCGAGCGCAGTACACTCGTGTATCGTCGTGCAGGCTCGGCTACTCTCGCGCTCACGTCCTGAACGTCCAGGACGTGAGCGCGAGAGGAGCCGAGACTGCCCGACTATACACGAGTGTACTGCGCTCAGTATATGCCGGTGCAGTGTTCAAACTCGGCGCGGGTATCGGCGTATACCGCGCACCCACGATTTGCCCTGGGGCAAAAAAGTGTGCGGTATACGCCGATAAATACGTTAATTATTACTAGTCAACCAACATTCAAATTCTTCTGTAGCCTATGGGCCGAGCATTTGACCATAAATGTCCGCTTGCGACAATCGTATGTTTTTAGCTGCTTCGTCAAATCTTCATGTCTCTATAATGTCGAATCTTTTCTCTTTATGTCAAATCTTTTCTCTCTATGTCGAATCTTTTCTCTATAATGTCAAATCTTTTCTCTCTATGTAGTATAATCTTGGACTTAGGTTAGGCACATTCAACCGCAGGTTCGATAGACATCGATCTATTGCCACAGTCATGTCAAATCTTCTATCTATATGGAACTGTTGTCACAACAAAACGAAAAGAAATACAAAAAACGTAAAAATGTCCCTGTGGGCGCTACAACCACACTAAGCGTGACTCAGTCCAACCTGTAAAGTTAAAAGTAACCGATAACCAGTCCAGCCGCCAACCACTGAGAAGTCTGTGATGAAAAGGTTAACATCAGACCCTGAATCACCCAGATAGTAGTATAATAACTAACTTTCAGAACTATCTGGGTGATTCATGATCTGGTGTTAACCATTTTATCACAGACTTTTCAGTGTCACTCTTATTGGATTTGTTGTTATACTATTATTATACCATATATCATGTTTTTACATTTTCCATGATTATTTTAATCATTGTGTGTGTTTACTACATGTAATACCTACGTTATTTTTTAGACTATAAAGTTTTATGTCTTTATCCATTGAGCGCTGCTTTTTTTGTTAAAACGGGAAAAAAAGCATTTTTTATGTTGGATGTTTCGGATTTCGTAACCTGCACATTTGTTATCGTTTTTTAAAACAAACGCGAAAATCCCTGAAGTTTGGACGAAAACGAATGCACATTGTGATGCATTTGCCTATATGTCTCAGTTTAATTCTCCCTGCTTGCCCTGTGTGATTCAGTCCTCGGCTAGCAGGTTATTGACGTGCTAATGTCCCCTCACTATTTCTAAAGGTTAATTGATCTATTGTGTTGTGTGAAGGAGATCTGTGTTTAAGTGGCTTGTGTTAATTATTCTGATTGCTCCATTGTGGTAATTATCTCTCTATATGCGGAGTCGAGCCGTCTAGTTAATGTATTCAGTACAACTAGTAATCAGCGTCATTGATGTCATTGTCTAAAGAAAATGTGTTTTTAGCATCGGCTCCGTCGTGTCTGCCTAATCATCTGTATGGAAGCCCCAGTGTGAGGGGGCGGAGATTTGTCATTGTAACAGTTTTGGAAATGACATATAAGCTGTGTGATATAACATTAAAGTGTCTTGTTCTAGCAGTAAGCCTGGACTAATGTGTGGCTTAATGGGCGATCTCAGGAATATTCCTCCTAGTGGAATATTGGGTGACGTTCTTATGGAAGAAGGGAATCTTTGACGGGGATATCATACCAATACCGTCACACACATGTCTAGCCTTTACACACACATGAACTTTAATGGCATCCAAGTCTTAGTCCGTAGGGTTCAATATTGAGTTGGCCCCGCCCTTTGCAGCTATAACAGCTTCAACTCTTCTGGGAAGGCCGTCCACAAGGTTTAGGAGGGTGTCTATGGGAATGTTTGACCAGAAGAGCATTTGTGAGGTCAGGCACTGATGAGGACGAGAAGGCCTGGCTCACAGTCTCTGCTCTAATTTATCCCAAAGGTGTCCTATGGGGTTGAGGTCAGGTCATGTGCAAGCCAGTCAAGTTCCTTCACCCCAAACTCGCTCATCTATGTCTTTATGGACCTTGCTTTGTGCACTGGTGAGCAGTCATGTTGGAACCCAAAGGAGTTCTATCGGGTTGAGGTCAAGACTCTGTGCAGGCCAAACGAGTTTAGGGTTAAGGAACTTGACTGGCGTGTGCAAAGTCCTGACCTCAACCCTATAAAACACCTTTGAGATGAGTTTGAGCGGAGACTGCAAGCCAGGCCTTCACTTCCACATCAAGCTTGACCTCACAAATGCTCTTCTGGAAGAATGGTCAAACATTCCCATAGACACACTCCTAAACCTTCCTGGAAGAGTTAAAGCTGTTATAGCTGCAAAGAGTGGGCCAACTCAATATTGAACCCGACGGACTAAGACTGGGATGCCATTATATCGAAATGTGGCAGGTTCAGCAGGGAACGGGAGAGATTTGATCCATGTATGGGCAGGCTGATTGTACCCAAGGACTCTGTGCAGGCCAGTCAAGTTCCTCCATCCCAAACTCACTCATCCATATTTGTATGGACCTTGCTTTGTGCACTGGTGTGCAGTCATGTTGGAACAGGAAGGGGCCGTCCCCAAACTGTTCCCTCAAAGTTGGGAACATGGAATTGTCCAAAATGTCTTGGTATTCTGACACCTTAAGAGTTCCCTTCACTGGAACTAAGGGGCCAAACCCAACCCCTGAAAAACAACCCCACATGATAATCCAGTGGCGTCACTAGGGTTGGTGTCACCCGGTGCGGTAAAACATGGTGTCACCCCCCCTCTGTCTAGGCTGCCCAGCACCAAGCAGGCAGCGCACAGGCACGGGGCGCACCCCAAACCAGCCCCTGTAAATGATAGTATAGGGCAGTATAGTGGCAGGTTAGGGTAGTATAGAGTGGTATAGTGGCAGGTTGGTGTAGTGGGGTGGTATAGGACAGGTTAAGGTGGTATAGGGCATGTTGGGGTGATATAGGGTAGTTTGGGGTGGTATAGGGCAAGTTAGGGTTGCATAGGGCAGGTTGGGGTGGTATAGGGCAAGTTAGGGTGGTACAGGGCAGGTTGGGGTGGTATAGTGCAAGTTAGGGTGGCATAGGGCAAGTTGAGATGGCATGGGAAAGGTTGGGGTGGTACAGGGCAAGTTAGGGTGGCATTGGGCAGGTTGGGGTGGTATAGGGCAATTTATGGTGGCATAGGGCAGATTGGGGTAGCACAGGGCAAGTTGGGGTGGCATTGGAAAGTTTGGGGTGGTACAGGGCAGGCTGTAATTGCACAGGGCAGGCTGGGCATGTCAGCTAAAAAAAATAAAATAAAAATAAGGGGATGGTGTCACCCCTCTAGCGGGTGTCACCTGGTGCAGACCGCACCCCCCCCACCCCCCTAGCAACGCCCCTGTCATAATCCCCCCTCCACCAAATGACTTATGAATAAATGGTTGGGGAACAAATCATTTGAGTTTCCATTATTTCTTATGGGGAAATTTCCTTTTGCTATAACAAGTGCTTTGGATTACAAGCATGTTTCTGGAACAAATTGTGATTGTAATCCAAGGTTTTACTGTATTAGTTTCTGCTGCTTCACTACTTGCCATTGTTTTTTTTTTTTTTTTTTCACAATCAAGTTACTTGCCATTGTAATGTAAAAGCAGTGAAAGAAAAAAAAATGTCAAATAATAATCAAAGCCTTGTTTTCAAGAATAAGAAAGAAACCTTTGCTTATCTTTAGCTATTATATTGTCACTGCAGTACATTTCTCAGTGAGGTTTATGTTGTTTATATAGATATTGTTGTTAATGTAATTGATTTTGCTGTTGTTGATTCCTTTTGTTACATATTATGGATATTATAGCTGTTGATTTTTTTTTTTTTCTGTATTTGTCATTGAAATTGTTCATGGTAATATTGTTATAGATGTTCTTGTTCTTATTGCTTGTTATTGTTCTTTGTTCAATTAAATATTCCCTGTTTTTTTTTTTTCTTTTGTTTTTTTTATCAATGACAATTTAATTGAAGCGGTATGAGAGTCTAGTTTTTGTAGACTTGCTCCAATCAAAAGACGTTTGGTTGAAAGCAGCTATATATATATATTTTTTTTTTTTTTTTGTGTATGTGACTTGTCCCAGAAAGATCAAAAGTCTACTTTCTCCTTTGATGCCGGAATGAGTTAGTGTCACACTTTGAATAAGTTTCTTTGTCTCAGTTTGAATTTTCTTTTGGCACCTTCTGACAGACCTTCCAGAATACCAACTGATTGTTTGTTACAAAATCCAACCTCAGGAAATAGTATATGTGGATTCAATTTCTGGGGTTGACCTGTGAACATTGAGGACATCTATCTATCTATCTATCTATCTATCTATCTATCTATCTATCTATCTATCTATCTATCTATAGATATCTAGATAGATAGCTGGATTCAGAGACGCCGCCGCAACTTTAAGGCGGCGTACCGTATCGTATTTACGCTACGCCGACCTTAAGTCAGAGAGGCAAGTACTGTATTCACAAAGTACTTGCCTCCTAACTTACGGCGGCGTAGCGTAAATGGGGCCGGCGTAAGCGCGCCTAATTCAAATTAGGATGAGGGGGCGTGTTTTATGTTAATGGGGGGTGACCTGACGTGATTGACGTTTTTTTACAAACGGCGCATGCGCCGTCCGTGTACATATCCCAGTGTGCATTGCGCCAAATTAATTACGCCGCAAGGACGTATTGGTTTCGACGTGAACGTAAATTACGTCCAGCCCTATTCACGGACGACTTAGGCCCCGTACACACGATAGAATCTATCCGCAGATAAATCCCATCGAATGGGTTTCTGCGGATAGATTCTATGGTGTGTACACTCCGGCGGATATTTATCCGCGGATATTTCCGAATTCCAGCAGATAAATATTTGTCGACATGCACAGAATATCTATCTGCTGGAATCGGATCCCACGGATGGATCCGCTCGTCTGTACAGACTCACCGGATCCATCCGTCCAAAGGGATTCCCCGCACGCGTCGTAATGATTTGACGCATGCGTGGAATTCCTTATATGACAGCGTCGCGCCCGTCGCCGCGTCATAATAGCGGCGACGGCGCGACACGTCATCGCCAGAGGATTTCAGCGTGGATTTCAATGCGATGGTGTGTACACGCCATCGCATAGAAATCTGCTGAAATCCTCGAGAGGATTTATCCGCGGATACGGTCCGCTGGACCGTATCTGCAGATAAATCCTCTCGTGTGTATGGGGCCTTACGCAAACAACGTAAAATTTTCAAATTTCGACGCGGGAACGACGGCCATACTTAACATTGACTCGTTTAGCTATTTGATGGAATAACTTTACGCCTGAAAACGCCTTACGTAAACGGCATTTCTTTACTGCGATGGGCGCACGTACATTCGTGAATAGCTCCCGTTCCCTGCTCTGTAACAAGCAATCGCGGGTGCCCGGCGGTGATCATGCCCGCCGGGCACCCGCACGGGAGTGGCCACTAAAAGAGGCGACGTATAGCTACGGGCTCTCGCCCAGGAGAGCCGACCTGCCACCGTAGAATGACGGCTGGTCAGCAACTAGTTAAAATATTTTGGTGCTCTGGTGGGGGGGAGGGGCTCCCATGCAGGATCAATGGAGATGAGCGGGATCCGGGATTGCACACTGTCTGCAGGCAGCATCACACAGTGACGCACAGTCACTGCTTCACCCTGTGTTCACGCCGCGTTGCAGTGAAGATGAATGGGAGGAGGCAACACTCTCACTCAGCTCAGGGGCGGAGGAGGAAAAAGGTTCCGCTCCTCCTCAGCAGCGGCTCCGACGTGACTGACGTCACTGGTTGCGGCACAGGCACTAGCAACCAGTGCCGCGAACACTAGAGGCCAAGCCAGCAGTGCGGCTCCACCCACCTCCTCCCTCCATCTTCTCCAGGCTCCAGCATGGCGTAATGACAATAGAGTCTCTCTCTCTGCGCTGCTGATGATACTGATGTGAGAGAGAGAGACTCGGGACTGGACTGGAGTCTGTCAGTAATATTTTAATGGGGGGGGGGCAATTTCCCCTTTGCCCCCCCCCTGGATCAGCCCCTGAACACAGCACAGCCCTGTGTGGCATGGAAGGGAGACCTGTTTTTTTTTGTTTTTTTTTGCTGCATTTTAATACTACAGGGTGGGCCATTTATATGGATACACCTTAATAAAATGGCAATGGTTGGTGATATTAATTTCCTGTTTGTGGCACATTAGTATATGTGAGGGGGGAAACTTTTCAAGATGGGTGGTGACCATGGCGGCCATTTTGAAGTCGGCCATTTTGAATCCAACTTTTGTTTTTTCAATAGGAAGAGGGTCATGTGACACATCAGACTTATTGGGAATTTCACAAGAAAAACAATGGTGTGCTTGGTTTTAACGTAACTTTGTTCTTTCATGAGTTATTTACAAGTTTCTGACCACTTATAAAATGTGTTCAATGTGCTCTCCAGTGACATGTGGCGAGTGCTACGCTGTGGGCTCTTGCTGAATGAAGTTAGGACAGCCACTGATGTTTCTTCATTAGACCCCTTTCACACTGGATACGCCTATAGCGGAGCGTTAAAATCATGGTAAAATCGTGGTAAAATAGCAGTGTTTTACTGCGATTTTAACGCTCCGCTATAGGAGCTGCGGTGGCTCAACGCGATTGGCACTGCGCTGACAAGCCATTCACCTCTGCAGCTAGGGGTTCGGATCCCGGTCTCGGCTACATGTGAATTGAGTTTGGTGGTCTCAGCCCGGCTCCCGGTGGGTGTGCTATGCGAGGTAAGCCTGCGCTTAGTACGCCCACCCCCCTCCCACAAAAACCACCACACTTACACGCACTCGAAATTGGGTTAACATGCACGCACTTTGACCACGCGGTCTCTAAAAAGAGAGGCAAAGGACTAACGAGGCTGGTTGAGCGGGCTAGATCTCCTCACTCCCTTATAGGGAGTCCTTCTGCCCCGTTGGGCTTCAAAGCGGAGCAGGTAGGGCGGGCTATGTGGGAGGACCCCCCTCACACACCCGCCATTGCCATCCGGGGCATGGAGAAAGGTGGCAGATTGCCTCTGTGGGAGGTCTGCCTACCCCCAACTCCTGCAGTCTGGCTCCTCTCTCGAGTACACGCACAAAATACACTTAAAAAAAATGGCCGACTTCAAAATGGCCACCATGGTCACCACCCATCTTGAAAAGTTTCCCCCCTCACATATACTAATGTGCCACAAACAGGAAGTTAATATCACCAACCATTCCCATTTTATTAAGGTGTATATATATAAATGGCCCACCCTGTACTTACAAGTTTTTCCCCTCCCCAAGCCTCTCCGGTAAAAGGAGAAGAGGCAGACTAATTATATCATCTTTTTGACACTCGTTCCTACAATCAGCATGTCCCTTGTTAGCATATGAGCATTGCAACACAGTTGTTTGGCTCCTTGTTCTGCTCCGGTCAGAGCTCTATTGTACAGGGAATTGCAAGCGCTGATATAAAGTCAAATTCAGGTTTTGAAAAATACATTTTTAGTATGTATTAATGAACAAAGAGCCAAAAGTAATTTGTATCCTTTATATCTGCCTGGAGTTCATCTTTAAATTGTAACCCTTCAGAAGAAATGATAACGTTTGTCTGCTACCTCCTGCGTGTTGGGTTCACTGTCTTTATTACAGAATGGAAATGCCTGTTATAAAGTTTATGTCCTGTGTCTATCACCCCTGGTATTAGTAATACCCTACACGGCTACAGCAAATGTCCTATTTTTATGAAACTTAATCATGCGACAATAAAATGCTATGGTAAAACAGAATTCTGATTGATTTTCTTGTCTCTGAACATAAGAAAAAAATGTTCTTCTGTATTAAAAAGAGGATGAGCAATATAGATTCACTCCTCCTCATTTTTACAGCATTGCATCGCAAGCAGAAAACTACCATTGTGATTCCCAGACAGCCACTGAAGGGGATTCAAATCTCTTTTTTTCACTGTCTCTTTCTTATTTCAGACTAAAGAAAATCATTTTTAGCTATTTTCAGGACCTAAATGAAAAATATTTGATATGGTAGCAAGGTTTACTTTGTGTCTAAATTCTATTTGCAACAAAATAAACAAAACAGAAACATTGTGTAGGACAGTTGCATTCCGGGCGCCCGGGCGCCACCCCCTCTATCCATGCAACCCCCTATATCAGGGGTGGCCAACCAGTGGCCCGGGGGCCACATATGGCCCGTGGAGCTCACTGATGTGGCCCGCGACCTCCTGATCTGGAATGGCGGGTTGGCAAGCCCAGATCGCAGGTTGCCGACGTGCCATACCGCAGCATCAGTGTTGTGAATGAAGCTTGTGGTAGAGGAAGAAAGCGGCTGTGGACCAGAGCCCCATAAGCCGATGCGTCCTCTACAGCGCTGGCTTTTGCCACAGGCTAAGTCTATGGCAAAGTTCAGCTAACCCACAGGATAGACACAGGCGCACTACGCTGCACCCGCGGTGTGGGTAAACCGCAGCACATCAGTGTGAAAGCAGTCTTAGGCACTTTTCACGCGATTAACCGGACCAAATGGGACCCTCAATTCACCTCTATAGAGCGACAGATGTCCGTTTATGCCCGCCTACCTCCAATCTGAAAAACAGAAGGGAATTCGTCCCCTTTCATCTGGGCGGATCGGAGGGCCTATAGAGTAGCCGTGACCTAGGGAAAGCTAGCACTGCTGCTGCCGGGCAAGGGAAGTCGCCAGTGAAGCCCAGGAGAAGCGTTGCCCACCATAAATGGGGAAAGTGCTCCAGACCCGACCGACCAGGGGGGAGGTGGTACTGTTTGCCACCCCCCCCAAAAGAAATTACCACCGGCCGCCACTGGTGTTTGAGTGCATAATTGTTCTTTATTTGAGAACCTCACTGTCCTCGTAAGAATGCGCTCTTTACCTTCCTAGAAGTAAAAGCAAATGTTTTTTTTTTTTTTTCATTTTGGATAGAGTAAGGCATTGCGCCATGAGCCAACCTGGGTGTTACAACAGCAAATTAATATTCCCCAATAGTCCTCAATCTGGCCAATCAGAAGCAGGTCTGAGACTCGTTTTTCGATTGACCAAAAAGAGTCCCAATTAGCCACCGAGGAAGGAGGAAACGGAAGCTGCCACGATGCCCATGGAGAGCAGGGGAAGGGAAAGCTAGCACTGCCGCCGCCGGGCAAGGGAAGCCACCGGTGAAGCCCAGGAGAAGAGTTGCCCACCATAGATGGGGTAAGTGCTCCAGACCCGACCGAACAGGGGGGAAGTGGTTCTGTTTGCCGCCCCCCCCCCCAAAAAAAAAATTACCATCGGCCACCACTGGTGTAGAAACTGGTATATGTTCTTTATTTAGGGAACCTCACTGTCCTCGTAAGAATGCTCTTTTTACCTTCCTAGAGCTAAAGGCAAATGTTTTATGTTTTATTTTGGATAGAGTAAGGGAGGGTGATAACTGTTGTTGTTTTTTTGCCATTTGTGTCCCATTGGGGAAATTTCCCTACACTTCCTGCCTCATAGCCAAAACAGGAAGTGAGAAGAAATCCCACCAAAGTGAGGGAATTCCTGGTTGTCCCCATAACTAATGTCACCTTTGGAAGATTTGCCCTTTAATTCCTGTCCTGGTGACAAAGGCTTTTGGAGAGGACTAGGGCTAAGCCTCCTAACCACCGATTATGAACTTGAGAGAGCAGATCATTCTCTAATGATGGACAACTATGTGATGAAACCTTAAAACAAACAAAGCAGCGCTGGGGGGATGAAAAAAGAATAAACAATAATGTCTATATAAAACGCTTATATGTGTAAACATAAAGTGTATAAGTCCATGAATTGGTGGAAATAATCTTGAACTGAAAAAAGGTCAATAAGTATGTATGAAAAACACCTCAGACATATATTCCAATTCCTTGAAAAGACAAGTCCACAAAAATAAACGTGAAAGGTGAAAATAAGATGATCAGTCGAATAATAGTGACACAACACCCACGGTGATCCAAAATAAACTGTGATGAGAGTGATATCGCCCGCCACCGATAACAATGGAGGCTTACCGGATGTGATGGACCCAAATGAGCTTATGCCCAAAGGATCAGTAAAGCTTGTAACTCAATTGAGTATGGAAGTGGACCGAACCACACCAAACGATCAATCAGCAGGCAACGGTGAAATCCTCACTTAATGACAGGTGAGCAGGGTGACTCCAGTTGGAAGATGACTCATAGGAGTGGAAATGCTTGCACGGAGTGTGGGGAGGAAAATAAAAGGCACATAGCGTAACTCCGCAACAAAGGGGAAGTTTAATAATGGTAAAAAACACTTACAATTATGTAGGCATTAAAGGACATCAATGTAGTATAGTGCATGGCAGCAGTAGAGTCCCGACGCGTTTCGCTACAACTAGCATCGTCTGGGGTAAGACTCTACTGTTGCTACCATGCTTTAAATAAGAAATATGACCTGTTTGGGAACACTCCCCTGGGGGATCACCCAACGAGAGTGCACTTCCGGGTCACCGCCTCACACACTGTTCACACACATTGCTGCATAGATAGAACATATAATGTGCGGAATCTGTAATACTTTATTTTAAAAGTTTATATTAAAAAATAGGGCCAATAAAATGAACAAACCTGGTTATGCATAAGATAAATAAATAATGGCACCTGTTGCACAAGTTGAATCCATATCATAATCTCGTGTGCGCCGGGGGCTAGTAACTAGGACCAATGGAAAAGGTCTACGTCACTACATGGCGCCATGGTGTGAATGGCCAGCCAATGAGCGACGTTGAAATCCCGGTCACATGACTGTATCTGGAGGACGCATAAACAAACTCTCCCCAGATGCGTCATTGGTCACATAGATGCGGCGTAACGCCGCATAGTGACGGTGATGATGGGCGTGTTCACGATGTTGTAAGGCAATCAACGCGTGCGTGCGTGTATACGCGCACACGCGTTGCGTTCCAGGGTGGATAAACGTGGAACGCTGCGTTCCACTGTGCGTTCCAAAAGGTCAAAAACAACATAGACGCCAAACGGCGGCAGCTGTTCACAACAGAAACCCAGGGAAAGATCGATGGAGCCAAACCACCCAACCTCCACTCAGTGGAAACACTAGATTCAAATAATTAAAATATATATAAGAGCATATCTGCTACATTATAACGCCAAAAGGGAACAACAAGTCTTTTGAGAGAAATGTTATATATCAAAATCCCTGAATATTGGACATTACACTTCCAATGAAGATACTTAAAATATAAAATGTAAAAATAGATCAAAATTAAAAAAGGGGAAAAAAATTCCAATCGATTATTAATTTCTAAAAGGACTATTGTTTATGCATATAAGGTACAATATGTGCAATAGTGTGTCCAGAAAGTGACTCTGCAATGGACGAACCCCCAAGAAGGTTAGTACAATATATTAATAATACACACCATTACATATATTTACATGAGAGAAATAAAAAATTAAAAACACATTTGTAAGAAAGAAAAGAAATAGATCAGCTAACACAAATCCACATTGTGTGGACGACAAATAAACCCAAGTATACCATAAATGGTACCAATAGGGTTCAATCTATGGAAAAAACTTTGAATAATGGTTGAGACATTATCAAAACATTTAACAGAATATTTAGGACTTATTAATAAAAGAATTGATGTCCCACTCTACATTCAGGCCTGATGGTATGTGAGTACATAACTCATAAATCCAGAATGTCTCGAGTTGGGACACCCCACGAGTTTTTGGGCTACCTCTCCAGGGGGACACAAATTGGTCAATAATAAGGAATTGTGTGCCGTTGGGATTCTGGGCATGGTGTTTTTTATAATGCCTGGGTACAGTATGATGAATATCACCAGCTATAATAAGAGCTATATGCTCAGCAACTCTAACAGAGAATTTCCGAATGGTGCGACCAACATATTGTTGGCCGCACGGACAAGTGATAAGGTATACCACGTACTTGGTTGAACAGGTACAAAAGTGTTTTATGGGGTAAATCTTCCCAGTCACTGTGGAACGAAATTCAAGATTTTTACTTCTACTGGAGATGTTATATTTGCATACTGTACACTTTTTACAGGGATGATAACCAACTAGCTGGAAGAAGAAGGATGGGCGTGTTGGAGGGTTGATAATATTCGGGGCTATCTTGCTCTGAAGGGTTGGTGCCCCCCTGAATATCACCCTAGCCCGTTCAGGTAGAACCGTTGCAAGAACTCGGTCATTTCTTAATATGTTCCAATGCTTAGATACTATGGACTTGATCAATTTATGTTGTTTAGAAAAAGACGTCAACAGGGCCCATTTATAACTCTCATCTTGTTCCCTTTTGGGTTTAACCTCCAAAAGAGAGCTTCTATCAACTTCAAAGGAGGTTTTGAGAGCAAGTTCAATGTTGGCAGGATCATATCCCTTATCAATAAATCTATGCTTGAGAATGTTAGCTTGCACAGAAAAGGTGTCCAAGTCAGTGCAGTTCCTTCTCAGCCTAAGGAACTGACTTCGCGGTATCGAATTCAGCCATGACGGATGATGACAGCTATCGATGGGGATAAAGCTATTCCGGTCCGTTTTTTTAAAAAATGTTTTGAATTGGAACCGATTGTCCACAATGCTAATCTCTAGATCCAAAAATTGAATTGTATCTGTACTGGCTGTGTAGGTAAGGGATATCCCCCTATCATTAATGTTCAGACAGTTTATAAAGGTCTCGAGAGATTCGAGACTGCCATCCCATAGGAGGAGGATGTCGTCTATGTACCTCGCCCAAAAGACCAATGAGGGGGTGTCATAGACATAGACGACATCCTCCTCCCACTTGGCCATGAACAAATTAGCGAGGCTTGGGGCGTATTTGGCCCCCATAGCGACTCCTCTCTGTTGTAAATAAAATTGATCATTAAACCAAAAATAGCTATGTTTTGTGGCAAATTTTAACAATTCCATTATATAATCTGTCTGAAATGAGGCTAATGTAAGATCTTTTTTTAAAAAATAATGTACGGCTTCAAAACCTATATCATGTGGGATACAGGTATAAAGGGATGCCACATCGGCCGTTGCCATAATAAAATTACCCTTTAACTCGACATTTTCTAATTTATTTATGGTTGCCCTCGTATCCCTAAGATAAGATGGGGTACGTTGTACCAAGGGTTGTAAATAATTATCGATGTATCTACCAATTCTAGAAGTTACTGAGTCAATCCCACTCAAAATGGGTCGACCGGGTGGGTGTACAGGATCTTTATGAACCTTTGGCAAATAATATATTGTCGGTATCCTAGGGACCGTGGGAACTAAGTATTTCTTTTCTTTCAAGTTTAAAATCTCTCTTTCGAAGCCACTATTGACTAGTGTTTGTAACTCTGTTTTGAACCTGGATGTGGGGTTAGAGGCCAATTTGAGATAAGTATTAGGCTCATCAAGTAATCGTAACATCTCAGTTTCGTAGTCAGGTTTGTCAAGGATGACTATACCGCCTCCTTTGTCCGCAGGGCGGATAATGATGTCCTTGTTCTGACATAAGGATTTCAAACCATTGCTGGATACAGGATGATGAGAATTGCGTCTCTCAGGTATCTCTGCTAGATCTTTCAAAACAAGATCTCTAAAAATATTAACTGCGGCCGCAGCAGGAACGGATGGATTAAACAATGAAGGATTCTTAAGACCTGAATGAACTGTACCGGAGGTGGCCGCTCTAGGTTCGTTTCTAATAGGATTAGTAATTAAGTACCGTTGTATATTAATCTTACGGATGTATTTTTGGACGTCAATAAACGTTCCAAATTTATCGAGCCGTTTTGGAGGGGCAAACTTGAGGCCTTTATCCAAAACCGATAATTCATCCTGCGTAAAGATTTTTGTACTCAAATTAAAAACTCCTTCTCCTTTTATGTGCGTCTTCTTTTTCCTCTTCTGAACTCTCTTCCCCCCTCGGGTCCCTCTCTTTGATCGGAACCCCTTACATTTGTGGCTTGGTCCACATGAAAATCCCGTTCAACATATGAATCTTGATGGACTGGGGTAAAACCCCTATTAGGTGGTTCATAGTGATCCCAGCCACGGTTATAGTAGCTATCATTACGAACTTCACCCAAAGGGGAGAACCTGTTGTGAACCGGGATTTGTTGAAAGCCATAATAGGGAGAGGGTTCTCTATAGGGACCTAATCTCTCTCTATGTCTTGCGGGGGAAGGTCCATACGATCTATCATCATAATTATATTGATGATAGGATGGATGGGAATTACCTCTGGATTGTCCTCTGCTTCCTCTATTGCCCCTGGATTTGCCCCTCCCTCGATGGGGCTGACCAGAGACATGAGGGGAAGAGTGTTGAGCCCTGGGTTGGGAGGAATATGTTTCACCTACCCGGGATACTTGCATTGATGGAACTCGTAGAGTGCTAGTAGTACCCTGGCTAGTGGAAGGGGCTTCGTTTAAATTAGAGGCATTACCAGAAGGAGATGCTGTGGCTGGAGTTGAATCCATGTCAACACCTGATGTAGTTGAGAAAAGTTTTTGCCAATGGAAAACAGTATGATTTCTATAATCACTTGCATCTCTGGCATACTTTTTATGTTTTTTTAACTTTTGATCTCTGTCTTCCTTCTCCAAGAAAGATTGGAGGCTGGTTGAAAGGGATATGTACTCAATAGATTTTTTATGAGATAACAATTTCTCCCTGAGCTCCTTTATCTCTTTATCAAGTACAGCCAACCTAGTCCTCTTTTTTGAGATCAAGACACCTAGAAAAGCCAGTCCAGCATCATTAAAATACTTGAACCAGGAATCTATTTCTAGATCCCCTTGTTGCGGTTGTACCTCCCACCTGAGACTCCGTGGTACCATTCGATCAGTGAGATACTGATCCAAGAATACAAGGTCCCATTGGAGGTGCAACTCGGATGACATCACATTCTTGAGTCTGGTGAAAAGACCCCCTATCTCCGAGTCATTTCCCGTAATGGTGAAGACGCCATCGGTGTCCACCTTACGTGAAGCTCTATAATCAAATACATCCATGTGAAAAGTGGACTCAGAGAAGTGATAGCAGCAAAAATTCAATCACAAAGAACCAAAATTTAAAAAATAAAAAAATAAATCTGCGCTATCAAAGTGCATCTATGTGACCAATGACGCATCTGGGGAGAGTTTGTTTATGCGTCCTCCAGATACAGTCATGTGACCGGGATTTCAACGTCGCTCATTGGCTGGCCATTCACACCATGGCGCCATGTAGTGACGTAGACCTTTTCCATTGGTCCTAGTTACTAGCCCCCGGCGCACACGAGATTATGATATGGATTCAACTTGTGCAACAGGTGCCATTATTTATTTATCTTATGCATAACCAGGTTTGTTCATTTTATTGGCCCTATTTTTTAATATAAACTTTTAAAATAAAGTATTACAGATTCCGCACATTATATGTTCTATCTATGCAGCAATGTGTGTGAACAGTGTGTGAGGCGGTGACCCGGAAGTGCACTCTCGTTGGGTGATCCCCCAGGGGAGTGTTCCCAAACAGGTCATATTTCTTATTTAAAGCATGGTAGCAACAGTAGAGTCTTACCCCAGACGATGCTAGTTGTAGCGAAACGCGTCGGGACTCTACTGCTGCCATGCACTATACTACATTGATGTCCTTTAATGCCTACATAATTGTAAGTGTTTTTTACCATTATTAAACTTCCCCTTTGTTGCGGAGTTACGCTATGTGCCTTTTATTTTCCTCCCCACACTCCGTGCAAGCATTTCCACTCCTATGAGTCATCTTCCAATTGGAGTCACCCTGCTCACCTGTCATTAAGTGAGGATTTCACCGTTGCCTGCTGATTGATCGTTTGGTGTGGTTCGGTCCACTTCCATACTCAATTGAGTTACAAGCTTTACTGATCCTTTGGGCATAAGCTCATTTGGGTCCACCACATCCGGTAAGCCTCCATTGTTATCGGTGGCGGGCGATATCACTCTCATCACAGTTTATTTTGGATCACCGTGGGTGTTGTGTCACTATTATTCGACTGATCATCTTATTTTCACCTTTCACGTTTATTTTTGTGGACTTGTCTTTTCAAGGAATTGGAATATATGTCTGAGGTGTTTTTCATACATACTTATTGACCTTTTTTCAGTTCAAGATTATTTCCACCAATTCATGGACTTATACACTTTATGTTTACACATATAAGCGTTTTATATAGACATTATTGTTTATTCTTTTTTCATCCCCCCAGCGCTGCTTTGTTTGTTTTCTGTTTGTATTGCTTTCCTTTTTTCACTGGACTGTATGCAGCTGCTCCACCATTTTGATAGCGCAGATTTATTTTTTATTTTTTAAATTTTGGTTCTTTGTGATTGAATTTTTGCTGCTATCACTTCTCTGAGTCCACTTTTCACATGGATGTATTTGATTATAGAGCTTCACGTAAGGTGGACACCGATGGCGTCTTCACCATTACGGGAAATGACTCGGAGATAGGGGGTCTTTTCACCAGACTCAAGAATGTGATGTCATCCGAGTTGCACCTCCAATGGGACCTTGTATTCTTGGATCAGTATCTCACTGATCGAATGGTACCACGGAGTCTCAGGTGGGAGGTACAACCGCAACAAGGGGATCTAGAAATAGATTCCTGGTTCAAGTATTTTAATGATGCTGGACTGGCTTTTCTAGGTGTCTTGATCTCAAAAAAGAGGACTAGGTTGGCTGTACTTGATAAAGAGATAAAGGAGCTCAGGGAGAAATTGTTATCTCATAAAAAATCTATTGAGTACATATCCCTTTCAACCAGCCTCCAATCTTTCTTGGAGAAGGAAGACAGAGATCAAAAGTTAAAAAAACATAAAAAGTATGCCAGAGATGCAAGTGATTATAGAAATCATACTGTTTTCCATTGGCAAAAACTTTTCTCAACTACATCAGGTGTTGACATGGATTCAACTCCAGCCACAGCATCTCCTTCTGGTAATGCCTCTAATTTAAACGAAGCCCCTTCCACTAGCCAGGGTACTACTAGCACTCTACGAGTTCCATCAATGCAAGTATCCCGGGTAGGTGAAACATATTCCTCCCAACCCAGGGCTCAACACTCTTCCCCTCATGTCTCTGGTCAGCCCCATCGAGGGAGGGGCAAATCCAGGGGCAATAGAGGAAGCAGAGGACAATCCAGAGGTAATTCCCATCCATCCTATCATCAATATAATTATGATGATAGATCGTATGGACCTTCCCCCGCAAGACATAGAGAGAGATTAGGTCCCTATAGAGAACCCTCTCCCTATTATGGCTTTCAACAAATCCCGGTTCACAACAGGTTCTCCCCTTTGGGTGAAGTTCGTAATGATAGCTACTATAACCGTGGCTGGGATCACTATGAACCACCTAATAGGGGTTTTACCCCAGTCCATCAAGATTCATATGTTGAACGGGATTTTCATGTGGACCAAGCCACAAATGTAAGGGGTTCCGATCAAAGAGAGGGACCCGAGGGGGGAAGAGAGTTCAGAAGAGGAAAAAGAAGACGCACATAAAAGGAGAAGGAGTTTTTAATTTGAGTACAAAAATCTTTACGCAGGATGAATTATCGGTTTTGGATAAAGGCCTCAAGTTTGCCCCTCCAAAACGGCTCGATAAATTTGGAACGTTTATTGACGTCCAAAAATACATCCGTAAGATTAATATACAACGGTACTTAATTACTAATCCTATTAGAAACGAACCTAGAGCGGCCACCTCCGGTACAGTTCATTCAGGTCTTAAGAATCCTTCATTGTTTAATCCATCCGTTCCTGCTGCGGCCGCAGTTAATATTTTTAGAGATCTTGTTTTGAAAGATCTAGCAGAGATACCTGAGAGACGCAATTCTCATCATCCTGTATCCAGCAATGGTTTGAAATCCTTATGTCAGAACAAGGACATCATTATCCGCCCTGCGGACAAAGGAGGCGGTATAGTCATCCTTGACAAACCTGACTACGAAACTGAGATGTTACGATTACTTGATGAGCCTAATACTTATCTCAAATTGGCCTCTAACCCCACATCCAGGTTCAAAACAGAGTTACAAACACTAGTCAATAGTGGCTTTGAAAGAGAGATTTTAAACTTGAAAGAAAAGAAATACTTAGTTCCCACGGTCCCTAGGATACCGACAATATATTATTTGCCAAAGGTTCATAAAGATCCTGTACACCCACCCGGTCGACCCATTTTGAGTGGGATTGACTCAGTAACTTCTAGAATTGGTAGATACATCGATAATTATTTACAACCCTTGGTACAACGTACCCCATCTTATCTTAGGGATACGAGGGCAACCATAAATAAATTAGAAAATGTCGAGTTAAAGGGTAATTTTATTATGGCAACGGCCGATGTGGCATCCCTTTATACCTGTATCCCACATGATATAGGTTTTGAAGCCGTACATTATTTTTTAAAAAAAGATCTTACATTAGCCTCATTTCAGACAGATTATATAATGGAATTGTTAAAATTTGCCACAAAACATAGCTATTTTTGGTTTAATGATCAATTTTATTTACAACAGAGAGGAGTCGCTATGGGGGCCAAATACGCCCCAAGCCTCGCTAATTTGTTCATGGCCAAGTGGGAGGAGGATGTCGTCTATGTCTATGACACCCCCTCATTGGTCTTTTGGGCGAGGTACATAGACGACATCCTCCTCCTATGGGATGGCAGTCTCGAATCTCTCGAGACCTTTATAAACTGTCTGAACATTAATGATAGGGGGATATCCCTTACCTACACAGCCAGTACAGATACAATTCAATTTTTGGATCTAGAGATTAGCATTGTGGACAATCGGTTCCAATTCAAAACATTTTTTAAAAAAACGGACCGGAATAGCTTTATCCCCATCGATAGCTGTCATCATCCGTCATGGCTGAATTCGATACCGCGAAGTCAGTTCCTTAGGCTGAGAAGGAACTGCACTGACTTGGACACCTTTTCTGTGCAAGCTAACATTCTCAAGCATAGATTTATTGATAAGGGATATGATCCTGCCAACATTGAACTTGCTCTCAAAACCTCCTTTGAAGTTGATAGAAGCTCTCTTTTGGAGGTTAAACCCAAAAGGGAACAAGATGAGAGTTATAAATGGGCCCTGTTGACGTCTTTTTCTAAACAACATAAATTGATCAAGTCCATAGTATCTAAGCATTGGAACATATTAAGAAATGACCGAGTTCTTGCAACGGTTCTACCTGAACGGGCTAGGGTGATATTCAGGGGGGCACCAACCCTTCAGAGCAAGATAGCCCCGAATATTATCAACCCTCCAACACGCCCATCCTTCTTCTTCCAGCTAGTTGGTTATCATCCCTGTAAAAAGTGTACAGTATGCAAATATAACATCTCCAGTAGAAGTAAAAATCTTGAATTTCGTTCCACAGTGACTGGGAAGATTTACCCCATAAAACACTTTTGTACCTGTTCAACCAAGTACGTGGTATACCTTATCACTTGTCCGTGCGGCCAACAATATGTTGGTCGCACCATTCGGAAATTCTCTGTTAGAGTTGCTGAGCATATAGCTCTTATTATAGCTGGTGATATTCATCATACTGTACCCAGGCATTATAAAAAACACCATGCCCAGAATCCCAACGGCACACAATTCCTTATTATTGACCAATTTGTGTCCCCCTGGAGAGGTAGCCCAAAAACTCGTGGGGTGTCCCAACTCGAGACATTCTGGATTTATGAGTTATGTACTCACATACCATCAGGCCTGAATGTAGAGTGGGACATCAATTCTTTTATTAATAAGTCCTAAATATTCTGTTAAATGTTTTGATAATGTTTCAACCATTATTCAAAGTTTTTTCCATAGATTGAACCCTATTGGTACCATTTATGGTATACTTGGGTTTATTTGTCGTCCACACAATGTGGATTTGTGTTAGCTGATCTATTTCTTTTCTTTCTTACAAATGTGTTTTTAATTTTTTATTTCTCTCATGTAAATATATGTAATGGTGTGTATTATTATTATATTGTACTAACCTTCTTGGGGGTTCGTCCACTGCAGAGTCACTTTCTGGACACACTATTGCACATATTGTACCTTATATGCATAAACAATAGTCCTTCTAGAAATTAATAATCGATTAAAATTTTTTTCCCCTTTTTTAATTTTGATCTATTTTTACATTTTATATTTTAAGTATCTTCATTGGAAGTGTAATGTCCAATATTCAGGGATTTTGATATATAACATTTCTCTCAAAAGACTTGTTGTTCCCTTTTGGCGTTATAATGTAGCAGATATGCTCTTATATATATTTTAATTATTTGAATCTAGTGTTTCCACTGAGTGGAGGTTGGGTGGTTTGGCTCCATCGATCTTTCCCTGGGTTTCTGTTGTGAACAGCTGCCGCCGTTTGGCGTCTATGTTGTTTTTGACCTTTTGGAACACACAGTGGAACGCAGCGTTCCACGTTTATCCACCCTGGAACGCAACGCGTGTGCGCGTATACACGCACGCACGCGTTGATTGCCTTACAACATCGTGAACACGCCCATCATCACCGTCACTATGCGGCGTTACGCCGCATCTATGTGACCAATGACGCATCTGGGGAGAGTTTGTTTATGCGTCCTCCAGATACAGTCATGTGACCGGGATTCCAACGTCGCTCATTGGCTGGCCATTCACACCATGGCGCCATGTAGTGACGTAGACCTTTTCCATTGGTCCTAGTTACTAGCCCCCGGCGCACACGAGATTATGATATGGATTCAACTCGTGCAACAGGTGCCATTATTTATTTATCTTATGCACAACCAGGTTTGTTCATTTTATTGGCCCTATTTTTAATATAAACTTTTAAAATAAAGTATTACAGATTCCGCACATTATATGTTCTATCTATGCAGCAATGTGTGTGAACAGTGTGTGAGGCGGTGACCCGGAAGTGCACTCTCGTTGGGTGATCCCCCAGGGGAGTGTTCCCAAACAGGTCATATTTCTTATTTAAAGCATGGTAGCAACAGTAGAGTCTTACCCCAGACGATGCTAGTTGTAGCGAAACGCGTCGGGACTCTACTGCTGCCATGCACTATACTACATTGATGTCCTTTAATGCCTACATAATTGTAAGTGTTTTTTACCATTATTAAACTTCCCCTTTGTTGCGGAGTTACGCTATGTGCCTTTTATTTTCCTCCCCACACTCCGTGCAAGCATTTCCACTCCTATGAGTCATCTTCCAATTGGAGTCACCCTGCTCACCTGTCATTAAGTGAGGATTTCACCGTTGCCTGCTGATTGATCGTTTGGTGTGGTTCGGTCCACTTCCATACTCAATTGAGTTACAAGCTTTACTGATCCTTTGGGCATAAGCTCATTTGGGTCCATCACATCCGGTAAGCCTCCATTGTTATCGGTGGCGGGCGATATCACTCTCATCACAGTTTATTTTGGATCACCGTGGGTGTTGTGTCACTATTATTCGACTGATCATCTTATTTTCACCTTTCACGTTTATTTTTGTGGACTTGTCTTTTCAAGGAATTGGAATATATGTCTGAGGTGTTTTTCATACATACTTATTGACCTTTTTTCAGTTCAAGATTATTTCCACCAATTCATGGACTTATACACTTTATGTTTACACATATAAGCGTTTTATATAGACATTATTGTTTATTCTTTTTTCATCCCCCCAGCGCTGCTTTGTTTGTTTTATGTTTGTATTGCTTTCCTTTTTTCACTGGACTGTATGCAGCTGCTCCACCACTTTGATAGCGCAGATTTATTTTTTTATTTTTTAAATATGTGATGAAACCTTGGATTAATTCTCTGAATAAGGACAATAAAGCTTCCCTTCTGGAGCGGATGGAAAGGTGTAATACTAATCTTGTACAGGTTAATGGTCAGAGGGAATATGGTGGCCCTACCGCAGACTGGGTTGTAGAGGTTCCTTCACTTGGGACAGAAATATTTATCAACCATTCAAGAAATCTATGAAGATAAATTAATTCCACCTTTTCAGACTACTGAAACATTGTATGCGTTTGTCTCATAGACTGTTATGGACTTTTTCCCCAGACAGTCTGAGGTGGGGTAGGTTCCCTGTTGGTTATGTGTGTCTTTTTCCCATTGTGTGCCTCCTAGGTGTCCATTGTTAACTAAGTCACCTATTGTTTCTGTCTGTCTGATTATCTCTTGGAGAGGTGATTAATATTGTGATCACTGTACCTTGTTATCGAACCATTGTGGGATGTTATATGTGTATGCTGATTAGCTTACTTTGTGTCAGGATTCAGGAACCATGAATCACACGAGACAGAAAATGCAGTAAAAATCACACCTTTTATTATAGTGGTAAAAATGGTACAAATAGTGAATGTAGTCAAAATATTGGTTTGGTAATGAAAGCGGGTAGTCAGTGCAAGCCAGTAAATCAGGATACCAGAGATCAGCGTAGTCGGAGGCAGCAGACAGGATCAGGAACAAGAAGGGATGCCAGCCAGGCAAGTCTTTAACAGGAACACAGCAGAGAATCTACAGATATGTTGATCCAGGCGAATGCATGGGGAAACTGAAAGAGGCAGTATAAGGCTGGGTTCACACTACTACACTACTTTCATCCTACTTTGCTCTGCTACATTGGTCCTACATGTATCCTACATTGGTCCTACACCCATCCTACTTTCATGAACAGGATACTACTTTGGTCCGACTTCAATGATATTCAATGGGCCTGAAGTAGGATCAATGTAGGACCAAAAGTAGTACAGGGAGCATTTTCAAAGTCGGACCGACTTGTGTAGGACGCTACAAGACGCTCTCATAGGGAAACATTGAACACAGAGCAAAGTAGGATGAAAGTAGTGTAGTAGTGTGAACCCAGCCTTAATAGCCAGAAGGGGCTGGTTAATGAGCAGGAAATGATCACCAGGTGAGGCACTGTGGAACGATGAGTGCTGGCAAATAACCAACAGCTGAGCATTTAAAAGGGAGGGCAGCCCTGACACTCAGATTATGTTTATATTGGCTGTTCCTTAGCTATGTTAATTATATTTATGTTTACAGTTTGTATTGTTAGGGTAATGTGATCAGGCCCTACCTGGTCTTGTGTGTTATATAAATTCTGTGTGAGTTTTAAATAAAATGAGTTCCAGTTTGCACCTAAGCTAGTGCCGCCTCCTCTTGGGTGCAATATTCAGCTTTAATAACTGGTTCCTGGGTCCAGACTGGAGGAAGCTGTACCTTGACAGAGGCACCCAAACTGGGTGCTGGACAGTTCCATCACAGTGGGATTTTTTTTTTTACTTTTGGTGATAACAGTAAACAGGACACATAGTGAGGGTTTATCCCCCTAACAAGGGGCACATAAAGCAATAGAAACATAGAAGGTGCTCTAATCCCTCTCTACTCTATCCAAGACAAAAAAAAAAAAGTTAAAGCGGTGCTCCACCCTAAAGTGGAACTCCCGCTGATCGGAACCCTCCCCCCCTCCGGGGGCACATTTGACACCTTTCAGGGGGGTGCAGATAAATGTTTAAAGACAGGTATTTGTACCCACTTCCAGCCACACAGTCTCGGGCAGACTGCGGGCATGATGTCACCTCCCGTCCCCCCCCCCTCCCCCGTTACACAGTGGGGGCCAATCGGCAGGTGTAGCGCGACTCGCGCATGCGCCATAGGGAACCGGATCGCTTCACTTCCTGGTTCCCTCACCGAGGATGGCGGGGGGCAGCAGAGTGACGAGCGATCGCTCGTCCTCTGCTGCGGACGGCGCTGGACTCCAGGACAGGTAAGTGTCCAAATATTAAAAGTCAGCAGCTGAAGTATTCGTAGCTACTGGCTTTTATTTATTTTTTTTCAGCGGAGCTCCGCTTTAAGTTTGCCCTCCTATCTTAGGCTATCTGTTTGTCGTCTCCTCAATGTACAGATCTTATCATTCCTCTTTACACTCCACTGAATATACCAAGTCACTTCCCTTATCTTTGTGTCAGGAACGTGTTCCTGTTCCATGGCACCTGCTGGTCTCATTCAAGCAATCCGGTTTTGGCTGAGCTGCACTCTCCTACCTGGTGATTGGTGTAGACACAGCCTCTGGGTGGAGATCAAACCCGTTTTAAGCCTACCTTAGTGTCCTTGTGATAGTGTTTGCAACACCTGCTTCAAGCTCTCCGTTTACCTGTCTTCTTCTCGTGCCTTGACCTTACCTTTGCCCGATCCCGTCCTGCCGGCCAGTTTGGATATCCTCATTATCAACCTCAGATTTGGTTTTGGACTACTCTCTGCCTTTTGACCATGGATTTGACCCTAACTACTCTCGGAACATTGCCTGCCCTGTACCTTTAGACCAGGGGTCTCCAAACTTTCTAAACAAAGGGCCAGTTTACTGTCCTTGAGACTTTAGGAGGGCCGGACAGTGGCCATTGGAAGTAGAAAAGGTCCCGACGTCTGTGGGGAAAAAACAAGGCCCCATCATTGGTGTTAGTGGAAGGAATTGCACTCCTTCTTAAATGCCATTGGAAGGAAATTGTGTCCCATCATTGGTATCACTGGGTCCTATTGTTGGTGTTGTTGTGAGAAATTTCGCCCCATCATTGGGAGAAATGTTGCCCCATCATTGGTGTCTTTGGGAGGAATTGTGACTATCCATTGATGTCAGTAGAGAGATTTGTGCCCCTTCATTGTTGTCAGTGGGGGGAATTTTGACCCATTATTTGTATCAGTGGATGAAATAGTACCTCAAGGGCCAGATAAAAGCAAGCAAAGTGCCGCATCTGGCCCCCGGCCGCAGTTTGGAGACCATTGCTTTAGACCACTCTACCTGTTTACCGCGCTTAGCTCACGTCTACCCCAGTGTGGTGGCTCGGCAACCTAGCATTGTGTATAGGACTTGGGGGCAACTGAGTATCTTTAGGCCTGCTTGCCTTTTGGGGAAGGAGGCTGCTATAGATGGAGAACACAGAGCCAGCTACAGTGCATGACCACCAATGCTAAGGCTAGGCGTGACACATTGGGTGTTGGGCTTTTGGAAAGTAGAAGCTCCTGCCTTCTGTATTGCTGGGCTTGAAAGACACGGGGATATAATGCTTGTTAAAAATATGCATTTTAAGCATTTTAAGCATGAATGCATTTTAAACTGGGACAACTGGTTCTCAGGTGGCCTGAAATAGGCCATTTATGTCAAATAGGCCTTTGGCACCATCTGTGTTTCAGAGATAATTTCACATCTCAATAACAGCGATTTGATAACAGTAAACACCTTCAGGCATAAAAAAATTAAATAAAAAATATTAACACCTATTCAGACTTCCTGACACCAAGGATGGCTTCTGTAACAATAACAGGTCCTTGGGACATGGACGATGACCAATCGGAGTACTGGCTCACTGCCGGTACCATGTGATCGCTGTGACATATCACAGAAGGTCACATGACAGTTGTATACGATGGGTGGTTTCTTTCATGACACCCATTGAATACAACTGTGTTGCTAGCTTTGATTGGTCAGTGTGATCACATGGTACAGACATGGCCAATCACAGCCCATCTGTGCCATGTGATTAGCTCTGGCCAATCGCAGCTAGTCAAAACAAAACAGTCTGCATGAATCGGTTTAATTCAGTAAAATGCTGGCTTATAGCAATATAACGCATTGCTATATGCAAACATAATGGGGCAGATTCAGAAAGAAGATACGACGGCGTATCTCCTGATATGCCGTTTTATCTCTGAGTCCGGCCGTCGCATCTATGCGCCTGATCCATAGAATCAGGTTACGCATAGATATGCCTAAGATCCGACAGGTGTAAGTGACTTACACCGTCGGATCTTAGGCTGCAATTCCAGGCCGGCCGCTAGGTGGCGCTTCCGTATCTTTTACGCATCGAATATGCAAATGAGCATTTACGCCGATTCAGAAACGAACGGCCGCCCGACGCTTTTTTTTACGTCGTTTGCGTTCGGCTTTTTCCGGCGGAAAGTTACCCCTGCTATAGGAGGGGTAAGTGAGGCGTATCCTATGTTAAGTATGGCCGTCATACCCACACCAAGTCTTGAATTTTTTACGTCATTTGCGTAAGTCGTTCGCGAATACGGCCGGACGTAATTTACGTTAACGTCAAAACCAATGACGTCCTTGCGACGTCATTTGGAGCAATGCACGCTGGGAAAATTTGCGGACGGCGCATGCGCTGTTCGATCGGCGCGGGGACGCGCCTGATTTAAATTTTAGATGCCCCCTAGCCGCGGAATTTGAATTCCGCCGGGGGATTTACGATACGCCGCCGCAACTTTAGAGGCAAGTGCTTTCTGAATAAAGCACTTGCCTCAAAAACTTGCGGCGGCGTAACATAAATCAGATCTAAAGATCCGCTGACCTATCTGAATCTGGCCCAATGTGTAAAAAAGTATACTTCCACACCAATTCCAGCAAGCTAAACTAAAATGGCAACCACCACAGTTTTATAACGGATGAGGTGGCACTGATGGGCATTGATGAGGTGGCACTGGTGGGCACTGATGAGGCTGCATTGATGGGCACTCATAGGTGGCACTGATGTGGCATTGATAGGCTGCAGTGATGGGCACTGATGTGGCAGCACTGATGAGGCGGCACTGATGGACATTGATAGGCTGTACTAATGGGCACTGATAGGCTGGATTGACGGGCACTGATGAGGCAGCACTGATAGGCATTGATAGGCACTGATAGGCTGCACTGATGAGCACTGATGCGGAAGCACTGGTGAGCACTAATGAGGAGGCACTGGTGGGCACTGATAGCTGCATTGATGGGCACTGATGAGGCAACACTGGTTGAGGTGGCTCTGATGGGCATTGATGGGCACTGAAAGGCTGCACTGATGGGCACTGGTGGGCACCAGTGAGGCGGCACTGGTGGACACTGATGAGGCTGCACTGATGGGCACTCATAAGTGGCACTGATGGGCATTGATAGGCTGCAGTGATGGGCACTGATGTGGCGACACTGATGGGCACTGATAGGTGGCACTAATGGGCACTGATGGGCAGCACTGATGGGTCATATGACGACTTCCCAGAACTAGCTGTCCGGACTGTAGCTGTCCTTCAGCCATAGTGTGGTCGGCAAGTGGTTAAATCCTTAACCACTTCCCGACCTCCTCATGTACATATACGTCAGCAGAATGGCACAGACAGGCACATCAACGTACCTGTACGTCCTCTGCTAGACGTGGGTGGGGGGTCCGATCGGGACCCCCCCCCGGTACATGCAGAGGTCGGGTCCGCTCAGGGAGCAATCAAGGGACGACGGCGCGGCTATTTGTTTTTAGCCGCTCCGTCGCGATCGCTCCCTGGAGCTGAAGAACGGGGAGAGCCGTGTGTAAACACGGCTTCCCCGTGCTTCACTGTGGCGGCGCATCGATCGAGTGATCCCTTATATAGGGAAGACTCGATCGATGTTGTCAGTCCTACAGCCACACCCCCCTACACTAGTAAACACACACACAGTGATCCCTAAATGTTACAGCGCCCCCTGTGTTTAACTCCCAAACTGCAACTGTCATTTTCACAGCAAAAAATGCATTTAAATTGCATTCTTTATTGTGAAAATGACAATTGTCCCAAAAATGTGTCAAAATTGTCCGAAGTGTCCGCCATAATGTCGCAGTCACGAAAAAAATCGCTGATCGCCGCCATTACTAGTAAAAAAAATAAAAAAAATGAAAATGCAAAAAAACTATCCCCTATTTTGTAAACGCTATAAATTTTGCTCAAACCAACCGATAAACGATTATTTTACCAAAAATATGTAGAAGAATACGTATCGGGCTAAATTGAGGAAAAAAAAATGTTATATATGTTTTTGGGGGATATTTATTATAGCAAAAAGTAAAAAATATTGCATTTTTTTCAAAATTGTCGCTCTATTTTTGTTTATAGCGCAAAAAATAAAAACCGCAGAGGTGATCAAATACCACCAAAAGAAATCTCTATTTGTGGGGGAAAAAGGACGCCAATTTTGTTTGGGAGCCACGTCGCACGACCGCGCAATTGTCTGTTAAAGCGACGCAGTCCGGAACTGTAAAAACCCCTTGGGTCATTTAGCAGCATATTGGTCCGGGGCTTAAGTGGTTAATAAAGATATAATAGAGGCTTTAGTTGCACAACATTTGCAGCACCATCAGGTATTATTTCATTGAAAGCTGCAGATTTAAAAAAAAAAAAAAAAAAGATTTTTGAAATTACGTTAACATAATAAAGCTTCTATGAGATTGTAGCAATTAGGTTTAAATCCACTTTAAATAAAGAAGGTTAAGTGAAGAGAGAAAAAGTCGAGTATAAAGAGGTAAAAATATTTCTCAGATATACTGTATGCTACAAAAATAACTTTAAATATGTCAAGATAGTCTCCTTCCCATTCTCTCCCATAGAAGAAATATTACTGTCATTGATGGGCAGGGATTTTATTTTTTTTCCCTCCCTCAGTTTAGGAGAATAAATTGGCACTCGAGTCCTTTTTTTTGCTTTCTCTGGATCAACAGTGTCAAAATAAATAAGTAGAACTCCAATTTCTGTACAACAGCCTGAATGTTACGCATAGGAATAAAGGACATCAATGTTCACCAACTTTAGGAAATCCTACCTCCAACCATAATACGATATATATGCATTTCACTTGTAGTGGAATCTATATTTTATATTATTCTAGATTATTTTATTTTTTATATATATGTCATGTGCCAAGTAAGTATTTTTTTCTTTTTTTTACCTTGGACATCAATTCCAGTACATTGTGATTGCAAAGCTCCTCACGTTTTAACAGCGGCAATCTCAGCATCCTATTTATAAGTTGGTTGGGATTCGGAAATGTCGCATTTTCTTCAAGCCGCGCTTGGGAACAAAAAAACACGAACCAATTGAGGAATATATATTTTTTTTTATAAGGCCAGAAAAGATCTACTGAAATACTGCTGCAAATCACGAGGCACATGTCAAAATAACTCTTTTCTGAACGTACCTATCAACCTCCAAATGAGGATGAGTGTGACATGCGTGTGAAAAAAAATGACAAAGTGACACCTACATTTCGATGCCTTGAAAACATTTATTCACCTCACTCGCGGTTCAAATTTTTCAAATAGAAAATCACGCTCAATAAACATCGGCGAAATCTGTATAGCAGAAAAAAATAAAAGAAAAATAAATGGATTAAAAAACCAATAGCTAGATTCAGATAGCCTGGCTTAATTTTGAGGCGGCGTAGCGTATCGCATATACGCTACGCCGCCGTAAGTCAGAGAGGCAAGTGCTGTATTCACAAAGCACTTGCCTCCTAAGTTACGGCGGCGTAGCGTAAATGGGCCGGCCTAAGCGCGCCTAATTCAAATGTGGAACAGGGGGGCGGGTTTTATGTTAATGACTGGTGACCCGACGTGATTGACGTTTTTAACGAATGGCGCGTGCGCCGTCCGTGGACATATGGCAGTGTGCATTGCTCCAAAGTACGCCGCAAGGACGTATTGGTTTCGACGTGAACGTAAATTACGTCCAGCCCCATTCACAGACGACTTAGGCAAACGACGTAAAATTTTCAAATTTTTCAACGCAGGAACGACGGCCATACTTAACTAACTTTACGCCGGAAAAAGCCTAACGTAAAGACGTAAAAAAATGCGCCGGACGCACGTACGTTTCTGAATCGGCGTATCTAGCACATTTGCATATTCTACGCCAAAATCAACGGAAGAGCCACCTAGTGACCAGCGTAAATATGCACCCTAAGATACGACGGCGTAGGAGACTTACGCCGCTCGTATCTTAGCCTAATTTAAGCGTATCTGGTTTCCAGAATACGCTTAGGCTGCATTCACACCTGAGCGTTTTGTCGCCTGAAGCGCGGCGCTTAAAGACGCTAGAGGGGAAAAAGAACATTATTCTCTATGGAGATGGTTCACATCTCCAATGCAAAACGCAGAACGAACGCCTGAATGTCAAACAAGTCCCGGACCCTTTTTTGACGCGCGAATCGGTCGTCTTGGGCGTTTTCCATTGGTACCAATGACCTGTACAAAACCGCGGTAAAAAACGCTGCGTTTTGTCGCGGCAAATCGTGGTAAAAAACGCTGCAATTTTGTCGCTGCAAATCGCGGTAAAAAACGCTGCAAATACCCTACGCTTAGGTGTGAATGCAGCCTGAAATTTACAACGGCGTAGATTCAGAGTTACGACGGCATATCTGCTGATACGCCGGCGTAACTGTCTCTGAATCCAGCTATAAATTGCCAAATTAAAAGGAGTTACAGCATTTGGTTTTGTGGAATCGCGTCTTGAAAGCAGAGTACTATAAAATGTATTCGCTTATATATAAATATTTAACCCAAATAGTTGAACCAATAGTGTAACGGAATGGCCCGTGACACCCAGAGACTTTTGAAGGATGGGGGGGGTACTCCTGTGCCAGCTTCACTAATGACTCTTGGGTCTAGGGTCATCCTATGTCCCTTTTGGGCATAGGATGACTGAGAACTGATATCTCGGACTACATGAGATGGGGCATTAATGATAATTCATGTATTGCAGGATCTTGAAATATTAAAGGTTGTTTATTCTGACCGCCAACAGGTCAATAAGAATGTCTCATTCAATGTGTAACATAGACTGTTGAGATGCTAATTAAGTCTGCTACTGTGGTGATGTGAATTGGAGCTTGGTAGCCTATGGGATGTTTTAGGGCCCTTTCACATGGACGGATCAGTAATGATCCGCTCCGTGTGTCCGCAAAAGCTCAGCGGGGATCCTCCGTAAAATCCCTGCTGAGCTGGAAGCTGACAGGGCGGTCCCCTCACACTGTGCAGGGACCACCCTGTCTTTCCTACGCTCTCCTATGGGGGATTGGATGAACACGAACGTGTATCCTTGTTCATCCGATCCGGCAGACGGAAGAAAAATAGGATTTTCTTCCGTCCGCAAATGCGGATCTTTTGCGGAGGCGGACAATTACGGGTGTCAGCGGATGACCATCCACTGACACCCGTAATCACATAGGGACCTATGTATGTCCCGTTTTCATCCGCAACAGACGGATGAAAATGTGGACATATGGTCCGTACGTGTGAAAGGGCCCTAAGTGTCTTGCTGTGATTACTGTCTGTTGTCCCTTGTGTTAATTAGGTCTGCTCCTAAGATATTTCATTGTGTATGCTAATGACACTGTTTTGTGTGAAAAAGACTATTAGTAATAGATGTGGAATGTGACTTGTCAGCTGTTGTAATTAACTCCTCTAAATGCGGTGCCAGAATGTCTGTTTGGGATGTGGATTGAGGGGGGAACTCGTTAAGGGCCCATTGTGTGATGTTTTGGGTGGAGAGTTTCATTGTCCCTGTAGCATGCTTGTAACTGTATATAACAAGCTGAGTGTACCATTAAAAGTATTCATTCGTTTGACTCAGAGAACAGCCCGGTGCATTAATTTGCGTCGTTTGCGTAAGGCTTTTTTCGGCGTAAAGTTACCCCTGCTATATGAGGCGTAGCCAATGTTGAGTATGGACGTCGGGACAGCGTCGAATTTTGCGTTGTTTAGGTCGTTTGCGTAAGTCGTACACGAATAGAGCTGTGCGTAAGTTACGTTCACGTCTAAAGCATTGACTATTTGCGGCGTAATTTGGAGCATGCGCACTGGGATACTTTCACAGATGGCGCATGCGCCGTTCGTTAGGAGCGTCAATTACCTGGGGTCACGAGTCATTTACATACAACACGCCCACTACCAGCCTACTTTGAATTAGGCGAGCTTACGCCGGCCCATTTACACTACGCTGACGTAACTTAGGGCGCAAGTTCTTTCAGAATACGGGACCTGCCTCACTAAGTTACAGCGGCGTGGTGTATCTGAGATACGCTACGCCCGCCTAAAGATAGGCGATTCTACCTGAATATGGCCCTCCATGTTAAGCACACAAACAAGCCTCGTCTCGTTGTGTGTTGAGAGCAGCTGGAATACAGTGGCGGCTGGTGCTCAACATTTTTGGGGGGGGCGCAAACAAATGAAAAAAACCCCCACAATTGCAGCCTCACTGTGCCCATCAAAGGCAGCCACTGTGCCATGCCATCAATTGTCGCCACTGTGCCATCAATTGTCGCCACTGTGCCATCAATTGTCGCCACTGTGCCATCAATTGTCGCCACTGTGCCATGCCAAACGCAGCCACTGTGCCATCAAACGCAGCCAATGTGCCATCAATTGTCGCCACTGTGCCCATCAATTGTCACCACTGTGTTATGCCAAACGCAGCCACTGTGCCATCAAATTCAGCCACTGTGCCATGCCATCAACTGTTACCACTGTGCCCACGTCAATTGTTGCCACTTTGCCCACGTCAATTGTTGCCACTGTGCCCACATCAATTGTCGCCACTGTGCCCACATCAATTGTCGCCACTGTGCCCACTTCAATTGTCCCCACTGTGCCCACATCAATTGTCCCCACTGTGCCCACATCAATTGTGCCCACTGTGCCCACATCAATTGTCCCCACTGTGCCCACATCAATTGTCCCCACATCAATTGTCCCCACTGTGCCCACATCAATTGTCCCCACTGTGCCCTGTAAAATGCTGCCAGTCAGATTGCCCCCCCCACCCGGCACTTACCTTTCTGGGGTTTGCCATGCTCCTTCTACGGTCCCTCGATGTCTTCTGCTGCCCTCGATGATGCTTCAGCCAATCAAGTTACTGATGACCAGAATCGGTGAACCTGATTGGCTAAGACGGCCGTCAGTCTTATCCAAGGGACATAGCCCCCCTACGTTCCGAGGATAAGACATCCGGGAGCTTAAGGGCTGTACTCGGAAAGCCTATCAGAGCCGCTGGCTCTGATAGGCACTTCCGCACAGCCAACCAGCTGCCGGCGCTGCAGAATTTTAAAAGCCTTAAAGGGCCCGTTTTTTTATGACTACAGGAGGGGGGGGGGGCAGCGCCCGGGCACCCCCTATGGACGGGCCGCCACTGCTGGAATATCTGATATCTATATCCAGACTGATAGGAAGCGGCATATGACGGAAGCACTCAGCAGAGTGTGGGAAGTTCCGTTACAAAGATAATTAGAATTATATTTTTTTAATTAAATATGGATGTTTTGGACTTGTAGGTACAGTATATGAAAGAAAATATTTGGATTTCATTATTTCACTCTTTGGGAGATGCTTTCAAAGCTGACAAAAAAAATATGAAAACATAACATTTTGGAAAAAGAAAACTTTCAGATGACTGAGGAATGATATCTTGGTATGGATGTTTTGGATTTGGAGGCATACGAAAAAATCAAAACATAAAATTTTGGAAAAAGAAAACTTTCAAACATTGGTTTATGAATCGATATCTCCAAAAGTTAATTAAAGATAATTAGAATTGTTTTATGAATTTATTTTTAAATATGGATGTTTTGGACTTGTAGGTATACCAAAGAATATAGGAGATGCTTTCAAAGCTGACAAAAAAAAAAACATAACATTTTGGAAAAAGAAAACTTTCAAACATTGGTTTGTGAATTTATATCTCCAAAAGTTAATTATAATTTTTTTTGTTTTCACAATCAAGTCAAAAGTGAATTAAACATAATGGGGTAGATTCAGATAGAATTTACGCCGGCGTATCCACAGATACGCCGCGTAAATTCAAATCTGCGCCGGCGTATCTACTTTCTGTATTCAGAAAGCTAGATACGCCGACATTAGCCTAAGATACGACTGGCATAAGTCTCTTACGCCGTCGTATCCTAGGGTGCATTCTCACGCTGGCCGCTAGGTGGCGCTCCCGTAGTTTTCAGCGTAGAGTATGCAAATTATATACTTACACCGATTCACAAACGTATGTGCGCCCGGCGGTAGTTTTTTACGTTGTTTGCGTAACTCGTTTTCGTCATAACGTTGCTCCTGCTATTAGGAGGCGCAGCCAATGTTAAGTATGGACGTTGTTCCCGCGTCAAAATTGAAAATTTTACATTGTTTGCGTAACTCGTCCGTGAATGGGGCTGGACGATATTTTCGTCCTTGCGACGTCATTTAGCACAATGCACGTCGGGAAATTTTAGGGATGGCGCATGCGCAGTAAGTTCGGCGCGGGAACGCGCCAAATTTAAATGATCCACGCCCCCTACCCGGATCATTTGAATTAGGCGGGCTTGCGCCGGGGGATTTACGCTACGCCGCCGCAACTTTACAGACAAGTGCTTTGTGAATCAAGCACTTGCCCGTAAAACTTGCGGCGGCGTAACGTAAATGTCATACGTTACGCCTTTTTAAAGCGGGGGTTCACCCTGTTAAAAAAAAAAAAATTTTTTTTTTTATTAGACCATTACTTTCGGCATCGTAGCGCGAGCTACGGTATGCCGGTCCTAAATTTTTAATCCCGGTACTTACTGTGCTATCGTTGATTGAAGAATCCGGGGAATGGGCGTTCCTATGGTGAGAGAAGGTGATTGACGGCCGGCCCTGGCACGTCACGCTTCTCCGGAAATAGCCGAAATAGGCTTGGCTATTCACGGCGCCTGCGCATAGCCTGTGCGCAGGCGCTGTGAATAGCCGAGACCTACTCCGGCTGTCTTCGGGGAGCGTGACGTGCCAGAGCCGGCCGTCAATCATCCTCCCTCTCCATAGGCACCCCCATTCCCCGCGGGAGTCGGATTCTTCAATCAACAATAGCACAGTGAGTACGGGGATTAAAAATTTAAGACCGGCATACCGTAGCTCGCGCTACGATGCCGAAAGTAATGGAATAATGAGGTGAAGGAGGGTGAACTACCGCTTTAAGATTTGCCCGATTCTACGTGAATCTGGGCCAATTTGAATATATATATATTATTATTATTATTATTTTTAACTATGGTTGTTTTGGACTTGGAGGCATAAGAAACATAATATTTCGATTTAATTATGTCACTCTTTGGGAGATGTTTTCAAAGCTGACGAAAAAAATGAAAACGTAACATTTTGGAAAAATAAAAATGTTCACACATTGGTTTGTGAAGTTATACCTCCAGAAGCAATTTTTTCACAATAAAGTCGAAAATTAATAATTAAACATAATTTGAATATATAAAATATATATTATAATTTGAATAAATATATATATATATATATATATATATATATATATATATATATATATATATATATATATATATTATTTTTAACTATGGTTGTTTTGGACTTGGAGGCGTAAGAAACGTAATATTTGGATTAAATGATGTCACTCTTTGGGAGATGCTTTCAAAGCTGATGAAAA
Organism: Rana temporaria; assembly: GCF_905171775.1. Lineage (NCBI taxonomy): Eukaryota > Metazoa > Chordata > Amphibia > Anura > Ranidae > Rana > Rana temporaria. The sequence goes on along the minus strand of NC_053497.1, from coordinate 175,857,908 downwards.
ATAACAATTTGGAAAAAGAAAACTTTCAAAACATTTTACTAACGAAAGCTGTGGATTTTAAAATATTGATATTGACTGTTAATATAAAAAAATCATTTGCATGTTAAAACTTATAGGAGAATTAAGTGTTAGGGCAGTGGCGGCTGGTGCTCAATTTTTTTTTTGGGGGGGGGGGGTGCAAATAAACTGAAGAATTCTGAAAAAAAAATCCCATCAATTGCAGCCACTGTGCCATCAAACGCAGCCACTGTGCCCATCAAATGCCGCCACTGTGCCATCAAACGCAGCCACTGTGCCCATCAAATGCCGCCACAGAGCCATCAAACGCAGCCACTGTGCCCATTAAATGCCGCCACTGTGCCCATAAAATGCCGCCACTGTGCCCATCAAATGCCGCCACTGTGCCCATCAAATGCCGCCACTGTGCCCATCAAATGCTCCCACTGTGCCCATCAAATGTTGCCACTGTGCCCAAAGGCTGCCAGTGTGCCCATCAAACGCAGCCACTGTGCTCATCAAACGCAGCCACTGTGTCCATCAAATGCAGCCACTGTGCCCATCAAACGCCGCCACTGTGCTTATCAAATGTTCCCACTGTGCCAGTGTGCCATCAAATGCTGCCAGTGTGCCCCCCCAGCCTGCCTGCCATCTACCCAGGCAGTCTGGGGGGCACACTGTCTCAGTGGGGCAGCAAGTGCTGGTGGCGGGCAGGGAGCGGTGTCCCCCACTGTGCCCATCAAATGCAGCCACTGTGCCCATCAAATTCCGCCACTGTGCCCATCAAATGCTCCCACTGTGCCCATCAAATGCCGCCACTGTGACCAAATGCTGCCAGTGTGCCCATCAAATGCCGCCACTGTGCCCATTAAACGCAGCCACTGTGCCCATCAAACGCAGCCACTGTGCCCATAAAATGCAGCCAATGTGCCCATCAAATGCAGCCACTGTGCCCATCAAATGCCGCCACTGTGTCCATCAAATGCAGCCACTGTGCCCATCAAACGCCGCCACTGTGCTTATCAAATGTTCCCACTGTGCCATCAAATGCTGCCTGTGTGCCCCCCTAGCCTGCCCATCTACCCGGGCAGTCTGGGGGGCACACTGTCTCAGTGGGGCAGCGAGTGGCAGTGGTGGGCAGCGAGCGGTGTCCTCCATGCTCCTCGATATCTTCTCCCGTCCTCTCTTTACATCCTCTGCTATGATTGGACGCCTGATAGGTGTCCAATCACAGCGCCTGTCGTTTCAGCCAATCTGATTGGCGGAGAGGCGGTTCAGTGTTCGGAAAGCAAATATTTTTTCACTTTTCTAACACAGAATGGTGCTCGCTGTTTGCCTATGGCTCTAATCAGGTGCTTCATAAACACCCCCATTCTCTGTAATTGCTGTTGCCCAGTGCCCAAAAAGGGGTCGGACACCTGAATAGGGGGTGGCAGCTGCGGCCATAGATAGATTCATGCAATGCATCAATCTAACTATTGTTGATAGAGGGGGTGGCAGGAGAGAGGGGGCGGCGCCCGTGCGCCCTTATGGACGCACCACCACTGTGGTATGGTGTACATATACTGTATTTAGCTAGTAGCTAGGAGACCTCATGAACCAAGAGAGCTCGGCAACATGGTCAGAGGGCAGTGGGCAGAGGGCAGTGGGGGCTGGTGCTCAAATTTTTTTGGGGGGGGGGCGCAAACAAACTAAAAAAACAGCCTCACTGTGCCCATCAAACGCAGCAACTGTGCCCATCAAACGCAGCCACTGTGCCCATCAAACGCAGCCACTGTGCCATCAATTGTCGCCACTGTGCCATTAATTGTCGCCACTGTGCCATCAATTGTCGCCACTGTGCAATCAATTGTCGCTACTGTGCCATCAACTGTCACTACTGTGCCATCAATTGTCGCCACTGTCATGCCATCAAATGCAGCCACTGTGCCCATCAAAGGCAGCCACTGTGCCATCAATTGTCGCCACTGTGTCATGCCATCAAATGCAGCCACTGTGCCATGCCATCAAACGCAGCCACTGTGCCATGCCATCAAACGCAGCCACTGTGACATCATTTATCGCCACTGTGCCCATCAATTGTCACCACTGTGCCATGCCGTCAAACGCAGACACTGTGCCATCAAACGCAGCCACTGTGCCATGCCATCAAACGCAGCCACTGTGCCATGCCATCAAACGCAGCCACTGTGACATCATTTATCGCCACTGTGCCCATCAATTGTCACCACTGTTTCATGCCAAACGCAGACACTGTGCCATCAAACGCAGACACTGCGCCATGCTATCAAACGCAGCCACTGTGCTCTTCAATTGTCACTACTGTGCTCCTCAATTGTCACCACTGTGCCCATCAATTGTAGCCTCTGTGCTCATCAATTGTCACCACTGTGCCCATCAATTGTCACCACTGTGCCCATCAATTGTCGCCACTGTGCCCTGTAAAATGCTGCCAGATTGCCCCCCCCCCCCCACCCGGCACTTACCTTTCTGGGGTCAGCCATCTTCCTTCTTCCATGGTCCCGCTGGCTCTGATAGGCACTTCCAAAGCCAACCAACTGCCATTATTCAGATGGCCGGCGCTCACCAGGGGGCCGGCCATCTGAATAGTGGGCGGCAGCAACAATACATGGATTCATGCAATGCATGAATCTATGTATTGTTGATCAGTGGCGGTGCAGGAGAGAGAGGGGGCGGCGCTTCTGCATCCTCTATGGACGCACCGCCACTGTCAGAGGGACTGGTAAGAACAGCAGCAGTGTTGCTTTCAAGGGAGCCAGGTGGCTCAGCTTTTTCAGTTGTCTATTCATGTTGATGTGGAAGAACCCTTGTGTGAGCAACTGATGTGCTCAATAAAAGTGGGCTGCCATGCCTAAAATACAGTTTGGATTAGCACAACTTATTGGGAGAAGCATCTACCACATGAGTATAATCACCCCAACACCACAGGGCCTTAAAAGTCGGTTTGGTAAACTTCTTGGTAACTCAACCTGGTAAAGTTTTTTTAGAATATTTCAGTATGTAGTTCACTTGTAGATTGTTTTCTTTTTTTCTCAAGAAAGGTGCAATTTCACTTTAGTCCTACGCACCACTTTACCATGCAGTCCACTTCACATTGCCTGTCGTTGAAAGGAATTTTTATGGCTTATTTTCAACTGCATAACTGAGCAAAGAGGGTCTGAAAATGTACTTTTTCATACCAAGGCTCTTCAGACACGGTTTTAAAATGTTGCTGAAAAGGTCAGCAATCAGGATGCCGCGCATTAAATAAAATGGCTTTCGCTAATGAAATAAGAACAAAAAAAAAAATAGTTCAAACTGTTGCCGGACATAGGAATATAATTGGATTCTCAAACGTCTTGATACATATGTGAAATTAACATACAAATTATATCAGATAGTGTATTCGTATGAACATTTAATTGCATGCAGTAAATGTCAAGTGGTGTGCCCAACAATCACTCAAAACATAGAAATGGATATGTTAGGTTAGAAAGGTGAGCAGAAAAAGTCTTCAACTTTTTCATGGTTTGTGATAGTGCTAATGATCATTCACCAGAGCAACCCTATCAGTAAAATACACTATATTGACAAAAGTATTGGGACGCCTGCCTGTACACGCACATGAAGTTTAATGGCATCCCAGTCTTAGTCCGGAGGGTTCAATATTGAGTTGGCCCCACCCTTTGCAGCTATAACAGCTTCAACTCTTCTGGAAAAGCCGTCCACAAGGTTTAGGAGGGTGTCTATGGGAATGTTTGACCATTCTTCCAGAAGCGCATTTGTGAGGTCAGGCACTGATGTTAGTTGAGAAGGCCTGCCTCGCAGTCAAGTTCCTCCACTACAAACTCACTCATCCACACTATATTACCAAAAGTATGGGGCCACCCCTCCAGATCATTTGATGGAAGGGGGTTTATGGTGTGGGGAGGGGGGGTTCAGGGGTTGGGATTGTCCCCTTAGTTCCAGGGAACTCTTAAGGCGTCAACATTCCAAGACATTTTGGACAATTTCATGCTCCCAACTTTGTGGGAACAGTTTGGGGATGTCCCTTTCCTGTTCCAACATGACTGCGCACTAGACATGTGCGTTTGTTTTTCATCCGAATGCATTTTCGTCCGAATTTCGGGTATTTTCATTATTGTTTTAACAAACGAAAATGAACGCGCAGAATCTGAAAACCAAAAGATCCGTCATAAAAAAATGCTTTATTTTCGTTTTCGTTGCTACAGCAGTTCGATATAGATAGGAGATTCGACATGACGCTGACAATAGCGATCTGTGTCTATCGGACCTGTGGTCGAATGTGCCTAACCTTAACTCTATTAGTCCGATATTATTCTACATTGAGAGAAAAGATTCTCCATCTGACTTTTGCTGTCGGAATTTTCACCAACAAAAGATTGAGAGCTGGTCCAATCAGAAATTCCGATCGTCTGTAACAATTCCAAAGGCGCAAAATTTGCACTTGCACGGAAACATCCAAGGTTTTTCTGACGGAAAAACCAATCGCGTGTACGCAACATTCAGTGTTGCCAACCTACCAGAATGAAATTTACTGGCACAACACCTGAAATTTACTGGCGCAGCCAAGTTTTTACTGGCATTTCACAAAAGGGGCAAATTTCAGTATTTTGGCTACAAACAAGTACGATAGGCAAATAGCAATGTCATTTAAGGTAGATATTAGTGTAAAAAAACATATTTTTGTTATTTTCGATATAAGGGCAAATTATTTAGTCACATCACACCCTGCCTCCATCCCCCTCTGCCACCAACACCCCCTTCGGTTCCACAATCTCCCCCTGCCTTCAATCTCCCCCTGCCTCCAATCTCCCCCAGGTCCCTGCCTCCAATCACCCCCTGCCTCCATCGTCCCCTGCCTCCATCCCCCTCTGCAGTGCCACCAACAACCCCTGTCTCCATCACCCACCCTCTGTAGTGCCACCATCTCCCTCTGAGGTGCCACCAACACCCCCTGCCTCCAATCACGCCCTGCCTCCATTGCACCCTGCCTCCGTCCCCCTCTGCGGTGCCACCACAGCCACCATCACCCCCTGCCTCCAATCTCCCCCAGGCCCCTGCCACCAATCACCCCCTACCTCCAATCGCCCCCTACCTCCAATCGTCCCCTGCCTCCAATCGTCCCCTGCCTCCATCGTCCCCTGCCTCCGTCCCCCTCTGCGGTGCCACCAACAACCCCTGTCTCCATCCCCCACCCTCTGTGGTGCCACCATCCCCCTCTGTGGTGCCACCAACACCCCTTGCCTCCAATCACCCCCTGCCTCCATTGCCCCCTGCCTCCATCCCCCTCTGCGGTGCCACCGCAGCCACCATCACCCCCTGCCTCCAATCTCCATGTAGGGTTGCCACCTCATCCCTTTAAACCCAAACACATATTGATTACACAGGTTCTGTGGCTGATATGGTTATACTTAAACTCACTTGGTGCCTTATCTGCCTTAGAACCTGTGTAATTCATATGTGTTCGGGTTTAAAGGGATGAGGTGGCAACCCTATCTCCATGCGCAGTTCCAAGCTGAACCAATCTCGGCTATTTTTACTGGCACATTCCCGCAACCACGGACATTTACGAACGGGGGGGAAAAAGTGACAGTTTTTACGAACTGTCCGTAAAAATACGGACGGTTGGCAACACTGGCGGCATTAGACCTTTAAGGAGATCAGCTTACACTTAGTAGTTCTGTTTTTATTCTGTACCTAATAAGCATTCATAATCAATGGCTTCTACGGACATTTGATTGAAGAGAAAAAAGTAGCCATCCGGTCATTTTAGGAGCTGCTAATTTATTTTAGGTATTGAAGGTTAATTTAGAAAACCTCAGTGTCTTCAATCTTCTTCTTCTTCGTTAAGCCCTTTATAATTGGCAGCCTTGCTGCAAACAGATTTTGATTATTGATATCCATTGTGATTGCCTGCGAAACCCAGAGTATGCCAACGTATTAATAAATAAAGTTGTGTTATTGCTCTGTCAAACTTTTCGAGGGAGCTGTACGGCGTGATGGCTCGCTGTGTGGGTGTATATTTAGGGAAGACTAAATTAATCTTGAAGAGTCTGTCAAGCGATCTTCCAGTAAAAAGCATTACACACAAAAAAACATTGTTTCAATGAAAGGAATAGCAAGCTGCCCTACAGATAAAAAAAAAAAAAAAGGATTAATAAAACCTATTTAAGTGAAGAAGCTGCATAATTGTGATAGCTGTTCCTTTCTCCTGTCCCTTTTACCTTGGGAACAGTTCAGCTTTTTATTTTTTTCCTTTTTACGATTATTCAAAACCACATAATATAAACTATTTTGTGAGTCGCTTAATACCAAGCACAAATAATTGGTGTAAATGCTGCATTTAAAGGACAGATTTACATTTTAATTGAATATTTTTATCATTAAAGGATGGCATGGGACTACTTTAAAAAAATTTTATTTTTTTTTTTAAGTCTGTCAGCTTGTTTGTGCATTGGGTGCTCCACATTTCCTGAACAAATTGGTCATTGTAGCAGAAGGTAGATATACGTGTCTCCTGCTACTTCAGTGGAAGAGTCGGAGATTGGAACTGCGCTTTGACAAATCGGTTTGAATTTTTTTCCTCTTTAATACGAGTCTTCCTTCTCTGTCTGAATTTTAAAAAGAATGAAAATTTCTACGGAGATATGTTCTAAAGTATTTTACAATTTACATTTTTCATTTTTATGTTGTTTGTTTTTATTTTATTTTTAACAAACTACATCTAATATTTAAAGCGAAGGTTCACCCTCAAAATAAACTTTTTAGTTAACCTATCTCCAGACTTAATAAAGGCTTGTAGCGTTGTAATTTTTTTTAAAATGTGGACACTTACCTGTATTTCGCCGCACTTCCGGGTCTTCTTCCTTGCGGGGAGTGGGCGTGTCGCTCCTTTTCCCCGACGGGGAGCTCTGCGGAATGTCTCCTGGGAGTGAGTGTTGATCCTCCCAGGACACGATTGACGTACGGGTAAAGCGCGTCATCGTCTTCCGAAAATATCCGACGGGGACTCGGCTCTTTATGGCGCTATACGGCGCCTGCGCCTGCCGTGTAGAGCTGACTGCGCAGGTGCCGTAAAGTGCCGAATCCCCCTAGGATATTTTCGGAAGGCGATGACACGCTTTACCCGCACGTCAATCATCTATGCGTCGTATAAGGCATTGTACACACGACCAGACATGTCCGATGAAAACGGTTTGCGGACCGTTTTCATCGGACATGTCTGCTGGGAGGTTTTGGGTCTGATGTGTGTACACACCATCAGACCAAATTCCCCGCGGACAGAAAACGCGGTGAAGTGGCGGCGACGATAACGTGGTGACGTGTGCGAACCAGGAAGTTCAATGCTTCCACGCATGCGACGAATCACTTCGACGCATGCGAGGGATTTCGGTCCGATGGTTAGGTGTACTAACCATCGGACATGTCCGACGGACAGGTTTCCACCGGACAAGTTTCTTAGCATGTTAAGAAACTTTTGTCCGCTGGAAACCTGTCCGCTAGGCCGGAAAACTGTCCGCTAGGCCCTACACACGGTCGGACATGTCCGCGGACCAGTTTCAGCGGACATGTTCGGTCGTGTGTACAAGGCCTTAGGAATGCCTACTCCCCGGGGAGCGAGAACCCGGAAGCCGGGTGAAACGAACGACAAAATGTAAGTAAAGCGGGAAAAAAAAAATCCAGCATACTGATGATGTCAGCAGTATGCTGGATGTAACTGTATATCGATGTTTTAGGGTGAACCCCCGCTTTAACCACTTAACCCCCAGACCATATTGCTGGTCAAAGACCAGAGCACTTTTTGCGATTCCGCACTGCGTCGCTTTAACTGACAATTGCGCGGTCGTGCGGCGTGGCTCCCAAACAAAATTGGCGTATTTTTTTCCTCACAAATAGAGCTTTCTTTTGGTGGTATTTGATCACCTCTGTGGTTCTTAGTTTTTGCGCTATAAACAAAAATAGAGCGACGATTTTGAAAAAAATGAATATTTTTTACATTTTGCTATAATAAATATCCCCCAAAAATATATATAAAAAAAAAATGTTTTCCTCAGTTTAGACCGATACGTATTCTTCTACATATTTTTCATAAAAGAAAAATAAGCGTTTGATTGGTTCGCGCAAAAGTTATAGCGTTTACAAAATAGGGGGTATTTTTATGGCATTTTTATTAATATATTTTTTTTTTACTAGTAATGGCGGCGATCAGCGATTTTTTTTTTTTTTTCTTTTCTTTTTTCTGTGCGGATTTTTCAGCGATTTTTTTTTCGGTACTGCGACATTATGGCGGACACTTTGGACACTTTTGACACATTTTTGGGACTATTGGCATTTTTATAGCGATCAGGGCTATAAAAATGCATTGGATTACTATAAAAATGCCACTGGCAGTGAAGGGGTTAACACTAGGGGGCGGGGAAGGGGTTAAGTTTGTTCCCTGGGTGTGTTCTAACTGTAAGGGGGGTGGAACTGACATGGGGAAATTACTGATCTTCTGTTCATACATTGTATAAACAGAAGATCAGCATTTCTCTCTCTGACAGGACTGGGAGCTGTGTGTTTACACACACCGCTCCCGGTCCTCGCTCTGTAACGAGCGATCGCGTGTGCCCGGCGGAGATCCCACCCTCCGGGCGCACGCATGGTAGGTTGGGGGCCAGCGGGGGGCACGCATGCGCCCCTAGTGGCCTGCGCGAGAACCGACCTATAGCTACGGGCTCTCGCGCAGGGGAGCCGACCTGCCGCCGTAAAACAACGGCGGCTGGTCGGCAACCAGTTAAGCTGAATTCCAGGAAGATATAAAATATACAAAATATTTCAGCTAAATTTCCTTTTAATGTATTATTTAACCATTTGACCTCCGGAAGGTTTTGCCGCCCTTCATGACCAGGCCATTTTTTGCAATACGGCACTCCGTTAGTGTCAGGTGTCCCGTGGCCAGGTGACAAATGCACCCCGATGGAGACAGGGGTGCTTAGTATCCTTTCCCTACTGTACTTTTGCCCTCAGAAAAGATGGGTTTTGAGTTTTTTTTCTGAAGGCCAGGTGATTCACCTCCAACCGGATGCTGGTTGGTAGAGTGTTCCATAGTCTAGGTCCTTGGATTCCAAATCTTCGTTCTCCTTTGGACTTGTATCTGGCTTTGGGTATCTGGAGTAGATTTTGGTTGGTGGATCGCAGAACGCGATTGGGGTTGTGAGCTTTTAGTTTTTCGCATAGATATTGGGGGGCATTTCCTTGAACACACTTATGTGTCAGACAGAGTTAGGTAGATTCAGGTAGAGTTAGGCCGGCTTATCAGTAGATAAGCCGACCTAACTCAGAATCTACGCCGACTTATGTTTAAGCGTATGCTCAAACAGAGATATACTTAAACATATCTAAGATACGACGGCTTGCGCCGTCCTATCTTAGATAGCAATATTTTGGATGGCCGCTAGGTGTCGCTTCCATTGCGGTCGGCGTAGAATATGTAAATGAGGAGATACGCCGATTCACAAACGTACGCCCGGCCGACGCAGTACTTTTACGCCGTTTACGTAAGAGATAGGCTGCGTAAAGTTAGAGCTAGGCCCTATTGGAATAGTAATGTCAAGTATGGCCGCCGTTCCCGCGTCGAAATCCTAATTTTTTACGTCGTTTGCGTAAGTCATCAGTGAATCGGGATTTACGTGGTTTACGTCAAAATCAATAGGCCCGTGCGGCGTACTTAGCCGCAATGCACACTGGGAAATGTAGGCGCCCGGCGCATGCGCAGTTCGCAAATTAACATACAACACGCCCCCCTCAAACACATTTGAATTGGGCGCCCTTACGCCCGCCGATTTAGGCTACGCCGCGGTAACTTAGGAAGTAAGTACATTGTGAATCATGTACTTGCCTAGCTAACTTACGGCGACGTAGCTTAAATGCCTTAAGCTACCCCGCCGCAAAGTTAGGCATAGGTACCTGAATCTACCTAATAGCCTTAAAAGTGATTCTGTCTTTTACTGGCAACCAATGAAGGGATCTCAGTGAAGGTGAGATTGATTCCCATGTTTTTTTCCCAGTCATGAAACGAGCGGCAAAAACAAAAAACCACAGAGGTGATCAAATACCACCAAAAGAAAGCTCTATTTGTGGGGGAAAAAAGGATGCCAATTTTGTTTGGGAGCCACGTCGCACGACCGCGCAATTGTCAGTTAAAGCGACGCAGTGCCGAATCGCAAAAAGTGGCCCGGTCATTGACCAGCAATATGGTCCGGGGGTTGAAGTGGTTAAAGGAACCTATTTACAAAACAAATAAAAAAAAACCTTTACAACCCCTTTAAAAAAAAAAAAAATTTGTGATTTTAACGGAATACTGAGTTTGAGTAGAATGTATGGACCTAAAAAGAAAAAAAAAGCACAATTCTATGTTTTATTCGAGCTGTAGGTCTTCTGTGATGAATAGATCTCGAGAATCGATAATTTGTCAATTTCCTTTTTGCTCGCATTTTTGCACGTTTGATAAGTTTGACCTTCAGAGTATCGCACAGCTCAGGAATCCAGACATTCTCAATCGATAATATGTGATCGTTCCCTTCAGACTGGATGGATGTCCATGCATTTGTACAGATCAATTTAAAGAAATACAGTTTGTCATTTTTACCTAATTTTCCAATCACGTTGGTTGGGTAAAACGAAGCACTCTTCGCTATTCATCCACTTTTTCTTTTTTTTTTTCTTTGGGAACAAATCAATACAGAATAAAGGATAAATGACCTGTTCCCAATGGCCCAAGCAAGCCTTGACAAAGCACGTGAATTCATAGAAGGTGTAGACGACATGGACTGCGTATTGCTGACTGACAATCGATGAATATTGGGACCTGAATGCAAAATATTTTTCAGCGATCATGGAGCCAATTTCCCATCAACTGGAGAATACTAGCTAGATTCAGGATGGAGAGCGCATACTTGCGGGGCGTAGCTTATGGCATTTAGGCTACGCCGCCGTAAGTTAGCGAGGCAAGTACATGATTCACAATGTACTTGCCTGCTAAGTTACAGCGGCGTAGCCTAAAGCGGGCGGGCGTAAGGGCGCCTAATTCAAAATAGGCTGATTTATGTTAATTTTGGTTGACCTGATGTTTTTGACGTTTTTTGTGAACGACTCATGCGCCTTACGCCTACATTTCCCAGTGTGCATTGCGGCAACGTACGCCGCACGGGCCTATTGATTTTGACGTGGACGTAAATGACGTAAATCCCTACTCACGGACGACTTACGCAAACAACGTAGAAATTTCGAATTTCGACGCGGGAACGGCGGCCATACTTTAACATTACTATTCCAACTATATGTTGGAATAACTTTAGGCCTGATAAAGCGTTACGTAAACGGCATAAATGTACTGCGTCGGCCGGACGTACGTTCGTGAATAGGCGTATCTACTGATTTACATATTCTACGCCGACCGCAATGGAAGCGCCACCTAGCGGTCAGCCTAAATATTGCAACCTAAGATAGGACGGCGCAAGCCGTCGTATCTTAGATATGTTTAAGCGTATCTCTGATTGAGAATACACTTAAACCTAGGTCGGCGCAGATTCTGAGTTAGGTCGGCGTATCTACTGATACGCCGACCTAACTCTACCTGAATCTAGCTATACATGCTCAGGTAGAGGCCATCGGTAATGAATGCATTTAGGCAACTTCTACAACATTTCCATATAGTCAATCTAATTTGCAAATCAGATACAGTGCCTTGAAAAAGTATTCATACCCCTTGAAATTTTCCACATTTTGTCACGTTACAACCAAAAATATAAATGTATCTTATTGGGATTTTATGTGATAGACCAACACAAAGTGGCACATAATTGTGAAGTGGAAAGGAAAATTAAAAATGTTTTACAAATAAATATGGGAAAAGTGTACATTCGTATTCAGCCCCCTTTACTCTGATACCCCCAACTAAAATCTAGTGGAACCAATTGCCTTCAGAAGTCACCTTATTAGTAAATGGAGTCCACCTGTGTGTAATATAACCTCTTCCCACCTGGCCTATGGCACTTTGACGGTCAGGAAGTGGTTCAATTATCCTGACTGGACGTCATATGGGTAGGGCAGGGTAGCATGCTGGCGTGCACCTTGGCGGCATGCAGCATGGCAATCGCAAGTGCGGCATGTCGGTCTGACATGCTGCATCACCGATCATGGTAAGAAGCCTCTGACAGAGGCTCAGGCTGTAATCGGCATCCACATAGTTATCCAGGGGACACACAGGGTGTGCGTTCCCTGGTTAACAATGACAGGCGTCTCAGCCAATCTGGTTCTGGTTACCGGTAACCTGATTGGCTGAGGCGTCATCGGGGGAGGGAGAAGACATCAAGGGACGGTGGAAGCAGGATGGCCGACCCCAGAAAGGTAAGTGTCGGCACTTAACAATTAATGGCACAGTGGCTGCATTGGATGGCACAGTGGCTGCATTTGGCATGGCACAGTGGTGAAAATTGATGGGTACAGTGGCGACAATTGATGGGCACAGTGGCTGCGTTTGATGGCATGGCACAGTGGTGACAATTGATGGCACAGTAGCGACAATTGATGGCACAGTGGTGACAATTGATGGCACAGTGGCTGCGTTTGGCACAGTGGCGACAATTGATGGCACAGTGGCGACAATTGATGGCACAGTGGCGACAATTGATGGCACAGTGGCGACAATTGATGGCACAGTGGTGACAATTGATGGCACAGTGGCTGCGTTTGATGGCATGGCACAGTGGTGACAATTAATGGGCACAGTGGCGACAATTGATGGCACAGTGGTGACAATTGATGGCACAGTGGCTGTGTTTGATGGCATGGCACAGTGGTGACAATTGATGGGCACAGTAGCGACAATTGATGGCACACTGGCTGCGTTTGATGGCACAGTGGTGACAATTGATGGGCACAGTGGTGACAATTGATGGGCACAGTGGTCACAATTGATGGCACAGTGGCTGCATCTGATGGCATGGCACAGTGGCGACAATTGATGGCATGGAACAGTGGTGACAATTGATGGCACAGTGGCTTCATTTGATGGGCATGGTGGCTGCATTTGATGGGCACAGTGAGGCTGCAATTGTTTGTTTTCGTTTGCGCCACCCCAAAAATGTTGAGCACCAGCCGCCACTGCTAGCAGCATAAGGATTAAAAGTAGTTCATGTGGATTGAGAAAATTGAGTTCAGCTTTAAAGCTTCAACCTATTACTCATAACCAATGGATAACAAGAAAAGGAAAAGGAAACTCGATAAGCGGATACATTTTCCATGTCATCTCCTGAATTGGATGGCCCAGGAAGACACTCAAATGCCACTTTGAAAAAGCAGAGGCGTCTGTGACCGATGGGTGGGAAGTACAGACAGTAGACACGAATTACGAATAAATAATGTATACGTCTTCATTCTGAAAATATCTCATTCAGAGTTTATAAACCAGAAGAAGTCTCATTTACTAGCTCCCAATGGCAGCATGTTCAATTGGTATTAGTGCTGTTTTACAAGCTAAAGCCGGATCAATACCACTAAAAGGGTCATAAAACTTCCTCTACTAAAAGGGTTGAGGGCTAAATTGGTGTATAGACCTTCAACACTTCCTGGAAAAACAGACGGGCTCCCATAGGTGTCCGTAGCGCTAGAGTGACAGACTCAACACTAACAGGTGATAAAAGGCTGACATGATGCCACCATGAAACAGATTGGCCCATTGGTCTTCATTTATAGTCATTTATTATGTTTTTAGATTATATTCCCGAGCAGTTTTATGTACTTCATAAATGATACTGTGTGTTGTTACATAGTTACATAGTAGGTGAGGTTGGAAAAAAGACACAAGTCCATCAAGTCCAACCTATGTGTGTGATTATATGTCAGTATTACATTGTATATCCCTGTATGTTGCGGTCGTTCAGATGCTTATCTAATAGTTACTTGAAACCATCGATGCCCCCCTGCTGAGACCAACGCCTGTGGAAGGGAATTCCACATCCTTTCCGCTCTAACAGTAAAGAACCCTCTACGTAGGTTGTAAAGATATCATTTTTTTTCCCCCTAAATAGCTTCCTTTCCCTTAGTGCCGTCCTCCTTCACTTACCTCATCCTTCCATTTTGCTTTTAAATGTCCTTATTTCTTCTGAGAAATCCTCACTTCCTGTTCTTCTGTCTGTAACTCCACACAGTAATGTGAGGCTTTCTCCCTGGTGTGGAGAAAGCCTCTTGAGGGGGCAAGCAGGAGTGTCAGGATACGCTCTACTTTGCAGATAGAGAAAGGAGCTGTGTGTTAGTGGGCGTCCTGACCCTCCTGCTCGCCCCCTCCCCCCTCAAGAGGCTTTCTCCACACCAGGGAGAAAGCCTTGCATTAATGTGTGGAGTTACAGACAGAAGAACAGGAAGTGAGGATTTCTCAGAAGAAATAAGGACATTTCAAAGCAAAATGGAAGGACGAGGTAAGTGAAGGAGGATGGCACTAAGGTAAAGGAAGCTATTTAGGGAAAAAAAGTTTTACCTTTACAACCCCTTAAATGTTTACTTAAGGGGATGTGGTGCTGTTTAAGATTCAGATAAGCCTCACAGCCATTACTTTGATAGGCTGTCACTGAAACTGGCCCACTGAGCCATCGGCCCACCGGGTAACTCCCGATGGCCATTAAATGCCTGGTCTAGGGACTAATCTGTGACAAACAATTTTTAACACAACCAAAAACTTCACATTGATTCAGGATTTTATCATTTCTTAACTGGCTTCCCAGTCCAAGAAGTAGATGGTGGCCCTGGATGTTGCCTGAACAAAGATGGTGCCATGATTCTGAAGCGAAAAGCAGAGTGAGGCATTGTTGAGGGAACTCTGTGATGCCCATGAGAGATAATAAATACCTGGAAATGTTATACTGACTATACTGATTCATGCATGGACTGAACAGGAAGATATATATATATATATATATATATATCTGATGCATTTTAACCCTGAAATAGTGGCCTTCAACAGAACATCTGCCTTCTATTCTTACTAATTTACCGTATTTATCTTGCTATAACGCGCCCCGGCGTATATCGCGCACCCCCGAACTTAAAGGAAAATTTCTGGAAAAAATAAAAAAATACTTAGTTTGGATGCCCCTCGTCGGTGTCTTGCCCGTCGTCCATCGCGTCCTGCCCGTCGTCCATCGCGTCCTGCCCGTCGTCCATCGCGTCCATCAGCGGCCTCGTCCGGTCCGGCGTCCTTCTACGGCCATCGTGGTGTCCTCCCCGCTTCCCGCGCTGTGTTTGAACCACTGCGCCGACATATACTGAGCGCAGTACACTCGTGTATAGTTGGGCAGGCTCATCTCCTCTCGCGTAAAGGACGTACAGGACGCACAGGACGTGACCGCGAGAGGAGCCGAGCCTGCCCGAGTGTACTGCGCTCGGTATATGTCGGGGCAGTGGTTCAAACACATCGCGGGAAGTGGGGATCGGCGTATACCGCGCACCCACGATTTTGCCCTGATTTTTAGGGCAAAAAAGTGCGCGATATACGCCGATTAAATACGGTAATCAGCAGCCATAAGTTCCAAGCAGTAGCAGGAATGTTATCAGGAAATATCCTGAATGCTAACAGTAGACAGGAACTTTACCCCTAAGACTGCACAGCGAGGAATTGTAAGCAGCTGATATTTATTATCTATTAAATATGGACAGCAAATGGCCAATGCTTTAGCTTCCTGTCATGTGATCAATAAAATCCTTCACCTCCCATCGGGTAAACGCCAGAGGACGGGGGAAATTAAAGCTGTGCTGGGATCAATATCCCCGGGATTCGTTACTAAAACAACTTTTTAATCTTAAATTAGGATCTTTGTTAAGCAATAATACTTGTTTTTACGAAAAAAAAAATCATTACACGAGATGTTATTTGTACAATGTAGCTATACTATTATATTATAGAAGAATGCAATTTAATGAGGTCATTTGGTACTACTGTATATGGAAATACTGATACAGCAAAACTACTTGAATTGTTTAAACCACATAAAATGGTTAATTTGTCAATTTTCTATTACATTTTACGTTTTTTTTATTATTTCAATGGTAGCGATACCATTTGGCCTTAGAATCCACGGTTGTTTTTAAAATGTATCTACAGCCAACATTTTTTTTTTTCATTTTGGATTGAGTGCTGAAGGGTTACAACCGACGTCAGATTTTATAGCTGTTTGTGTCCACACTGGGGAAATTCACAATCTCTTTTTGCCCTAGGGGCATTTGTCACCAGCAGGGATGGACTGGCCATTCGGACTACAGGGAGTTTCCCGGTGGGCCGATGGCTCAGTGGGCCGGCTTCAGTGACAGAGGACTGCCGCCCCCCTCTGCTCCTCTGTCTCTCCCTTCCCACAGCACTCACCTCCTCACCCTCCCCGCAGCATTTACCTGGGGGGGAACAGAGAAGCAGGGGGAGGACCAAAGGAGCAGGGGGGACGACAGAGGAGCACGGGGGAGGGGACAGACAGCTGACTCAACAGCTATGGCCTGGGAGTTTCTCACTTCTGCCTAATCTTGTCCCATAAGGGGGGCATGGAACTGATTCTTTGCCCCGGATTAAATAATATCTAGCTTCCCTACTGGTACTGCCTATAAGAGGACCAGTACCAGCCGTTCTACTCTAATAAAAGTAGAATGGCTAGTGGCTAGTGAAGGGGGAGAGGGGAAGTGCGGGAGTTGCTCGGCTGCCATGGGAGAGACCTGTCAAAGTGGGCCAGTCTGGATGAAGTCCAGGGCCAAATTTTTGTCCCAGTCCAGCCCTGGTCACCAGGGTTACAAATGAGGGCGCATCCAAAACGTTTTAGTTGAAAACTGAAGCACCTTACCACTGCTAAGAGGACCAGATACAGTGGGGATCGAAGGTTTGGGCACCCCAGGTAAAAATTTGTATTAATGTGCATAACGAAGCCAAGGAAAGATGGAAAAATCTCCAAAAGGCATCAAATTACAGATTAGACATTCTTATAATATGTCAAAAAAGTTAGATTTTATTTCCATCATTTACACTTTCAAAATTACAGAAAACAAAAAAATGGTGTCTGCAAAAGTTTGGGCACCCTGCAGAATTTATAGCATGCACTGCCCCCTTTGCAAAGCTAAGACCTGCCAGTGTCATGGATTGTTCTCAATCGTCGTTTGGGAAGACCAGGTGATGTCAATCTCAAAGGTTTTAAATGCCCAGACTCATCTGACCTTGCCCCAACAATCAGCACCATGACTTCTTCTAAGCAGTTGTCTAGAAAACTAAAAGTGAAAATAGTTGTCGCTCACAAAGCTGGAGAAGGCTATAAGAAGATAGCAAAGCGTTTTCAGATGTCAATATCCTCTGTTCGGAATGTAATTAAGAAATGGCAGTCATCAGGAACAGTGGAAGCTAAAGCAAGATCTGGAAGACCAAGAAAAATATCAGACAGAACAGCTTGCAGGATTGTGAGAAAAGCAATTCAAAACCCACGTTTGACTGCACGATCCCTCCAGAAATGAGGGATCGTGCAGCCACTGGAGTTGTGGTACACTATTCCACTATAAAGAGATACTTGTACAAATATGGTCTTCATGGAAGAGTCATCAGAAGAAAACCTCTTCTACGTCCTCACCACAAAAATCAGCGTTTGAACTTTGCAAATGAACATATAGACAAGCCTGATGCATTTTGGAAACAAGTTCTGTGGACCGATGAGGTTTAAATAGAACTTTTTGGCCGGAATGAGCAAAGGTACGTTTGGAGAAGAAAGGGCACAGAATTTAATGAAAGGAACCTCTGTCCAACTGTGAAGCATGGGGGTGGATCAATCATGCTTTGGGGTTGTATTGCAGCCAGTGGCACAGGGAACATTTCACAAGTAGAAGGAAACAAGAATATAAAGAATCTTGGCTGGCTACAAAAAGCGTTTACAAGCTGTAATACTTGCCAAAGGGGGCAGTACAAGATATTAACTCTGCAGGGTGCCCAAACTTTTGCAGATGCCATTTTTTTGTTTTCTGTAATTTTGAAAGTGTAAATGATGGAAATAAAATCTAACTTTTTTTTTACATATTATAAGAATGTCTAATCTGTAATTTGATGCCTTTTGGAGATTTTCCTATCTTTCCATGGCTTCGTTATGCACATTAATACAAATTTTTACCTGGGGTGCCCAAACTTTCGATCCCCACTGTACATCTTTATTCCAAAGAGACGCAGGAGGACCATCTAAAAAGTAGACAACACATTTTGGGAGGTCCAAAGTGTCCACTTCATCAGTACTAGAGGCACTTGGACCTCTGAAATGTGTTTGATACTTTGTTTTTCCCATTTTGAAAGGAGTTGTCATGTCTGCCAGGAGACTACAACCGTCCCTCCGATTTCCTGACCGGTAGTCTTGTTATCCCGGTGTCAGGCGAAGGGACGGCTGAGATCTCCTGCAGCCAGGAAATAAGGAACCGCACAGGCAGGTGCAGATAGCCTAACCACAAACAACTTAAAACAACTCATAGTTCGAAGGCTGTAAACAGGAACCTTGGAGGGAAGAGGACGATCCAAGAATGCAGTCAAACAAGCCAGGTAGGGTTGGCAGCAAGATATACCAGGTCCAGGGGAAAATCCAGGAATCATAGTCAAGAACAAGCTAGGCGGGGTCGGCAACGAGACAAGCAAAAGTACAAGGGACAATTCGAGAATCGAGGTCAAGAACGAGCTAAGTCAGAAACCGAAACTAAGAGCATCCACAAACAGCATAAACCGAAACCTATCCTAAGGCAAGGACAGGAAGGGGAAGTGGGAATATATAGGGACACTAATGAGAAGACTGATGACAGCTGGTCCCAGGGTGGAGCAAACAAAAAGAACATAACTAGGATGCTAACATAAAACCAGCTTACTGGTGGTTCAGGACATATGAAAACCATCTAAGAACACCAGGCCCTGGGATCAAATCCCTGCCACGGCATGACAGGAGTGGTGAAGGGCTAGAACTGATGTCAAATTGTAATACTGTTTGTATCTACACTGCTGATTTTTACCTTTTTCTATTGCCTCGTTTCCACTGAACCGATCAGTTCGGTACGGTATGCTATTTTGGGTGTTTCCATTATGAAAGTGTGCCATAAAACCGAACCGTACCGCACCATTCTGGGTCCTGCTTCAGATGTGGGGGCCATAGAAAATGGAACGGTTCAGTTAGGGCGGAGCTACAATACATTCCACTGATTGGTGGACACGCTAGGCATTTTTTCTAAACCCTGTATGGCCGCCCCCCCGATGGTCCGACTTGCAGTGGAAATGCTCACCAGAATAGACCGGACCATTCTAAGCGTTACAAACTGTACCGACCCGAACCGTTCCGCTCAGTGGAAACGAGGCATATTTGTCCTTGGGAGAATAGCCACCAGGGTTGAAAATAAGGAAACATCTAACACTTTTTAGTTGAAAATTAAAGCGTCACATCACAGCTAAGAGGACCAGATAGAACTTTATTTCCAATAAACCCAAAAACTATCCAACGCATGTCATGGGCCCAGCACTGGATAACAGCGATGCTCTTGGACATGCTCTTGGCACTCTGTTCCTGTAGTATCCTTTGGGATGTCCTAATATAGGATCTTGGATCATCATAGTGGTGTGCAGCCATTTCTTCTATTTCTGTGCTATTACACAGACTAGGCTCATGGTACTCCAAGATTGAGTGCCACCCACAGGAATGCCATTCAGTACAAAGAAAAGGATCATTAGGACTTAAGGAGTAGAAATTATGTTACTGGAGCAGTCAAAAGACTGCAGGATTAAGATCTCACTTGCATAAGCATTGCCATCTCTTTGAAAAATACAATTGAGAGTCAGGGAGGGGTTGATGAATCTACTTTAACGCATGCATTGCACTTTGTTGTAGGGTGGTTGAGGCATAGCCCCATACGACAAGGGACATCATTTTTTGTCATGCCATGAAACAAAGTATCACAGCCATGGCAAGTATCAACCATGGGTGTCCGCAGAACTTTTTTTGGGGTGGGGCATCATTTTAAGGTCAACCATGCTCCACCCCTTTACGACAATGTCATCACAGTCAGACGTAATACAGGAGATGGTCAGAGACTGCAGACAAATTACATATACATTTCACCCCTTACACCCAGATACATTACATCCTAATACACACATATTACACCAAGATACATTACACCCCCCCCATACACACACAATCATTAGTAAGGAGAACTCCCCTCCAATCAATTTCTATATTGCAAGCTTCAGACGACATTAGAGAGAATTAAATGGATTACTAACCCCATAAAAGGCAGATGCAAGGCTCCAACAACTGCTGCACATGGCAAGCAGCTCAGATGAGGCTGGGGCCCCATGCAGTGGGTGTTCTCTGGGCCCCTATCTAGAAGGGAGCACTGGGCCTCTCACACATGCCTAGGCAGAGCACACACAGCCTAGGAGAGGAGGAGACTCCCGGCCCTGGGACATTTAGCGTGGCACCCCCGATTCATATGCACGCTTGCCTATAGGTAGCACCAGCCCTGCCAGAGGGGGGCACGTGACCCCCCTTGCCCCTACCTGCAGACGCTCATGGTATCAACCCAGTTTGGCTGCCTTTGCAGCTTGGGGGGTTAGTTGGGGGGTACTTAACATGTGGCTCAATTACCCGTATAAACGTAGCCTAAAAGTTTGTACAAAGCAATTTAAAAAAATGGCGATTGACTGGTGTCATGGATATGCAGTAATGTTTGTCTGTCAGCTTACCTCCTCCATGTGTTCACCTTAGAGGCCAGTCACTCTGACCTGGCTGCCTAAATAATCTCTCCTCTAGCAAGGCTTCACCCCAGGACTTATCAACGGTGTTTGTTTAGCTATTGTGTGTTTGGTTTCCTGTTTCCTGCTTGCCGTGTGCTCTACGTTTGTCTCCGTTACCAATCTTGGCGTGTCCCCGACCCTCCCCGCTTGCTTGTGACCCTGATCTTTGGCGCGTTCTCGACTACCCCTGCCTGCTTGTGAACCTTGACCTTTGGCTTATTCACCGTTATCCTTGTTTGCTTATCCTCCAATAGAATACCGTGAGCTGGAAGACCCTAGGGGCCGCGACCTGGAGTCAGCTGCAGCAAAGTCCATCCTCACCACTAGAGGCTCTGGTGAACACCAGCTGGCTCTTAGACTCCGCGCCCTGGGGAATCTCACGTTCTAGCTCCCTGTGGGATCCGTGTTGGTGCCCCAGTGCACCTGCCTTCCCACACCACCCAAGGTTCCAACTGCAGCAGTCAGCCGTAGGGTCTACGATCATAGCGGTGCATTCCTGACCCAACGGTGTGCATCTGTCACCCTGGCCTCAGGTGACCTGACAACTGGGCTTTATAGAGAATGGGAGGTGCATAGAAAAAGAAATGCTACTCTTATAAACTTGCCTTCAGTATGGCTCATTACAACAGCTCAAACATTTAAAAAAATTGAAAAGCCAAAACTGCAAGCTAATATGAGATACACAATTTGCAGTTAAACAAGCAAAACAAATAAAATAAAAATATTGGACAGCTAAATCTTCCCCGGGTTTTTGGGATTTAACAACCGCTCTTTTTCTATGGCACCTCTTTAGGCTGGCAGTAATTAAAGTGTCACAGTTTGAAATGTTTGGAGCCATGACATGATGAAGGGAGAGGCGTTCACGCAGCTTGTCGAGAGGAAAGAAAAACAGTTTTCATGTTTGGAGAAGATCTGACATTGGCCGGTGGTGATGGACACTGCTGAGACAAGGGAGGCTGGGGCTTTGTAAAAGGCAACTTGCGATTTCAGAAGGTTTGCCAGGACGTGCCCCACAGTTAAGACTCCAAAAAGCTTGAATACTTACTGGGCTGTTTTACAATGGCAGTTAGAGTTCTGTGCCTTATCACAGCCATGGTGGGAGTCGTATGATTGTGCGGAACCTGCTATTGACTAAATTAAAGCTGATAAATCACAGGACATGGGAAGGGATGAGGGTGAGCGGGATGGCAGAGGGCCAATCAACAAGGAGGACAGAGCAAGCGGGTTCTCTCTGAAGACTGCTGCTTGAATCTTCTTAGCCGGTAGGAGAAAAAACTTAGAGCGAGCGACGCCACAGTCCGGTCAAAATTAAGAATTTTGCAATTAGCGGTCTAATTTCCATTTTTACTTTGTACGGTGCCATGGGAGACGATAACGATGTATAAATAAAATTAATCCTGGCATTCAGTTTCTGCAGCTGGCTGTACCATTTGATAATTCTATAATATTGCTATTATCTTTCGCTTTATATAAGCTTGTCAGGCTGCAAATATGTTGACTGCCATTGTTGAGACGGTCGGAGGTCAATTGAAGTTTGACGGATTCTGGTCTGTCAACCAACTGATCTCATGCACTCAGGGCCGCCATCAGGGGGCTACAGGCATTACACCTGTAAGAGGCCCGATGGTCACCCGTTTTTTTCATTTGACCCCCCCCTTTAGCAACTCGTTTGACCCCCCCCTTTTTAATTTTTTTTTTCGTCTTACTTTAACGACTCACTGGAGGAGAGAAAAGAGAAGACTTGAGTTGACTTTGTTTTGTTCGTCAGCACCAAGCCCCCTGTCCCGCTTATCTCGTGGCAGGAGAGAGAAGAGACTGACACTTTACCACAACCACCACCCCCCTCCCCGCTTATCATCTCATGGCAGGAGAGAGGAGGACCCTGCTCCAGGGGGGCCCTGCCTAAAGCTGTGTAAGGGGCCCCAAAAATTGTGATGGATGAACCGAGCAAAGTTATAGGCCCTGATTCACAGACATCGGCGCACATTGATGCCGCCGTAGCGTATCTCCTGTACGCTACGCCGACGCAGCGCAGAGAGGCAAGCACTGAATTCACAAAGCCAGTGCTCCCAAAACTGCGCTGGGTTTCCTAGGCGTAAGCCAGCGTAGGTGGAAGTGGGCGTGAGCCATGCAAATGAGGCGTGACCCCATGCAAATGATAGGCCGAGCACCAGACAGATACGTATAACGAACGGCGCATGCGCCGTCCCGTTGACGCTTCCCAGTGCGCATGCTCAGAATCACGTCAGAACTACTCCCTAAGAAACGTCGGATCACTGCCTACGGCGTGAACGTAACCTACGCCTAGTCATATTCACGTCCAACGTAAAGTACGCCGGCTTGTGTTCCCTGGTGCAGCCCTTTGCATGGATGCTGCTGAGTTACACCTCCTTTATGGGGCATAACTTTACGATATACTTATAACTTACACGCACTTGCGTCGGGCGCACATACGTTCATGAATCGCCATATCTCCCTCATTTGCATATTTGAATGGAAAATCAATGGGAGCGCCAAATGCGTCCAGCGTAAATATGCGCCCACTCTACGCCGGCGTAGGCAAGTTACGTCGGTGGAGGGAAGCCTGTTTTTAGGCGTATCTGAGTATGTGGGCCCGGCGCACAGATACGACGGCGCACATTTGCACTTACGCGGCGTATCTGGAGATACGTCGGCGCAAGTGCTTTGTGAATCCGGGCTATAGTCTACATGCTGTGAATTTACTTACATATGTAGTTTGTTCTCCTGGTTTCTGTCACTATTTGATCAATGGGGTGAAGCTGTCTGGGCACGGCGGTAGGGAGGAGGGGGGGGGGGAGTCAATGCTATGACTAATTTGGGTTTTTGTGGCAGTTTCAGCATCAACTTTTGCATTCTGTAAACAGCACAGTTGTATTGAGCCAACACTTCTGTCCTAACCTCATTAGACATGCTCACACTGAAAAATTTCATTTTGGAATTTCCTTTTCGTCCGAAAAATAAATTTATTTAGTTACTCCCGAAATTAGTTTTTATTTATTATGTTGCGTTAAAAAATGCATTCTTCCGAAAATCTAAATTAATTAGGTTAAATCTGTCATTGAAGGCTTATGGTGTCTGTCGAATGTTCTAAGAAGATTCGATGGAGCAGCTAAACTGTACGACTTGTAGGCGGTCGAATGTTCCGCCTACAAGCTATAGAAGAATTCTAATGTTGTATGACACTACAGGGTGGGCCATTTATATGGATACACCAAAAACAAAAGTTGGATTCAAAATGGCCGACTTCAAAATGGCCGCCATGGTCACCACCCATCTTGAAAAGTTTCCCCCCTTACATATACTAATGTGCCACAAACAACAAAGTTAATATCACCAACCATTCCCATTTTATTAAGGTATATCCATATAAATGGCCCACCCTGTAGTAATAATTATATTTATAAATTATTATTACTAGTCAACCAACATTTAAATTCTTCTATAGCCTATGGGCCGAGAATTTGACTGTAAATGTACGATCGCGGCGTTGTATAGTTTAGCTGTTTGTCGAATCTTCTTAGAACTTTCGACAGACACCATAAGCCTTCAATAACAGATTCGACGTTTGTACGTTTTCGCTGCTTCGTCGAATCTTCGTTGTTCATGTCGAATGGTCTACCCCAACACTGTCTCTATAATGTCGAATCTTTCCTCTCTATGTAGAATAATCTCGGACTAATAGAGTGAAGGTTAGGCACATTCGACCGCAGGTCCGATAGACACAGATCGCTATTGTCAGCGTCATGTCGAATCTCTTATCTATATCGAACTGTTGTAGCAACAAAAACGAAAATAAAGCATTTTTTATGTCGGAGCTTTCGGATTTCGGTAACGAAAATACCAGAAATTCGGACGAAAATGCATTCGGACATAAACGAACGCACATGTCTAAACCTCTTGTCATGATTTAGCCTGCAGTTTCCTGCCTGTGTAATTCTTACCTCCTTGCTGCAGTGCTTCCCCTAGTCCTTTGATTCCTCACCTATGTAGGTTTTATTATTTCCTTTCCCTTCCATCACTTCCTGACCCACCTCTGTTTGTTTCCCTATATAACACATGCTCAGTGCAGCTCACATTGTTGGAGCAACTTCCTAGTTCTTTGAGCTCCTGTTTGCCTACTATTATGTGTATTCAGCAGTGGCCGCCCATCTATTAGGGGCACCGGAGCGCTGCCCCCTCTATCCAAGGCTGCCACCCCTATGCCCTTTCCAGTCCACGGCCGCCACCCCCTATTCATGCATCCGGCCCCTTTCCTGAAGGGCCTGGTATGGAATGGAAACCTATTCGGTTTTTAAGAATTTTTATGTATATTGCAGAGATCCGACAATTCATTACAGCCGCAAGCAATTTTAAATACCGTATTTATTGGGGTATACCGCGCTCCCACGTATAGCGCGCACCCCTAAATTTGCCCAGAAATTCCTGTGAAAAAAAAGATTTTTGTACTTACAGTTTGGTGTCTTGCACGGCGGCCTCGTCGGGTCCGGCGTCCGTCCGCGGCTTCAGGTGTCCTCTTCGTCGGGTCCGGCGTCCTTCTGCGGCGTCCTCCTCGCTTGTTTCCCGCTTTCCCGCGCCGAGTTTGAATACCGCGCCGGCATATACCGAGCGCAGTACACTCGGGCAGGCTCGGCTACTGTCGCGCTCACGTCCTGTACGTCCAGGACGTGAGCGCGGGCGGAGCCGAGACTGCCCGACTATACACGAGTGTACTGCGCTCGGTATATGCCGGCGCAGTATTCAAACTCGGCGCGGGTATCGGCGTATATGGCGCACCCACGATTTTGCCCTGCTTTTCAGGGCAAAAAAGTGCGCGGTATACGCCGATAAATACGGTATATTGCAGTGATCCGACAATTCATTACAGCCGCAAGCAATTTTAAATTATTTTTTTTTCTTTTAAAATGTAATTTTGCTGCGGGACTTTTCTAAACATGGGAAAAATGTGCCACTTTACAGGCATATTATAGTCACCCCCCCAGGCATAATATTTAAAGGAATATTTCACTTTTATTGTTTCACTTTCTGCTGCTCGATAAAAAAAACTTTTCTTTTGCATTGATACATGTCCCCTGGGGCAGGACCCAGGTCCCCAAACCCTTTTTATGGCAATAACTTGCATATAAGACTTTAAAATTAGCACTTTTTAGACTTTTAACGTTTGTGTCCCATAGACTTTGACGGTGTTCGAACAATTTTTTTGCCTGTTCGCATGTTCTGCTGAGAACCGAACCCTTGGGGTGTTCTGCTCATTCCTTCAAATAAAACTGTACTTTTTTTTGTGGATAGCGTGATTTTTTATTTTTTTTTGCAAGACAATATACCAAAATAAAGCCTTGTTTTTCCTTAAAAAATGTTTGCATTACTTTGTTATTTTAGGAAAAGCAGTGACATACTGATGGATAAATAAGTCCAAAGCAGAAATATAAAAATTGCTTTGACCATAGGGGGTGTACAGGTGTGACAACTGAACTGGTTAAGTAAATGTCACTCAGTTAAGGTTTAAATCTTAATATCACCATTCTTAAATGCCATACATCTTCCTTTGCCAAGGAATGTTCACCTTTCCCGCCCTCCCCATTTTTCAGCATATTGTTGACCCCAATACTGCAGGTGCACATAATATTTTATTAATGCGTTTTAACAAGAAAAAATAAATAATAAAAAAGCATGTACATCTGCAATAAAACTTAGATTTTTAGATTTATGCGCCCAGATTCAGAAAGGACATACGACGGCGTATCTCCAGATACGCCGTCGTATGTCCGAATGAGCGCCGGCGTATCTATGCGACTGATTCTTAGAATCAGTTGCACGTGAATTCGGCCAAGATACGACTGACGTAAGTCTCCTACGCCGTCGTATCTTGGGTGCATATTTACGCTGGACGCTAGGGGCGCTTCCGTATATTTCCGCGTTGAATATGCAAATGAGGTAGATACGTTGATTCAGAAACGTACTTGAGCCCGTCGGATTTAGCTACGCCGTTTACGTAAGGCGTCGGTCCGGCGTAATTTTACCCCTCATAAAGCAGGGGTAAGTCATGTAAAGGTATGGACGTCGGAACAGCGTCGTATTTTATGTCGTTTGCGTAAGTCGTACGTGAATGGGGATGGGCGTAGGTTACTTTCACGTCGACTAAGCATTGAGCCGGCGTAACTTGGGGAGAAAATTTGACGTGATGCTGAGCATGCGCCGTTGGTTAGGTGCGTCATTTACATGGGGTCACGATTCATTTCCATACAACACGCCCCCTACCAGCCTACTTTGAATTACGCGGGCTTACGCCGGCCCATTTACGCTATGCCGCCGTAACTTAGGGCGCAAGTTCTTTGTGAATACGGTACTCGCCTCTCTAAGTTACAGCGGAGTATCGTATATGAGATGCGCTACGCTCGCCTAAACTTAAGCCATTCTTTCTGAATCTGGCCCATTTAGTTAGTGGCAGCACATACAGTATATGTAAAAAATAAAAAAAATAGTGTATATATGTAAATGGAAGTTTATCATTAGTGCAGTGATCAAAGAAACATGAGGAAGGAATGCCTGACCCCTGAGATTCCAGTCCATGAAATCTAAAATGTGACCTATTATTTAGCTGTAGCATTGCGATGTGTAAATAATTATGCTTGATCTATCTATCATTCTATCTAGATATATATGTCTATATATATTGCTCAAAACAATTAAAGGAACACTTTGAAAACATATCAGATCTCAACAGGCAAAAATCTCATGCTGGATATCTATACTGGTATAGACTCGGTAATGTGTTGGGATCTATACTGGTATGGACTGGGTGATGTGTTAGGATCTATACTGGTATGGACTGGGTGATGTGTTGGGATCTATACTGGTATGGACTGGGTAATGTGTAAGGATCTATACTGGTATGGACTGGGTAATGTGTTTGGAACTATACTGGTATGGACTGGGTAATGTGTTGGGATCTATACTGGTATGGACTGGGTGATGTGTTAGGATCTATACTGGTATGGACTGGGTGATGTGTTGGGATCTATACTGGTATGGACTGGGTAATGTGTTGGGATCTATACTGGTATGGACTGGGTGATGTGTTAGGATATATACTGGTATGGACTGGGTGATGTGTTGGGATCTTTACTGGTATGGACTGGGTGATGTGTTGGGATCTATACTGGTATGGACTGGGTAATGTGTTAGGAACTATACTGGTATGGACTGGGTGATGTGTTAGGATCTATACTGGTATGGACTGGGTAATGTGTTAGGAATGAAAGGATGGCACGTCATTTGATGGAAATGAAAATGATCCACCTACAGAGGGCTGAATTCAAAGACACCCCGAAAATCAAAAAGGAAAAAATTATGCAGCAAGCTCGTCTATTTTGCTGAAATTTCATTGCAACAACTCAAAATGGTCGTCAGTAGTTTGTGTGGCCCCCAAGTGCTTGTATGCATGTCTGACAACATCCGGGCATGCTCCTAATGAGACGACGGATGGTGTCCTGGGGTATTTCCTCCCAGATCCGGACCAGAGCATCACTGAGCTCCTGAACAAACTGAGGTGCAACCTGGCGGCACCGGATGGACCGAAACATAATGTCCCAGAGGTGTTCTTTTTGGATTTAGGTCAGGTGAGCGTGAGGGCCATTCAATGGTATCAATTCCTTCATCCTCCAGGAACTGGCTGCATGCTCTCGCCACATGAGGCCGGGCATTGTCGTGCACCAGGAGGAACCCAGGACCCACTGCACCAGTTTAGGGTCTGACAATGGGTCCAAGGATTTCATTCAGATACCAAATGGCAGTCAGGATGCCATTGTGTAGCCTGTAGAGGTCTGTGCGTCCCTCCATGGAGATGCCTCTCCAGACCATCACTGACCCACCAACAAACCAGTCATGCTGAACGATGTTACAGGCAGCATAAAGTTCTCCGGGGCTTCTCCAGACCCTTTCACGTCTGTCACATATGCTCAGGGTGAACCTGCTCTCATCTGTGAAAAGCATGGGGCACCAGTGGCAGACCTGCCAATTCTGGTGTACAATGGAAAATGCCAATCGAGTTCCACAGTGTCCGGCAGTGAGCACAGAGCACACTAGAGGACGTCGGGCCCTCAGGCCACCCCCATGAAGTCTGTTTCTGATTGTTTGGTCAGAGAAATTCACACCAGTGGCCTGCTGGAGGTCATTTTGTAGGGCTCTGGCAGTGCTTATCCTGTTCCTCCTTGCACAAAGGAGCAGATACCGGTCCTGCTTATGGGTTAGGGACCTTTTTAAGGGTCTGTCCAGCTCTCCTAGAGTAACTGTCTGTCTCCTGGAATCTCCTCCATGCTCGTGAGGCTGTGCTGGGAGACACGGCAAACCTTCTGGCAATGACACGTATTGATGTGTCATCCTGGAGGAGTTGGACTGCCTGTGCAACCTTTATAGTGTCCAGGTATCGCCTCATGCTACCAGTAGTGACACTGACTCTAGACAAATGCAAAACTAGTGAAAAACAGTCAGAAAAGATGAGTAGGGAAAAAAATGTCAGACACCTCCACCTGAAAAAACATTCCTGTTTTGGAGGTCATCTCATTGTTGCCCATCTAGTGCACCTGTTGTTAACTTCAATTAACAGTGAAGCAGCTGAAACTGATTAACAAACCCTCTGTATACACCCCACCCCCTCTGTATACACCCCACCCCCTCTGTATACACCCCTCCCCTCTGTATACACCCCTCCCCCTCTGTATACACCCCTCCCCCTCTGTATACAGCCCTCCACCTATGTCTACACCCCTCCCCCTCTGTATACACCCCTCCCCCTCTGTATACACCCCTCCCCCTCTGTATACCCCCCCCCCCCTCTGTATACACCCCTCCCCCTCTGCTACTTAACTGACAAGATCAATATCCCAGGAGTTCTGATTCAAAAGTGTTCCTTTAATTTTTTTGAGCAGTGTAAAAGTGGTAAAGCCATGATCATCATGTTCTCTAAGCACATTTCCTTGTAGCCCAATAGACTTGCATTGTTAGAAGAAGTAGCAAATGATTGTTCAGCACTGTAAGGTAGGAAGCAAAGAGGTTGGTTTACAATAAGTGGAGAGTGCAAAATCTGGTGCAGCTTGGCATGGTAACCAATCAGCTTCCAGGTTTTATTGTCAAAGCTTAACTGAACAAGCTGAAGTTAGAAGCTGATTGGCTAATTAGTGTTGAGCAGAATACGCCATATTCGATTTAGCGATATATCACGAATATATAGCCGAATATTCGAGAAATATTCGCTAAATTCGAATATTCATGATATTTTATCGAAATGAAATTTTTGCGAAATTTCGCTATTGCGAATGCGAAAATAATTGCGAAATTTCGACAACAGCGGAAGGAGCACTCTGATTGGCTCAGAATATTTGTGATATTTTGCACTCTGATTGGCTCAGAATATTTGTGATATTTTGCACTCTGATTGGCTCAGAATATTCGTGATATTGTATCGAAATTTCGCAAAATGCGAATGCGATATTGATGGCGAAATTTCGGAAGGAGCACTCTGATTGGCTCAGAATATTCGTGATATTTTACAATACAAAATAATTGCGAAATTTCGACAAATGCGGAAGGAGCACTCTGATTGGCTCAGAATATTCGTGATATTTTACAATACAAAATAAAAAGTGTTTTGCATTGGTGGTGATTCTTTACTCTATCCATCTGTCACAGCCGTTTGTCAATCAAACACCTTGTAGATTGAACACGTTCATGCTGCATGCTTTGGACTTTTTTTCACTTCACATATCAAAGACATTTTTATGAAAGATTATTTTTCTATTATTGGGACTATATTTCTTTATATATTTGTTTCACTGTGTATTTCACAAGTTATTTGCGCTTGCTTATTTTATAATTTGCCCACATGTCTTGTCACTAGACATATTTTTTATTCTTGTAGAGCGACTCCATTTTCTGTCTTGTATTAATTTATGTTGTATAACATTTTTGAGTTGCTGCTGTATTCTCCCCTTTTTTTAAGGTATGCGCAATTTTTTCCTTCTTACAAAAAAAAATAATATCAAACATACAAATATTCATAACAGAAACATACACAAAGCCCCCCCCTTTTGCATCAGACACAATCAGAGTTCTCCTACCACAGTTATCGAAAATTCGCAATCATTTTCGCATTCGCATTAGCGAAATTTCGCAATTTTTTTTTTTTTATATTCGGCAACATAAAAGGATCGCCTCAGCTTAGCTACTCGGCCCAGGGTCTCTAATCATACCAGCAATGCTTTTAGACGTCGATAGGATGTGATCTGTTTTAAAAATAAAATTGAAAAAATGCGAATATTCGAAATTGCGAATATTCACCGCGAAATTCGAAATATATCGCGAATACTCGAATATGCCATATTCAAGCCGAATATTCGCAATACGAATATTCGTGAGCAACACTATTGGCTATCATGCACAGCTACACCAGATTTTTCACTCCACTACCAATAAGTGCCCAGCAGTGCCCCAATAATAAATACTGCCAGTGCCCACCACAGTGCCAATCAGTGCCCAGCAGTAACACCTGTCAGTAACTAATCAGTACCTCATGATCAGTGCTGCCCATCACAGCCACCTGTCAGTGCCCATCACAGCCACCTGTCAGTGCCCATCACAGCCGCCTGTCAGTGCCCATCACAGCCGCCTGTCAGTATCCATCAGTGGTGCATATCAGTGCCTTATCATCAGTGCCCATCAGTGACACCTTATCAGTGCCAACTCATCAGTGCCCGTCAGTGAAGGGGAAAACAACATTTTATGATAGAAACTGATGTCGCGTACACACGACCTTTTTTAATGTCATGGAAAAAACTTTGTTTTTCTCAACGTGATTCCTCTCAAGCCTGCCTTGCCTACACACGATCGTGAAAAAAAATGCTTGAGAAAAGCGCGGTGACGTACAACACGTACGACGGCACTATAAAGGGGAAGTTCCATTCGATTGGCGACACCCTTTGGGCTTGATTATGCAAATTTTACCTTCTCATAACCACCTTCTTCTGAGAATGCACGTTTTTTTCCCCGTCGTTAAAGCCTACACACGTCTGTTTTTCACGACGAGAAAACATTTTCTAAATTTTTAATGCCCATTTTTCACGTCGCAAAAAAATGCTCTGGAACCCACACACGATCGTTTTTTTTTTTCTCGTCATGAAAAACGGTCGTGTGTACGCGGCTTGAGAATTCATTTTTTCTATCAAAAATGTGGGTGTTTTTTAGTTTGTTTAACAAAAAATAAAAACCGCATAGGTGATCAAATACCATCACAAAAAAGCTCTATTTGTGGAAAGAAAATGATAAAAATTTGGTTTGGGTGCAGTGTAGCATGACCGCGCAATTGTCATTCAAAGTGTGACAGCGCTGGAAGCTGAAAATTGTCCTGGGCAGGAAAGGGGCGAAAGTGCCCGGTATGGAAGTCGTTAATAATAACATTATATACTGTACATTAAGCTGGTTACTTTTTACATTTATACCCTCCCTCCGCCCCACACAAAATGGAAAACGTTATCCTTCAGAGTTTTGCATCAACAGATTGAAAAAACAATGGCGGATACTTACTAGGGGGTGGGTAATGAGGAAGCCATCAGCAAGTCGAGAAATCAATAAAAACTTGAGGGCAGCCGGTATGATCGTTACCAGCGGGTATTCAGTGGTCATACCTAAAGGGATGGAAGAAATAATGATTCTCTATAGGGGAATCACAGGACACACTTGTAGATATGTATGGAAAACCACAGGTATTCAAAAGAGCTCGGTATGATATTACTTTCTACGTTCGATGTTCTGGTCAATCTTAAGTATCTTACTGTTAGTTCTGTTACAATGTTGCCAGCGTGACATAGAAAATTGATGTAGTAAGTTTGCTCTGTAAAGATAAAAAAAAAAAACTCTACAAATTTGTATCATTTCTTTCCAGTAACCCATTACTCTTTAGAGAGCTTTAGCAGTCCAAAGAGGACCACGTTATATAAGATATATGACTGGTTTCTACCGGAGAACCCCATTGATCTACCATAATTGATGTTCCACATTAGTCATCATTACCGGCGTTATCCACCACTGTAAATAAAAATGAATACAGTTAACGCTCTTCTCATATACCGTATATACTTGAGTATAAGCCGACCCGAATTTAAGCTGAGGCACCTAATTTTATCACAAAAAATGGGAAAAATTATTGACTCGAGTATAAGCCTAGGGTGTCCATCTGCATGACTCACTGTGCCTCACTTTGCCTCACTGTGTCCATGCCCCACTGTGCCCATGCCTCACTGTGCCCATGCCTCACTGTGTCCATGCCTCACTGTGCCCATGCCTCACTGTGCCCATGCCTCACTGTGTCCATGCCTCACTGTGTCCATGCCTCACTGTGTCAATGCCTCACTGTGTCCATGCCTCACTGTGCCTATGCCTCACTGTGCCTATGCCTCACTGTGTCCATGACTAGACTTACGTTTAAAGTGGAGGTTCACCCGAAAACTTCATTTTTAACATTAGATTGATGCTCATTTTGACAAGGGGAATCTGGCAGTTTTTTCAAAATCGAAGCAGTACTTACCGTTTTAGAGAGCGATCTTCTCCGCCGCTTCCGGGTATGGGCTGCGGGACCGGGCATTCTTATTTGATTAACCGGCTTCTGACGATCGCATACATTGCGTCACGATTTTCCGAAAGTAGCTGAACGTTGGTGCGCAGGCGCCGTATAGAGCCGCACCGACGTTCGGCTTCTTTCGGCTACTCGTGACGCGATGTATGCGACCGTCGGAAGCCTGTCAATCAAATAGGAACGCCCAGTCCCGAAGACCATACCCGGAAGCGGCGGAGAAGATCTATCTCTAAAACGGTAAGTACTGCTTCGATTTTAAAAAAAAACACCCGATTCCCCCTAGACAAAATGAGCCTCAATCTAATATTTTTTCGGGTAAACTCCCGCTTTAACATGGGGATATATAGAAAGGGGTGCACGGTTTAAAAAAATCGATGCTCCCCGGCCGTAGGTCCCCCAGACGGCAAACTTTGCACACTTGTAGAGGAGAACTGGGACTATATGTGTACCAAGTTTGCTGGAACCGGGTCCCCAAAGTTACCAGAGAAATTAGCGTTTAACATGGGAGTCTATGGAAGGGGTGTCCGGCTTTGAAAAATCGGTGCTCCCCGGCCGTAGGTCCCCCAGGCAGCAAACTTTGCACACTGGTAGAGAAAGAGTGGGGTACCAAGTTTGGGGTCCAGGGGACCTACAATCGGCTAGTACCGGGTCCCGAAAATCCGAGAGATTGGGCACAAAAAGGTGACTCAAGTATAAGCAGAGGGGGGGCATTTTCAGCACAAAAAAGTGGGCTGAATAACTCTGTTCCCGGTCACGGGGAACGGTCATCAGTAACAGTGTCACTAGGCAGAATAGGGGAATGTCTTGTTTACATTTGACATGTCATTTTGGGGGTGGGGGGGGGGTTCCAGTTCCCACTTCCTCCCGGGGCCCCCGCGACACCGAAAGGAAAGTCACCTTATCTCTTGCCCCTCCCTCCCAGCAATTATCTCTCGGCAATCACTGGTCCCAGCTGATTGCCCGGCCAATAACGGCGTTAGCTGCTGACTTTTATATGGGTAGAACCCTGCTTTAAAAGTATAATACAAAACTTTAAATATTAAATACATTTCTATTTCAACATGCATATATTTTGAGATATAATAATATTATTATTATTATTATTATTATTATTATTATATATTAGTCTTTATCTTTGTTGAGATACTTGCCAAGTAGACTGCAGTGCATACCTACAAGTACGACAATTGGAGTCCATGGCTACAACAGCGGGACTGCTCATAAGAAATTACTGTATTTTCCGGCATATAAGACAACCTTTTGTACTTAAAAACTTGCCTCAAAACTTCTTATATGCCGGTACCTGTCTCAGTCAGACCTCGGGCGTCCATTATTCAAAAACCGCGTCTCCTCCTAGTGCTGTTCCGTGATACGCGGAACACTCAGTTTCCCAGCAGAGCCTCTGTTCAGTGTTCTGCCTATCACTGATGTCTTCTCATCCTCGGCCTCAGACGAGAGGACATCCGTGATAGGCGGAACACCGAACACAGGCTCTGCTGGGAAACTGAGTGTTCCGCCTATCACGGAAAAGCACGAGGAGGAGACGCGGCTTTTGAATAATGGACGCCGGCAGTCTGACTGACTCTGCATACAGGGCAGTGGTGGCTGGTGCTCAAAATTGTTGGGGGGGCGCAAACAAACAAACAAAAAAAAAACTATCAATTGCAGCCTGACTGTGCCATCAAACGTCGCCACTGTGCCATCAAACGTCGCCACTGTGCCATCAAACGTCGCCACTGTGCCATCAAACGCAGCCACTGTGCCCAGCAATTGTCACCACTGCACTGTGCCCAGCAATTGTCACCACTGTGCCCAGCAATTGCCACCACTGTGCCCAGCAATTGTCACCGCTGTGCCCAGCAATTTTCACCACTGCACTGTGCCCAGCAATTTTCACCACTGTGCCCAGAAATTGTCACCACTGTGCTCAGCAATTGTCACCACTGTGCCCAACAATTGTCACCGCTGTGCCCATCAAGTGTCACCACTGCACTGTGCCCAGCAATTGTCACCGCTGTGCCCAACAATTGTCACCACTGTGCCCAGCAATTGTCACCACTGCACTGTGCCCAGCAATTGTCACCACTGTGCCTAGCAATTATCACCACTGCACTGTGCCCAGCATTTGTCCCCACTGTGCCCAGCAATTGTCACCACTGCACTGTGCCCAGCAATTGTCACCACTGCACTGTGCCCAGCAATTGTCACCACTGTGCCCAGCAATTGTCACCACTGTGCCCAGCAATTGCCGCCAGATTGCTTCCCCATCTCCCAGCACTTACCTTTTCTCGGGTCAGCCACGCTCCCTTGATGTCTTCTCCCAAGTCCCTTGATGCCGCTTCAGCCGATCAGGTTACCGTTAACTGATTGGCTGAGACAAGTGTCAGTGTTGACCAGGGAACTCACACCCCCTGCGTCCCCTGGTTAACTATTTGTAAGCCGATTAGAGCCAACAGGCTGGCTCTGATAGGAACTTCCAAACACAAACAAACTACTGTTATTCAGATGGCCAGCGCTCACCAGGGGCCGACCATCTGAATAGTGGGTGGCAGTAGTGATAATACATAAAGATTTATGCATTGCATGAATCTCTATGTATTGTTCACCTGACGGCGCAGAGAGAGGGGGCGGCGCTCCTGCACCCACTATGGATGCACTGACGCTGATACAGGGATAAGGTATGGGATCGTCGAGGTATGCAAGGGCACATTGAGGCATGCAACGGCACAGTGAGGCATGCAAGGGCACAGTGAGCTATGCAATGGCACAGTGAGGCATGCAATGGCACAGTGAGGCATGGAATGGCACAGTGAGGTATGCAATGTCACAGTGAGGTATGCAATGTCACAGTGAGGTATGCAATGGCACAGTGAGGCATGCAATGGCACAGTGAGGCATGCAATGGCACAGTGAGGCATGCAATGGCACAGTGAGGCATGCAAAGGCACAGTGAGGCATGCAATGTCACAGTGAGGTATGCAATGTCACAGTGAGGTATGCAATGGCACAGTGAGGCATGCAATGGCACAGTGAGGCATGCAAAGGCACAGTGAGGCATGCAATGGCACAGTGAGGTATGCAATGTCACAGTGAGGTATGCAATGTCACAGTGAGGTATGCAATGGCACAGTGAGGCATGCAATGGCACAGTGAGGCATGCAAAGGCACAGTGAGGCATGCAATGGCACAGTGAGATTCCTGTCAGCGTTTTTTCCGGCTAAAACTTAGCTTCCAAACAGTAGGAAGGGGGTCTTCTTATACGGCAAGTATATCCCAAAACCAAAATTTTACCTGGAAAGTTAGGGGGTCATCTTATACGCCGGCAAATACGGTAGTTGGTAGATCCTTCAACTTTTACTCACCTACAGCAAATACACTCACCATCTACAGAACAGATGCGGTAAAGAAGTTGCAAAGCTTGCAAAATTTTCAGATTATATTT
Source organism: Rana temporaria (assembly GCF_905171775.1). Lineage (NCBI taxonomy): Eukaryota > Metazoa > Chordata > Amphibia > Anura > Ranidae > Rana > Rana temporaria. The sequence continues at coordinate 175,820,993 of NC_053497.1, read as the reverse complement.
TATAGATCTAAAGAAGGTTTCTTTTTTTTTCCTTCAACACAACCGTTGTTTCACTTTGAAATGACACACAACCTTAGTGTGATAATCACTTTTCCGTATACTGTAGTTTGGCTTAAGGGAAAAAGAAAAAAAAATCACTTGTAACGCTGCACAGCGTGTGCCGCGGCATCATAAAGCGGCAAACTTTCAAGCTATAAAATTAAAAAGTTCCTGTGATGGAGCCATAAAAATGCTAAAAAGCTGCTTGCTTGTCAGCGCCGCCTAAGAATAGACGCACCTGCTGTTTTATCTCCGAGTTGCAAAGTTTTAATTGTTGGGCAGTTGCACCCTGGCCCTGCTCATCTTTATGCGGCGATAGCACCAGAAAAAAAAAAAAATTGTGCTTTGTTGGTACAGAAGATCTAAGTAACTGAACTGTGCATCTGTCCCGCTCTATTTTTGTCTAGGTGACATTATTACCCTGGATTTTATATCATTACTTATTTCTTGCTGATAAGTTTACCTGCAGGTCCCTTATATCCCTTATATCCTCAACACATTTGTTCTCAGGATCCTATGCTGGTAGATTATGGTATGTAGCCCCCGGACAAATAAATGTTATTCTTCCTTCATTATTCTTAAAGGCGCTTTTAAATTTAGAATTCAGCAATTCTCTAAGGGCTCGTTTACGCTCGCTTTAAAATGTGGCATTGGACACGCTTTTGTAAAGCACTCCGAAGGCCAATGAAAGCTCCTGTCGCTAAATAAAACGGTCCCCTTACTGTCCTGCTCACAAGTTGTGTTTGCTTGGTTTAACCACTTAAGGACCCGGAAAGATTTGCCCCCTTAACCACTTGCCGACCGCCGCACACACATATACGTTGGCAGAATGGCACAGGCAGGCAAATGGGAATACAGGTACGGCCCTTTGAATTTGCCGACTTGCCGACGGCACGTGCGCACCCGCCATGCGCCGCATTCCGCGATCGTGTGTACCCGAGAGATGGGAGATGCCTAATGTAAACAAGGCATTTCCCTGAGTGAGTGAGTGAAAAACGCATATAGCGCAGCACATGCGAACTAAATCGCCTCTGGGCGCTCGTTGTCCATTTCTCCTTTGTCATCAAAAGAGGTGGGTTTTGATCTTTCTTCTAAAGGCTAAGGGCCAGATTCTTGTAGAATCTGTGGCGGCGTCGCGTAAGCCATTTACACTACGCCGCCGCAACTTACTGGAGCAAGTGCCGTATTCTCCAAGCACTGGCTCCGTAATTTGCGTCGGCGTAGTGTAATTGGCCCGGCGTAAGGCCGAGTAATCCAAAGGGGGCGGCTTGTATTTAAATTAAGCGCGCCGATCGAACTGCGCATGCGCCGGGCTTAAAATAGCCCAGTGCGCATGCTCCAGTTCTCGACGGAAAACGTCAATGACGCCGACGTGGGTGTCATTGACGTAAAGTCGTATTCGCCGACGACTTAGGAAAACGACGTAACCGAAAGAACAAGCCGACGCTGACCCGACGCCATACTTAACATGGCATACGACGAACCTACGTAAACTTGCCCCTCATATTAGCAGGGGCAAGTTTACGCTTACGTAAACGTCGTAAATTCTCTGCGTCGTTCGCGCGTAAGTTCGGGAATCGTCGTAAATTGCTAATTTACATAAGCGACGGGGAAAACGACGTCGGCGAAACACCTAGCAGCGGGGAAAAGAGCCTTACGCTTGTCAGATCTAAGGGATATCTATGCGTAACTGATTCTAAGAATCAGTCGCATAGATAGGCCGGGCCAGATTAGGACTTACGACGGCACAAATGGCTTTGCGCCGTCGTAACGCCTTTAAGAATCTGGCCCTATGTGGTTTTCCTCCAACCGAATGCTGGTTGGTAAAGCGTTCCATAGTCTGGGACCTTGGACCGCAAATCTTCTTTCTCCTTTGGACTTGAATCTGGCTTTGGGTATCTGGAGTAGATTTTGGTTGGTGGATCGCAGAACGCGATTGGGGTTGTGAGCTTTTTTGTTTTTCGCATAGATATTGGGGGGCAGTTCCTTGAATACACGTATGCGTCAGAGTGCTTTGAAAGCAATTCTGTCTTTTACTGGCAACCAGTGAAGGCTTCTCAGTGAGGGTGAGATTGATTCCCATGTTTTTTTCCCATTCACAAGTCTGGCGGCCGTATTTTGAACGACTTGCAGACGGGTGATTTGGTACTTTGGGAGTCCTAGATAGAGGGCATTTGCATAGTCCAGTCTGAAGTTGACAATTGTTCCCACCACGACTGCAATGTCTTCTTTGGGAATAAAAGGAATAAGTCTGCGTAGTAGGCGCAGCAGATGATGCGATCCGCTGACTACTGACCCTATTTGTGCATCCATTGTCATGTAGGTGTCAAAGATGACTCCGAGACTTTTGACTTTGGCGCTAGGGGTGATGGTTTCGCCCATAATGGGTGGGGGTGTCCAAGTTGTTGCCAGTTTATTTTTTTTCGACTGGCGTGAAACAGGAGAAGTTCCGTTTTCGAACTGTTGAGTTTAAGATAACTCTTTGTCATCCAGTCTTCTATCAAAGAGAGGCATTTCTCTAGACCGAGATAATGATCCTTTTTGTTGCAGATGCGAAAATACAGGTGTGTGTCATCTGCATTAGAGTGGTAAAGTAACTCTTGGCTACTGATGATTTCAAAGAGAGGACGGAGGAAGATGTTGAACAGTACCGGCGATAAAGGGGATCCTTGAGGGACTCCGCAGGACACAGTGCGTTTTTCAGAAGTGAAAGGTCCCAATTTCACTATTTGTGATCGGTTTTCCAAAAAAGAGGAAAACCAAGATAGATCACCTTCCGCGACTCTGGCTACTTCAGCTAGCCGAGTCAGTAATAGTTTGGTCTACCGTGTCGAAAGCTGCGCTTAGGTCCAACAGTACTAGAAGGCAAGATTCTCCTTAGTCTGCGGCCTGGAGAGTGTCATCCCATATTTTGAGTAGTGCTGTTTCTGTCCCGTGTTCGGGACGGAAACCCGATTGAAATGGATCGAGCAAATTATGGGTGTCTAAGTGATGTTGCAGCTGTTGTACCACTACTTTCTCCATTACCTTGGAGAGGACATTTAGGCCTGTTATAGGACAACGATGTTTTGGTTCTTCCCTCCTCTGCCTAGTGACACAACAAGGGATCTACTGCTCCCTGTCATCGGGAGCAGTGATCAGTGTCATGTCACTGGTAGCCCATCCCCCTCACAGTTCGAATCACTCCCTAGGACACACTTAACCCTTTGATCGCCCCCTAGTGTTTAACCCCTTCCCTGTCAGTGTCATTTACACAGTAATCAGTGCATAGCATAGTCCTCCTACCTTGCGCTGATGAAGTCCCGCCTACGGACGTAACGCGTACTAGGAGGAGGGGGAGTCACGACAGACGTCACCCACAGCCAGCGCTGTTGCAATTGTTTTCTATGCTGTCTGTAAGCACTCGCGTCTGAGTGCCATCTTTGTGAGTAGTTTTGCTTTTGTTTTATCTTACAATTAAACACTCCTTATACAGAGAGGACTAGATTGTCTTCATTTATGTTTCATATGCATGTTGGAGACAAAGCTCAGGACCGTGATCGACACCTTTTGGTATGCTGATCGATTGGATGTTCTAAGTAGTTATACTGGGAATGAGTTACATGCCATGTGACCTATTATAGGTCGAATCAGTGAGGTGAGAGGCCACTCTGTGTGCGGTGGAGGGGTTTCTGGCCACGTTTGATCTACATTGCATGCCGTCATTTTCATTGTGCCTTTTCACAATCACTTGTGGACTGTTTCTTCTCATGGGCATTGGGGTAGATTCAGGAACGATTTACGCCGGCGTACACATAGATAAGCCCTGTAAATTCAAAGCTACGCCGGCGTATCTATTTTCTGTGTTCAGAAAGCTAGATACGCCGACATTAGCCTAAGATACGACTGGCATAAGTCTCTTACGCCGTCGTATCTTAGGGTGCATTCTCACGCTGGCCGCTAGGTGGCGCTTCCGTAGTTGTCAGCGTAGAGTATGCAAATTACATACTTACGCCGATTCACAAACGTACGTGCGCCCGGCGGTAGTTTTTTACGTCGTTTTGCGTAACTCGTTTTCGGCGTAAGGCTGCTCCTGCTATTAGGAGGCGCAGCCAATGTTAAGTATGGACGTCGTTCCCGCGTCACGATTTGAAAATTTTACGTTGTTTGCGTAAGTCGTCCGTGAATGGCACTGGACGCCATTTACGTTCACGTCGAAACCAATGACGTCCTTGCGACGTCATTTACCGCAATGCACGTCGGGAAATTTTAGGGACGGCGCATGCGCAGTACGTTTGGCGCGGGAACGCGCCTAATTTAAATGATCCACGCCCCCTACCGGATCATTTGAATTACGCGCGCTTACGCCGGCCCCTTTTACACTACGGTGGCGTAGTGTAAAAACTATACGCTGCGCCGCCGTATCAGTGCGCGCCCCTACCTGAATCTACCCCATTATTTATTAGTGTTTATATTTACATTTTAGGTTGCGCTGCACTGCTTTTATTGTTATATTTCTTGAGGGATTTTATATGAATTTACCTTGAGTGCTGGCTTGCAACCATTATTTACTGTTACATATTTTTCAAGCGCTGATTTTTTTTCCTATTTACAGTCCCAAAATAGTGTCAAATTATTATTATTATTATTTGTATTATTATTGCTATTATTATTATTATTGTTTGTATTATTATTATTATTATTATTATTATTATTATTATTATTATTGTTTGTATTATTTTTACTATTATTATTAGTAGTAGTATTATTATTATTGTTGTTGTTTTTATTTGTATATATTATTAATACTATTACTAATATTATTATTGTTTGTATTTGTATTTGCTTGTATTTATTTGTATTTTCCCCTCTCTTTTTTTTATATTCATATATGTGCCATATACAAAAGTTCCCAATTAGAAACAATAAGTCGCACTGTTTTTTTTTTTAAGTAATTACCATTAATAATGAAATGTGTTATTAGTGTTTAAATAAATGAATGCTTCAAAAGAAGTGTAAATATTTTTATTACCACTCGTTCACTCATTGGCGCAATAGCTTTTCTTTCTTTTTTTCACTGTGTTTTTTTTCCTGATTGACTAAAATGCCTTTAACCACGTGCAGGGAGATTATATTCAAACACAACTACAGTACTCTATTATAATTGTAATATGCCTATAATAATATTATTATTATTATTATTATTATTATTATTATTTATTTCCATACAGCTTCTCTTTCTTATACCCTTTTATGTGTCATACACGTGTATACAAACGTATAAGATTTATGGCATTTTTTTTTTTATTAGTAATGGCGGCGATCTGCGATTTTTATCAGGACTGCGACATTGCAGCGGACACATTATAATATTAATAGTAATAATAATACAAACAAATACAAATACAAACAATAATTATAATAATAATAGTAATAATGATACAAACAAATCAATGAAGAATAGAGTGCTGTAGTTGTCTTTAACCACTTCAATACTGCACAGCGTCATATGACGTCCACAAAGGGATCTCCCATCCTGGGTGGACGTCATATGACGTCCTGTACTTTGTGCGGTGATATCTGAATGATGCCTGCACCTAGAGGCATCATTCAGATATCATTTTGTTCCGGCGGCGATCCTGCGCACCGTAAGAACGATCATAGCGGCGGTTCTGTCGCTTGATCGTTCTTATAGGCGGCGGGAGGGGACATCCCCCCCCTCCAGCCGCCTTCCGGTGCTTCTCCGGGCTCTCCCGTGCCATCGGGGGCCCGGAGAGATGATCGCTGTGCGACGGATGGGAAGCATAGAGATGACTGGTGACCAGATGGTCACCAGTCATCTCTATGACCGTCGGAGCCCCGGGCGCGATGTGATGATGTCACGCCTGGGTACCCGTAAGTAAACCAACCGCAATTGTGGCTAGTAACGATCTCATGCTTTCCAGCCTGGAGGAGAGATGTGGGGTCTTATTGACCCCGCCTCTCTCTGTCACACACCATTCCTATTACAAGGGATGTTTACATTCCTTGTAATAGGATTAAGTGATCAAAAAAAAATGTAAAAAACAAATAAATAAGTAAAAAAAAAAAAAATTAAAACGCCCCTGTCCCCGGTAGCTTGTGCTCAGAAGCGAACGCACACGTAAGTCCCGCCCACGTATGTAAACGTCGTTCAAACCACACATGTGAGGTGTCGCCGCGTGCGTTAGAGTGCCAGCAACAATTCTAGCACTAGATCTCTGTAATTCTAAACTGGTAACCTGTAAAAAAAAATAAGTGTCGCCTATGGAGATTTTTAAGTAACGAAGTTTGGCGCCATTCCATGAGTGTGCGCAATTTTAAAGCGTGACATGTTGGGTATCTATTTACTCGGTGTAACATCTTTCATATTTTACAAAAAAATTGGGCTAACTTTACTTTTTTGTTATTTTTTTAATTCATGAAACCATTTATTTTCCCCAAAAAAAGGCGTTTGAAAAATGATTGCGCAAATACCGTGCAAGATAAAAAGTTGCAATGACCGCCGTTTTATTCCCTAGGGTGTCTGCTAAAAAAAAAACATATATAATGTTTGGGGGGTTCTGAGTAATTTTCTAGCAAAAGAATGATGATTTGTACATGTAGGAGAGAAGTGCCAGAATAGGCTTGGTATGAAGGTGGGTATTAAAGCCCCGTGTTGAAGGGGTTAAATATGTAATATTTCTGGGCATGATTAAAAGGTATGTTGGTAAATCAGGACAATCATTGTGTAGCGTAAAAGAATTGTACAATAATGAGTATCCTTAAAAGTCCATTAGGGTATAATACGTGTATTTGCAGCGAAGGTTAATAGGCATACATCAAAATATGATAAACATAATAGTGGAAGAAATACAAATCATATAATGTAGTAGGAGACAAAAGCCTTTGTGTCATATTACATTATTTTATTTATTTTCGCTACAATTATATTTATTTATATTTTCTGATATACATATATTCACCTACTGTATGCTTATTATACCCTAATGGGCTCTTGAAGATACTTATTATTGTATGATTCTTTTATGCTACACAATGTTTTTTTCCTGATTTGCCAACATATTTGTTACCATATAGAGCAAGGTTATTTTCAAATTCACTTTTGCAAATCAGTTCATTGATTTGTTTATAATACGCACATATTGTTATCATTAATATTATTATTTTTATAATCATTGGGACAGATTCACAGTCAGCGGCGTAAATGTAGGCGGGCGTAGCGTATCGTAGTTGCACTACGCCGCCGCAACTTAGAGAGGCAAGTGCTGTATTCACAAAGCACTTGCGTCTAAAGTTACGGCGGCGTATCGTAATTTGACCGACGTAAGCGCGCCTAAATCAAATGAGGAACAGGGGGGCGTGTTTTATGTAAACTAATCATGACCCCACGTAAATTACACTTCTTTCGAACGGCGCATGCGCGCTCATGCTTAGTATCATGTCGAATTTTCAAATTAAATTACGCCCGCTCAATGCCTAGTCGACGTGAACGTAACTTACGTTCAGCCCCATTCACGGACGACTTACGCAAACGACGCAAAACACGACGCTGTTTCGACGTTTCCGACGTCAATACCTAACATGACTTTTTCACTGGTCACTTTTAATTTTAATTTTCACTGTTGGCTAGCGCTTTAGTCACCCACTTGTTTATTCCACCTAACATGACTTACCCCTGCTTTATGAGGGGTAACTTTACGCCGGCGTATGTCTTACGTAAACGACGTATCTTGCTACGCCGTTCGTGAATCAGCGTATCTAGCTCATTAGCATAAATCTACGGAAGCGCCACCTAGCGGCCAGCGTAAATATGCACCTTAAGATACGACGGTGTAAGAGACTTACGCCGCTCGTATCTTAGCCAAATTTATGCGTAACTGATTCTAAGAATCAGCCGCATAGGTACGACGGCTCTCATTCGGACTTACGACGGCGTACATGGCGCTACGCCGTCGTAAGTCCTTTGAGAATCTGGGCCAATATTTTTATTTTTTTCCCATCCTCTTTACTTTTCGAATATTCTTTTATGCGCCACAGAGTTTGTGTCATGCTGTCTTGTCTGAAGAATGGACCATCATTTATAATGAAACGCGTTAGAGATTGGGAGCTGGGAGGACCGACACGTGATCACATAATCACTGGAATCTCTGAATGGAGAAAAATGTACATTGTATCTTATTCTCTTTGCTACAAGAGAACATTGTATACAAACAAATGTTGTGTAATAAAATAAATAAAACAATTATATAAACATAAAATAGCTAGATCAGGGCTTTCTCTGGGTCAGTGGTCACCAAACCGAGGCCAGACTGAGGCCTGCTAGTCATATGCAGCCTTGGGGTGCTATTAACCCCACTGACACAAGACACTGTTCCTCCCACTGATACCAACAACATGGCACCATTTATTTCACTGACACCAATGATGTTTCATAATTCCTCCCAATAACACTAAGAACGGGGCCCTAATCCTCCCACTGATACCAATGATAAGTCACTATTCCTCCCACTGATACCAGTGATGGGACACTATTCCTCCCACTGATACCAATGATAAGTCACTATTCTTCCCACTGATACCAGTGATGGGACACTATTCCTCCCACTGATACCAGTGATGGGACACTATTCCTCCCACTGATACCAGTGATGGGGCCCTAATCCTCCCACTGATACCAATAATGGGTGGGTCACTATTCCTACCACTGATACCAGTGATGGGACACTATTCCTCTCACTGATACCAATGATGGGGCCCTAATCCTCCCACTGATACCAATAATGGGTGGGTCACTATTCCTACCACTGATACCAGTGATGGGACACTATTCCTCCCACTGATACCAATAATGAGGGGGCCCTAATCCTCCCACTGATATCAATAATGGGTGGGTCACTATTCCTACCACTGATACCAGTGATGGGACACTATTCCTCCCACTGATACCAATAATGAGGGGGCCCTAATCCTCCCACTGATATCAATAATGGGTGGGTCACTATTCCAACCACTGATACCAGTGATGGGACACTATTCCTCCCACTAATACCAATGATGGAACACTATTCCTCCCACTAATTCCAATGATGGGGCACTATTCCTCCCAGTAACACAAAGGGGTGTGGCATTATTCCTCCTACTTATACCAATTATGGGGGTTATTTCCCCCTTCTACTGACCACAAACTCTACCTACATTTTTTACTCTCAATGACCACCAAACCCAAGCAGGGCTGGACTGGGTCTCTCCCATGGTCACTCCCACACCCCCCCGGTCACCCAAGCCCCCTCTCCCCCTTCACTAGCCACTAGTCATTCTACTTTATTAGAGTAGAACGGCTGGTACTGGTACTCTTATAGGCAGTACCAGTGGGGAAGCTAGACATTATTTCACCCGGGACAAAGAATCAGTTCGGTGCCCCCCTTATGGGACAAGATTAGGCAGAAGTGAGAAACTCCCAGGCCATAGCTGTTGAGTCAGCTGTCTGTCCCCTCCCCCATGCTCCTCTATTGCCCCCCCCCTGCCCCTCTGGTCCTCCTCTTGCTTCTCTGTTACCCCCAGGTGAGCGATGCGGGGAGCGAGAGGAGGTGAGCGCTGCGGGAAGGGAGAGACAGAGGAGTGTAGGGGGGCGGCGGTCCGCTGTCACTGAAGCCAGCCCACTGATCCATCGGCCCACCGGGAAACTTCCTGTAGTCCCAATGGCCAGTCAATCCCTGAACCCAAGGCATTGTTTGCTCCCAGTGACTCCAGGTCATCTTTTTACTCCTACGGGCCTACTGGCCAATTTTGACATCACATTTCAACTTCTCCAAAAGTCTAAAGGACGGTTAACTGGAAACTGGCCCTTTGTTTAGAACGTTTGGAAACTCCTGCTCTAGGTCCATGTAAGGCAGGGGGAGGCAACCTCGGCCCTCCAGTTGTGGAGAAACTACAAACCCTATCATGCCTCTGCCTCTAGGGCCCCATACACACGATAGAATCCATCCACTGAAAAATCCCAGCGAATGGGTTTCAGCGGATAGATCCTATGGTGTGTACACTCCAGCGGATCTGTTTCCGCGGAGAAATCTCCCCTGGGATGGATTTCCAGCAGATAAATATTTGCTGACATGCTAAACAAATCTATCCGCTGGAATCCATCCCAACGGACGGATCCGCTGGTCTGTATAGACTCACCGGATCCATCCGTCCGAAGGGATCCCCCGCATGCGTCGTAATGATTCGACGCATGCGTGGAATTCCTTATATGACAGCGTCGCGCACGTCACCGCGGCGACAGCGCGACACGTCATCGCCAGAGGATTTCAGCGCGGATTTCAATGCGATGGTGAGTACACTCCATCGCATGGAAATCCGCACAAATCCTCGAGAGGATTTATCCGCGGAAACGGTCCGCTGGACCGTATTCGCGGATAAATCCTCTCGTGTGTATGGGGCCTAGGAGTCATGCCTGTGATTGTCAGGGTCAGGGCCGATCCTAGAATGACAGACGCCTGGGTGCAGTAATATTTCTGGCGCCCCAACATGGGCGTGGTCATCTTACTAACACCTCCCCTTTACAACTGTTTCTATGGCTATGACTCAAACACAGAGATGCTCCCCTAAGAAGTCTTCATTAGTGTCCCCCATTAGAGTCCCCCCATGTCTTAGGCAATCGCTACCCTAACACTGACCCGCCTCTCAGCCAATCAGGTGCACCGGGTCTGGTTACCGGTCACCTGATTGGCTGAAGCGATATCGAGGACGGAAGAAGACATCGAGGGAGCGGAGGGAGGGTGGAGGGGGATGGCCCTGACCCGAGGAAGGTATGTGCTGGGCTGGATGGAACCTGGCTGCATTTGGGGACAAACTGGCTGCATTTGGGGGGAAACTGACTGCATTTGGGGGGAAACTGGCTGCATTTCGGGGGAAAAACTGGCTGCGTTTGGGGGCAAAAACTGGCTGCATTTGGGGGCACAAACTGGCTGCATTTGGGGGGAAACTGGCTGCATTTGGGGGAAAACTGGCTGCATTTGGGGGCACAAACTGGCTGCATTTGGGGGCACAAACTGGCTACATTTGGGGGCACAAACTGGCTGCATTTAAGGGGACAAACTGGCTGCAATTGGGGGCACAAACTGGCTGCATTTTGGGGACAAACAGGCCGTATTTGAGGGCACAAACTGGCTGCATTTGGGGGCACAAACTGGCTGCATTTGAGGGGGCAAACTGGCTGCATTTGAGGGCAAACTGGTGGTGTTTGATGGGCAAACTTGCTGAATTTGAGGGCAAACTGGTGGTGTTTGATGGGCAAACTGGCTGCATTTTGGGTAAAACGGGTGGTTGCGTTTGATGGGCACAGTGGCTGCGTTTAATGGGCACAGTGACTGCGTTTAATGGGCACAGTGGTGGCAATTGATGGGTTTTTTTTTCAGTTTGTTCGCGCCCCCCCAAAATTTGGAGCACCGGCCGCCACTGCTCCCTCCGCCAGTTTATTTTAAACTGTCTTTGCATCCAAAAAAGTTCTTTCATCACACTTGGATTGCACCCCACCTGCTTGTTGACTTTGGGTTGACCACACAATCCACATGGACACCCCCAACCTTCACAGACGTGAGGAACTGTATTGCATTTCTTCTGACAAATACTATTTCTCCACTTTCTTTCCTCTCTCTCTTCTTTTCTGTGTCTCGATCTGCTCCTCATCCCCTTGCTTTTTGACAGGAACAACTAAATCTACAAAGTCCATTTCATTTTTTTCCCCTTGACCAACTTTGATGAATAAACAAACGATTATTTTGTTTGTTATGCATTTTGCTTACAGAACATATCTTTTCTGTTGATAATTGTATTTTGCAGAGGACATCCATGCTTTGATCTATTATAATTACCAAAAAAAAAAAAAAATCAGTCCCAAAGTCCTCCTCCCAATCGATGTTATAACTGACCTCTACCTACAGCGACGGCTTTGTCAGAATAATTTCATTTCTGTGTTTGTGGCGGTTCAGTTTCAAGGACATAATAAGGAAACTTTTATTAGATTATCGGAAGAGGAACAGACTTGAATCTTGAAGTGCTGGGATATAAATATATATATATATATAAAAAAAGGCTAAATAAATACATTGAATTTTATTAGTGAGGCACTGTACACATTGACTAAATATAACTGACTGAATGACGTGACTGTGGAAGGCAGACGTCCCTTAAAATGGCCTATTCTGTTCTTTCAGAACGATGTGATCTATCTAATTATAAAATAATGTCTCTAATCAAGGATAAATATTTGGTGAATAATTTCAAGCAAACATGCTTTTGGCCACTTTATTATATACATGTTGAGTACCAATGAAGGGATGCAGATTTGAAAACTTTACTTAAAGCGGTTCTCCACCCTAAAGTGAACTCACGCTGATCGGAACCCTCCCCCCCTCCGGTGTCACATTTGACACCTTTCAGGGGAGGGGGGTGCAGATACCTGTCTAAAGACAGGTATTTGCACCCACTTCCGGCCCGGCCCGGGCAAAAGACGGGCATTCCGTCACATCCCGTCGCCCCTCCGTTGTGTGCTGGGAACACTCGGCTCCCAGCACACAGCGGGAGCCAATCGGCGGGCGCGACTCGCGCATGCACCGTAGGGAACCGGGCAGTGAAGCCGCAGCGCTTCACTTCCTGGTTCCCTCAGCGTGGATGGCGGGGGGAGCAGCAGAGAGACGAGCGATCGCTCGTCCTCTGCTGCGATCGGCGCTGGACTCCAGGACAGGTAAGTGTCCTAATATTAAAAGTCAGCAGCTGCAGTATTTGTAGCTGCTGGCTTTTAATATTTTTTTCCCATGGCACATCCGCTTTAAGTACAGCAAGGTATTCAGACGAGGTTTCAGCTCTTGAAGGTCACCGCTAAGTTTTTGGTATGATGAAAGAAATACTCTACTACAGACCCCACATCCAGGGATGGACTGGCCATTGGGACTACAGGGAGTTTCCCCCCGGTGGGCCGACGACTCAGTGGGCCGGCTTCAGTGACAGCGGACTGCCGCCCCCCTCTGCTCCTCTGTCTCTCCCTTCCTACAGCGCTCACCTCCTCTCCCTCCCCGCAGCGCTCACCTGGGGGGAACAGAGAAGCAGGGGGAGGACCAGAGGAGCAAGGGGGAGGGGACAGACAGCTGACTCAACAGCTATGGCCTGGGAGTTTCTCACTTCTGCCTAATCTTGTCCCATGAGGGGGGCACCAAACTGATTCTTTGCCCCGGGAGAAATAATGTCTAGCTTCCCCACTGGTACTGCCTATAAGAGGACCAGTACCAGCCGTTCTACTCTAATAAAAGTAGAACGGCTAGTGGCTAGTGAAGGGGGAGAGGGGGCTTGGGTGGCCGGGGGGGGGGGGGTGTGGGAGTTGCCCGGCTGCCATTGGAGAGACCTGTCAAAGTGGGCCAGTCTGAATGAAGTCCAGGGCCAAATTTCTGTCCCAGTCCAGCCCTGCCCACATCCCCTCTATCCTCTCTAACTGTCCCTCCATGTAACCCATACACTAACCCAGGGACTCCTGTGCATGTGGGGGCTGGGGGCATGCGAGATTATTTTGCAGTGCAGGTGCGTGATTTTACCATTTAGCAGGTGCACGTCGGGAAAAATTTAGGGATGGCGCATGCGCAGTATGTTCGGTGCGGGAACGTGCCTAATTTAAATGATCCACGCCCCCTACCCGGATCATTTGAATTAGGCGGGCTTGCGCCGGGGGGATTTACGCTACGCTGCCGCAACTTTACAGGCAAGTGCTTTGTGAATCAAGCACTTGCCCGTAAAACTTGCGGCGGCGTAACGTAAATGCGATACGTTACGCCGCCGCAGATCTACGGGAATCTGGCCCTATGTGTCTGCGTGTGACGAGAGAAGGGGGGTGAAAATGTCCACGCTGCTGCAGCAGACAGTTCTCCCATCATAGATTAGATCAGTCTGGAGAAGTACCTGCTACATTAAAAAACAATACTCTTTTATAACTGCATAATGCATTCCATCTCCAAATAGAAAAGCAAAAAAAAAAAAAAAACATATGCCAATGCAATGTTCAACAAGACACCAAGGTGATGGTCGTGGCGCAAAGAGGGAAAAGTTAGGACGAATGTAACGTCTTCACAATGAGTATCTGTTTAGCAGAAGAATTAAACAAACAAGCCAACGGCCTGATTAACATTTCAGCTCATCAAATCGGATGAGCAGAAATTGCTGCTGAGGGGCACGATTGAAATTTCCTTCAAGTATTCCTTTGTGTTTACTCCTAGGGAGCGTGTATTGGTTTCTGGATGGAAGCGGAGGAATATTGATGTGTTGGTACTTTACCAAAGGGATCCAAGCGTACACTCGGCAGCTTGAATCAAAGCCTCTTGTCCATTGCTGTGTATATCATATTGCTTGCACTAGTGAGCCATGAACCGCTTCTTCAACGCGCCATGCATTATTTATACCTCTGAAATTATAAATGTGCATGTTAAAAAAGAATAATTTGGCCACAAAGCTTTAAAACACATGCATAGCAAATGTGATGGGCTTTGGTTCGCTTTTCTGAATGCATTTTTGATGTGACTTATTGATACAGCAATTAGTTCAAGTCCTGTTAGGAAGTATAATGTTAACTTTTTCGCAAGACAAGTTACAGGAGTTTTATAGGCTTTTGTTTTGTTTTGTTTATTTTTTTCATAATTTTTGATCTGCAAATCTATCAGAAGTGAGTGCGCGTTTTATTTGGAATACAAAGATTGGCAAAGGTGTTTATATGATAAAGATGAACATTTGGTGGATGACGTGGCAGTTTTGGTGGTAGAAAGTAGAATGTGCATTCGTTTTCATCTGAACTTCAGGTATCAGAAAACTAAAACTCGAAAGATCCGACATAAACAAATGCTTTATTTTCGTTTTCGTTGCGGTCGAATGTGCCTAACCTTAACTCTATTAGTCCAATATTATTCTACATAAAGAGAAAAGATTCGACATTATAGAGACATGTAGGTAGATTCAGAGAGATGGGCTTAACTTTGCGGCGGCGTAGCTTAGCCTGTTTAGGCTACGCCGCCGTAAGTAAGCTAGACAAGTACATGATTCTCAATGTACTTGCCTGCTAAGTTACGACGGCGTAGCCTAAATCGGCGAGTGTAAGGGCGCCTAATTCAAATGTGTTGGGGGGGGGGCGTGTTTAATGTAAATGAGGCTTGACCTCACGTTTTTTACGTTTTTATAAAACTGCGCATGAGCCGGGTGCCTACATTTCCCAGTATGCATTGCGGTTAAGTACGCCGCACGGGCCTATTGATTTTGACGTGGACGTAAACAACGTAAATCCTGATTCACGGGTGACTCACACAAACGACGTAAAAAATTCGAATTTCGACGCGGGAACGGCGTCCATACTTAACATTACTATTCCATGTAGGGCTAAGCTCTAACTTTAGGCGGCCTATCTCTAACGTAAACGTCGTAAAAGTACTTGAGGAGCTGCGGTGGCTCAACGCGATTGGCACTGCGCTGACAAGCCATTCACCTCTGCAGCTAGAGGTTCGGATCCCGGTCTCGGCTTCATGTGAATTGAGTTTGGTGGTCTCAGCCCGGCTCCAGGTGGGTGTGCTATGCAAGGTAAGCATGCGCTTAGTACGCCCACCCCCCTCCCACAAAAACCACCACACTTACACATGCACTCTAAATTGGGTTAACACGCACTTTGACCACGCGGTCTCTAAAAGAGAGGTGAAGGACTAACGGGGCTGGTTGAGCGGGCTAATCCTCTCACTTCCTTATAGGGAGTCCCTCTGCCCCGTTGGGCTTCAAAGCGGAGCAGGTAGGGCGGGCTGTGTGGGAGGACCCCCTCACACACCCGCCATTGCCACCCGGGGCATGGAGAAAGGTGGCAGATTGCCTCTGGGGGAGGCCTGCCTACTCCCAACTCCTGCAGTCCGGCTCCTCTCTCGAGTACACGCACAAAATACACTTTAAAAAAAAAAAAAAAAAAAAAAAAAAGTACTGCGTCGGTCGGGCGTTCGTTCGTGAATCGGCGTATCGACTCATTTACATATTCTACACCGACCGCAGTGGAAGCGCCACCTAGCGGCCATCCGAAATATTTCAATCTAAGATAGGACGGTGCAAGCCGTCCTATCTTAGATATGTTATAGCGTATCTCTGTTTGAGCATACACTTAAACATAAGTCGGCGTAGATTCTGAGTTAGGTCGGCTTATCTACTGATAAGTCAGCCTAACTCTTACTGAATCTACCTATATGTTTTTTTTTTTCATCTGTCCCTGATATGTTTGAAACCCACATGCTTTTGATGTGAAAATCCCGAGATTTTAGCTGCCCCGCCTCTGCACTGCCTCCTGGCGTGCTGGCCATCTGTAAGCCCAGGGGCCCCATAATCTTCTATTGCCATGAGTTGTCAGTCCGCCCCACCAGGTGTCCCAATACTTTTGGTAATGTAGCGTATGTTTACTAGAGTTCCCAGTTCAACAACTTTCAACAACAATTGCCAACTTTCCCCAAAACTTGTAACAGCATTTTTATTTTTGTCAGCCAAACTAGTTGCAAAAATAGCCTCCAAATAATTTGCAAGTATGACTGTTTAACAATATATAAAACCGACTGTGTCTATTTTATCTCGACAAATCTAAAAATAAAATATTAACAAGCAAAGTTAGCCTGTCTAGGAAACTTGTGTCTGCTAGTCTGTCTGCTTGGCTATGCTGCTCATAAACTCTATCTTATTATAAAGGGTATATGTGCTCATGGGAAAATCTCTGTAATGCTAGTTTGTGAAACGCGTGGGACATTGACCATTAATGATACTTAACCTCAGAGTAGGTCAGACACTGCCAGGCTCACAATTTCTGTCTTCTAATGCCACGTACGCACGATCGGAAATTCCGACAGCAAAAGTCAGACGAATGAAAATTCTGACCGTGTGTATCCTCCATCTGACTTTTGCTGTCGGAATTTCCGCCAGCAAAAGATTGAGGGCCAGATTCATAGACATTTGCGGCGGCGTAACGTATGTCCTTTACGTTACTCCGCCTCAAGTTTTCAGCGTAAGTGCATGATGCACAAAGCACTTGCGTGTAAACTAGCGGCGGCGTAGCGTAAAGCCGTCCGGCGCAAGCCCGCCTAATTCAAATGGGGCGTGTACCATTTAAATTAGGCGCGTTCCCGCGCCGATTGTACTGCGCATGCTCCGTTTTGAAATTTCCCGCCGTGCTTTGCGCGAAATGACATCGCCCCGACGTAATGTTTTGAACGGCGACGTGCGTAACATACTTTCGTCTTCCCAGACGACTTACGCCAAAAAAAAAAATTGAAATTCGACGCGGGAACGACGGCCATACTTTAACATGGGCTGTCTATTGTTACACCACCTAAATAGCAGCTGTAACTTTGCGACGCGAAAAGCCGACTAGCGACGACGTAAGAGAATGCGAGGAACGCGCGTACCTTCGTGGATCGCTGTAAACGGCTAGTTAGCATACCCGACGCGGAAAACAACGCAATCTCCACCCAGCAGCCGCCAAAGTATTTCATCCTAAGATCCGAAGGCGTACGAAGCCGTACGCCTGTCGGATCTTACCCAAATGCCATCGTATCTTGTTTGTGAATTACAAATAAAGATACGACGCGGCAAATTTGAAAGTACGCCAGAGTATCAGCAGATACTCCGGCGTACTTATTCTGTGAATCTGGCCCTGAGAGCTGTAGCAATTCCGACGTGCAAAATTCCGACGCATGCTCGGAAACAATATGACGCATGCTCGAAAGCATTGAACTTCATTTTCTCGCCTTGTCGTAGTGTTGAACGTCGAAAGATCAGAGAACTTTTGTGTGACCGTGTGTATGCAATCCGAGCTTGAGCGGAATTCCGTCTGAAAAACCGTCCAGTATCTAGACATGTGCAGGATGAAAAAATTTGTTTTGTTTCGTTTCATTTTGATTCGTTATTTATTTATATTCGTTTAGTTAAGTTCGTTGCATTCATTACAATCGTTTTCGGGATTCATTTCGTATTAAAAAAAAATTCTACCGCATTTGAAAAAAACTCTACCGCATTCTAAATAATCCTAACGCATTCGAAAACAAATCTACCAAATTCGAAAAAAATTATCAAATTCGAAATAATGCTACCACATTTAAACAAAACTATATATAACCATTTCCTGAAATTCGAAATTCGTATAGAATGAAATTGAATTGGAATAGAAAAGATTTGAATAGAATAGAAAATAATATAAAAGAACAGACTAGAAAAACAATGGAACAAAAGCGAATAAAATATTATATTTTATTCTGTTCTATTGTTTTTCTAGTTTATTAACTTTTCTATTATTTTCTATTCTATTCTAATCTTTTCTATTCCAATTCGATTTAATTCTATATGAAATTTTGGAAAATGGTTATATGTAAAAAAAAAAATCGAATGTGGTAGTTTTTTTCTAATTTAGTAGATTTTTTTCAAATGCGGTATTTTTTTCTAATTCGGTAGATTTTTTTCGAATACGGTAGAATTTTTTTCAAATGCAGTAGATTTTTTCTAATCGAATTCAATTTTTCAAATTTGATCGACTTTTCAGGAATTCCGTCAAAATGTTTTCAAATTCTAATATGAAACTAATCTTTTATAATCTTTTCTCTTCAAATTCGATTTCATTCAATAAAAAATTCGAATTTCGTATAAAATGAATTCAAATTCGAATAGAAAAGATTAGAAAGAAAAACAAGACAATAGAATAAAATATAATATATATTATAATTCAATTAAATTTAATGAAACCATGTGTGATCCTGTATTTACTCGAGTATAAGCCGAGTTTTTCAGCCCTTTTTTTTAGGGCCGAAAATACCCCCCTCGGCTTATACTCGAGTCAGTGTACCTGAATTCTTGACATGCGTCCATTTTTTAAAAGTCGCGGCTTCCTCCTGGCGCTCCGTTCCGTAATAGGCATTTGACACTGTGTCTGCCTATCAGAGGTCCTCACATCCTCGGACAGTTTCCCAGCAGACACTGGGCCAGATCCACGTACCTGCGTGCATTTTTCTGTCTGGCGTAGCGTATCTCAGATACGCTACGCCGCCGTAACTTTCAGCGAATTTTCCATATGCTGAAAGAATTTGCACCGTAAGTTACGGCGGCGTAGTGTAACTGTATCGGCGTAAGGGGCGCGCAATTCAAATGGCTAAGTTGTGGGCGTGTTTTATGTTAATACGTCTTGACCCGACGTAAATTACGTTTTTTATGAACAGCGCATGCGCCGTTCGTGGGGGTATCCCAGTGCGCATGCTCCAAATTAACCCGCAATAAGGCAATGCTTTCGACGTGAACGTCATTCTACGCAAAGCCCTATTCGCGAACGTTTTACGCAAACGACGTACACAACGGAAAATTTGACGCTGGCCCGACGTCCATACTTAACATTGGCTACGCCTCATATAGCACGGGTAACGTTATACCGAAAAAAGCCTTACGGAAACGCTGTATCTAGCTAATTTGCATACTCGACACAGAAATCGACGGAAGCGCCACCTAGCGGCCAACGTAAATATGCACCTAAGATCCGACGGCGTACTAAGACGGATCAAGCCCTCATTCAGTCGTATTTTGTTTTGTAGATACAAAACAAAGATACGACAGGGGATCTTAGAAATTATGTGGCGTATCAATAGATACGCCGGCGTAATTTCTTTGTGGATCTGGCCCATTGTGTTCAGTGTTCCGCCAATCACGGACGTCCTCTTGTCCGAGGATGAGAGAACGTCCGTGATAGGCGGGAACACCGTGTCAAATGCCTATCACAGAACAGAACAGAACGCCAGGAGGAAGCCGCGACTTTAAAAAAATGGACGCCTGTCACGAATTCAGGTACTTGGGCACAGTGAGACTGCAATCGGCACAGTGAGGTATGACACAGTGAGACTGCAATGGGCACAGTGAGATATGGCACAGTGAGGCTGCATTGGGCACAGTGAGGTATGGCACAGTGAGACTGCAATGGGCACAGTGAGGTATGGCACAGTGAGACTGCAATGGGCACAGTGAGGTATGGCACAGTGAGGCTGCAATGGGCACAGTGACGTATGGCACAGTGAGACTGCAATGGGCACAATGAGGTTGCAATGGGCACAGTGAGGCTGTAAATGGGCACAGGGAGGCGTGGAATGGTCATTGTTGACCCTCTTTTCTGCTTACAGTAGCTGCTGCATTCTCACCCTAGGCTTATACTCGAGTCAATACGTTTTCCCTTTTTTTGTGGTAAAATTAGGTCCTCGGCTTATATTCGAGTATATACGTTAAAGTGGAGTTCCACCCATAAATATAACATTACATCAGTAGTTTTAAAAAAATTTCATTAGTCCTTTACGAAAAAAATATTTTTTTTTAGATGCCTTCAAAGTGTTGTTGCTAGGCAGAATAGTTAATCTTCCCTCTTCCTGCACCTAGGTGCTTAATGCTTCCTAACCTACACCGCACAGACTCCTGGGAATGTAGTGGGTGTAACTTTCCAGGAGTCTGTGCACTCTCCAGTCTCAAAGAATCATGTGACTTGGACAGCACAGGTGCTGAAACCTGATCTGACACTGCTTGTGCAGCACTGAGCACGTGCAAGATTTGCAAGGCTGAAATCCAGGAAGTCATACAGTCTGGCTTCATGATGCCCACACTTAAGATGGCCCCAGTCAATTTCTATTTTATAAAGTGTCTAAATGCTGTAACAACCTAACAAAACGGACTTTAGTTTACAGACTAACTTTACTAGAATACATTAAGCTTGTGTATTACAGGGGTATTTATATTTAAAAAGTGAAATTGTGGCCGGAACTCCGCTTTAAAGGGTCACTAAAGGATTTTTTTTTAGCTAAATAGCTTCCTTTACCTTACTGCAGTCCTGGTTTCATGTCCTCATTGCTCGTTTTTGCTCTGATGTTGCTGTAATACTACTCTGTTGTGGACACTTCCTGGTTGTCTGGCTCCGTATGAAAAAAGTCATGGGAGAGTTTAGCTTCGTTTTCCTAGCCATGACTCTCTATGGCACTGTCCAGCACAGAGGCATAAAATAACATGTCAAAGACTAAACTACTTTCAGTTTCGTTTTTGCATCTAAGAGGCACATTATATGATTGATTTTTATCTATTTTTAATCGTTTTTAAAAGGAATCAGTTAACTATTATGTTTCTATACCCTGTAAACAGTAATTTCAGCAAAAAAAATGTTTTCCTTTAGTGATCCTTTAAGTATCTTTGATGTTCTTTTGTATATATACTCTGCTGTTTAGTGTGTGAAATATTCCTATTTTCTTGGGAAATAAATGTATCATTATTTACTGAGCAAATGTGTCTTCATAGCTCTTACTTTTTACAGCTTCTAATGCACATTGTGAGAAGCCTGCAGTGTGCAGTGAAATCGGAGCAAGCCATTTCAGTACAGAAGAGGAGCCGCTACAACTGTTCAAGACTGAAGGAAAGATTGGAGGTCAGATTTACCTACTATTAGTAAAGCATGAGAGCCCCAAGACTCAACCAGAGCAGAATAAAGCACTTGCAGTCATTTTCATAAAGGCAGAAATGAACCCTGGGGGGGTCTTTTAAGATGTCACTCCTGAAAGAAGCTATTCTTGGGGTGGTGGAGCGTCATAATAAGCGTGTACATGGCTGGCAATCAAATAACAAAGAACTATTAATCTATCGTTTACCGTATATTTCTTTACTTAAAGCATAACTAAGCCCAAGAACACAAATATATTGAAATAGTATCAACTATAATATATAAGATTTTTTTTTATTTTAACCACTTGCTTACTGAGCACTTAAACCCCCCTTCCTGCCCCGACCAATTTTCAGCGCTGTCGCTGTCGCGGTCATACAACACTGTACCCAGAGGATATTTTTATCATTTTTTTTTTAACACAAATAGAGATTTCTTTTGGTGATATTTTGATCACCTCTGCGGTTTTTAATTTGTGTTAAAAAAAAAAAATACAGGGCCAGATCCACGTACCTCTGTGCCGGGCGCAGCATATCTAAGATACACTACGCCACCGTAACTTTTTTTTTTTTCAAATCCTCAAAGAATTTGCGCCGTAAGTTACGGCGGCGTAGTGTATCTTTGGCGGGGTAATGGCGCGCCATTCAAATCTCTGTGATGGGGGTGTGTTTTATGTAAATACGTTGTTACCCGACGTAAGCGACGTTTTTTTTTTAACTGCGCATGCGCCGTCTGTGGGGGGTATCCCAGTGCGCATGCTCGAAATTAAACCGGAACCAGCCAATGCTTACGACGGTGACGTCATTCTACACAAATTCCTTTTCGCGAACGACTTACGCAAACGACGTAAAAAATTCAAAATTGGACGCGGGAACGACGGCCATACTTAACATTGAGTACGCCTCAGAATAGCAGCTTTAACTATACGCCGGAAAAACTTGAACGCAAACGACGTAAAAACAATGCGCCGGCCGGACGTACGTTCGTGGATCGCCGTATCTAGTTAATTTGCATACTCGACGCGGAATTTCGACGGAAACGCCACCTAGCAGCCGCCGAAAAATTGCAGCTTAGATCCAACGGCGTACTAAGACTGTTGGATCTACCCGAGATGCCGTCGTATCTTGTTTTGAGGATACAAAACAAAGATACGACGTGCAAAATTTGAAATTACACGGCGTATCAATAGATACGCCGGCGTAATACCTTTGTGGATCTGCCCCATAGAATTAAAAAAAAAAAATTATATTTTTTTATATTTTGTTATAAAATTTTGCAAACGGTTAATTTTCTCCTTCATTTATGTACGCTCATGAGGCTGCACTGATGGGCACCAATAGGCTGCACTGTTGGGCACTGATGGGCACCGATAAGGCGGCACTGGTAGGTGGCACTGAGAGGTGACATTGAAAGGTGGCACTGATGGGTAGCATTAAAGGGCATTGATATGTGGCACTGGTGGGAACTGAGAAGTGGCACTAATAGGTGGCACTGATAGCTAGCACTGATGGGCACTGATGGGTGGCAGTGATGGGCACTGATCAGCACTGGTAGATGACACTGATAGGCAGCACTGCTAGGTGGCACTGATGAGGCACTGATTGGCACCACTGGTGGGCATTGATAGGTGGCACTCGTGGGCGTGAATAGGTGCCACTGTTTTGCACTGTTGGGCCCCGATTTGTGGCACTGTGGGCACTGTCAGGTGGCACTGGCAGGCGGTACTGGTTGGCACAGATGAGGCGGATGTTCCTCTTTCTCTTCGGGACCGATGTCCCTTGCACATAAGCCGGTGATCGGCTTTTTTTCTCTCCTCATACTGTCAGCGCGAGGAGAAAAAAAAACGATTACGGAGCTTCAGCTTACATCAAGTGATCAGCTGTCATTGGCCAACAGCTGATCACGTGGTAAGGGCCCGGGATCGGTCCCTTACTGCAGGGGGCGCACGGGGAGCGCGCAAAGGGAAGGACGTCTATTGTCGGCCTCCTGGCAAAGTAGGTCCGCGCTGTAGCCGTCATTCAGCTATAGCGCGGATTTGAAGGCGTTAATAGTATTAGTTAAATAGCCATATGCTGCAAAAATCTACGTCATAATGGAATAAAATAAAAAAAATAAAAAGGATGTAGCATATTAACCACTTAACCCCCGGACCATATTGCTGCCCAAAGACCCGAGCACTTTTTGTGATTCGGCACTGCTTCGCTTTAACTGACAATTGCGCGGTCGTGCGATGTGGCTCCCAAACAAAATTTACGTCCTTTTTTTCCCACAAATAGAGCTTTCTTTTGGTGGTATTTGATCACCTCTGCGGTTTTTAGTTTTTGCGCTATAAACAAAAATAGAGCGACAATTTTGAAAAAAATGAATATTTTTTACTTTTTGCTATAATAAATATCCCCCAAAAATATACAAAAAATATATTTTTTTCCTCAGTTTAGGCCGATACGTATTCTTCTACATATTTTTTGTAAAAAAAAATCGCAATATGCATTTATTGACTGGTTATAGCGTTTACAAAATAGTGGATAGTTTTATGCCATTTTTATTAATATTTTTTTTTTACTAGTAATGGCGGCGATCAGCCATTTTTTTTTCGGTACTGCGACATTATGGCGGACACTTCGGACACTTTTGACACATTTTTGGGACCATTGGCATTTTTATAGCGATCAGTGCTATAAAAATGCATTGGATTACTATAAAAATGCCACTGGCAGTGAAGGGGTTAACACTAGGGGGCGAGGAAGGGGTTAAATATGTGCCCTGGGTGTGTTCTAACTGTAGGGGGGGTGGCCTCACTAGGGGAAATGACCGATCTTCTGTTCATACATTGTATGAACCGAAGATCAGTAATTTCTCCCCCTGACAGGACCGGGAGCTGTGTGTTTATACACACAGCTCCCGGTCCCCGCTCTGTAACGAGCGATCGCGTGTGCCCGGCGGTGATCCCGCCCGCCGGGCACGGGAGTCGGGGGCGAGCGGGGCCTAGTGGCCTGCGCGAGAGCCGACGTTATACTACGGGCTCTCGCGCAGGGGAGCCGACTTGCCGCCGTAAAACGACGGTGGGCGTAGGGTGACCACATTTCCAAACTACCATTCAGGGACACCCTCCCTTCCCAAAAATCAGCTTGTGCTGTAACGAATCACAGCACAGTGATTGGACACAAGAGGTGGGATTTATGATTTCTCCAATCACACGCAGGGGGCGGGATTGTGCTCCACCAGGCATTCCCGGCCAGGACAAGTACTGTCGGTTAATAAAGCGGTGATGTGGCGGCCTTTTTTGGGGGCATTAGTTTGGCTTGGGGGGGGGTGGCTGTGTCAGTTTCATTCCGGGACACTGTATTGTCCTGGAATAAATGTGCCCGGGACAGACCTGCAAAATGTGGGACTGTCCCGGGCAATCCGGGACACGTGGTCACTCTAGGTGGGCGGTCGGCAAGCAGTTAAAAGGACCGGTGGTACCACATATGAAAATAATGTAGCATTTTTTTTTTTTTTTATTGTTTGACAATACCTTGCTTATTATTCCTTTATTCCTACAAATTGCCTACAATGAAATCACAAGATTCCCCTTCCATAGACTTCAAAGGCGTTTGCCGCAATGTTCGCAACTTCAAGCTAGGTTTCGGAAACCGATGGGTAAATTCTCGCACCCCTAGTGATTTCACTTTGTAGTTGGCTCCCTGCTTTTTTCTTTTTTTTTTTTTTTTATTGGATAAAGAAAAAAGTATTGATTTTTAGTTGATATTACCATGTCTGGTCAGCCCCACTTTGATGCCTTGTCATCTCACCCAAAAAAAAAAAACACATAAATATATATAATAAAAAAAGATTGGAACTTTTTTTTTTAAACAAAGTACTCATTAACTCGGAACCGCTGCTTAAAACTTTTGTAAAAACCCAAAGGCTCATTAATGTAAAGGTATGAAGCCGAATGCCGAAACACCAGACAAAACTTTTTTCTTTTTTTTAACGATCTACATTTTTGGATTTTAGGACGGTTTTCAGTGCACAGATGCAAGCACTAATTAATAATTAAAATACTGCAAGAAAAAAAAAAAAAAAGTTTACATAAACAGAAGGCGCCATTTAAATACCTTGGCCCGGATTCACAAAGCACTTGCTCCCGACGTATCTCCAGATACGCTGCGTAAGTGCAAATATGCGCCGTCGTATCTGTGCGCCGGACCCACATACTAAGATACGCCTAAAAACAGGCTTCATCCCACCAACGTAACTTGCCTACGCCGGCGCGGCGTAGAGTGAGCGCATATTTACGCTGGACGCATTTGGCGCTCCCATTGATTTTCAATTCAAATATGCAAATGAGGGAGATACGGCGATTCACAAACGTACGTGCGCCCGACGCAAGTGCGCGTATGTTATACGTACCTCGTAAAGTTATGCCCCATAAAGGAGGTGTAACTCAGCAGCATCCATGCAAAGGGGCTGCACCAGGGAACACAAGCCGGCGTATTTTACGTACCGTATTTATCGTGTTATAACGCCACCCCGGCGTATAGCGCGCACCCCCGAACTTGAAGGAAAATTCATGGGAAAAAAAATACTTACAGTTTGGATGCCCCCCCCCGTCGTCCATCGTGTCCTGCCCGTCGTCCATCGGCGGCCTCGTCCGGTCCGGCGTCCTTCTGCGGCCATCGTGGTGTCCTCCCCGCTCGATCCCCGCTTCCCGCGCTGTGTTTGAACCACTGCGCCGGTATATACCAAGCGCAGTACACTCGGGTATAGTCGGGCAGGCTCGGCTCCTCTCGCGTAAAGGACGTACAGGACGCACAGGACGTGACCGCGAGAGGAGCCGAGCCTGCCGACTATACCAGAGTGTACTGCGCTCGGTATATGCCAGTGCAGTGGTTCAAACACAGCACGGGAAGCGGGTATCGGCGTATATCGCGCACCCACGATTTTGCCCTGATTTTCAGGGCAAAAAAGTGCGCGGTATACGCCGATAAATACGGTAGTTTACATTGGACGTGAATATGACTAGGCGTAGGTTACGTTCACGTCGTAGGCAGTGATCCGACGTATCTTAGGGAGTAGTTCCGACGTGATTATGAGCATGCGCACTGGGATGCGTCCACGGGACGGTGCATGCGCCGTTCGTTATATGTATCCGTCTGGCGCTTGGCCCATCATTTGCATGGGGTCACGCCTCATTTGCATGGCTCACGCCCACTTCCACCTACGCCGGCTTACGCCTTGGTATGTTGTCCGGCAGCCATGGGAAAGACCTGTCAAAGTGGGCCAGTCTGGATGAAGTCCAGGCCTAAATTTTTGTCCCAGCCCTGCGCTACGGCGGCATAAATGGGCGCCGCTGTCTGTGAATCCGGACCCTTGTCACCGATAGTACTCAGAAAATAAATAAATAAATGAAGTCCATCAGGCAAGCATAAACACAGGTGAAAAAAGGCCAAAAGGTTCCATTCATTTATCACTAATTTATACCAGGAAAAAAACAAAACAAAGAGTGAGGCCGCGATTCTTACTGAGAACTGCCATGACAACCTTTCGTAAGCAGGGTGCTCTGCCAGGCTAAAGTGTTTCTTTTGAAACAAAAGGGCACATTGATCCGCATGGCATTAAAAATCAGCCTAGCACTTACTCCTTCCTGATACGCTCTTCCAACTCCTTGTCCATAGAAAAGAACTCGAAAAAGGGTGGAGGATTGTTGTACCAATTCCAGCCCTATCAAAAATTCAGAGCCAGGCTTGGGATTCCATCGACGAGCTGCTTCGTTATAATGCTTGTACAGTCCCGTTACTGTGCTGGTGGCGCCGCGCTCTTCAATCATACGGGTCCTCATTAGCGGATCTGCAAATGCTACGCTATCAAAGTGAAATACAGATTTGCTTAAAAGGTATGCCCGGGTGTTAAAGCCAAATGCTGGGATAGGCAAATATTATTTTAATATAGGAGGGGTGTGTATTCTTCTTGAATCTCGTGTATTTCTTCCAGGTCTGTGCAGTAATCCAGTGTGAGACTTCTTGTAATAAAGACCGCTCACTGTTGCTCTCTCTCCTTGTGCAGGGAGACTGGTCTTGTCTCTGCCTTCTTCTGTAGTTTTCTGCAGGAAACCTGTAGTGGGTGGGGTTTGCGGATTCCCCCCCCCCACATTTCCCCCCTACAAGATGTCACCCCCCCAGCTCTGCTCTTTCACACTCCTGTACCTTTCTGCAGGGAGCCTGTAGTGGGTGGGGTTTGCTAATTCCCCCCCCACATTTCCCCCCTACAAGATGTCACCCCCCCCCCAGCTCTGCCCTTTTGCTCTCCTGTACTCCTGTACCTTTCTGCAGAAGCCTGTAGTGGGTGGGGTTTGCTAATCCCCCCCCACATTTCCCCCCTACAAGATGTCACCCCCCAGCTCTGCTCTTTCACTCTCCTGTACTCCTGTACCTTTCTGCAGTGAGCCTGTAGTGGGTGAGGTTTGCTAATTCCCCCCCCCCACATTTCCCCCCTACAAGATGTCACCCCCCCCCCAGCTCTGCTCTTTCACTCTCCTGTACTCCTGTACCTTTCTGCAGTGAGCCTGTAGTGGGTGAGGTTTGCTAATTCCCCCCCCCACATTTCCCCCCTACAAGATGTCACCCCCCCCCCCAGCTCTGCTCTTTCACTCTCCTGTACTCCTGTACCTTTCTGCAGTGAGCCTGTAGTGGGTGAGGCTTGCCAATTCCCCTCCCCCCCACATTTCCCCCCTACAGGATGTCACCCCCCCCAGCTCTGCTCTTTCACTCTCCTGTACTCCTGTACCTTTCTGCAGTGAGCCTGTAATGGGTGGGGTTTGCTAATCCCCCCCCCCCACATGATGTCACCCCCCCCAGCTCTGCTCTCTCTCTCCTATACTCCTGTACCTTTCTGCAGTGAGCCTGTAGTGGGTGGGGTTTGCTCATTTCCCCCCCACATGTCACCCCCCCCCTGCTCTCTCTTTCTCCTTGTGCAGGAGGACTGGTCTTGTCTCTGCCCACTTCTGTAGTTTTCTGCAGGGAGCCTGTAGTGGGTGGGGTTTGCTCATCCCCCCCCCACTCTCTCTTTCTCCTTGTGCAGGAGGACTGGTCTTGTCTCTGCCCACTTCTGTAGTTTTCTGCAGGGAGCCTGTGGTGGGTGGGGTTTGCTCATTTCCCCCCCCCCCCTGCTCTCTCTTTCTCCTTGTGCAGGAGGACTGGTCTTGTCTCTGCCCACTTCTGTAGTTTTCTGCAGGGACCCTGTAGTGGGTGGGGTTTGCTAATTTCCCCCTCATGTCACCCCCCAGCTCTGCTCTCTCTCTCTTCTTGTGCAGGAGGACTGGTCTTGTCTCTGCCCACTCCTGTAGTTTTCTGCAGGAAACCTGTAGTGGGTGGGGTTTGCTCATTTCCCCCCTACATGTCACCCCCCTGCTCTCTCTTTCTCCTTGTGCAGGAGGACTGGTCTTGTCTCTGCCCACTTCTGTAGTTTTCTGCAGGGAGCCTGTAGTGGGTGGGGTTTGCTCATCCCCCCCCCACATGTCACCCCCCTGCTCTCTCTCTCTCCTTGTGCAGGAGGACTGGTCTTGTCTCTGCCCACTTCTGTAGTTTTCTGCAGGGAGCCTGTAGTGGGTGGGGTTTGCTCATTTCCCCCCCACATGTCACTCCCTGCTCTCTCTCTCTCTTCTTGTGCAGGAGGACTGGTCTTGTCTCTGCCCACTCCTGTAGTTTTCTGCAGGAAACCTGTAGTGGGTGGGGTTTGCTCATTTCCTCCCCCAGCTCTGCTCTCTCTCTCCTTGTGCAGTGTGACTGGTCTTGTCTCTGCCCCTTCCTGTACCTTTCTGCAGGGAGTCTGTAGTGGGTGGGGTTTGGTAATTCCCTCCCACAGCTCTGCTCTCTCGCTCTCCTTGGGCAGGATGACTGGTCTTGTCTCAGCCTCCTCCTTTATTTTTTTGAAGTCAGTCTGTAGGGGGTGGAGTTTGCTAATTCCCTCCCACAATTCTGCTCTCTTTCTCTCCTTGTGCAGGGTGACTGGTCTTGTCTCCGCCCCCTCCTGTAGTTTTCTGCAGGAAACCTGTAGTGGGTGGGGTTTGCTAATCCCCCCAGTAGGCAAGTGGTTACTGTCCCTCTCATAGCCCCTTTGTAGTCATTAAAAAAAAAAAAAATAAGCAAAAATGTCTGCCTGGACACCAAGAGCCCAGTTGGCAGGCTCTAAATAGAATCAATTTCCCAGGCTCTCTTCTCAGCCAAAGTCGTCTTGTTGTGCTCATTTATAAAGGCAGGAGCATAGCTCACAGCAGACAGAATGTACACCTCAGTTCATCTTTGCCGGGACCAAGTTACTGAGACACAACATTATTTTAGTCCAGTAAGCATGTCACAACATATTTCCTTCTGTTTTACTATGTGCAGTCAGGTCTCGAGGAAATGCATGTAGGACACAGCCATGGATATCAGCGGCAAAATTGGAGCAACGCAGCGACGGAACAAGGTGCAGGATGAGCGCGCCGAACGCTGCTGGTTGAACATGTCACAAATATAACTGGACAGGTCCATGACAGGCTGGAATGTATTACACATTGTTGAGCGAAATCAGCTATTTCAGCCACAGAAAGCAGGGTGGATTTTTTTTTTCCTCTTGTTAGTCATTTTAATTTGGCTGTTTGTGAAAACGGGTGTTTATATCTGTGACATACAGAATAGATTCTATTATACCAACTTAGTCCCATATAGCTGGATTCACGTAGGGCGGCGTATGTTTGAGCCGGCGTAGCATATCGTATTTACGATACACCGCCGTAAGTTAGATAGGCAAGTGCTGTATTCACAAAGTTGCGGCGTAGCGTAAATGTGTCGGGCTAAGCGCGCCAAATT
Source organism: Rana temporaria (assembly GCF_905171775.1). Classification (NCBI taxonomy): domain Eukaryota; kingdom Metazoa; phylum Chordata; class Amphibia; order Anura; family Ranidae; genus Rana; species Rana temporaria. The sequence goes on along the minus strand of NC_053497.1, from coordinate 175,790,639 downwards.
CAAATTGTGAAGAGGTGGGCGTGTTTTATGCAAATGAATTGTGACCCGACGTGATTAACGTTTTTTACGAACGGCGCATGCGCCGTCCGTGGACATATCCCAGTGCGCATGCTCCAAATTACGCCGCAAAGACTTATTGGTTTCGACGTGAACGTAAATTACGCCCAGCCCCATTCACGGATGACTTACGCAAACGACGTAAAAAATTCAAAATTCGCCGCGGGACCGGCGTCCATACTTAACATTGGCTCCTTTACACTATGCAGACAATACCCATCTTTTTACCTTCATCCTTCTTTATCTCCTTTCGCAGGGCGTGCTCAAAATTTGTCTAGAGAGGCAAATCCCCCAGGATAAAAATTTCCAGATTATACTTCCCTAAAAACAGGGGTGGAATAGCACTACCAGATCTTAAAAAATACCATCAGGCGGCTCTTTTGACACGTATTATGGATTGGAACATACATCAATCAGTTAAGGATTGGGTAACATTGGAACAGGCGCAGTTCACCCAAGAACTTCATACCCTACCATGGTTAGACCCTAAATATCACTCAAAGATTGTTAAGGCACATCCCCTTGTAGGCCCTACTCTAAGAATCTTTCATAGCACATTACCCCATGGGCGTAGGAACCGGGGGGGACGGGGGGGACGAATCCCCCCCAGGAAATAATGCGGGGGGGACAGGTATTGTAAAATCCCCCCCAGGTTAGGAGGACTTGTGTCATTTTTCTGAACTCCGTTACCGTTATTGTCACCGCCATTTTGCGGCAGATGGCGCCCTGGGATTGGGCGAATGTGATCAGGTGCTCTGGCGTGGTTGGCCAGTCCTTGAACGCGGGCGGCGCATGCGCGAAGGCAGCCCGCGCATCTGTAAGCCGCCGCCGTCTTCTCCACCCTTCCTCTCTGACCGGACCTGGAAATGCTCAGAGCCTTCATCTGGGACCGGGAAGTGGAACAACTCGATGGACAACAAAAAGTGAGTCACGAGTGAGGGAGGCAGAGCAACCGCCGGTCAGCAGCAGCAGTTAAAAGTTAGGGAGAGGAGAGTATAGACAGCGAGACCGTTACATGCCAAAAGTCCCCTCCCCTCAGGAATCAGATTAATGATTTACTGAGCTTCATAATGTTATCCCTCAGGGCTTTCAGCATCATGTAAGGGGTTAAATTATGAATCCTGCTAGGTATTTGGCATGTCGAATTCCCTGAGGGATACATCATATAGCAGGATTATTTAACCCCTTGGGGTTAATCCTGCTATATAATGCATCCCTCAGGGAATTCGACATGCCAAATACCTAGCAGGATTCATAATTTAACCCCTTACATGATGCTGAAAGCCCTGAGGAATAACATCATGAAGCTCAGTAAATCCATTAATTCGATTCCTAAGGGGGGGCTTGGAGGGGGCTTTTGGCATGTAACGGTCTCTGTCAGTACTATCTGTGCATTAACACGTGGCGTGACTCTCCTAGCGGCTGATAACCCTCGCTAGCGGCTGATAAAGGGTTAATACCACCCGCAATTCGCCTCTGCAGAGGCGCATTGCGGGTGGTATTACTGCGGTTTCCCATTGTTTTAAATGGGAAGGAGCGGTATACATACCGCTCCAAAGATGCTGCTCGCAGGAGATTTTTTTCTCTCCTGCCAGCGCATCGCCTCAGTGTGAAAGCCCTCGGGCTTTCACATTGAGAAGGCTGGGCAGGAGTTTTTCAGGCGGTATAGCAGCGCTATTTTTAGCGCTGTACCGCCTGAAAAACTCCTCAGTGTGAAAGAGGCCTTACTGCTGCTGACCGGCGGTTGCTCTGCCTCCCTCACAGGCTTACATGCTGAAAGCCCTGAGGGATAACATCCTGAAAATCAGTAAATTATTAATCCGGTTCCTGAGGATTAATAATTGCACCTATTGACATTCATTTATTTATTCATTTAGCGCTGTACTTCATTTTACATATTTCAGTGTAGGTGTATGTGTCAGGTAGGTGTCGGGGGTCAGTGTATGTGTCAGGTAGGTGTCGGGGGTCAGTGTATGTGTCAGGTAGGTGTCGGGGGTCAGTGTATGTGTCAGGTAGGTGTCGGGGGTTAATGTAGGTGGCGAGTAAAAATGCTGTCCCCCCCAGATTTGTAAGGGTTCCTACACCCATGCATTACCCCTTTGACTTCTCTGAAAAATAATCCTGATTTTCTCCCTGGACTCGAGAGGAATTTTTTAAGCCTTCATTGGCCACATGACCGAATCCTTTCCAAACACTTCTTCAAAAATAAGAAGCTGTTGTCTAGAGAAGATCTGAACAGAGACATCAAGCCATTCTCAATTCCGTTTTGGAATTATATCCAAATCAGACATTATTTGACTAGGACCGACACAGCACACTACTGGACAAGACCCCTTACGAAATTAGAGGACCTCTGCACAAAAGCAACCCCCCAAAGACATATTATTTCATCATTGTACAACTCAATGTTTGAAGACAGGACAGATTTCTCCAGCTCCTCATGTCGGAATTGGGAAAAAGATATAAGTACCTCTCTGACTGATGAAAACGTAACAATACTATTCCATCTAATAGATGGAATAACTTTAGGCCTGATAATGCCTTACGGAAACGGCGTAAATGTACTGCGGCGGCCGGGCGTACGTTCGTGAATCAGCGTATCTACTAATTTACATATTCTACGCTGGCCGCAATGGAAGCGCCACCTGGCGGCCATCCTCAATATTGCAACATAAGATAGGACGGCGCAAGCCGTCGTATCTTAGATATGTTTAAGCGTATCTCTGATTGAGAATACACTTAAACTTAAGTCGGCGTAGATTCTGAGTTAGGTCGGCTTATCTACTGATAAGCTGGCCTAACTCTTACTGAATCTACCTATTGGTCTTTAAGTCTCAAACCATCCCATGTACAAGAAGGCCCAATTATGTATTCATGAATACAGATCTACATTATTTTGTGTCCTTCATATCTATTTAATCAAGCATTTCACTGCGTATTTCAAGAAATGTTCTATATTCATAATTCTTCAATTTTTTTATTTATTTTTTTGGTAAATTAGAATGATGTCTACATCCAGCTGTTGCACACTGCAGAGTATATCATTTAAACTTGACATTTAGATGTCCTTTTTTCTGCATTAAGAGGCTCTGCATTTGTCTGGGGTGCTCAGTACAGTGTTATGTTTATGGTTTTTTTTTGCTTTATGGAGTTTTTCCAAAGTCAAAGAGCATGAGCTCATAAATGTAGCCAAATGGCCCCAAGCTGCTGGCCCAAAGAATTAATCACTACCCCGCTGGGTTCTTTTAATGGAACATTTCTCCGGTTTAAAGAGTCTAAAATTCTGATCTCCTTTCTGTCTCAAGCTTGAGGCATAGCAGCTCACAATGGTAATTTGGAGAATGTCAATCAAGTACAATTTAATCATTATAAGGCTCATTGTGGTTTATTTTGTTAATGCGTAGGATGAGTTTTTTTTGTTTTTTCCAATTAAAAAAAAAAAAAAATGCGTTCCATGAAAAATATTGAGATCTAAACTTTTTCACATATAGGTAGAAAACTTACTTGGACGCCCTTTGAAACAATTTGTTTCGAAATCTCATTTAGCCTTCATAATTTTACATCTTTGTTGTTTGCTTAGCTATTAAAAAAGATGAAAAACTGCTGACAATGTTTTTTTTTTTTTTCTGGTTTACATTATTTGGTGGAAGTTGGTAGCCGGGAACAAAAGTTGTACTAATGAAAATAACATGCTAATTTATTTCTGATTAGATCTTGGAAGACACGGGTGGGAAAAAAATTCATTGAACGTAAAGAGAAAGTTCTTGCCTTTAGCTACTCATTTCCAGGGTTAATTACATACCACGGCAGGAAATAACGGTTGGGATTGATGACATCATGGGTCTTGGTTAACCGGTGCATGGCTTGTAAATTAATTAATTTAAATAAATATATTAATGGAAGTAATAATGAAGTTTAACCACTTGTCCACGGGAGGACGTCATATGACGTCCTCGACTTTGTGCAGTGATATCTGAATGATGCCTGCAGGCATCATTCAGATATTGCCGTCTTTAGCCGCCGATTCTGTGCACGATAAGAATGATCAAAGCGGCGGTTCCGACGCTTGATCGTTCTTATAGGCAGCGGGAGGGGACGTCGTCCCCTCCTGCCGCCATCCGATGGCACGGGAGAGCCCGAAGAGCGAATCGGTCGGCGCTGCCTGGAAAGCATAGAGATGACTGGAGACCAGATGGTTACCAGTCATCTCTATGACCGTCGGAGGACCGGGCGTGACATCATAACGTCGCGCCCGGGCCTCCGACGGTCATAGAGATGACTGGTGACCAAAATTTACTCCAAATCACCAAAACCAGATACAAGTCCAAAGGAGAAAGAAGATTTGCTGTCCAAGGCCCTCGACTTTGGAACACTTTGCCAACCTCCATTCGTTTGGAGGAGAACCACTTGGCCTTTAGGAGAAAGATCAAAACCCACCTCTTCTGAGCTCAAGGGAGAAGTGCTAAAACAAGCGCCCAGAGGCGATTCAGTTCGCATGTGTAGCTCTATATAAATTTTTCACTCACTCACTCACTCATCTCTATGCTTTCCAGGCAGCGCTGACCGATTCGCTCTTCGGGCTCGATGGCACGGGAGAGCCCGAAGAGTGAATCGGTCGGCGCTGCCTGGAAAGCATAGAAATGACTGGTGACCAGATAGTCACCAGTCATTTCTATGACCGTCGGAGGCCCGGGCGCGACGTTATGATGTCACGCCCGTTACCCAGAATTAAACAAAGCTGCAATCGCGGCTGTCGGCATGTGATCTGTGATTTTTTTGTTTTACCGATTTAATGCTTGTAAGCCTGGAGGAGAGATGTGGGGTCTTATTGACCCCACATCTCTCCATAAAGAGGACCTGTCACACTGATTCCTATTACAAGGGATGTTTACATTCCTTGTAATAGGAATAAAAGTGATCAAAAAACAAACACGCATGCAAGTCACGCCCACATATGTAAACGCCGTTCAAACCCCACATGTGAGGTATCGTTGCGTGCGTTAGTGCGTGTTCTAGCAATAGACCTCCTCTGTAACTCGAAAATAGTAACCTGTAAAAAATGTTAACGCGTCGCCTATGGAGAAGTACCAAAGTTTGGCGCCATTCCATGAGTGTGTGCAATTTTAAAGCGTGACATGTTAGGTATCTATTTACTCGGCGTAACATCATCTTTCACATTATACAAAAAAATTGGGCTAACTTTACTGTTTTGTTATTTTTGTTATGTTTCGTTATTTTTTAATTCATGAAACCGTTTTTTTTTTTTCCAAAAAAAGGCGTTTGAAAAATTACTGCGCAAATACCGTTCGAGAAAAAAAGTTGCAATGACCGCCATTTTATTCCCTAGGGTGTCTGCTAAAAAAAATATATAATGTTTGGGGGTTCTGATTCATTTTCTAGCAAAAAAATTTTGATTTTTACATGAAGGAGAGAAGTGCCAAAATAGGCCCGGTGGACTAGTGGTTAAAGGGGTTGTAAAGGTAATTTTTTTCCCCTAAATAGCTTCCTTTACCTTAAGCCTCGTACACTTGCTGGGATTTTTTTTTTTGCCGCGGAAACCGGTCGTGTGTACATTTTTCGACGAGGAAACTGTCGAGGATCCCGTCGAGCCAAAAAGAGAGCATGTCTTATTTTTCCTCGACGGGAATGGAGAAACTTGCCTTGACGAGATCCTCGATAGCCTAACAAGGAACTCGACGAGGAAAACGATGTGTTTCGCCCGTCGAGTTCCTCGGTCGCGTGTACGAGGCTTTAGTGCCGTCCTCCTTCACTTACCTCATCCTTCCATTTTGCTTTTAAATGTCCTTATTTCTTCTGAGAAATCCTCACTTCCTGTTCTTCTGTCTGTAACTCCACACAGTAATGGGAGGCTTTCTCCCTGGTGTGGAGTGTTGTGCTCGCCCCCTCCCTTGGACTACAGGAGAGTCAGGACGCTCTCTACGTTGCAGATAGAGAAAGGAGCTGTGTGTAAGTGGGCGTCCTGACTCTCCTGCAGTCCAAGGGAGGGGGGCGAGCACGACACTCCACACCAGGGAGAAAGCCTCGCATTACTGTGTGGAGTTACAGAGAGAAGAACAGGAAGTGAGGATTTCTCAGAAGAAATAAGGACATTTAAAAGCAAAATGGAAGGATGAGGTAAGTGAAGGAGGACTGCACTAAGGTAAAGGAAGATATTTAGGGGAAAAAAATTGTACATTTACAACCTCTTTAAGGAGAAGTCTTCTTTGTAATCAGAAATTAAGTAGGCAGGGCTGACACCATGTGCTAACAAATTCAGAACTGTGTTATTATATCAAAGAGGAAGGTAGGAGGACTCTACGATGTATATTTCTGGCACATCAACAGTTATTTTTAGGTACTTGCAATTAGCTCAAAGGTATAAAACGGGGATATGCAATTAGCGGACCTCCAGCTGTTGCAGAACTACAATTCCCATGAGGCATAGCAAGACTCTGACGGCCACAAGCATGACACCAGAGTCAGAAGCATGATGGGACTTGTAGTTTTGCAACAGCTGGAGGTCCGCTAATTGCATATCCCTGGTATAAAACATGGGAACATTAGAGATCTACTAATTAAGTTTGTTTTCTTCTTTCTGTCTTGACATACACTTTAACCACTTAACGCCCGCCGCACGCCTATTTACGTCCACAGAATGGCACGTACAGGCAGATGGGCGTATATATACGTCCCTGCCTTCTAGCGGGTGGGGGGTCCGATCAGGACCCCCTCCGCTGCGTGCGGCGGGCGGCTTACCTCGGGGAGCGATCCGGGACGACGGCGCGGCTGTTCGTTTATAGCCGCCCCCTCGCGATCGCTCCCCGGAGCTGAAGAACGGGGAGAGACGTATGTAAACACGGCTTCCCCGTGCTTCACTGTGGCGGCTGCATCGATCGAGTGATCCCTTTTATAGGGAGACTCGATCGATGACGTCAGTCCTACAGCCACACCCCCCTACAGTTGTAAACACACACTAGGTGAACCCTAACTCCTACAGCGCCCCCTGTGGTTAACTCCCAAACTGCAACTGTCATTTTCACAATAAACAATGCAATTTAAATGCATCTTTTGCTGTGAAAATGACAATGGTCCCAAAAATGTGTCAAAATTGTCCGAAGTGTCCGCCATAATGTCGCAGTCACGAAAAAAATCGCTGATCGCCGCCAATAGAAGTAAAAAAAAAAAAATAATAAAAATGCAATAAAACTATCCCCTATTTTGTAAACGCTATACATTTTGCGCAAACCAATCGATAAACACTTATTGCGATTTTTTTACCAAAAATAGGTAGAATAATACGTATCGGCCTAAACTGAGGGAAAAAAAACATTTTATATATGTTTTTGGGGGATATTTATTATAGCAAAAAGTAAAAAATATTGCATTTTTTTCAAAATTGTCGCTCTATTTTTGTTTATACTGCAAAAAATAAAAACCGCAGAGGTGATCAAATACCACCAAAATAAATCTCTATTTGTGGGGAAAAAAGGACGCCAATTTTGTTTGGGAGCCATGTCGCACGACCGCGCAATTGTCTGGTAAAGCGACGCAGTGCCGAATCGCAAAACCTTTTCCTGGGCATTTAGCAACAAAATGGTCCGGGGCTTAAGTGGTTAAGTGATACTGCTCAAGTGGATCAAATCCCATCAGTGACTCATAGACTGTTTCATTCACACTATCTTTTTGTTTTTATTTTTTCCTCATTTTTACAAAAGCAAATATCAGACAATAATAGTTTATCTAAGACAAAGCTATATTTCTATGGAAACGTGAAGTATGCTTGAAAGAGATGCATGCCCACTTATCAGTCCCATGCTTTAAGACCATACACAAGATTCAATGCTTATTTCAGTAATTAGCAGAGAGAACTTCATTGTTTCTCATATAAAAAAAAAACATGTCTGGCAAACAACGATGACTTTGGATTTTAATTTATAAGCCGTTGTATGAACTCCTTTTATTTGGTCCATTATTGTATGTTAACCACTTAAGCCCCGGACCATTTTGTTGCTAAATGCCCAGGCCAGGTTTTGCGATTCGGCAATGCGTCGCTTTAACAGACAATTGCGCGGTCGTGCGACGTGGCTCCCAAACAAAATTGGCGTCCTTTTTTCCCCACAAATAGAGCTTTCTTTTGGTGGTATTTGATCACCTCTGCGGTTTTTATTTTTTGCGCTATAAACAAAATTAGAGCGACAATTTTGAAAAAAATGCAATATTTTTTACTTTTTGCTATAATAAATATCCCCCAAAAACATATATTAAAAAAAAAATTTCCTCAGTTTAGGCCGATACGTATTCTTCCACCTATTTTTGGTAAAAAAAATCGCAATAAGTGTTTATCGATTGGTTTGCGCAAAATTTATAGCGTTTACAAAATAGGGGATAGTTTTTTTGCATTTTTATTATTATTTTTTTTTTTTACTACTAATGGCGGCGATCAGCGATTTTTTTCGTGACTGCGACATTATGGCGGACACTTCGGACAATTTTGACACATTTTTGGGACCATTGTCATTTTCACAGCAAAAAATGCATTTAAATTGCATTGTTTATTGTGAAAATGACAGTTGCAGTTTGGGAGTTAACCACAGGGGGCGCTGTAGGAGTTAGGGTTCACCTAGTGTGTGTTTACAACTGTAGGGGGTGTGGCTGTAGGACTGATGTCATCAATTGTGTCTCCCTATAAAAGGGATCACTCGATCGATGCGCCGCCACAGTGAAGCACGGGGAAGCCGTGTTTACATACGGCTCTCCCCGTTCTTCAGCTCCGGGGAGCGATCGCGACGGGGCGGCTATAAACAAATAGCCTGCTCTTCCATGATCTACAGTCGGGCTTCCGCCCTGGGAGGGGAACCGAGCTGGTAGCTTTGTCCACTCGAGAGAAGCTCCTTAACGTGGTGGATGCGGGCGGGTCGGCAGCCCTGGTGCTGCTCGACCTGTCTGCAGCCTTTGACACCGTGGATCACTCCATCCTGCTTTCCAGACTCGAGTCCTCTTTCGGGCTGAGAGATACCGCCCTTGCTTGGTTCCGTGATTTTTTAACAGCTCGCACCCACCAAGTTAAGATGGGCTCTTTTCTATCCCCGATTACCACAGTGGAGAATGGGGTCCCTCAGGGATCAGCCCTGTCCCCCATTCTCTTCAACATTTATCTTAGGCCTTTACCCGACATTATTGCTAAACATGGTCTCTGGTTCCATTTGTACGCGGACGACGTCCAGTTGGTAGCCGATGATCTAACTTACCCTGACATGCCCTTAAGATTGGCCAATTGTCTGCGCGACATTTACCACTGGATGACCATCAACAAACTGTGCCTCAATGGTAACAAAACGGAGGTCATGATAGTCGGAAAAGGCAAGACTGACTTTCTTCAAAATTGGCCCACTGAGTTGGGCTTGACACCTAATCCGAAAGATAAGGTGACGGTCCTGGGGGTTATCCTGGACGAAAAACTAAGTATGATTCCCCAGGTTAGACAATCGGTTTCGAGAGCCTCCCATTTTCTACGACTTATCCGCAAGGCAAAACATCTCCTGACCCAAGACCAGAGGAAAGACTTAGTCCAGGCACTAATTATTTCTCGCCTTGACTTTTCAAATGGAGTCCTACTAGGCATTCCAATGAAATGGTCTAAGAAACTGCAGCTGGTGCAGAATCAAGCAGCCAGGCTTATCTACAATCTCCAAAAGCAAGACCATATCAGCCCTGTGCTCAAAGAACTTCACTGGCTCCCTGTTACAAAACGGGTCAATTTTAAAATCCTCTGTCTGATCTACAGGGGCTACCACCAGCTGGGCCCACAGTTCCTATCAGATCTGACTCCACACTATATACCTAGACGCTGTCTTCGCTCAGCCGACAAAGCTCTACTCATTGGCAATACTGACAGGCTAATTTCTATAGGAGGAAAACGGATTGGCTCCGCGGGGGCGACTCTCTGGAACCAAATCCCGCTTAACATTCGCATCTCCCGAAGCCTATATGCGTTCAGGAAGAAGCTGAAGACCTGGCTATTCTGCCAAGCATTTCAATCCTAGGCCAATTTTTCTTCGCTGATTTCTTTTTTTTTTCCTCTCCCTTCTCTTTTAATTATGCTCCCCACGCCAGAACATCCGGGCTATTTTGTCACAAAGCGCTTTGGCACCACCGACCGGTGGTATATGCGCGCTTCCCAAATAAATAGTAATAAATAAAAATAAATAGCCGCGCCGTCGTCCCAGATCGCTCCCCGCGGGAATCCGCCCGCCGCACGTAGCGGAGGGGGTCCCGATCGGACCCCCGACCCGCTAGAAGGCAGGGGCGTATATATACGCCCATCTGCCTGTACGTGCCATTCTGTGGACGTAAATAGGCGTGCGGCGGGCGTTAAGTGGTTAATTTATAAGCCGTTGTATGAACTCCTTTTGTTTGGTCCATTATTGTATGTTAAATGCATGATTAAAGTGTTTGTAATATCAGTTTGATAAGTGCAAAAAAACAACAACTGTTAACTGTTAGAAATTCTCACGTGTTCTAGGCTCACGTTCTAGGTTATCTCAAGGACCTTCTCTATCACTCCTACGCGGATGATACGCAACTTTATTTTCGCATCAGCGAAAAAAAGAACCAATACCCTGCATTAGAACAATGCCTCACTCAGATAGACACCTGGATGACGGAGAGTCACCTCAAACTCAATGTAGCAAAAACAGAAATCATTCAACTCCATGCAAACAGGAGGAAACTGGCCAGGACTACCTGGACCCCTCCACCCATTTTAGGACAAACCATCACCCCTAGCACCAAGGTCAAAAGTCTAGTGGGTAGATTCAGGTAGGGGCGCGCTAATTTGCGGCGGTGTAGCCTAGCGTGTTTACACTATGCCTAAGTAAGAGAGGCAAGTACATGATTCTGAAGGCACTAACCTCCTTACTTAGGGTGGCGTAGTGTAAACGCGGCGGGCGTAAGGGCGCCTAATTCAAATGGATAAAGGAAAAGTATGATACTGCGCTAAGCTAACTAAGTGAAACAAACAAAAACATAAACAAGCTGCAACAAAAATTGTGATATACACACAATATCCAATAAAAACAAAACAAATAAGTTGCGCTAAACATATATGATTATGAAAAATAAATAATTCAAATGGGTTGGAGGGGGGGCATGTTTAATGGTAATGAGGCTTGACCTCACGTTTTTGACATTTTTTGGCTACTGCGCATGCGCCGGGCGCCTACATCTCCCAGTGTGCATTGCGGCGAAGTACGCCGTACGGGCCTATTGATTTCAACGTGGACGTAAACGACGTAAATCCCGATTCCCGGACGACTTACGCAAACGACGTAAAAATTTCGAATTTTGCGGTGGGAACGGCGGCCATACTTGACATTACTATTCCACTAGAGCCTAGCTCTAACTTTACGTGGCCTATCTCTTACGTAAACTGCGTAAAAGTACTGCGTCGGCCTGGTGTACGTTCGTGAATCGGCGTATCCCCTCATTAACATATTCTACGCCGACCGCAATGGAAGCGCCACCTAGTGGCCATCCAAAATATTGCAATCTAAGATAGGACGGCGCAAGCCGTCGTATCTTAGATATGTTTAAGCGTATCTCTGTTTGAGCATATGCTTAAACTTAGGTCGGCGTAGATTCTGAGTTAGGTCGACTTATCTACTGATAAGCCGGCCTAACTCTTTGTGAATCTACCTATAGGGGTCATCTTTGACTCGGACATGACAATGGATGCACAAATAGGATCAGTGATTAGCGGATCGCACCATCTTCTACAGCTCATGAAAACATTTCAGCGGATGCCCATGGGTAGAGCAGCAACATTCTTCCATGGAGGGCCCCCTTTGGCAGTAGTATGTAAGTGGCTAGATTTATTCATAAGATAAGAGGTGTACAAGTGGGGAAAGGTTGTGCTAAAAAAAAATCGTTCATTGCAAAATGCGGACTTGTTTACGAAGGAAACAAAATATAAATCCATATAATATACGTTTTGTTCTTTCTGCAACCAGTTGAACGTCTTTATTTACATCACTGTTACACACCTAGCACATTCAATCTGATCTCCCACTCAAACAGTGAAGAGAGTGTGTTCAGCATTGTGATTATTCCAGGCATAATAGAGTAATTAGATGGAGGAGGTGAGTTGAGTTTATATCACTCCTGGTCATACCACGCAGTTCAAGGTTACTTTACACTGGCCGCAGTCCAGCCGCTGCAGCGGCAGCACTAGTATACCTTCTACACTGACAATGAAAGAAAACAAAAGAAAGATAAAAGAGAGAAATGAGAGATATTGTAGATAGAGAAGTGAGAAGAAGAGTGAGAGAGAAAAAGAGAGAAAGAAAGAATATAAATCTCTATAAATACAAACAATATTTAGAAAATGGTGAAGTAAAAGAAGCAATGAAAGAAGAAAGAAGTATGCAAAGAAAGCCTAGTAGGTAGATTCAGATAGGTTTACGCCGGCGTATCAGTAGATACGCCGTCGTAACTCTGAATCTACGCCATCGCAAATTTAAGCGTATTCTGGAAACCAGATACGCTTAAATTAGGCTAAGATACGAGCGGCGTAAGTCTCCCATGCCGTCGTATCTTAGTGTGCATATTTACGCTGGCCGCTAGGTGGCGCTTCCGTTGAGTTCGGCGTAGAATATGTAAATGACGCCGATTCACAAACGCACGTGCGCCCGTCGCAATTAGTTACGCCGTTTACGTTAGAGATACGCCGGCGAAAAGATAAAGCTGCTCCCTAGGTGGCGCATCCCATGCAAGGTATGGATGTCGGAACAGGCCTATCTTTTCACGTTGTTTGCGTAAGTCGTACACGAATCGGGCTTGACGTAATTTACGTTCACGTCGAAACGGCGTACTTTGGAGCAATGCGCCGCTCGTTAAAAACGTCAATCACGTCGGGTCACCAGTCATTTACATAAAACACGCCCCCCTGTTCAACATTTGAATTAGGCGTGCTTAGGCTGGCCCATTTACGCTACGCCGCCGTAACTTAGGAGGCAAGTGCTTTGTGAATACAGCACTTGCCTCTCTAACTTATGGCGGTGTAGCGTATATGCCATACGCTACACCTGCCTACCGTTGCGCCCGCCTACGTGAATCTGGCTATAGATCTATATTACATACTTGCTAAAGATATTTGCGCAAGAAAGCCTTCCCTTAAAGGAGTTGTAAAGAAAAAATGTTTTCACCTTAATGCAATCTACGCATTAAGGTGAAAAAACATCTGATGTCGCGCCCCCCCCCCCCCGAGCCCCCGTTTTACTTACCTGACCCCTCGAAAGTCCAGCGCGGTCCCGAGATCCTCTTCGCCGCTCAGCCTGGTCGCTGATTGGCTAGAGCGGATGGATTGAGAGCAGCGCAGCCATTGGCTGGCGCTGCTGTCAATCACATCCAGTGACGTGGCGCGCCGAGGGGCGGGGCTGAGTGATACAGTGAGCGGCTATGGCCGCTCGCTGTATCACGGGAGCGCGCCCGCAATTACTCACCACCACGTGCGCTCTCTCGCATGACTGTGGTCAGTACTTGCGGGGAGGACCAGAGACAGCATCCCAGGGACCCCAGAAGACGTGGATCGGGGACACTCTGTGCAAAACGAGCTGCACAGTGGAGGTAAGTATAAGATGTTTGTTATTTTAAAGGAAACATTGTTTTTCCTTTACAACCGCTTTAAAGATGAAGGAAAGGAAAGGAAAGGAAAGAAGAAGGAAGGAAGGAAAGGAAATGAGAGGAAAGAAAAGGAGAGGAAAATAGGAAGGAAGAAAGGAAGGAATGAAGGAAAGGAAAGATTAAGGAGGAAAGGAAGGAAGGAAGAAAATGAAAGGAGGAGAAATCAAAGGAGATGAGAGGAAAGAAAGGGAGACATGAGAAAGAAGGAGAAAGCAGAGCCAGAATAATGTAGGAGGAGAGAAGTGGAGAGGAGAAGAGAGGAGAGGAAAGGAAAGATGAAGAAAGGAAAGGAAAATAGATGAAAAGGAAAAGAAAATATTAAGGAAGGAAGGAGCGGAAAGAAAAGGAAAGGAAAAGAAAGGAAAGGAAAGAGTGGGAGAAATGAGAAATAAGGAGAGGACAAAGTGAGAAGGAGAGAGAAAGAAAAATAATGTAGGAGAGGAAAGGAAAGGAACGAAAAGGAAAGGAAAAGAAGTGGAAATAGAGGGAGAAAGAAAGAGAAGAGAAAGGAGAGGGAAAGCAAAATAATGTAGGTGTAGAGGAAAGGGGAGGAAAGGAAAGATGAAGGCAGGAAGGAATGAAGGAAGGAGGGAAAGGTGAGGAAAGGAATGGAGAGGAAAGAAGGAAGGTAAAAAAAGGATGTATAGTAAAGGAAAGAAAAGGCGAGGAAAGGAAAGGAAAGGAAAGGAAAGGAAAGGCAGGGAAAGGAAAGGAAAGGAGGAGAGAAATAAAAAAGACAGAGCGAGAATTAGAGAGAAAGAAAAATAATGTAGGAGGGGAGGAGAGGAGAAGGGAGGAGAGGAAAGGAAAAGACAAGACAAGACAAGACAAGGAAAGGAAAGGAAAGGAAAGAAAAGGCGAGGAAAGGAAAGGAAAGGAAAGGAAAGGAAGGGAAAGGAAAGGTAAGGAAAGGTAAGGAAAGGAGGGGAGAAATGAAAAAGACAGAGCGAGAATTAGAGAGAAAGAAAAATAATGTAGGAGGGGAGGAGAGGAAAGGAAAAGGAAAGACAAGGAAAGGAAAGATGAAGGAAGGAAAGGAAAATACAGGAAAAGGAAAGGAAGGGAAAGATTAAGAAAGGAAAGAAAATGAAAAGAAAGGAAATGAAGGAGAGGAAGAAATGAGAAATAAGAACAGAATGAGAAGGAGAGAGAAGGGAAAATAATGTAGAAGGAAAGGAAAGGAAAAGAAAGATGAGGGAAGGAAGGAAGGAAGGAAGGAAGGAAGGAGCAGAAAAGAAAGGAAGGGAGGAAGAAATGAGAAATAAGAAGACAGAGTGAGAAGGAGAGAGAAGGAAAAATAATGTAGGAGGAGAGGAAAGGAAAGGAAAGGAAAGTAAAGGAAAGAAAAGATGAGGGAAGGAAAGAAGGAAGGAAGGAAGGAAAGGAGAGGAAAAGAAACATTAAGGAAGGAATGAAGGAAAGGAAAATGAAGATGAAGGAAGGAAGGAAGGAGAGGAAAGGAAAGCAAAGGAAAGGAAAGGAAAGGAAATGAAAGGAAAGGAAAGAGGCAAAAATGAGAAAGAAGAAGACAGAACGAGGATAGAGAAAGAACAATAATGTGAGAGGAGAGGAGAAGAGAGGAAGGGAACAGGGCAGGGGAAGGGCAAAGAAAAGGTGAAGAAGAGAGATATTGTGGATCATTAGGTCCATTGAGTGGCCATAATGCAGTATTTTCCTGATTCCCTGTATTCTGTTTGAAATTGTATTATTCAACCTGGAGAGGAAATAGCCTTATAGCATTCAGTTTTGCCTCCATTTGCACAGAAGAAATGCACATGCAGTTACACAACATGAATAGCCCTGCAAGTTTTCTTTTTAATACTCACCGTAGAGTAAACCCGGATACACACTATACAATGTTATTAAAAAAAAAATCCTTTAGATTTACCAAAACCATATAATATGAGGTCAAACCTAAACACTTTCAATTTGTATGCAATCAGTCAGGCCGTTGCACTACATAGTTGAAGGTAAATCTAAACAAAAGTTGTATAGTGTGTATCCAGCTTAAAAGACAGAAGATAGACGAGATAAAGAACCAAAGACAAAAAAAAAAACAATAAATAAAAGGAAACTAAAAGAAAAAAACAAGAAATGTAAAAAGGAAAAAGTAAATACATTTAAAACAATAGAAGGTAAAGAAAAAGTAATGAAGAAAAGAGACGTGCATTCATAAGTAAAGAGGAAAGTGAAAAATATAGAGAAATAGTACATGTGAGGAAGAGAAAAAGAGAAAAGCGGATAAAAAATAGAGACCTAGCAGGAGCTTCAGAAGATATTCGGCAATTGTGTCTAAATATTATCTTACCTGCACCTTAATTCAAAGGAAGAATGACAACTGTCAGCAGAGGGAAATACAGGTGACACAAGTAAATCTCATTCTTTTAAAATATATTTGGGCTTTTATATCAAGTAAGCGGGATTTGCTTTTTTTTATATAAACTATTCATGAATACATATATTTTCAATATTTCCTCATAAATATGCAGCACACAGCTGTCACTCATCCGGAGAAATAAAAATGTTTCACCAGAGATTGTTTATTCCCCAGAGATACAATTGTCTAACGAAAATGTTACCTGAAATCTTAAGCAGAAATTGCAGTACATAAGACTTCTAAAAAGAGATGGATACATATAGAAATATTCCCTTAACTTCACCGTCACCGCAATCTACCCACTTCTATCAACAGCATAAATCATCTCTATCTACAGTATCTATCTATCTACAGTATCTATCTATCTATCTATCTATCTATCTATCTATCTATCTATCTATCTATCTACCTATCTATCTATCTATCTATCTATCTATCTATCTCGTATATATCTATCTATCTATCTCATATCTATCTATCTATCTCGTATCTATCTATCTCGTATCTATCTATCTATCTATCTATCTATCTATCTATCTATCTATCTATCTCTTATCTGTCTATCTATCTATCTATCTATCTATCTATCTATCTATCGGCGTATACCGCGCACTTTTTTGCCCTTAAAATCAGGGCAAAATCGCGGGTGCGCGATATACGGCGATACTCGCTCCCCGCGCTGTGTTTGAACGCCGCCGCCGCCGACATATACCGAGCGCAGTACACTTGGCCAGGCTCGGCTCCTATCGCGGTTATGCGTGGCCGAGCGTGCCTGAGTGTACTGCGCTCGGTATATGTCAGCGGTGGCGGAAATCAGCTCGGAGACAGCGCGGGAGAAGCGGGGAGGACACCACGAAGGCCGCAGACGGACGCCAGACCGGACAAGGCCGCCGATGGCTGCCGGGAAAGACAGCAAAACTAGGTAAGTAAGTAATAAAAAAAAAAAAAATCCAGGAATTTCACGTCTAGATTAGGGGTGCATGCTATACGCCAGTGCGCGCTATAGGCAGATAAATACGGTATCTATTTCCAATCTCATAAACCCATATTTTATTGACAATGGAAAATATAAAACATATCAAATGTTTAAAAATAGGAAAAACAATCAGCGCAAACAACCAATCTGAATAAACGAAATGAAATGCTAGCTGAACACTAATAGGTAATCACAAGCCTATAGAAACAATACAAAAACAATGGGTATGTGTAGCGCAAATAAAGTAATAAATGAAACGGTGATATACAAATCGCAACATATATATATATATATATAAAAGTCCCAATAGTAAAATAGTAAGGCCGCTTACACACGATCAGTCCATCTGATGAGAACGGTCCTAAGGACCGTTGTCATCGGTTAACCGATGAAGCTGACTGATGGTCTGTCGTGCGTACACACCATCGGTATAGAGTTGGCATAGGTGCGGTCTAGGTTTAAAATAAGTGCGGTATAAAGTACAGTATGGGTATGGATTGAGTACTTTTGATCTCCTGCTGTCAGTGGCTCAGTCCCAGCTGGCAGTATCAGCAATGTGTGAATATCCTTCTCACCAGTACCTGGGTTGCTTTAAAAAGGGGAGGACACTTTAATCTCTGGTGATCAGCGGTGGGAAGCAGAGGGTAAGTGATTGCTCAGGTGAATATCTAGACAGAGGTCCTCTTCCTTGGTGCCAAGAGGAAGAGCTTTCCTGTGTAGTTAACAAATATCATCTCTCCACTCCTACCTACTCCACATTGCCTATTGGGATGTGTATTGTAAGGAGACTATTCATCACATCATATGGCTGCCATCTCAAACTACCACTCCCAGGATCCTCGGTGCTCTGCATAGAAGTCTATGGGCTTGCTTAGCTCTAGCTCTCCCCCTGCTGACCGTCAGTATCTCCAGAGGGAGAGAAAATGAAAAGGCAATATTTCTACATATTGCTTTAGCCCAGCACCTGGATACTGTATATATATATATATATATATATATATATATATATATATATATATATATATATATATATATATATATATATATAGTGGGGATCAAAAGTTTGGGCACCCCAGGTAAAAATTTGTATTAATGTGCATAACGAAGCCAAGGAAAGATGGAAAAATCTCCAAAAGGCATCAAATTACAGATTAGACATTCTTGTAATATGTCAAAAAAAGTTAGATTTTATTTCCATCATTTACACTTTCAAAATGACAGAAAACCAAAAAATGGCGTCTGCAAAAGTTTGGGCACCCTGCAGAATTTATAGCATGCACTGCCCCCTTTACAAAGCTGAGACCTTCCAGTGTCATGGATTGTTCTCAATCATCGTCTGGGAAGACCAGGTGATGTCAATATCAAAGGTTTTAAATGCCCAGACTCATCTGACCCTCCCCCAACAATCAGCACCATGGGTTCTTCTAAGCAGTTGTCTAGAAAACTGAAAGTGAAAATAGTTGACACTCACAAAGCTGGAGAAGGCTATAAGAAGATAGCAAAGCGTTTTCAGATGTCAATATCCTCTGTTGGGAATGTAATTAAGAAATGGCAGTCATCAGGAACAGTGGAAGTTAAAGCAAGATCTGGAAGACCAAGAAAAATATCAGACAGAACAGCTCGCAGGATTGTGAGAAAAGCAATTCAAAACCCACGTTTGACTGCACGATCCCTCCAGAAAGATCTGGCAGACACTGGAGTTGTGGTACACTATTCCACTATAAAGAGATACTTGTACAAATATGGTCTTCATGGAAGAGTCATCAGAAGGAAACCTCTTCTACGTCCTCACCACAAAAATCAGCGTTTGAACTTTGCAAATGAACATATAGACAAGCCTGATGCATTTTGGAAACAAGTTATGTGGACCGATGAGGTTAAAATAGAACTTTTTGGCCGGAATGAGCAAAGGTACGTTTGGAGAAGAAAGGGCACAGAATTTAATGAAAAGAACCTCTGTCCAACTGTGAAGCATGGGGGTGGATCACTCATGCTTTGGGGTTGTATTGCAGCCAGTGGCACAGGGAACATTTCACGAGTAGAAGGAAAAATGGATTCAATAAAATTTCAGCAAATTTTGGATGGTAACTTGATGCCATCTGTGAAAAAGCTGAAGTTAAAGAGAGGATGGCTTCTACAAATGGATAATGATCCCAAACACACCTCAAAATCCACGGGGGATTACATCAAGAGGCGTAAACAAGGTTTTGCCATTACCTTCACAATCTCCTGACCTCAACATAATTGAAAATCTATGGATAGACCTTAAAAGAGCAGTGCGTGACAGACAGCCCAGAGATCTCAAAGAACTGGAAGACTTTTGTAAGGAAGAATGGGCAAAGATCCCTCAAACAAGAATTGAAAGACTCTGGCTGGCTACAAAAAGCGTTTACAAGCTGTGATACTTGTCAAAGGGGGCAGTACAAGATATTAACTCTGCAGGGTGCCCAAACTTTTGCAGACGCCATTTTTTTGTTTTCTGTCATTTCGAAAGTGTAAATGATGGAAATAAAATCTAACTTTTTTTTTACATGTTATAAGAATGTCTAATCTGTAATTTGATGCCTTTTGGAGATTTTTCCATTTTTCCTTGGCTTCGTTATGCACAGTAATACAAATTTTTACCTGGGGTGCCCAAACTTTCGATCCCCACTATATATATATATATATATATATATATATATATAACGGTGACAAGAATAATATTGAGTTATTAAAAAATAAAAAGTCTGTAGCAATAGGACCAGCATATGATTCCCACAGTGTAATGGGAGGCAGTCCGATGACAGGACACCTGCCACCACCTTTGCCATTGCAGTGACAAAGCAGACTCTATCCCCGTCTATTAGTATACAATGAAATGTCACCCTGCCAACCCGAAACTTTCAAGTTTCTTTAAATCATGTCATCAAGCTCCACACAACACAGTCTATTTATAATTTAGAGGATACAGAGCTATAGAAATATGAAGTGACACCGGGGTTTCAGGAAGAATGTAAATTGTAGCCGAGTCTCATGGCCGGCTCATATAGGAATAAATCTGTCTTCCACCATGCTGCAGAGAAATAACTTCCACCGTTGTGTGCAATTAACTTCTGATCGGCATACAGGGTTAAAACAACACGCAAGAAACCTAATCACCCACACAGAGAATAATTAGCGCTATTCTAATGTTTATTTGTATCATACCTAGCTTATTCAGAAGAGCACTGCAATGAAAATGAGCAAAGAGCAGCAACCTATAACAATCCAATTATGGTTTACCATTTTAAAAATAAAAAAAAAAGGAAAGTAGTTTAATTACCGTGGATTAACCCTCCTCAATTGCCCACAATTTGTATATTAGTGTTCTCAGGAACAGTCTGTCTTCTATGACATGAGAATGTTGGCTAACATTCATTTGCAAATTAGGAGAGTGCAACTGCGGGCGCTCCTAGTCCTGACACTGTGCCGCTGCAGACTAGTGATCAAGAGTGTGGTTCTCACATCATGTGATCACCATTGACAGGCAATGTTTACCAACTTCTCCTGGCTGAAGATCTCTCTCCCTTTCCCACTCTATATTCCCCTTTCTTTGCCCCACTCTATTCCCCTTTCTTTGCCCCACTCTCTATTCCCCTTTCTTTGCCCCACTCTATTCCCCTTTCTTTGCCCCACTCTATTCCCCTTTCTTTGCCCCACTCTCTATTCCCCTTTTTTTGCCCCACTCTATTCCCCTTTCTTTGCCCCACTCTCTATTCCCCTTTCTTTGCCCCACTCTATTCCCCTTTCTTTGCTCCACTCTATTCCCCTTTCTTTGCCCCACTCTATTCCCCTTTCTTTGCCCCACTCTCTATTCCCCTTTCTTTGCCCCACTCTATTCCCCTTTCTTTGCCCCACTCTATTCCCCTTTCTTTTCCCCACTCTCTATTCCCCTTTCTTTGCCCCACTCTATTCCCCTTTCTTTGCCCCACTCTCTATTCCCCTTTCTTTGCCCCACTCTCTATTCCCCTTTCTTTGCCCCACTATATTCCCCTTTCTTTGCCCCACTCTATTCCCCTTTCTTTGCCCCACTCTCTATTCCCCTTTCTTTGCCCCACTCTATTCCCCTTTCTTTGCCCCACTCTATTCCCCTTTCTTTTCCCCACTCTCTATTCCCCTTTCTTTGCCCCACTCTATTCCCCTTTCTTTGCCCCACTCTATTCCCCTTTCTTTGCCCCACTCTCTATTCCCCTTTCTTTGCCCCACTCTATTCCCCTTTCTTTGCCCCACTCTATTCCCCTTTCTTTGCCCCACTCTCTATTCCCCTTTCTTTGCCCCACTCTATTCCCCTTTCTTTGCCCCACTCTCTATTCCCCTTTCTTTGCCCCACTCTATTCCCCTTTCTTTGCCCCACTCTATTCCCCTTTCTTTGCCCCACTCTCTATTCCCCTTTCTTTGCCCCACTCTATTCCCCTTTCTTTGCCCCACTCTATTCCCCTTTCTTTGCCCCACTCTCTATTCCCCTTTCTTTGCCCCACTCTATTCCCCTTTCTTTGCCCCACTCTCTATTCCCCTTTCTTTGCCCCACTCTATTCCCCTTTCTTTGCCCCACTCTATTCCCCTTTCTTTGCCCCACTCTTTATTCCCCTTTCTTTGCCCCACTCTATTCCCCTTTCTTTGCCCCACTCTATTCCCCTTTCTTTTCCCCACTCTCTATTCCCCTTTCTTTGCCCCACTCTATTCCCCTTTCTTTGCCCCACTCTCTATTCCCCTTTCTTTGCCCCACTCTCTATTCCCCTTTCTTTGCCCTACTCTCTCTCTTTTATCATTCTATCTTCCATTCTCTACTTTATCTCTCTCCCTGTCCTGTCCTCAATTATTTTCTCCTATTCTCTATCTCTCCATCTTTCTCCCATTCTTTCTTTTTCTCTCGTTCTCTCTATCTACTGCTTTCTCTCTCAATTGTTCTTCCTCTACCATTCTCAATCTCTATCTCCCATTTTCTATCTCTATCTCCTTCTCCCATTCTTTCTCTCTTTCTTCCTGTCCCATTCTTTCTGTGTCTTTCTCTATCTCCCTCTCCTGCTCTCTGTCTCTTTAGCGTTCTCTCCATTTGCCACTCCCTCTCTCCCTTTCTTTGTCCCACTCTCTCTCTCTCCTTCCCCCATTTTTAATCTATATCTCCCATTCTCTCTCTCTCTCTCTCTGTCCCATTCTCTCTGTGTCTTTCTCTATCTCCCTCTCCTGCTCTCTGTCTCTTTAGCGTTCTCTCCATTTCCCACTCCCTCTCTCCCTTTCTTTGTCCCACTCTCTCTCTCTCCTTCCCCCATTTTTAATCTATATCTCCCATTCTCTCTCTCTCTGTCCCATTCTCTCTGTGTGTCTCTCTCTATCTCCCTCTCCTTCTCATGATCTCTTTTTTTTAGCATTCTCACCCTTTCCGCCTCCCTCTCTCCCTCTCTTTGTCCCACTCTCTCTCTCCCTCTCCCATTCTTAATCTCTATCTCCCATTCTCTCTCTCTCTCTCTCTCTCTCTCTCTCCCTCTCATTCCCTCTGTGTCTCTCTCGATCTCCCTCTCCCGCTCTCTGTCTCTTTAGCTTTCTCTCCCTTTCCCACTCTCTCTCCCTCTCTTTGTCCCATTCTCTCCCTTTCTCCTTCTCCCATTATCAATCTCTATTTATCATTCTCTATCTCTCTCTCTCTTTCTCCCATTCTCTCTCTCTGTCTCTCTCTTGGTCTTTCTCTATTTATACTTGTATCTTCTGCTTTCTCTCTCTCTTCTTTCTCCCTCTCCCAATCTCTATCTTCCTCTTCCTGTCCCACTCTTTCTGTCTCTCTCTCTCTCCCACCCTCTCCCTGTCTCCCCCTCCCTATCCCACTCTCACGCTCTCTCTATTGGTCTATCCCTCTTTCTTCCGCACTCTCTCTCTTTCTCTATTTTCTTTCTCCCTCTCCCAGTCTCTCTCTATTGTCCTCTCCTTGTCCCACTCTTTCTGTCTCTCTCCCAACCTATCTCTGCCTCCCTCTCCCTGTGCCACTGTCTCCCTTTCTCTATCGGTCTATCCCTCCATCTTCCACTAACGCTCTCTCTTGGTCTCTCTCTATTTATACTTGTATCTTCTGCTCTCTCTCTCTTCTTTCTCCCTCTCTCAATCTCTCTCTATCTTCCTCTTCCTGTCCCACTCTTTCTGTCTCTCTCTCTCCCAACCTCTACCTGTCTCCCCCTCCCTGTCCCACTCTCACGCTCTCTCTATCTGTCTATCCCTCTTTCTTCCGCACTCTCTCTCTCTCTTTCTCTATTTTCTTTCTCCCTCTCCCAGTCTCTCTCTATCGTCCTCTCCTTGTCCCACTCTTTCTGTCTCTCTCCCAACCTATCTCTGCCTCCCTCTCCCTGTGCCACTCTCTCCCTTTCTCTATCGGTCTATCCCTCCATCTTCCACTAACGCTCTTGCTCTCTCTTTCTATCTCCCTCTTCTTGTACATATATATATATATGTGTGTGTTTTTTCGTGTTTGGGCACAAATAACCTCCAGCTGTAAAAGGGTTATTACACTTTTTATTACTTTGCTGAATCAGTAAGCTTGTATAAAAAGTCATACAGTATACTCGTTCAACACCCACCCCAGGCTCGGTCTGACCTTCATTAGAGAGATCCCTGTCTGGGTTAGGGCACCCATTGACATAAGGTGTTAACATTTGGTCTACAAGAATAGAGAATGCTTATACAGAGGGTATAGAAAATAATCACCCACTTTAAAATAATCACATTTTGTTGCTTTGCCGCCTGAAATGAAGACAGACACCGTTTTTGTTTTATCCAGCTGTATTTATTAATGCAACTTAAAACATCCAAGTCAAAGATATAACACCAACATGTCAGAAAAAAAAATAACATTCAAAAACAGAATCACTGAGTTGGAAAAAGGATCACCCCCTTATGTCAGTATTGTGTTGGACCACCTTTTGGTTTAATTCCAGCCTTTAGACTGTTGGGATTTGTCTCTACTAACTTTGCACATCTAGACCAATATTTGCCTGTTCTTCATGGGTCACGACATCCCCGCTAACCCGGAAGTGACGTGTGCGCCTCACCCGCTTCACCCGCTCTCCAAACTAGGAAGCTGCTATGGTATCTGAAAGGATTCCCCTGCTCTCCATGGATGTCTGGATCTGGTGATAGCGCCCTCTGGGTCACTTTTATGCTCATTTTATTGTGATTTGATGTACGTAGATAGGTTTAAGGGGGCTTTCAGTGTATGGGCTACTTTGGATTAATAAACAGGATTCCACTATATTGCCGTTCCTTGTTTTTATGACCTTGTGTGGAGCTCCTGTGCCTGCTGTCCCCGCCTGCTGGTGATGGTCCGTGACAAAGTGGCTGATGTATTCGCTTACTTAAAGCGGGGGTTCACCCTAAAAAAATTAAAAAAATTCTACCATGTTATACAGCATACTAGCGCGAGCTACAGTATGCCTTTATTTTATTTTTTTGCGCCGTACTCACAGTTTAATCTGTAGTTAAGTTTCAGACTCCCCGCGAGGAGTAGGCTTTCCTATGCAGAGGGTAACATGATTGACGGTCGGCTATGGCGCGTCACACTTCCCGAAAATAGCCGAAATAGGACTTGGCTCTTCACGGCGCCTGCGCAGTCAGCTCCTAGTCTGTGCGCAGGCACCGTATATCGCCGTGAAGAGCCGAGTCCTACTCTGGCTATTTTCGGGAAGCGTGACGCGCCATAGCCGGCCGTCAATCATGTTCCCCTCTGCATAGGAACGCCTACTCCTCGCGGGGAGTCTGAAACTTAGATTTAGTACTTTAAGCATGGGTTCCTTGAGACCAGGGGCAGATCCAGGGGTGGGCAACAGGGAAATTGCCCCCCGAAAATACCACACTGACATGTCATGTTGTCACTTTCCTCTGCCCAAGTCTCTCTTTCACATCAGCCAATCAGCGGCGACGAGAGAGAAACTCGTCTAATGTTATTAAGCCGCTGCGCCGCACTGACCAGGAGCCGGAAGAGGTGTATGGAGCCTCTTCCCTGCACTCATTGCTAGCGCCTGGGCTGACTGCAGGGCCGGCCCTATGATGAGACTGGGTGGTACCATGGTACCGGGTGGCACTTTTAGGGGGGCGGCAAACCGACGCCCCTCAGCCAGCTTGTTCCGCCGCTGTCTGTGACTGTGAGGAGCCCAACCAGCGCCCCTGCCTTTGAGGACACCAGCAGCCCGGGGGTCAGGTCAGGTGCCGCTGCCTGCGAGGAGCCCGGCGTCGCTGACATTAGTGGTGGGTGGCGGGCTGTCAGAACACTTGCAGGGGGGGGGGGCAGTCAGCAAGTGAGGCGCCGCTGCCTGCGAGGAGCCCGCCCGCTGCTGTTAGTGGTGGCGGGCGGGCAGAACACTTGCAGCCGGGGGGGGGGGTGGAGTTAGTGAGTGAGCTGGCAGGGGAGTAGAGAGATGATGTTCACTCTGAAACACAGCAAGTGACAATCCGCAATGAGTGGCATGTAACAATCCGCAATGTGTGGCATGTGACAATCCGCAACGTGTGGCAAGTGACAACCTGCAACATGTGGCAGCGGAGGGGGGGGGGGGCAGCATTTCATTCTTGGTCCCAATTCAGCACAATGTCTTGGGCCGGCACTGGCTGACTGGCGTCTAGCAACAATTCACATCAGTGAGTCACGTCGGACTCAAGTCTCAGACGAGTGATGTCAGTGAGTCTCAGAGCCGACATGACAGGAGCCTCAAATAGGGCAACAGTTAATGCTGCCGTTTAGACAGACTAGTTAAAATGTCCAGGGTCCACTGTCGGTGGCAGAGTGCGAGCATTCTTCCTTCTCTGAGTGAGTGTTGGCTCCACCCACCTCCTCCCACCATCTTCTCCAACTTGCAGAGTGACATGGCAAGTAGTGGACAATCCACAACTTGTGGCAGGTGGCATGGCAAGTCGACAATCCGCAATGTGTGGCAGGTGACGTGGCAAGTGGCAATCTGCAATGTGTGGCAGGTGATGTGGCAAGTGGACAATCCGAAACATGTGGCAGGTGACGTGGCAAGTGGACAATCCGCAAAGTGTGGCAGGTGACATGGCAAGTGGACAATCCGCAATGTGTGGCAGGTGATGTGGCAAGTGGACAATCCGAAATGTGTGGCAGGTGACGTGGCACGTGGACAATCCGCAAAGTGTGGCAGGTGACATGGCAAGTGGACAATCCGCAATGTGTGGCAGGTGACGTGGCAAGTGGACAATCCGCAACGTGTGGCAGGTGACATGGCAAGTGGACAATCCGCAACGTGTGGCAGGTGACGTGGCAAGTGGACAATCCGCAACATGTGGCAGGTGACATGGCAAGTGGACAATCCGCAACGTGTGGCAGGTGACGTGGCAAGTGGCAATCTGCAATGTGTGGCAGGTGACATGGCAAGTGGACAATCCGAAACATGTGGCAGGTGACGTGGCAAGTGGACAATCCGCAAAGTGTGGCAGGTGACATGGCAAGTGGACAATCCGCAATGTGTGGCAGGTGATGTGGCAAGTGGACAATCCGAAATGTGTGGCAGGTGACGTGGCAAGTGGACAATCCGCAAAGTGTGGCAGGTGACATGGCAAGTGGACAATCCGCAATGTGTGGCAGGTGACGTGGCAAGTGGACAATCCGCAACGTGTGGCAGGTGACATGGCAAGTGGACAATCTGCAACGTGTGGCAGGTGACGTGGCAAGTGGACAATCCGCAACATGTGGCAGGTGACATGGCAAGTGGACAATCCGCAACATGTGGCAGGTGACGTGGCAAGTGGCAATCTGCAACGTGTGACAGGTGACGTGGCAAGTGGACAATCCGCAACACGTGGCACGGTGCCATGAAGCTCCAACACCAGCCATTTGCCTAATAAATTGCCTGCAAAAAATCATATTTTCTGGCATTGCCCCTCTCGAGACTGATAGGGTGAGGGTGATAGTCTATAATAATTAGATAACATATTACAATATAGTTGAGAGAATGAGTCACAAAGCTCTCAAAACTGTGCTAGGTTTCCTAGGCGTAAGCCGGCGTAGGTGAAAGTGGGCGTGAGTCATGCAAATGAGGCGTGACCCCATGCAAATGATGGGCCGAGCGCCAGACAGATACGTATTATGAACGGCGCATGCGCCGTCCCGTGGATGCATCCCAGTGCGCATGCTCACAAATACATCGGAACAACTGCCTAAGATATGCCGGATCACTGCCTACGGCGTGAACATAACCTACGCCTAGTCATATTCACGTCCAACGTAAACTACGTAAAGTACGTCGGCTTGAGTTCCCTGATGCAGACCTTTGCATGTCTGCTGCTGAGTTACACCTCCTTTATGGGGCTTAACTTTACACCGGACGTACGGCTTACACGCACATCGCGTAGCCTGTGTCAGGCGCGCGTACAATCGTGAATTGCCGTATCTCCCTCATTTGCATATTTGAATAGAAAATCAATGGGAGCGCCAAATGCGTCCAGCGTAAATATGCGCCCACTCTACGCCGGCGTAGGCAAGTTACGCCGGCGGAATGAAGCCTGTTTTTAGGCGTATCTTAGCTTTGTGGGCCCGGCGCACAGATACGACGGCGCATATTTGCACTTACGCGGCACAGTGAGGCGTGCAAATGGGCTTTGTCGGCGCAAGTGCTTTGTGAATCCGGGCCATAGTTGATAAGGGGGGGGGGGGCCGCCGAATGCTGGGCGCCCGACATTACAGTATTTTTTAGCAGATAAGCGGGGGGATATCTTCTTACCTCCTCCTCCCGTGCTGCCTCCACTGGCTACTCTTCCTGTGCGAGAAAACTACCTCTATCGCCGGACTGCGGGAAAAGGGTGTCTATGCGGGGCAGTCCCGCAGGATCCGTGCGGGTTGGGAGGTATGCAGACAGATGGAGCATACTCAACAGCATCTGGGGGAAATAAAAATAACAGACTGTAAAAACACTCACAAAGAGAAAAATGTAGGCTTAGTACAGCCTACTGCTTCCTATAGGTCACAAAATATACAAACGACAGCTTAGACAAATACTAGCTGCCTACACAATAGAAACGAAAAATCATAATCCTTAGAAAACTCAATATTTTTTCCTTTAACGGATTTGGTGGTAACATTCCGTGACCATTCAGTGGACATCGGCTCGGCACAGGACTATAAGCTCTAGTCTGCCAACTGCCTTGGGTGTTCTAAGAGTAAATGGTAGTATTGGCTTTACAATATACGAGACGTTCTGTTGAGCACACAAAAGAAATTGTTTAAAGTCTTTTTTTTTTTTTTTTGGAAACTTTTTTTTATATATTTCCATCTGCATATCTCCACATCTCTTACTTAAAGTTCATATTTAATAATAGTTCCTCCTGAATTAATGAGAAGGCATCAAACATTAGAGTGGGACCAATCGCAGTCACCCGGTTCCGAGTTAGTTTTAAAGGTTACTAATCCATTGATTGGCCTTTTTACTAACTGCAATATTTTTACAACTGGAGGCTGGCTGACCTTTAAGTAAAGACAGGAGGAGCTTGGCAATAAAGCATCTCGAAGCTGCTAGTAAATTAACTTTAAGGTGGTGGGATGCAAAGTCAAGTCTCATAATAGGCGTATTTGGCAGACAGTATCATTAAGCTAACGCCATCAATTGACCTATAACCAACCTAGGGCAGCTTAAACATTAACTTTTATGTTTATTTGGGATATTTATTTTTGTATTCCCTTTACTTCTAATTGTATTTTTTCGTTTTTTCCTCATGCATTTTAAAGTATGAGTATATACGGTACTTTAAAATGTATGAGGAAAAAACGAAAAAATACAATTAGAAGAAAAGGGAATACAAAAATAAATATCCCAAATAAACATAAGGCTGCATTCACACCTGAGCGTCGGTCGTTCGGTCGTTTTTTTGGGCGTTTTTTTCTGGCGTTTTGTCGCGCGTATTTGAGCGTTTGCATACAGCGTCGTGCGACGTTTTTGTACTTCGGCGTTTTTTATTTTAGCCAATAGGAAAAATGGTCATCTTTTCATCACTTGTTGCTATGTTGGTAGATTTTTTTAATCTTCTGCCTGGGCAACAAGTTCTATTTATTAAAGCGACGAAACGCCCGTAGCAAACGCCCGTTGTCGCGCGATACGCTCAATTCGCGCGTTTCCCATTACTTTCTATGGGAAAAAAAAACGCTCAAATACGCCCAAACCGCACGATACGCGCGACAAAAAAAGGTCCGGGACTTGTTTGAGCTTCGCGCGACAGGCGTTTGGGCGTTCAGGCGTTCAGGTGTGAACAGTCACCATAGGGAATAATGTTAATTCTCCCCTCTGGCGTTTGTGAGCAGTGCGCTTCAGGCGTAAAAACGCCTAGGTGTGAATGGGGCCTAAAAGTTAATGTTTAAACTGCCCTAGGTTGGTTATAGGTTAATTGATGGTGTTAGCCGACCCGAGTATAAGCCGAGGCACCTAATTTTACCACAAAAAACTGGGAAAACGTATTGACTCGAGTATAAGCCTAGGGTGAGAATGCAGCAGCTACTGTAAGTGGAAAAAAGGGTCAACAATGCCCATTTGCATGCCTCACTGTGCCCATTGCAACCTCACTGTGCCCAACCTCACTGTGCCCATTGCAACCTCACTGTGCCAACCTCACTGTTCCCATTGCATCCTCACTGTGCCCATCCTCACTGTGCCATCTTCACTGTGCCCATCCTCACTGTGCCCATTGCAGCCTCACTGAGCCCGAGTCAGTGTACCTGAAATTGACAGGCTGCGGGCGTCCATTCATTGTTTAAAAATCGCGGTCTCCTCCTGGTCCCTTCCGTGATATGTACGTATTGACTCTAGTATAAGTCTAGGGTGAGAATGCAGCAGCTACTGTAAGCGGAAAAGAGGGTCAACAATGCCCATTTGCATGCCTCACTGTGCCCATTGCAACCTCACTGTGCCCACCTCACTGTGCCCATTGCATCCTCACTGTGCCCATCCTCACTGTGCCCATCCTCCCTGTGCCCATCCTCACTGTGCCCATTGCAGCCTCACTATGCCCGAGTAAGTGTACCTGAAATTAGCAGGCTGCGGGTGTCCATTCATTGTTTAAAAATCGCGGTCTCCTCCTGGTCCCGTTCCGTGATAGGCATTTCACAGCAGACACAGTTCTGCCTATCACCGACGTTCTCTCATCCTCGCATTCAGTTTCCCAGCAGACACTGTGTTCAGTATTCCCGCCAATCATGGACATCCTCTTGTCTGAGGATGAAAAGACGTCTGTGATTGGCAGAACACTGAACACTAGTGTTGAGCAGAATATGCCATATTCGATTTCGCGATATATCTTGAATATATATTCGAATATTCGAGATATATTCGCTAAATTCGAATATTCGTGATATTTTATCGAAAGTAAATGATTGCGATTTTTCGCTATTGCGAATGCGAAAATAATTGCGATTTTTTAATAACTGCGGTAGGAGCACTCTGATTGGCTCAGAATATTCGTGATATTCTATCGAAATATCGCAACATGCGAATGCGATATTTATTGCGCAATTTCGAGAAATGCTGGAGGAGCGCTCTGATTGGCTCAGAATATTCGTGATATTCTATCGAAATATCGCAACATGCGAATGCGATATTTATTGCGCAATTTCGACAAATGCTGTAGGAGCACTCTGATTGGCTCAGAATATTCGTGATATTTTACAATACAAAATAATTGCGAATATTCGGCAAATGCGGAAGGAGCACTCTGATTGGCTCAGAATATTCTTGATATTTTACAATACAAAATAATTGCGAATATTCGGCAAATGCAGAAGGAGCACTCTGATTGGCTCAGAATATTCTTGATATTTTACAATACAAAATAATTGCGAATATTCGGCAAATGCAGAAGGAGCACTCTGATTGGCTCAGAATATTCTTGATATTTTACAATAGAAAATAAAAAGTGTTTTGCATTGGTGGTGATTCTTTACTCTATCCATCTGTCACAGCCGTTTGTCAATCAAACACCTTGAAGATTGAACACGTTCATGCTGCATGCTTTGGACTTTTTTTCACTTCACATATCAAAGACATTTTTATGAAAGATTATTTTTCTATTATTGGGACTATATTTCTTTATATATTTGTTTCACTGTGTATTTCACAAGTTATTTGCGCTTGCTTATTTTATAATTTGCCCACATGTCTTGTCACTAGACATATTTTTTATTCTTGTAGAGCGACTCCATTTTCTGTCTTGTATTAATTTATGTTGTATAACATTTTTGAGTTGCTGCTGTATTCTCCCCTTTTTTAAGGTATGCGCAATTTTTTCCTTCTTACAAAAAATAATAATATCAAACATACAAATATTCATAACATACACATACACAAAGCCCCCCCCTTTTGCATCAGAGACAATCAGAGTTCTCCTACCACAGTTATCGAAAATTCGCAATCATTTTCGCATTCGCAATAGCGAAAAATCGCAATTTTTTTTTTTTCAATTTGGCAACATAAAAGGATCGCCTCAGCTTAGCTACTCGGCCCAGGGTCTCTAATCATACCAGCAATGCTTTTAGACGTCGATAGGATGTGATCTGTTTTAAAAATCAAATTGAAAAAATGCGAATATTCGGAATTGCGAATATTCACCGCGAAATTCGAAATATAGCGCGATTTCTCGAATATGCTATATTCGAGTCGAATATTCGCAATGCGAATATTCGTGAGCAACACTACTGAACACAGTGTCTGCTGGGAAACTGAGTCCGAGGATGAGAGAAAGTCCGTGATAGGCG
Organism: Rana temporaria; assembly: GCF_905171775.1. Lineage (NCBI taxonomy): Eukaryota > Metazoa > Chordata > Amphibia > Anura > Ranidae > Rana > Rana temporaria. The sequence continues at coordinate 175,758,803 of NC_053497.1, read as the reverse complement.
GAACTGTGTCTGCTGAGAAACGCCTATCATGGAAGGGACCAGGAGGAGACCACGATTCTTAAAAAACTGAATGGATGCCCGGCCCGCAGCCTGTCAATAATTTTAGGTACACTGACTCGAGTTTAAGCTGAGGGGGGTATTTTCAGCCTTAAAAAAAGGGCAGAAAAACTTGGCTTATACTCGAGTATATACGGTAAACCTTTCCTGACAGAAGGATGGGGTCTTTTTTCTGAAAAGTAAAATTTCCTGGTTTTTATGTGGAACCTATTTGCTTTAGTACCTTTCTGAGTCACTGACCTGGAACAAGTACGGTCAGAGAAATCTAGAATACAGTGGAACCTCGGATTGCGAGTAACGCGGTTAACGAGCGTTTCGCAATACGAGCACTGTATTTAAAAAAGTCCTGACTCGGTTTGCGAGTGTTATCTCACAAAGCAAGCAGGATTCAGGCCAAAGTGGTGTTCAATACTGCGTTTGGTCTGCGGTTGGGGGGGGGCGCCGGAGCCGAACAGAAAGGCTCGGAAAGTCTCGTAAATACTCCATTCACGAGCCTTTCCAATGTTTTCCGAGTTTAGCCGAGGTGTCCTCAGCCCTTTACGAGTGTTTCCGAGGCTCTACGATGTCAGCCACCTCTGGCCACATGCGGTATTGCATGCCGTTGAAATCAATGAGGAACACATTATTTTTGTTTCCATTGACTTCAATGGGGAAACTCGCTTTGATATGCGAGTACTTTGGATTACGAGCATTCTCCTGGAACGGATTATTTTCGTAATCTGAGGTTCCACTGTATAAAGTTTCCTTCAATCCTTCCTTCACCACTTTCTACACCTTTAACCACTTGCTGACCAGGGCATGCACTTTTACGTCGGCAGAACGGCACAGACAGGCAAATGGGCGTACAGGTACGTCCCTTTAAATTTGCCTCCATGCCCGCGCGACCCCCTTCCCCTCCTCTCCCAGCCCCTCTCTCTCCTCTCCCCTCCCCTCCTCTCCTCCCCTCCACTCCTCTCCCATCCCCTCTCATTCCTCTCCTCTCCAAGCCTCCCCTCCTTGTCCCTCCCCTCCAATCCCCTCTTTCCTCTCCTCCCCTCCTCTCCCCTGCTCTCCTCCTCTCCTCCCCTTCTCTCTCATCCCCCTCTCTATCCTCTCCCCTCCACTCCCCTCCTCCTCTCCTCCCTACCCTCCTCTTCCCTCCCCTCTTTCTCCTCTCCCCTCCCCTCCTCCCCTCCTCTCCTCTCCTCCCCTCTCTTTCCTCTCCTATCCCCTCTAATTCATCTCCTCCCCAAGCCTCCCCTCTCCCTCCCCTCCAATCCCCTCTCTCTCTTTCCTCTCCTCTCCCCTCCTCTCCTCTCCTCTCCTCTCCTCTCCTCTCCCCTCCTCTCCCCTCCTCTCCTCTCCCCTCCACTCCCCTCCTCTCCTCCCCTCTCTTTCCTCTCCTATCCCCTCTCATTCATCTCCTCCCCAAGCCTCCCCTCTCCCTCCCCTCCAATCCCCTCTCTTTCCTCTCCTCTCCCTCCCCTCTCTTTCCTCTCCTCTCCCCTCCTCTCCTCCCCTCCTCCCCTCCTCTCCTCCTCTCCTCCCCTCTCATCCCCTCTCTCTCCTCTCCCCTCCACTTCTCTCCTCCTCTCCTCCCTCCCCTCCTCTCCCATCCCCTCTCTCTCCTCTCCTCCCTCCCCTCCTCTCCCATCCCATCTCTCTCGTCTCCCTTCCCCTCCTTTCCCACCCCCTTTCTCGCGTCTCCCTTCCCCCCTCTCCTCCCCTTTCTCTCTCCTCTCCCCTCCCCTCCTCCCTCCTCTCCCCTCCCCTCCTCCCTCCTCTCCCCTCCCCTCCTCTCCAATCCCCTCTCCCCTCCCCTCCTCTCCTTCTCTCCTCCCCTCTCCTCCCCTCCCCTCCTATATAATTTTTTATTCTTTCTCTCTCTCATCTTTCTAGCTTTCTTTCTTACTTTCTTTCTTTCTTTCTAATATTACTGTGTCGCTAATAACAACTGATAAGTAAAATGTTGACACTAAACCCAAATAATTCCCATAAGTTATATATATATAATCTTTGTTGAACAAATGTGTATTTAGAATATTCCGTCCATAGTGCACTATTCGTTGGAGGATGACATATTTGTTTTTGTTTTCTTTGAGCAGCACACCGCCAGAACTATATTAATTAGCCTATTTACATGAGTTCCTAATTTAGAGTAGCAAAATTTGCTTTCAGCAAACAAATAATTGGAATTACAATTGCTTGTGATATCACAAGTTTGCTAATTAAAATTGGCTCCGTCAAAGCTCTTGAAGAATCGAAATGGGCATTATTCAATCTTGCGCCGCTGCGGGGCTTTCCTTTTTCCTTATCACCACCAGGGGGCACATTGTCTGATTAACGCAGTTGTGACAGAACAGCCTCGAAGCGAAATCTCTTGAGACCTTTTGCACTCATAACATGTAGAGACTTTATAAAGGAAACGTCTTGTCAACAATGTGTCAATCACAGCTCATTTAGAGCTCAGTTTGCATTCCTAATCAGACAAACAGGAAACTATTTACCAAGGAAAATAATGGAGTGTTGTACAAGGTAAGCAGAGCCAGAAACCAGAAATGGAATGGCATTTAGAAGAATGTGCCGCGCCGCTGAGCATTTTTGGGAGGATCTGATGGGCACTTCTGGGTGTAAGGGAGGGGGAATTTGATGGGCATTTCTGGATATAAGGGCGGAGGGGGGGGTCTGATGGGCACTTCTGGATGTAAGGGCAGGGGGGTCTGATGGGCACTTCTGGATGTAAGGGAGGGGGGATTTGATAGGCACTTTTGGATGTAAGAGTGGGGGGATCGGATGGGCACTTCTGGATGTAAAGGCAGGGACTTCACATGGGCACTTCTGGATGTAAGGGTGGGGGATCTGATGGGCACTTCTGGATGTAAGGGCGGTGGGATCTGATGGGCACTTCTGGGCGTAAGGGCGGTGGGATCTGATGGGCACTTCTGGATGTAAGGGGGATCTGATGGGCACTTCTGGATGTAAAGGGGATCTGATGGGCACTTCTGGATGTAAGGGGCACTCTGATGGGAATTCCTAGATGTAAGGGGGAACTCTTATGGGTACTTCCGGATGTAAGGGGGGGTCTGATGGGCACTTCTGGGTGTAAGGGGGGGGAATCTGATGAGCACTTCTGGATTTAAGGGGGGATCTGATATGAACTTCAGGATGTAAGGGTGGGTGTGATGGGCACTTCTGGATGTAAGGGCAGGGGATCTGATGGGTACTTCTGGATGTAAGGGGGGGGGATCTGATGGGCTCTTCTGGATGTAAGGGCGTGGGTCTGCTGGGCACTTCTGGATGTAAGGGCGGGGGTTCAGATGGGCACTTCTGGATGTAAGGGTGGGGGATCTGATGGGCACTTCTGGATGTAAGGGAAGGGGGGATTTGATAGGCACTTTTGGATGTAAGAGTGGAGGGATTGGATGGGCACTTCTGGATGTAAGGGGGGATCTGATTGGCACTTCTGGATATAAGGGGCACTCTGATGGGAATTCCTAGATGTAAGGGGGAACTCTTATGGGTACTTCTGGATGTAAAGGGGGGTCTGATGGGCATGTCTGGATGTAAGGGGGGGGATCTGATGAGCACTTCTGGATTTAATCGGGGGGTGTGATGGGCACTTCTGGATGTAAGGCCCCGTACACACGATAGAATCCATCCGCTGAGAAATCTCAGCGGATCGGTTTCAGCGGATAGATTCTATGGTGTGTACATTCCAGCGGATATTTATCCGCAGATATTTCCGAATTCCAGCAGATAAAAAATTGTAGACATGTCTACAAATCTACCAGCTGGAATCGGAACCAGCGGATCGATCCGGTGGTCTGTACAGACTCACCGGATCGATCCGTCCGAAGGGATCCCCCGCATGCGTCGTAACGATTCGACGCATGCGTGGAATTCCTTTTATGACAGCGTTGCGCACGTCGCCGTGTCATCATCGCGGCGACGGCGCGACACGTCATCGCGAGGGGATTTCGGCGCGGATTTAGATCCGATGGTGAGTACACTCCATCGGATCCAAATCCGTGGAAATCCTCGAGAGGATTTATCCGCGGATACGGTCCGTTGGACCGTATCCGCGGATAAATCCTCTCGTGTGTACTAGGCCTCAGGGCGGGGGATCTGATGGGCACTTCTGGATGTAAGGGTGGGGGGTCTGATGGCCACCTCTGTATGTAAGGGCGGGGGGTTCAGATGGGCACTTCTGGATGTAAGGGTGGGGGTCTGATGGGCATTTCTGTATGTAAGGGCGGGGGGTTCAGATGGGCACTTCTGGATGTAAGGGTGGGGAATCTGATGGGCACTTCTGGGTGTAAGGGTTGGGGGATCTGATAGGCACTTCTGGATGTAAGGGGGATCTGATGGGCACTTCCTGGATGTAAGACAGGGTCTCTGGAGGGCACTTATGGATGTAAGGGGAACTCTTATGGGTACTTCTGAATGTAAGTGGGGATCTGATGGGCACTTTAGGATGTAAAGGCGGGGTGTGATGTGCACTTCTGGATGTAAGGGTGGGGGGATCTGATGGGCACTTCGGGATTTAAGGGCAGGGGGATTCGATGGGCACTTCTGGGTGTAAGGGCAGGGGGATCTGATGGGCACTTCTAGATGTAAGTGGGGGGATCTGATGGACACTTCTGGATGTTAGAGAGGGGTAATTTGATGGGCACTTCTGGGTGTAAGGGGTGGGGTATCTGACGGGTACTTCTGGATGTAAAGGCAGGGTCTGATGGGCACCTCTGGATGTAAGGGCAGGGTCTGATGGGCACTTCTGGTTGAAAGGGCACTTCTGGATGTAAGGGCAGGGTCTGATGGGCACTTCTGGTTGAAAGGGCACTTCTGGATGTAAGGGCAGGGGGATCTGATGGGCACTTCTGGATGTAAGGGCGGGGGGATCTGATGGGCACTTCTGGATGTAAGGTGGGACACTTTATAAAAAATAACTATTTATTTTCAGTGCAAGAAAGTTTGTAAAATATAAGACGTGGCCCTCATACTGAAATGTTTGGAGACCTCTGCTTTAAAATACTTTCAGACATAATACAACGTTTTAAAAGTAAGTTTCAAGGTACTGGCATACCAGGTGTACCATTTTTTTTTTTTTTTGTTGCATTCTCTGCTTAAAAGCTAAATAATAAAAAGAACATATAAAGATAAAACCATAAATAAATGAATAAATAAAAAGTCGGCATATAAAATGTAAAAAATAAAAAAAATGTAGCTTTAATACACAGATGCTTTGCGGGATACAAAGGATCGGTAGGTTCATGGTTTTATCTATATTTCATTGTGTTTCCTTATTGTTTACTGTGCTTTTGCGAAAAACCAGAAAGCCGCAGGAAGCTGCAACATACATACAAACAAATACATTTAAAAAAAAAAAAGGTTTCAAATGAGCGCAGATATTTTCGAGGCAGAATCGGGAGAACCTCATGCTGATGCTTCTCTTTAATACAGCAAAAAAAAAAAAAAAACACACACACACAGCGCCAACATGAAGCCAACACCCTGCCTCTCCGGGCATTAAGGACAAAATATATTCTACCAACCATAACATCTTCCAACCGTAGCGAATCTAAGAGCAAAGCCAAAAGAATCAAAGTACAGTTATTTCCACTGGGAACACAATCAGAGGAAACTTTTTAATAAGAAATTACCCAAATACCCTTGTGAGCCAAAGTTCAGAATGCCAACCGCTTTTGTTTATCCCGGTCCAAATTGGTGGTGGGGAGGCTCTGAGATGCAACAGGTACGGCGCCAATTGCCACGCAGGATCACTCAAATACTGCTCTGCAGACTCAATTATAATGTTTACTAGAGCGACTTATTTTTTTTTCTTGCCTTTTATAGCTAGATTCACGTAGGGTTATGCCGGCGTATCAGTAGATATGCTGTTCGTAACTCTGAATCTACGCTGTCGCAAATTTAAGCGTATTCTGGAAACCAGATACACTTAAATTAGGCTAAGATATGAGCGGCCTAAGTCTCCTACGCCGTCGTATCTTAGGGTGCAATATTTACGCTGGCGCTTCCGTTGAGTTTGTCGTAGAATATGCAAATGACTAGATACGCCAATTCAGAAACGTACGTGCGCCCGGCGCATTTTTTTACGTTGTTTACGTACGGCTTTTTCCGGCGTAAAGTTAGTCGAACAAATAGCTGGCCTAGTCATTGTTAAGTATGGCCGTCGTTCCCGCATCGAAATATGAACATTTTACGTCGTTTGCGTAAGTCGTCCGTGAATGGGGCTGGACGTAATTTACGTTCACGTCGAAACCAATACGTCCTTGCGGCGTACTTTGGAGCAATGCACACTGGGACATGTACACGGACGGCGCATGCGTCAATCACGTCGGGTCACCAATTATTTACATAAAACACGCCCCCCTCATCCTCATTTGAATTAGGCGCGCTTACGCCGGCCCCATACGCCGCCGTAACTTAGGAGGCAAGTGCTTTGTGAATACAGCACTTGCCTCTCTGACTTAAGTGCTGACGTAAATACGATACGCTACGCCGCCTGAAAGATGGGGCAATCTACCTGAATCCAGCTATTAAACTTCAGCTGTCAACAAGCATTCAGAACTGTGGCCCGGATTCACAAAGGAGTCTGAGTGTGAGGCGTCGCATCTCTGCGCCTGATTCATAGAATCAGATACACCTCACTGTTGCCTAGATACAAGTCTCTTACGCCGTCGTATCTTGGGGTGCATATTTACGCTGGCTGATAGGGGCACTTCCTTATATTTCCACGACAAATATGCAAATGAGCTAGATACGCCGATTCACGAACGTACGTGCGTCCGGCGTATCAAGACACGTCGTTTACGTAAGGGTCGGACCAACGTAAAGTTACCCCTCATAAAGCAGGGGTAAGTCATGTTAGGTATGGACGTCGGAAACGTGCGAACAGCGTCGTATTTTACGTCATTTGCGTAAGTCGTCCGTGAATGGGGCTGGGCGTAGGTTACATTCATGTCGACTAAGCATTGAGCGGGCGTAATTTACTTTGAAAATTTGACGTGATACTGAGCATGCGCGCGCATGCACCGTTCATAAAGCGTGTCATTTACGTGGGGTCACCAATCATTTACATACAACACGCCCCCTACCAGCCTAGTTTGAATTGGGCGGTCTTACGCCGGCCCATTTATACTACGCCGCCGTAACTTAGAGCGCAAGTCCTTTCTGAATACGGGACCTTCCGCTCTAAGTTATGCGCCATCCAAGGACGTATTGGTTTTGACGTGGACGTAAATTACGTCTAGCCCCATTCACGGACGAGTTACGTAAACGACGTAACTTTTTCAAATTTAGACGCCGGAACGACGGCCATACTTAACATTGGCTGCGCCTCATATACCCGGGGCAACTATACGCCGGGAAAAGCCTAACGTAAACGTCGTAACTTTACTGCGTTGGCCGCCCGTACGTTCGGGAATTCGCGTATCTAGCTAATTTGCATACTCAACGCGGAATTTGACGAAAGCGACACTTAGCGGTCCAAAAAAAAATGCAGTTTAGATCCAACGGCGTAAGAGACTTACGACTGTCGCATCTAATGAATATCTATGCGTAACTGATTCCAAGAATCAGGCGCATAGATACGACGGCTCGGATTAGGACTTACGACGGCGTACATGGCACTGCGCCGTCGTAAGTCCTCTGAGAATCCGGGCCACTGTTTTTAGTGTTCCGCCAATCACCAACGTCCTCTTGTCTGAGGTTGAAAAGATGTCTGTGATTGGCGGAACACTGAACATAGTGGGGTAGATTCAGAGAGCAATTACGCCGGCATATCCATAGATACGCCGCGTAATTGCTAAGTTGCGCCGGCGTATCTACTTTCTGTATTCAGAAAGCTAGATACGCCGACTTTAGCCTAAGATACGACTGGCATAAGTCTCTTACGCCGTCGTATCTTAGGGTGCATTCTGACGCTGGCCACTAGGTGGCGCTCCCATAGTTGTCAGCGTAGAGTATGCAAATTACATACTTACGCCGATTCACGAACGTACGTGCGCCCGGCGGTAGTTTTTTACATCGTTTGCGTAAGTCGTTTTCGTCATTTCGTTGCTCCTGCTATTAGGAGGCGCAGCCAATGTTAAGTATGGACGTCGTTCCCGCGTCGCGATTTGAAAATTTTACGTCGTTTGCGTAAGTCGTCCGTGAATGGCGCTGGACGCCATTTACGTTCACGTCTAAACCATTGACGTCCTTGCGACGTAATTTACCGCAATGCACGTTGGGAAATTTTAGGGACGGCGCATGCGCAGTACGTTCGGCGCGGGAACACGCCTAATTTAAATGATCCACGCCCCCTATGGGATCATTTGAATTAGGGGCGCTTACGCCGGCCCCTTTTACGCTACGCCGCCGCAACTTTACAGGCAAGTGCTTTGTGAATCAAGCACTTGCCCGTAAAACTTGCGGCGGCGTAACGTAAATGTCATTCGTTACGCTGCCGCAGTTTTGCGCGCCCCTACCTGAATCCACCCCAGTGTCTGCTGGGAAACTGAGTCCGAGGATGAGAGAAGGTCTGTGATAGGCGGAACTGTGTCTGCTGAGAAACGCCTATCATGGAAGGGACCAGGAGGAGACCGCGATTTTTAAATAATGAATGGACGCCCGCAGCCTGTCAATAATTTCAGGTACACTGACTCGAGCATAAGCAGAGGGGGGTATTTTCAGCCTTAAAAAAAGGGCAGAAAAACTTGGCTTATACTCGAGTATATACGGTAAACCATAGGTGTGCGCAGCCTATTGCATTCGGGTGTGCACCCCAAAGTGCAAACATATTTGCATGTGTGTGCATGTGTATATTCAGTATACTGATGGTGTCAGTAGAGCGGTGGACAGTGTCAGAATGGCAGAGATTGGTGTCAGTAGTTTTTATTTTTATTATATTTTTTTATTTTAGGAGCCCCATTAGGGAGCTTTGGTGAAATATCAGGGGTCTATTTCTGTGCGTTACTGCACGTTCAATGCTGTATATTTCTGTGCGTTACTGCACGTTTAATGCTGTATATTTCTGTGCGTTACTGCACGTTTAATGCTGTATATTTTTGTGCGTTACTGCACGTTTAATGCTGTATATTTCTGTGCATTACTGCACATTTAATGCTGTATATTTCTGTGCATTACTGCATGTTTAATGCTGTATATTTCTGTGCATTACTGCACGTTTAATGCTGTATATTTCAGTGCATTAGGGCATGTTTAACGTTGTATATTTCAGTGTGTTATGTGCTGTTTAATGCTGTATTTTTCTGTGCGTTGGTGCACATTTAACGCAATATATTTCGGTGAAATCTGCACCACACAGGGTAATTAGGGTGTGCCCAGGCACACCTGGCACACCCTGTTCGCACGTCTATGCGCCGCGGTAAACCTTTCCTGACAGAAGGACGGGGTCTTTTTTCTGAAAAGTAAAATTTCCTGTTTTTTATGTGGAACCTATTTGCTTTAGTACCTTTCTGAGTCACTGACCTGGAACAAGTACGGTCAGAGAAATTTAGAATACAGTGGAACCTCGGATTGCGAGTAACGCGGTTAACGAGCGTTTCGCAATACGAGCATTGTATTTTTAAAAATCCTGACTCGGTTTGCGAGTGTTATCTCACAAAACAAGCAGGATTCAAGCCAAAGTGGTGTTCAAAACTGCGTTTGGCCTGCGGTTGGGGGGGCGCCAGAGCCGAACAGCGCCGATTGGAGGCGCTCAGGAATGCTCGTAAAGTCTCGGAAATACTCCATTCCCAAGCCTTTCCAATGTTTTCCGAGTTCAGCCGCCCTTTCCGAGTGTTTCCGAGGCTCTCTGGTGTCCCCCACCTCTGGCCACATGCGGTATTGCATGCCATTGAAGTCAATGAGGAACACATTATTTTTGTTTCCATTGACTTCAATGGGGAAACTCGCTTTGATATGCGAGTAATTTGGATTACGAGCATTCTCCTGGAACGGATTATTTTCGTAATCTGAGGTTCCACTGTATAAAGTTTCCTTCAATCCTTCCTTCACCAATTTCTACACCTTTAACCACTTGCTGGCCAGCGCATGCACTTTTACGCCGGCAGAACGGCACAGACAGGCAAATGGGCATATAGGTACGTCCCTTTAAATTTGCCTCCATGCCCGCGGGACCCCCTCCCCTCCTCTCCCATCCCCTCTCTCTTCTCTCCTCTCCCCTCCATGCCTCTCCCATCCCCTCTCATTCCTCTCCTCTCCAAGCCTCCCCTCCCCTCTTGTTCCCCTCCAATCCCCTCTCTTTCCTCTCCTCTCCCCTCCTCTGCTCCTCTCCTCCTCTCCTCCCCTCCTCTCTCATCCCCTCTCTCTGCTCTCCCCTCCACTCCCCTCCTCCTCTCCTCCCTCCCCTCCTCTCCCATCCCCTCTCTCTCCTCTCCCCTACCCTCCTCTCCCATCCCCTCTCTCTCCTCACCCATATGCTCCTCTCCCATCCTCTCCTCCCCTCCACGCCTCTCTCATCCCCTCTCTCTCCTCTCCTCTACCCTCCTCTCCCATCCCCTCTCACTCGTCCCCCTTCCCCTCCTCCCCTCCTTTCCTCCCCTCCTCTCCCACCCCCTTTCTCGCGTCTCCCTTCCACCCTCTCCTCTCCTCCCCTTTTTCTCTCCTCTGTTCTCCCCTCCCCTCCTCCCCTCCTCTCCTCTCCCCTCCCCTCCTCTCCTTCTCTTCTCTCCTCTCCCCTCCTATATATTTTTTTATTCTTTTTCTCTCCCATCTTTGTTTCTTTCTTTCTTTCTAATATTACTGTGTCGCTAATAACAACCGATAAGTAAAATGTTGACACTAAACCCAAATAATTCCCATAAGTTATATATATATAATCTTTGTTGAACAAATGTGTATTTAGAATATTCCGTCCATAGTGCAATTTTATTCCCCAAAATGGTTCAGAATGGTCCAGATATCTAATCCGCGGGGCTTTTGTCAAAAACGGTCCAAAATCTAACCCCCCAATTTTATTCCCCAAAATGGTTCAGAATGCTCTAAATATCTAACCCGTGGGGCTTTTGTCAAAAGCGGTCCAAAATCTAACCCCCCAATTTTATTCCCCAAAATGGTTCAGAATGCTCCAAATATCTAACCCGTGGGGCTTTTGTCAAAATTGGTCCAAAATCAAACCCCCCAATTTTATTCCCCAAAATGGTTCAGAATGGTCCAAATATCTAACCCGCTGGGCTTTTGTCAAAAACGGTCCAAAATCTAACCCCCCAATTTTATTCCCCAAAATGGTTCAGAATGCTCCAAATATCTAACCCGTGGGGCTTTTGTCAAAATTGGTCCAAAATCAAACCCCCCAATTTTATTCCCCAAAATGGTTCAGGATGCTCCAAATATCTAACCCGCGGGGCTTTTGTCAAAAGCGGTCCAAAATCTAACCCCCCAATTTTATTCCCCAAAATGGTTCAGAATGCTCCAAATATCTAACCCGTGGGGCTTTTGTCAAAATTGGTCCAAAATCAAACCCCCCAATTTTATTCCCCAAAATGGTTCAGAATGGTCCAAATATCTAACCCGCTGGGCTTTTGTCAAAAACGGTCCAAAATCTAACCCCCCAATTTTATTCCCCAAAATGGTTCAGAATGCTCCAAATATCTAACCCGTGGGGCTTTTGTCAAAATTGGTCCAAAATCAAACCCCCCAATTTTATTCCCCAAAATGGTTCAGAATGCTCCAAATATCGAACCCGCGGGGCTTTTGTCAAAAACGGTCCAAAATCTAACCTGCCAATTTTATTACTCGAAATGGTTCAGAATGCTCCAAATATCTAACCCGCGGGGCTTTTGTCAAAAACGGTCCAAAATCTAACCCCCCAATTTTATTCCCCAAAATGGTTCAGAATGGTCCAAATATCTAACCCGTGGGGCTTTTGTCAAAATTGGTCCAAAATCAAACCCCCCAATTTTATTCCCCAAAATGGTTCAGAATGGTCCAAATATCTAACCCGTGGGGCTTTTGTCAAAAATGGTCCAAAATCTAACCCCCCAATTTTATTCCCCAAAATGGTTCAGAATGGTCCAAATATCTAACCCGTGGGGCTTTTGTCAAAATCGGTCCAAAATCGAACCCCCGAATTTTATTCCCCAAAATGGTTCAGAATGCTCCAAATATCTAACCCACGGGGCTTTTGTCAAAAACGGTCCAAATCTAACCCCCCAATTTTATTCCCCAAAATGGTTCAGAATGCTCCAAATATCTAACCCGCGGGGCTTTTGTCAAAAACGGTCCAAATCTAACCCCCCAATTTTATTCCCCAAAATGGTTCAGAATGCTCCAAATATCTAACCCGCGGGGCTTTTGTCAAAAGCGGTCCAAAATCTAACCCCCCAATTTTATTCCCCAAAATGGTTCAGAATGGTCCAAATATCTAACCCGCTGGGCTTTTGTCAAAAACGGTCCAAAATCTAACCTGCCAATTTTATTACTCGAAATGGTTCAGAATGCTCCAAATATCTAACCCGCGGGGCTTTTGTCAAAATTGGTCCAAAATCAAACCCCCCAATTTTATTCCCCAAAATGGTTCAGAATGCTCCAAATATCGAACCCGCGGGGCTTTTGTCAAAAACGGTCCAAAATCTAACCTGCCAATTTTATTACTCGAAATGGTTCAGAATGCTCCAAATATCTAACCCGCGGGGCTTTTGTCAAAAACGGTCCAAAATCTAACCCCCCAATTTTATTCCCCAAAATGGTTCAGAATGGTCCAAATATCTAACCCGTGGGGCTTTTGTCAAAATTGGTCCAAAATCAAACCCCCCAATTTTATTCCCCAAAATGGTTCAGAATGGTCCAAATATCTAACCCGTGGGGCTTTTGTCAAAAATGGTCCAAAATCTAACCCCCCAATTTTATTCCCCAAAATGGTTCAGAATGGTCCAAATATCTAACCCGTGGGGCTTTTGTCAAAATCGGTCCAAAATCAAACCCCCCAATTTTATTCCCCAAAATGGTTCAGAATGGTCCAAATATCTAACCCGTGGGGCTTTTGTCAAAAATGGTCCAAAATCTAACCCCCCAATTTTATTCCCCAAAATGGTTCAGAATGGTCCAAATATCTAACCCCCCAATTTTATTCCCCAAAATGGTTCAGAATGGTCCAAATATCTAACCCGTGGGGCTTTTGTCAAAATCGGTCCAAAATCGAACCCCCGAATTTTATTCCCCAAAATGGTTCAGAATGCTCCAAATATCTAACCCGCGGGGCTTTTGTCAAAAACGGTGCAAAATCTAACCCCCAATTTTATTCCCCAAAATGGTTCAGAATGCTCCAAATATCTAACCCGCGGGGCTTTTGTCAAAAACGGTCCAAAACCTAACCCCTCAATTTTATTCCCCAAAATGGTTCAGAATGCTCCAAATATCTAACCCGCGGGGCTTTTGTCAAAAAGGGTCCAAAATCTAACCCCCCAATTTTATTCCCCAAAATGGTTCAGAATGCTCCAAATATCAAACCCGCGGGGCTTTTGTCAAAAACGGTCCAAAATCGAACCCCCGAATTTTATTCCCCAAAATGGTTCAGAATGCTCCAAATATCTAACCCGTGGGGCTTTTGTCAAAATCGGTCCAAAATCTAACCCCCCAATTTTTTTCCCCAAAATGGTTCAGAATGGTCCAAATATCGAACCCGCGGGGCTTTTGTCAAAAACGGTCCAAAATCTAACCCCCCAATTTTATTCCCCAAAATGGTTCAGAATGCTCCAAATATCTAACCCGCGGGGCTTTTGTCAAAAACAGTCCAAAATCTAACCCCCCAATTTTATTCCCCAAAATGGTTCAGAATGCTCCAAATATCTAACCCGCGGGGCTTTTGTCAAAATCGGTCCAAAATTTAACCCCCCAATTTTATTCCCCAAAATGGTTCAGAATGCTCCAAATATCTAACCCGCGGGGCTTTTGGCAAAAACGGTCCAAAATCTAACCCCCCAAAATGGTTCAGAATGGTCCAAATATCGAACCCGCGGGGCTTTTGTCAAACACGGTCCAAAATCTAACCCCCCAATTTTATTCCCCAAAATGGTTCAGAATGCTTCAAATATCTAACCCGCGGGGCTTTTGTCAAAATTGGTCCAAAATCGAACCCCCCAATTTTTTTCCCCAAAATGGTTCAGAATGCTTCAAATATCTAACCCGCGGGGCTTTTGTAAAAATCGGTCCAAAATCGAACCCCCCAATTTTTTTCCCCAAAATGGTTCAGAATGCTTCAAATATCTAACCCGCGGGGCTTTTGTCAAAATTGGTCCAAAATCTAACCCCCCAATTTTATTTCCCAAAATGGTTCAGAATGGTCCAAATATCTAACCCGCGGGGCTTTTGTCAAAATCGGTCCAAAATCTAACCCCCCCAATTTTATTCCCCAAAATGGTTCAGAATACTCCAAATATCTAACCCGCGGGGCTTTTGTCAAAATTGGTCCAAAATCGAACCCCCCAATTTTTTTCCCCAAAATGGTTCAGAATGCTTCAAATATCTAACCCGCGGGGCTTTTGTAAAAATCGGTCCAAAATCGAACCCCCCAATTTTTTTCCCCAAAATGGTTCAGAATGCTCCAAATATCTAACCCGCGGGGCTTTTGTCAAAAATGGTTCAAAATCTAACCCCCCAATTTTATTCCCCAAAATGGTTCAGAATGGTCCAAATATCTAACCCGCGGGGCTTTTGTCAAAAACGGTCCAAAATCTAACCCCCCAATTTTATTCCCCAAAATGATTCAGAATGCTCCAAATATCTAACCTGCGGGGCTTTTGTCAAAAACGGTCCAAAATCTAACCCCCAATTTTATTCCCCAAAATGGTTCAGAATGGTCCAAATATCTAACCCGCGGGGCTTTTGTCAAAAACAGTCCAAAATCTAACCCCCCAATTTTTTCCCCCAAAATGGTTCAGAATGGTCCAAATATCTAACCCGCGGGGCTTTTGTCAAAAACGGTCCAAAATCTAACCCCCCAATTTTATTCCCCAAAATGGTTCAGAATGGTCCAAATATCTAACCCGCGGGGCTTTTGTCAAAAACGGTCCAAAATCTAACCCCCCAATTTTATTCCCCAAAATGGTTCAGAATGGTCCAAATATCTAACCCGCGGGGCTTTTGTCAAAAACGGTCCAAAATCGAACCCTCCAAATTTTATTCCCCAAAATGGTTCAGAATGGTCAAAATATCGAACCCGCGGGGCTTTTGTCAAAAACGGTCCAAAATCTAACCCCCCAATTTTATTCCCCAAAATGGTTCAGAATGCTCTAAATATTTAACCCGCGGGGCTTTTGTCAAAATCGGTCCAAAATCTAACCCCCCAATTTTATTCCCCAAAATGGTTCAGAATGCTCTAAATATCTAACCCGCGGGGCTTTTGGCAAAAACGGTCCAAAATCTAACCCCCCAAAATGGTTCAGAATGGTCCAAATATCGAACCCGCGGGGCTTTTGTCAAACACGGTCCAAAATCTAACCCCCCAATTTTATTCCCCAAAATGGTTCAGAATGGTCCAAATATCTAACCCGCGGGGCTTTTGTAAAAATCGGTCCAAAATCTAACCCCCAATTTTATTCCCCAAAATGGTTCAGAATGCTTCAAATATCTAACCCGCGGGGCTTTTGTCAAAAACGGTCCAAAATCTAACCCCCCAATTTTTTTCCCCAAAATGGTTCAGAATGCTTCAAATATCTAACCCGCGGGGCTTTTGTCAAAATTGGTCCAAAATCTAACCCCCCAATTTTATTCCCCAAAATGGTTCAGAATGCTCCAAATATCTAACCTGCGGGGCTTTTGTCAAAAACAGTCCAAAATCTAACCCCCCAATTTTATTCCCCAAAATGGTTCAGAATGCTCCAAATATCTAACCTGCGGGGCTTTTGTCAAAATCGGTCCAAAATCTAACCTCCCAATTTTATTCCCCAAAATGGTTCAGAATGCTCCAAATATCTAACCCGCGGGGCTTTTGTCAAAATCGGTCCAAAATCTAACCCCCCAATTTTATTCCCCAAAATGGTTCAGAATGCCCCAAATATCTAACCCACGGGGCTTTTGTCAAAAACGGTCCAAAATCTAACCCCCCAATTTTATTCCCCAAAATTGTTCAGAATGGTCCAAATATCTAACCCGCGGGGCTTTTGTCAAAAACGGTCCAAAATCTAACCCCCCAATTTTATTCCCCAAAATGGTTCAGAATGGTCCAAATATCTAACCCGCGGGGCTTTTGTCAAAAACGGTCCAAAATCGAACCCGCCAATTTTATTCCCCAAAATGGTTCAGAATGCTCCAAATATCTAACCCACGGGGCTTTTGTCAAAAACGGTCCAAAATCTAACCCCCCAATTTTATTCCCCAAAATGGTTCAGAATACTCCAAATATCTAACCCGCGGGGCTTTTGTCAAAAACGGTCCAAAATCTAACCCCCCAATTTTATTCCCCAAAATGGTTCAGAATACTCCAAATATCTAACCCGCGGGGCTTTTGTCAAAAACAGTCCAAAATCGAACCCCCCAATTTTATTCCCCAAAATGGTTCAGAATGCTCTAAATATCTAACCCGCGGGGCTTTTGTCAAAAACGGTCCAAAATCGAAACCCCCCAATTTTATTCCCCAAAATGGTTCAGAATGGTCCAAATATCTAACCCGCGGGGCTTTTGTCAAAAACGGTCCAAAATCTAACCCCCCAATTTTATTCCCCAAAATGGTTCAGAATGCTCTAAATATTTAACCCGCGGGGCTTTTGTCAAAAACGGTCCAAAATCTAACCCCCCAATTTTATTCCCCAAAATGGTTCAGAATGCTCCAAATATCTAACCCGCGGGGCTTTTGTCAAAATTGGTCCAAAATCTAACCCCCCCAATTTTATTCCCCAAAATGGTTCAGAAAGGTCCAAATATCTAACCCGCTGGGCTTTTGTCAAAATCGGTCCAAAATCTAACCCCCCAATTTTATTCCACCAAAATGGTTCAGAATGGTCCAAATATCTAACCCGCGGGGCTTTTGTCAAAAACAGTCCAAAATCTAACCCCCCAATTTTATTCCCCAAAATGGTTCAGAATGCTCCAAATATCTAACCCGCTGGGCTTTTGTCAAAAACAGTCCAAAATCTAACCCCCCAATTTTATTCCCCAAAATGGTTCAGAATGCTCCAAATATCTAACCCGCGGGGCTTTTGTCAAAATCGGTCCAAAATCTAACCCCCCAATTTTATTCCCCAAAATGGTTCAGAATGCTCCAAATATCTAACCCGCGGGGCTTTTGTCAAAAATGGTCCAAAATCTAACCCCCCAATTTTATTCCCCAAAATGGTTCAGAATGCTCCAAATATCGAACCCGCGGGGCTTTTGTCAAACACGGTCCAAAATCGAACCCCCCAATTTTATTCCCCAAAATGGTTCAGAATGCTCCAAATATCTAACCCGTGGGGCTTTTGTCAAAAACGGTCCAAAATCTAACCCCCCAATTTTATTCCCCAAAATGGTTCAGAATGCTCCAAATATCTAACCCCCCTTTTGTCAAAATCGGTCCAAAATCTAACCCCCCAATTTTATTCCCCAAAATGATTCAGAATGCTCCAAATATCTAACCTGCGGGGCTTTTGTCAAAAACGGTCCAAAATCTAACCCCCAATTTTATTCCCCAAAATGGTTCAGAATGGTCCAAATATCTAACCCGCGGGGCTTTTGTCAAAAACAGTCCAAAATCTAACCCCCCAATTTTTTTCCCCAAAATGGTTCAGAATGGTCCAAATATCTAACCCGCGGGGCTTTTGTCAAAAACGGTCCAAAATCTAACGCCCCAATTTTATTCCCCAAAATGGTTCAGAATGGTCCAAATATCTAACCCGCGGGGCTTTTGTCAAAAACGGTCCAAAATCTAACGCCCCAATTTTATTCCCCAAAATGGTTCAGAATGGTCCAAATATCTAACCCGTGGGGCTTTTGTCAAAAACGGTCCAAAATCGAACCCTCCAAATTTTATTCCCCAAAATGGTTCAGAATGGTCAAAATATCGAACCCGCGGGGCTTTTGTCAAAAACGGTCCAAAATCTAACCCCCCAATTTTATTCCCCAAAATGGTTCAGAATGCTCTAAATATTTAACCCGCGGGGCTTTTGTCAAAATCGGTCCAAAATCTAACCCCCCAATTTTATTCCCCAAAATGGTTCAGAATGCTCTAAATATCTAACCCGCGGGGCTTTTGGCAAAAACGGTCCAAAATCTAACCCCCCAAAATGGTTCAGAATGGTCCAAATATCGAACCCGCGGGGCTTTTGTCAAACACGGTCCAAAATCTAACCCCCCAAATTTATTCCCCAAAATGGTTCAGAATGGTCCAAATATCTAACCCGCGGGGCTTTTGTAAAAATCGGTCCAAAATCGAACCCCCCAATTTTTTTCCCCAAAATGGTTCAGAATGCTTCAAATATCTAACCCGCGGGGCTTTTGTCAAAAACGGTCCAAAATCTAACCCCCCAATTTTTTTCCCCAAAATGGTTCAGAATGCTTCAAATATCTAACCCGCGGGGCTTTTGTCAAAATTGGTCCAAAATCTAACCCCCCAATTTTATTCCCCAAAGTGGTTCAGAATGCTCCAAATATCTAACCTGCGGGGCTTTTGTCAAAAACAGTCCAAAATCTAACCCCCCAATTTTATTCCCCAAAATGGTTCAGAATGGTCCAAATATCTAACCCGCGGGGCTTTTGTCAAAATCGGTCCAAAATCTAACCTCCCAATTTTATTCCCCAAAATGGTTCAGAATGCTCCAAATATCTAACCCGCGGGGCTTTTGTCAAAAACAGTCCAAAATCTAACCCCCCAATTTTATTCCCCAAAATGGTTCAGAATGCTCCAAATATCTAACCCGCGGGGCTTTTGTCAAAAACGGTCCAAAATCTAACCCCCCAATTTTATTCCCCAAATTGGTTCAGAATGCTCCAAATATCTAACCCCCCTTTTGTCAAAATCGGTCCAAAATCTAACCCCCCAATTTTATTTCCCAAAATGGTTCAGAATGCTCCAAATATCTAACCCGCGGGGCTTTTGTCAAAAACAGTCCAAAATCCAACCCCCCAATTTTATTCCCCAAAATGGTTCAGAATGCCCCAAATATCTAACCCACGGGGCTTTTGTCAAAAACGGTCCAAAATCTAACCCCCCAATTTTATTCCCCAAAATGGTTCAGAATGGTCCAAATATCTAACCCGCGGGGCTTTTGTCAAAAACGGTCCAAAATCGAACCCCCCAATTTTTTTCCCCAAAATGGTTCAGAATGCTCCAAATATCTAACCCGCGGGGCTTTTGTCAAAAACGGTCCAAAATCGAACCCGCCAATTTTATTCCCCAAAATGGTTCAGAATGCTCCAAATATCTAACCCACGGGGCTTTTGTCAAAAACGGTCCAAAATCTAACCCCCCAATTTTATTCCCCAAAATGGTTCAGAATACTCCAAATATCTAACCCGCGGGGCTTTTGTCAAAAACAGTCCAAAATCGAACCCCCCAATTTTATTCCCCAAAATGGTTCAGAATGCTCTAAATATCTAACCCGCGGGGCTTTTGTCAAAAACGGTCCAAAATCGAAACCCCCCAATTTTATTCCCCAAAATGGTTCAGAATGGTCCAAATATCTAACCCGCGGGGCTTTTGTCAAAAACGGTCCAAAATCTAACCCCCCAATTTTATTCCCCAAAATGGTTCAGAATGCTCTAAATATTTAACCCGCGGGGCTTTTGTCAAAAACGGTCCAAAATCGAAACCCCCCAATTTTATTCCCCAAAATGGTTCAGAATGGTCCAAATATCTAACCCGCGGAGCTTTTGTCAAAAACGGTCCAAAATCTAACCCCCCAATTTTATTCCCCAAAATGGTTCAGAATGCTCCAAATATCGAACCCGCGGGGCTTTTGTCAAAAACGGTCCAAAATCTAACCCCCCAATTTTATTCCCCAAAATGGTTCAGAATGCTCCAAATATCTAACCCGCGGGGCTTTTGTCAAAATTGGTCCAAAATCTAACCCCCCCAATTTTATTCCCCAAAATGGTTCAGAAAGGTCCAAATATCTAACCCGCTGGGCTTTTGTCAAAATCGGTTCAAAATCTAACCCCCCAATTTTATTCCACCAAAATGGTTCAGAATGGTCCAAATATCTAACCCGCGGGGCTTTTGTCAAAAACAGTCCAAAATCTAACCCCCCAATTTTATTCCCCAAAATGGTTCAGAATGCTCCAAATATCTAACCCGCTGGGCTTTTGTCAAAAACAGTCCAAAATCTAACCCCCCAATTTTATTCCCCAAAATGGTTCAGAATGCTCCAAATATCTAACCCGCGGGGCTTTTGTAAAAATCGGTCCAAAATCGAACCCCCCAATTTTTTTCCCCAAAATGGTTCAGAATGCTTCAAATATCTAACCCGCGGGGCTTTTATAAAAATCGGTCCAAAATCTAACCCCCCAATTTTATTCCCCAAAATGGTTCAGAATGCTCCAAATATCTAACCCGCGGGCTTTTGTCAAAATCGGTCCAAAATCTAACCCCCCAATTTTATTCCCCAAAATGGTTCAGAATGCTCCAAATATCTAACCCGCGGGGCTTTTGTAAAAATCGGTCCAAAATCGAACCCCCCAATTTTATTCCCCAAAATGGTTCAGAATGCTCCAAATATCTAACCCGCGGGGCTTTTGTCAAAAACGGTCCAAAATCTAACCCCCCAATTTTATTCCCCAAAATGGTTCAGAATGCTCCAAATATCTAACCCCCCTTTTGTCAAAATCGGTCCAAAATCTAACCCCCCAATTTTATTTCCCAAAATGGTTCAGAATGCTCCAAATATCTAACCCGCGGGGCTTTTGTCAAAAACAGTCCAAAATCTAACCCCCCAATTTTATTCCCCAAAATGGTTCAGAATGCTCCAAATATCTAACCCGCGGGGCTTTTGTCAAAAACGGTCCAAAATCTAACCCCCCAATTTTATTCCCCAAAATGGTTCAGAATGCTCCAAATATCTAACCCGCGGGGCTTTTGTCAAAATTGGTCCAAAATCTAACCCCCCCAATTTTATTCCCCAAAATGGTTCAGAAAGGTCCAAATATCTAACCCGCTGGGCTTTTGTCAAAATCGGTTCAAAATCTAACCCCCCAATTTTATTTTACCAAAATGGTTCAGAATGGTCCAAATATCTAACCCGCGGGGCTTTTGTCAAAAACGGTCCAAAATCTAACCCCCCAATTTTATTCCCCAAAATGGTTCAGAATGCTCCAAATATCTAACCCGCTGGGCTTTTGTCAAAAACAGTCCAAAATCTAACCCCCCAATTTTATTCCCCAAAATGGTTCAGAATGCTCCAAATATCTAACCCGCGGGGCTTTTGTAAAAATCGGTCCAAAATCGAACCCCCCAATTTTTTTCCCCAAAATGGTTCAGAATGCTTCAAATATCTAACCCGCGGGGCTTTTATAAAAATCGGTCCAAAATCTAACCCCCCAATTTTATTCCCCAAAATGGTTCAGAATGCTCCAAATATCTAACCCGCGGGCTTTTGTCAAAATCGGTCCAAAATCTAACCCCCCAATTTTATTCCCCAAAATGGTTCAGAATGCTCCAAATATCTAACCCGCGGGGCTTTTGTCAAAATCGGTCCAAAATCGAACCCCCCAATTTTATTCCCCAAAATGGTTCAGAATGCTCCAAATATCTAACCCCCCTTTTGTCAAAATCGGTCCAAAATCTAACCCCCCAATTTTATTTCCCAAAATGGTTCAGAATGCTCCAAATATCTAACCCGCGGGGCTTTTGTCAAAAACAGTCCAAAATCTAACCCCCCAATTTTATTCCCCAAAATGGTTCAGAATGCTCCAAATATCTAACCCGCGGGGCTTTTGTCAAAAACGGTCCAAAATCTAACCCCCCAATTTTATTCCCCAAAATGGTTCAGAATGGTCCAAATATCTAACCCGCGGGGCTTTTGTCAAAAACGGTCCAAAATCTAACCCCCCAATTTTATTCCCCATAATGGTTCAGAATATCTAATCCGCTGGGCGTTTGTCAAAATCGGTCCAAAATCTAACCCCCCAATTTTATTCCCCAAAATGGTTCAGAATGCTCCAAATATCTAACCCGCGGGGCTTTTGTCAAAAATGGTCCAAATTCTAACCCCCCATTTTTATTCAAGATTCCGATAAGCCCCCTGCGCACAGACCCCCACAACCACTGGCCAGGGTTGTGGGGAAGAGGCTCTTGTCCTTGAATTATTTTTCTCCTCATGGGTGTGAGTGGGGCCCCATGTCAAGTTTTGCCTAAGGCCTCACAAAGCCTAGAGCCGCCTCTGCTGATATGCTACACTGATGACCACTAATGAGGGAGTGTTTAGGGGTGGACTTAGGGGCGGGGCAGGGTAGAGGTTGGGTGGGGCGTGGTGAGTAACTCTAAAGGCCTGGCTAGTGGCTCAAGACTTAACATTTTAGACATATACATATACTCTATGTGCTGTTTAGAAAGATATTAAAAAATATTAAACTACAAAATGTCCTATATAGTAATTTATTATTTTTTTATATTTTTGCAAAAGTGCTTTTTTCTTATTATAAACATATTTGATTTTCTACATAATAACCAATGTCAAGTTTCTCACGATTTTTAAATACGGAAGCAAAATTTGCGTCGTACTTCGCTTATTTTTCAGAACTGTCACCATCGAGTAAGACAGGCGTGCATTAAAATTGTTACCTTGAAAAAAGCCTCTAAAAATAAATATACTTTACAAAATGACATATTTATCTAAGTATTTATTTGACCGGACAACTAGCTTCAAAAATAGAACGAAGAAAAAAAAAAAAGCAAAAACCTTTTCCTGGCGTGATTATATAGCTGGCAAGCTGAATGTACTCCTACACAGCCAAACAAATACGAAGGTAAATAAAATGTACAGAGAAAAAAGATAAAAATAAATGAATAAGTATTTTATGGCTTGGAATATATATTCTTTGTAAGCAATTAATATTAAAATTATTTCTAAAAGCTGTTTCCTAAAAATCTAAACAAATTTACAAAAATGTGCACTGGTGTTTTGGTGCTCAGTGGTTTATTAAGGGCATTAAAAGGGTTGGGAGAATTGCTAAGGGGTCGTCGGCTTTTATGATCCGTGACCAGTCCTAAATTCTTCATCTATAGCCTGACCCGATTTATGTAGTGATTCTATCCGATCCTGATCTTCCATCATCGACACTGACTTGTGACCCAATCCATCTTCTGTCTACTGATTTGGTGCCAGTTTTGCCCATCTGATACTGACCTCAGCATGGATTCAGATCCTGCCTCTGTTTCCTCACTTTGCACCGTTGCCATCTGGTTGTTACCAACTTTCTGCATGGTAGACTAAGCTTCAGGACCCTACACCTGCAAGTTACTCCTACAGGAGCTCTAGCCCTGACTTGTGACCCAACTCCATCTTCTGTCTAGTGATTTGGTACCAGTTTTGCCAATCTGATTCTGACCTCAGCTTGGCTTCAGATCCTGCCTCTGTTTCCTCACTTTGCACCGTTGCCATCTGGTTGTTACCAACTTTCTGCATGGTAGACTAAGCTTCAGGATCCAACACCTGCAAGTTACTCCTACAGGAGCTCTAGCCCTGACTTTTGACCCAACTCCATCTTCTGTCTACTGATTTGGTACCAGTTTTGCCAATCTGATACTGACCTCAGCTTGGCTTCAGATCCTGCCTCTGTTTCCTCACTTTGCACCGTTGCCATCTGGTTGTTACCAACTTTCTGCATGGTAGACTAAGCTTCAGGATCCTACACCTGCAAGTTCCTCCTACAGGAGCTCTAGCCCTGACGTGTGACCCAACTCCATCTTCTGTCTGCTGATTTGGTACCAGTTTTGCCCATCTGATACTGACCTCAGCTTGGCTTCAGATCCTGCCTCTGTTTCCTCACTTTGCACTGTTGCCATCTGGTTGTTACTCACTTTCTGTATGGTAAACTAAGCTTTAGGACCCTACACCTGCAAGTTCCTCCTACAGGAGCTCTAGCCCTGAGTTGTGACCCAACTCCATCTTCTGTCTGCTGATTTAGTACCAGTTTTGCCCATCTGATACTAACCTCAGCTTGGCTTCAGATCCTGCCTCTGTTTCCTCACTTTGCACCGTTACCAACTTTATGCATGGTAGACTAAGCTTCAGGATCCAAAACCTGCAAGTTCCCCCTACAGGAGCTCTAACCCTGACTTGTGACCCAACTCCATATTCTGTCTACTGATTTGGTACCAGTTTTGCCAATCTGATACTGACCTCAGCTTGGCTTCAGATCCTGCCTCTATTTCCTCACTTTGCACCGTTGCCATCTGGTTGTTACCAACTTTCTGCATGGTAGACTAAGCATCAGGATCCTACACCTGCAAGTTCCTCCTACAGGAGCTCTAGCCCTGACTTGTGACCCAACTCCATCTTCTAGGCATGTGCAAAAGGGAAAATTTTGTTTTGTTTCGTTTCGTTTTAATTCGTTATTTAATTAATTTCGTTAAGTTAGGTTCGTTACATGTGTTAAATTCGTTTTCGGAACTCGTTTGTTTTCGACCGAATTTCGAAAAATCCGGTCGAATTCGAAAATTCTCTCTTCGAATATAATTCGATCGGAATTCGAAAAAAAAACAAAAAAAAATTTGAATTCCAAATCGAAAACCCGCGGACGAAATTCGATCGGAATTCGAAAAAAAAAAACAAAAAAAAAAAATTCGAATTCCGATCGAATTTCGTCCGCGGGTTTTCGATCCGGAATCGAAAACATTCGTTCGGATTCGGTAAATTCATTAATATTGCAATTCGGGAATTCGTGTGCATCCGAATGTCCGAATAATGAAAAATTTGTCCGAATTTCGATTCGGAACGAAACGAAATGCACATGCCTACCATCTTCTGTCTGCTGATCTGGTACCAGTTTTATTCCCGTCTAAAACTGACCTTGGCCTGCCTGCATTATCCAGAGCATCTTCTGGCCAGGATCTTCCACAGACACCAGTGTCATTTGCTAAACCATGTCATCAACTTCAGGGGAAACAGGACAGGAGGTGTAGGGGGAGCCCTCTCTTCAGTTTGGCATCTACAGGCAGCACCCGAGTTGCGAACGACTCCTACTTACGAACGGCCTCAGTGCTGGCCGATTGTGCTCCATGCTGGTCCTGGATACCTCCGAGCAGCTATCTTGCAGCACCGGACACATCCCACACTGCAGTGCTACATGAACTGCATGCCCAGAAGCGCCCGGAACATCCCACATTCATGCACAGGCGGAAGTTACTTTTTTTATTTTTTTACACTGTCTTTTTTTCCAAGCTGTCACAATAACGTACCCAGGATCATTGAAAGTACTTCTGTAACCATCAGAAATCATTCCACTCTTAAACTGGTTGTAAAACTCTGATATGAAAAATGTACAAAGCATATCCTTATTCTATATCCTATAGTGTGTGACCCCCCTCGGGGGTCGAATGATGATTCACCAGGGGTCACCGAATCCTTGGGCTGTTCCTGAAGCCCACACCACTCTCCCAGCCTTTTTGCAGCCACCCATTCAGTTCACGCATGGCTGGGGGGCAAAGACAAGAGGTCAGCTGACTGGTGAGGAATGTGAAGTGGGAGGGGTTGAAGGAGACCCTTTCTCCTGATTTCGGCATTGGTGTCACTGCTAGGAGACACCACAAAGTTAGAGACACAGTGAGTAACACTACCTGTGATATAGTTGATACTAAAAGGACTCAGGTAGGGCTAAATGCCTGTGGGTTAGGGCTGCAAATGAATTATCTCGCTTTGAGTACTGACAACCCACGCTCAACTTGGGAAATTTTATCAAGGGGTCACTGCACTAGAAGGTTGAGAACCACTGATGTAGAGGAAGGCCTCACTTATACCTCTGACTCTCCCCTGTAGAGTATACAGGTGGCGCAGGAGTGCAGAGTTCCCTCTTGTGCCGGTAGACGTGCTGGCTGCTGGTTGAGTAGTACGCCAGGTGGCAGCGGATGTCCCAAGGGCAGGAACAGGCTGGTATTTGGCTTCAGCCAAAGAGCAGGTCCCACTGGCAGATGGACAGGTGCTGGCAATTTGGTAGCTTCCGAATGGACTGGAACAGAAGCAGAGTCAGGCAAGCCGGGTCATACACAGAGCAATCAGATTAGGTACCGATACGGAGACAGGAGAATGGTCAAAGAACAAGCCGAGGTCGAAGGCAGGTGGAGAGCAGGAATAGTCAGGAGCAAGCTGGGTCACTAAGGTTCTCTAACAAACCTCTGAGGGCTTCACAGAACAGACACATTTATACTGAGATGCAATTACACACAGGTGGACTCTATTTACTAATTAGGTGACTTCTGAAGGCAATTGGTTCCACTCGATTTTAGTTGGGGGTATCGAAGTAAAGGGGGCTGAATACAAATGTACCCCCCACACTTTTCATATATTTATTTGTAAAAAAATATTGAAAACCATTTATCATTTCCATTCCACTTCACAATTATGTGCCACTTTGTGTTGGTCTATCACACAAAATCCCAATAAAATACATTTACGTTTTTTTTTTTGGTTGTAACATTACAAAATGTGGAAAATTTCAAGGGGTATGAATTGTTTTTCAAGGCACTGTATAGTGATAATGGGCCAGATTCACGTAGAAGTGTGGCGGCATAACGTATCGTAGATACGTTACACCGCCGCAAGTTTTCATCGCAAGTGCCTGATTCACAAAGCACTTGCAATGAAAACCTACGCTGGCGGCCTCCGGCGTAAGCCCCGCGTAATTTAAATGGGCGTGTGCCATTTAAATTAGGCGCGCTCCCGCGCCGGACCTACTGCGCATGCTCCGTTTCGAAACTCCCGCCGTGCTTTGCGCGAAGTGACGTCATTTTTTCGAACGGCGACGTGCGTAGCGTACTTCCGTATTCCCGGACGTCTTACGCAAACAACGTGAATTTTTAAATTTCGACGCTGGAACGACGGCCATACTTTATACAGCACATACGTGTGCTGTGTAAAGTTAGGGCACCCAAAACGACAACTAAATTTGTGACGGGAAACTAGACTAGCAGCGACGTAGCGAACGCGAAAAACCGTTGTGGATCGCCGTAACTCCTAATTTGCATACCCGACGCTGGTTTACGACGCAAACTCCCCCCAGCGGCGGCCGCGGTACTGCATCCTAAGATCCGACAGTGTAAAACAATTACACCTGTCGGATCTTAGGGCTATCTGAGATACTCCGTCGTATCTCCTTTGTGAATCTGGCCCAATATACCCATGGATGATAATAATAATAATAATAATAATAATAATTATAATAATAAAAATGCCAATAGTATAGAAGAGGACATAAAAAGTGTTCTACTAATCATTTCTTTTTTTCTTTTTTATTGTGACATAAATGATTGTATAAAAGTTATAAAAATTTCTCTTTTTCTATTATTCATTTTACTATTGTATTTCCTGCATGCATGTTATTAAAAAAGAAAGAAAGAAAAAAAAAATAGTGTTACAACTTTAACCTGAATTACAGAAACTTATTTGAAAATGAATAACTATTATGCAGTAAGATTGATTCTAAATGTGCCTTTGAACTTTTGTTTTATTTCTCTAATGAGGTATCAAGAAATCACAGTGCCTTAATTGTAATTATATTCTGTATACTTTTAGGAAATCAGCCAGTGCAGTTTTCCTGCTTCATTAGCAGTAATTTCTTCATATTAAAATACGGATTACAAATATCACATCTAATAATCACTTATTGCATTTTAAATACGTTTCAATTGCATCCAAATGGAATGGAAAAAAATTATAAAAAATATCCAGAAAATAAAATGAGAAGTCACAGTTGATAAACTAGGAAAAGGGTACGAAGAAATTATAAACTTTCTTTCTTCTATTATGACATCATCATTATTCTTTCCACTTTGTTGGGGACAATTGTTTTAACCGGGGTATTTTACCTATAGGTAGGGATGATCCGAACACACCCCCCCCCCGTTCGGTTCGCACCAGAACCTGCGAAAAGGCCAAGGCCCAGATTCTTAAAGACTTACGACGGCTACGCTGTCGTAAGTCCGAATGGCTGCCGTCGTATCTATGCGCCTGATTCATAGAATCAGTTACGCATAGATTTGGCCAAGATACGAGCGGCGAAGTCTCCTACGCTGTCGTATCTTGGGGTGCATATTTACGCTGGCCGCTTGGTGGCGCTTCTGTTGATTTCCTTGTTGATTACGTACATGAGCAAGATACGCCGATTCACGAATGTACGTACGCCCGTCACAATTAGTTGCTTTGTTTACGTAAGACATACGCCGCCGTAAAGTTAAAGCTGGTCTCTAGGTGGCGCAGCCC
This sequence comes from Rana temporaria, assembly GCF_905171775.1. NCBI lineage: Eukaryota > Metazoa > Chordata > Amphibia > Anura > Ranidae > Rana > Rana temporaria. Next base: position 175,730,421 of record NC_053497.1, on the reverse strand, counting down.
ATGCAAGGTATGGACGTCGTCGGAACAGGCGTATATTTTTACGTCGTTTACATAAGTCGTACGCGAATAGGGCTGTGCGTAAGTTACGTTCACGTCGTAGGCAGTGTTCGACGTATCTTAGGCAATCTATCCGACGCATGTGCACTGGGATACGTCCACGGACGGCGCATGCGTCATTTACGTGGGGTCATGTTTAATTTACATAAAACACGCCCACCTCTTCATCATTTGAATTAGGCGCGCTTACGCCGGAACATTTACGTTACGCCGCCGTAACTTAGGACGCAAGTGCTTTGTGAATACTGCACTTGCCTCTCTAAGTTGCGGCGGCCTAGCGTAAATACGATACGCTACGCCCGCTCAATGTAACGCCGCCCTACGTGAATCTGGGCCCAAAAGTTTGTGTGAACTTTAGAACCCCATTAACCTCTTTACCACTGCGCTATAGACAAAAGGCGTCTACAGCGCGGTGGAGTTATTCTGGGAGGACGTCCCTGGGACGTCCTCCCAGAATCCTTCACTCGCGCGCCCCCTGGGGCGCGCTCCCGGAATCTAGAAGACCCGGCGCATCACAGATCACGGTAAATCGCCGCTGATAGCGGCGGTTTACCACGTGATCGCTCCGTCAAATGACGGAGCGATCACTTGTAAAAAAACTTAGAGGTGATCAAATACCACCAAAAGAAATCTCTATTTGTGGGGAAAAAAGGACAAAAATTTCAGATGGGCACAATGTTGTATGACTGAGTAATTGTCATTCAAATTGTGAGAGCACCGAAAGCTGAAAATTGGTCTGGTTGGGAAGGGGGTTTAAGTGCCCAGTGGTCAAGAGGTTAAAGACTATGGGACTTGAACGTTTGAAATCTAAAGTGCTAATTTTAAAGGCTAATATGCAAGTTATTGTCCTAAAAACTGTTTGGGGACCCGGGTCCTGCTCCTGGGGACATGTATCAATGCAAAAAAAAAAGTTTTAAAAACTGCATTTTTTTGGGGAGCAGTGATTTTAAATGACTTTTTATCCTTCAGAAATTACACTTTGTGCAGGGACAGTTCTAAGCATGGGAAACAAGCGCTGCTTTATAAGGCATACTTTACACACCCCCTAGGTATGAAATTTAAAGCAACATTTCACTTTTATTGTTTCACTTTAAGCATTATTAAAATCACTGCTCCCCAAAAAGCTGCCTTTTTTTTTACTTTTTTTGCATTGATACATGTCCCCTGGGGCAAAACCCAGGTCCCCAAACACTTTTTATGACAATAACTTGCATATAAGCATTTAAAATTAGCACTTTAGATTTCTCCTATAGACTTTTCCAGGGTGTTCTGTGGCTTTTCGAATTTGCCATCAGGGTTTACTTCCTCATTAAAGAGGAGTTCCACCCAAAAATGGAACTTCCGCTTTTCTAGTTCCTCCCCCCCTCCGGTGTCACATTTGGCACCTTTCAGGGGGGAGCAGATACCTGTCTAATTCAGGTATTCTGCTCCCACTTCCGGGCATAGATACCCAAGCCACCCGCGGGTATCTATGCCCCTTCCGGTGCCTATTACGCCCCCACTGTCTTCTGGGAGACACATGAGTCCCAGAAGACAGCAGGGAACAGTGGGAATGTGCAGCACGAGTCGCGCATTGTGCAGTAGGGAACCAGGAAGTGAAGCCTCAAGTACTTCACTTCCTGATTTTCTTAACAAAGTTGGCAACATTTCCAACAAGAAAAGTCCGATGTGAGCTTTTGGTCAGAAATTCCGACCGTGTGTAGGCTCCATCTGACTTTTCCTGAACAGACAAACAGACAAATTTCTCACCGCTCCAGGTGAGCCCCGTGAGCAATCAAGGGCTGTTGAACTACCAAGGTGCTGGCAATGCTGATGATAGCAAAAGGAGAAACGAAAACTGGATAGCCGCACTCCAAAATAAGTGTAAGTGCGAAACGCGTCGGCCATCCTGTTTTCTGTTGGTTGCAGTGACTGTGTGTGTACAGTTGAAAAATAAAGACAACTTTTTTAAGTTATTTTGGAGTGCGGCTATCCAGTTTTCGTTTCTCCATTTGCTACCTGACTTTTCCTGTTGGAATTTCCACCAACAGAATTCAGAAGGAAAGCATTCCAAACAGAAATTCCGATCATGCAAAATTCTGACTCATGCTCAGAAACAATTCAACGCATGCTCGGAAGCATTGAACTTAATTTTCTCGGCTCGTCGTAGTGTTGTACGTCACTGCGTTCTTGACGGTCGAAAGTTCAGAGAACTTTTGTGTGACCGTGTGTATGAAAGCCAAGCTTGTGTGTATGTGGCATAAAAGTTTTCAAATTAGAAAACGATTTTTTTTTTCCGTTATTTCAAATTCGTTTAAATTCGGTACTATTCTAATTTGGATACATCCGAATGTACTACATTTTTTAATTAGAATTTTAATTTGGAACGAATTGCACATGTATACTATATATGTGTCAAACAATCCAAAGTCGGTCAAATAAACCTAAAGTGTATATATTATGTAGGAACCAAGGGCCAGATTCACAAAAGGGATACGACGGCGTTTCTCCTGATACTCCGTCGTATCTCTGTTTCTATCTATACGACTGAATCAGTTACGCATAGATATCCCTAAGATCCGACAGGTGTAATAGTTTTACACTGTCGGATCTTAGGATGCAGTACCGCGGCCGCCGCTGGGGGGAGTTTGCGTCGTAAACCAGCGTTGGGTATGCAAATTAGGAGTTACGGCGGATCCCAGACGGATTTTCGCGTTAGCTACGTTGCCGCTAGTCTAGTTTCCCGTCGCAAAGTTAGTCGTCGTTTTAGGTGCCCTAACTTTAGTCAGCAAACGTATTGCTGTCTAAAGTATGGCCGTCGTTCCCGCGTCGAAATTTAAAATTTAACGTCGTTTGCGTAACACGTCCGGGAATACGGAAGTACGCTACGCGTGTCGCCGTTCGAAAAAATTACGTCACGGCGCGCAAAGCACGGCGGGAGTTAGGAAACGGAGCATGCGCAGTAGGTCCGGTGCGGGAGCGCGCCTAATTTAAATGGCACACGCCCATTTGAATTGGCCCGCCTTGCGCCGGAGGCCGCGGGCGTAGTTTTCATTGCAAGTGCTTTGTGAATCAGGCACTTGCGATGAAAACTACGATACGTTACGCCGCCGCGATTCTACGTGAATCTGGCCCCATATTATTAGTACTAATATCAAGGAATATTAAAATAAAGACACATAATAATCTCATAGAAGTATCCAAAGAATAACAATGTAAAAACGTCAAAGTATAAAAAATATTTTAAAAAATATAATAATTGAAGGCTGTAACTGGTAGGAAGATAAAACTAACCTGAAGTCATGGATATGATTAGACTAACAATGAGATATTATATATTTTGTATATTATTATTGTTATTCAATTACCAGTTACAGCCTTTAATTATAATATTTTGTTCTTTTTTTATCCTCTTATTTTTCAAATGTATATCATGTTTCATTTTCTGTACACTAGCCCCGATGAAGCAGAAGTCATTTCCCAAATTACATGTTGGCTTGTCCTAAAACATTTTGTCGAATAAACACATTTTTGGACAAAAGCTTTTAAAATGTCATTGTACTTGGTGCTCCTCATCCCTTCTTTTGAGCCTATCATAGAGGCATTGAAGAAAAATAAAATTGTTTGCACACAATGGAAGAGAGAACTTCTGTAGAAAAGTTACTTTATTGTCAAGACAGGACGTTACAGGAACATTGGTAGACCGGTTTCATGTGGATAACTCGCGAAACAGTCTAGTGAGGACCTAGTTCCAGTCTTGGGCTGCTGTCTCTATGATAGTCCAGAAAGAGTGTAACACCGCTTAGACTGTGGATAAAGATTTCCTCATGGGTGCTGGCCCCGGCTCACCACTGTCAATAGTAATTGAAGAAACATTTAATTGTTTGTACACCATGAAAGGAAGAACTTCTGTAGAATAGTGACTTTATTGTCAAGGTGCCAACGGACGTAGACGGGACGTTACAGGAACATTGGTAGACCAGTTTCACACGGATAACTTGGGAAAGAGCACGAGTTATCCATGTGAAACCGGTCTACCAATGTTCCTGTAACGTCCTGTCTACGTCCTTTGGCATCTTGACAATACCAGATGGTGTGTGTGGGTGGTAACACTGGACCAATAAAAGTGGGATAGTTGGCACCTTTGGATTTAACCCAAAGGGAGTTTTCCTTGAAGGAGCTAACAAATAGGGACTATACAGTGTAAAGAGGACCTAGTTCCATACTTGGTGCTTCTCATCTCCTCTTTTGAGCCTATCATAGAGGCATTGAAGAAAAAGAAAATTGTTTGCACACCATGGAAGGAAGAACTTCTGTAGAATAGTTACTTTATTGTCAAAGGACGAAGACAGGACGTTACAGGAACTTTGGTAGACCAGTTTCACACGGATAACTTGTGAACAAGCACAAGATTTCCTTGCGAAACCAGTCTACCAATGTTCCTGTAACGTCCTATCTACGTCCTTTGGCAACCTTGACAATACCAGATGGTGTGTGTGGGTAGTAACACTGGACCAATAAAAGTGGGATAGTTGGCACCTTTGGATTTAACCGAAAGGGAGTTCTTCAAAGGATCTGACAAATAGGGACTATACAGTGTAGAGAGGACCTAGTTCCATACTTGGTGCTCCTCATCTCCTCTTTTGAGCCTATCATAGAAGCATTGAAGAAAAAGCCAATTGTTTGCACACCATGGAAGGGAGAACTTCTGTAGAAAAGTTACCTTATTGTCAAGGTGCCAAAGGACGAAGACAGGACGTTACAGGAACATTGGTAGACCGGTTTCACACAGATAACTTGGGAAACAGTCTAGTGAGGACCTAGTTCCAGTTTTGGGCTGCTGTCTCTATGATAGTCCAGAAAGAGTGTAAAACCACTCAGGCTGTAGATAAAGATTTCCTCATGGGTGCTGGCCCTGGGTCACCACCGTCAATAGTAATTGAAGAAAAAGAAAATTGTTTGCACACCATGGAAGGAAGAACTTCTGTAGAATAGTAACTTTATTGTCAAGGTGCCAAAGGACGAAAACAGGATGTTACAGGAACATTGGTAGACCAGTCTTGTGCTTGTTCCCGATTTATCCGTGTGAAACCAGTCTACCAATGTTCTTGTCCAAAGGTGCCAACTATCCCACTCTTATTGGTCCAGTGTTACCACACACACACACAATCTGGTAACGCAACAGAAAGCGAGAAGAAAATGGCGAGAAAGATTAAAATGGCAAGAAATAAGAAAAAGACAAACTTGAGTTCCACTTTCAGAATGTGTATTGAAATACATAAATGTATTGTTTTCAATCTAAGCAACTTCTTTTATTTACAATCTACTCCTCTAATAAGAGAAACCTAATATTCCAAGCCACTGAGAGAGAAGCAAAAGATAGTCAATTTGCATATTCGGATCCCATTATTATTTTTTTGGACATTGCCTCCAGTTTATGCTATGAGCCAAATTGATCAAGAGAGGGTCATTATTATCAAAGTCACTTCTGTTTGCTACTTAAAGTAACGCATGATAACATTTCAATCTTCCCATAATAACCTGCCTAATCATGTGAAAAATAGCTGAATGCACATTCCAAATGGTTTTTTGCTCTGCAATTAAATACTTGAAAATTCATTCAAAAATCAAATCTGTAAACAAGCATTACTTACGTGGGGATTTTTAGCATTGTTTCAAAGATGACTTCACATGCAGAGAATACATAATTAAAGACATTCTGAAATCACTGTATTATGCGGATATAATACAAAATTGTATAGTTCATGACAGCAATTTTACTCAGGCCTATGGAGTCGAAACGATAATTGCAATCATACATAGAGGGCATTTGCAACTCATAAATAGAGTAGTAGAGGAAAAGTTTAACTGAACAGATGCAACTCTCAGTAGAGTGTATCTAATGACACAGGACATTATGTTGACCTATCAATAACTTTACTAGTCTGCATGAATTTATTCTTGACATTTCTCAATATACAACAGTATAATTGTCCAAAAAAAAGCTCTAACTTTTATCATTAAAAGGCAATTCTTGGATTTCAGTCAAGTAGTGGTGTCTAGGCTGAGAGGTTCAATCTAGGAGAATTATTGTCATGATCACTTAAGTGCTCCTGATCCTTATTCCAGCACCCGGGTGTTGGCTGTTGCATCCTCCCTGTCTGTATTCACCTGTTGGGTGATCGATCTGCTCAGTCACCTGATATAAGCAAACTGAACACCCTATCCCTTGCTTGTGATAGAGACAGATCTTCCTGTATTGTTCTAGGCCAGGGGTCTCCAAACTTTCTAAACAAAGGGCCAGTTTACTGTCCTTCAGATTTTAGGGGGCCGGACTGTGGCCAGCAGGAATAAAAAAAAATGCTGGCATCAGTGGGAGTAAACCGTGTCCCATCTTTGGTATTAGGGGGAGGAATAGTGTCTCATTGGTGATGTCAGTGGCAGGAATTATGCTCCATTTCTGGAGTTAGAGGGAAAAATAGTGTCTCATATAAGTGGAATGAATAGTGCCCCAAGGGGCCGGATAAATGCAATCAAAGGGCCGCATCTGGCCCCCGGGCCACAGTTTGGAGACCCCTGTTATAGACCAAGCCCCTGTAAGGCCTCGTATACACAATAGGATCGCCAGAGGACAACGGTCTGAAGGACCGTTTTCATCAGTCCAAACCGATCGTGTGTAGGCCCCATAGGTTATTTAACCTTCGGTCAAAAAAATGAGAACTTGCTTTAAAATTTAACCGATGGACGCCTAACCGATAGGTCAAAACCGATCGTTAGTATGCAAAAGCATCAGTTAAAAACCCGTGCATGCTCATAATCTAGTCGACGCATGCTTGGAAGCATTAAACTTCGTCTTTTTCAGCACATCGTTGTGTTTTACGTCACCGCATTCTGACACAATAGTTTTTTTAACTGATGGTGTGTACGCACGACGGACCATCAGTCAGCCTCATAGGTTAACCTATGACAAAGGTCCTTCAGACCGTTGTCCTCTGGCTATCCTATCGTGTGTACAAGGCCTTAGTCTGCCTTGTTTGTAGTTGGATCCTGTGTGTTTGACCCTTATTGGACTGGATTATCCCCTGAACGCAGCCTGCCCTTCTACCTGGAATGGATATTGGATTATCCCCTGAACTCAGCCTGCCTCTACCAGGACTGTCTTTGAACCATGCTGTCTGCTTACTGCAAGTAACCTGTTTGCTCTGTTTGCGTCTGCACGGCTGATCTGGTCAGACACTGTAGCATTGTGTTTAAGTCCTGGGGCAACCAAGTACTGGTGCCTGCTTGCCTTAAGGGAAAGGGGGCTGCTATAGGTGAAGTGGACAGTAGCCAGCTATAGTGTCTGACCACCTACATTGGGGTACACGTGACATTAGTGACATTTATGTTATCAGTCTTCTGCAAGTAGGAACAATCATTTCGGTGTCTCTCCTCCAGTCCCAGATTTAGACTTTAGGCACTTCAAGTTTGGGGACCCCTCAACATAGAAATTAAACTATATGACAAATTAAAAAGCGAGCTGGAGCTTCTAACTCAGTATGAAGGAAAGGCAAGTTAGAGGTTCTTCTCGCAGAAATTTTTGAAACTCTTTGTTTTTGTAACATGTAGGCTGTTATATTTGTTACATTCTTGATTACATCTAGGGTTGCACCGATACTAGTATCGTTATCGGTGCCAATACCGAGTATTTGCACAAGTATCGGTGCTCGTGCAAATGCACCGATGCTTTCAGGCTCGGTACTTTGAGCTGTCAGTGGGTCTCCCCTGTTGACAGCAGAAGTGTTAAAGAACTCCGGTAATTGGAGCTGTCAAAAAAAAAAGCACCTGGCAATATTTATTAACAACATTGCTCAGCCGCTGAAACACTAAAATAAAAAGATGTCCTTGATGATGCCCTGGAGGAGGAACGAAACTCATCAACGTGTTTCCCGTTTCACGTACCAGTGACGAAACTTATGGTATCCGTGGAACGCACGCTGCAGATGCGTCAGTCATTTTCCCTAGTGAGTCCACCCCCCTACAGTTAGAACACACCCAGGGAACATACTTAACCAATTCCCCGCTCCCCTAGTGTTAACCCCTTCCCTGCCAGTGGCATTTTTATAGTAATCAATGCATTTTTAAAGCACTGGTCGCTATAAAAATGCCAATGGTCCCAAAAATGTGTCAAAAGTGTCCGAAGTGTCCGCCATAATGTCACAGTACCGAAAAAAAAAAACGCTGATCGCCGCCATTACTAGTAAAAAAAAAATATTAATAAAAATGCCATAAAACTACCCCCTATTTTGTAAACGCTATAACTTTTGCGCAAACAAATCAATAAACGCTTATTGCGTTTTTTTTTTAAGAAAAATATGTAGAACAATACGCATCGGCCTAAACTGAGGAAAAAAATAGTTTTTTTATATATTTTTGGGGGATATTTATTATGGTAAAAAGTAAAAATTATAAATTTTTTTCAAAATTGTCGCTCTATTTTTGTTTATAGCACAAAAACTAAAAATCGCAGAGGTGATCAAATACCACCAAAAGAAAGCTCTATTTGTGGGAAAGAAAGGACGCCAATTTTGTTTGGGAGCCACATCGCACGACCGCGCAATTGTCAGTTAAAGCAACGCAGTGCCGAATCGCAAAAAGTGCTCTGGTCTTTGACCAGCAATATGGTCCGGGGCTTAAGTGGTTAAAATATATACATCTAAAAAAGAAAGATTGTTTCTTTTTGTATCTTTCTGTTTCTTCATCTGGGGATCAAAGTGATGAACAAATGTTCCTCTGTTTAACCCCTTATTAACCTATAATTCACTCTAATCAGGATTTTAGAGCCACAAATACGCTGTGTTGCGAGGAAGGGATTATAAGCCGACCCAAAAGTAAGTCGAGGCACCTAATTTTACCAAAAAAAAAAAAGGGAAAACTTTTTGACTCGAGTATAAGCCTAGGGTGTCCATCTGCATGCCTCACTGTGCCTCACTTTGCCTCACTGTGTCCATGCCCCACTGTGTCCATGCCTCACTGTACCCATGCCCCACTGTGTCCATGCCCCACTGTGTCCATGCCCCACTGTGACCATGCCCCACTGTGACCATGCCTCACTTTGCCTATGCCTCACTCTGCCTCACTGTGCCCATGCCTAGACTTACGTTTAACATGGGAGTATATAGAAGGGGTGCCCGGTTTCAAAAATCAGTGCTCCCCGGCCGTAGGTCCTCCAGACAGCAAACCTCACATACTTGTAGAGGAGAACTGGAACTATATGTGTGCCATGTTTCGGATCCAGGGGACCTACGACCGGCCAGTACTGCATCCCCAAATTTACCAGACAAATTACTGTTTAACATGGGAGTCTATGGAAGGGGTGTCCGAATTAGAAGAATCGGTGTTCCCCGGCTGTAGGTCCCCCGGACAACAAACTTTGCAGTCTTGTAGAGGAATAGTGTGGCTATATGTGTGCCAAGTTTGGGGTCCAGGGAACCTACAGATGGTACCGGGTCCCCAAATTCCAGGAGATCAGGCGCAAAAAGGTGACTCGAGTATAAGCCTAAAAAAAGTCTGCTGAAAACTTGGCTTATACTCGTGTACAGGGGCGGACTGACCATTGAGGCTCTCGGGCACTGCCCGAGGGCCCCATGCCACTAGGGGGCCCCATCAGGGTTGCCAGGCTCAATAAAACCAGGGACAGTATGTAAAAATCTGTGTTTTTTTACATCTGTCCCTGATATGTCCAAAACCGACATGCTTTTGATGTGAAAATCCTGAGATTTTAGCTGCCCTGCCTCTGCACTGCCTCCTGGCGTGGTGGCCATCTGTAAGCCCGGGGGCCCCATAATCTTCTATTGGCCAGGGGCCCAGGGCCGCTGTTAGGAATCATGGGGCCCCGTACAGCCTACCTGATGCCCCCCCACCCCTCACACACACACACACACACACACCTGACGGTATTCTATAAAAAAAATACATGAAAATCATTATTAATGGACACAAATGCCACCCCAATTCCCCCTCCTACTTCAAATCTCCCCTGCCTGCACAAATCCTCCATTCCCTCCTATTAGCCCCAAATTACCTCATCGGCTCCTGGTACACAATCAGCCGCATCTCCCCTCCCAGCACAAATCTTCTTTCTTCAATCCCTCTCCTAGGACACATTCCAACATATCCCTCCTCCTAGCACAACCCCCTCTCGGGGCAGGGAAAGGAGCTCAGCGGGGGCTGGCCAGGTTCATTACCGCTCCATGTCTTTCACCTGAGAGGGACAGGGGAGAAACCTGGTTGAGAGACACGGAGGGCATTTTTCTTCATTAACCCTCCTGCTGCCTGGGCCCCTCTATGTGCTGGGGCCCCCTTCAGCAGGGCTGGTGGTCCCCCCCTATCAGTGGCCCTGCGGGGGGCCCATGAGTTGTCAGCCCGCCCCTGCTCGTGTATATACAGTACTATTCTTCTGCCACGTGTACTGTTATTATTCTGTTTTTGTAGTGTGTTTAGAAGGATAAGACACGGGGAATTGTGCATGAATTGCAAAGATGACCGATTTATTTATTTTTGGCTTGACAAATGCATTAGGAATTTCAAGAGATATCAAAAGCAAAAAAAAAAAGAAGTTACAATTTGTACGTATTAAAGAGTAGTATCCATGAAATATGTCATTCATGACAGCCGCCCAACATTTTTCACATTTGAAAATGTCACCAGCATTGTTCTGAAGTGGGAAGCATTGCTTGTACTTATCTAGCGGTACCATCAGTCACGTTCCAAATTTTACAATGAGGCCATAAACCTCGCAAGATCCCTGCAAAAAAATAAAATAAAAATATGAATCATTATATTCATCCGTAACTGTTCCATTCAAGGGTAGCGCTTAGTTCTATTCTTCCAACATCAAGAAACATCGGAAAACACAAAAGCAGCAGAGCCTGATGCGGGTCATTTAAGGGTATTCAAAAAAATTGATTGGCAGTAAATAAAAAAAAATAAAAAATCTGTCCCAGTGGCTGGTGATTAAAACTCGGCTTTATTTTTCATATAACAGGAGAGTAATCTTTGGTCCATTATATTCTGTTTATATCTGATGGTCAGCACTGAATTGGCGGTTTAAGAGAGAGAAAAAGAGTTGAAAAAAACGTATCTTGAAAGAGTCAGGACATGAAAGGATGATGTTTCTTTTTGAATGGGGGAAAAAATGCTGAAATGGTATTATTATTTTTTATTATTGCTGTTTAAATGGAACGGAGTGTGGCTGAGGACAGTGGAACATGACACGCTGGGCAAAGGCAACACATTCAAAAGTTCTCGGAGAAATAAATGGACCATTACCAACACTTTAAAGAAACAAGTAGCAGAAAATAAAATGTAATTAGTTGTGGGTTCTATTTAATCTATCTATTGCACAGACAGTATATGTGCGCCTTATACATACTATATATATATATAGATATATCTATATACCGTGTTTCTCCGAAAATAAGACATACCCATAAAATAAGCCGTAGCAGGATTTCTAAGTATTTGCTCAATATAAGCCATACCCCGAAAATAAGACATGGTGATTCTGTGCGCATACCTCCCAACTTTTTGAGATAGGAATGAGGGAGGGACACCTATCAGCAAAAGTATGCAGGCATAGGGCACACACCCTTGCCACGCCCCCTTAACCGCTTCCCAACCGCCGCATGTAGATATACGTCGGCAGAATGGCACGTATAGGCACATTGGCGTACCTGTACGTCCCTGCCTTTCCGCGGGTCGGGGGTCCGATCGGGACCCCCCCCCGCTACATGCGGCGGTCGGATTCCCGCGGTGAGCGATCCGGGACGACGGCGCGGCTATTCGTTTATAGCCGCTCCGACGCGATCGCTCCCCGGAGCTGAAGAACGGGGAGAGCCGTATGTAAACACGGCTTCCCCGTGCTTCACTGTGGCGGCTGCATCGATCGAGTGATCCCTTTTATAGGGAGACTCGATCGATGACGTCAGACCTACAGCCACACCCCCCTACAGTTGTAAACACACACTAGGTGAACCCTAACTTCTACAGCACCCCCTGTGGTTAACTCCCAAACTGCAACTGTCATTTTCACAATAAAGAATGCAATTTAAATGCATTTTTTGCTGTGAAAATGACAATTGTCCCAAAAATGTGTCAAAATTGTCAGAAGTTTCCGCCATAATGTCGCAGTCACGAGAAAAAAAAACGCTGATCGCCGCCATTAGTAGTAAAAAAAATAAATAATAAAAATGCAATATAACTATCCCCTATTTTGTAAACGCTATACATTTTGCGCAAACCAACCCGATAAACGATTATTGCGATTTTTTTACCAAAAATAGGCAGAAGAATACGTATCGGCCTAAACTGAGGGGAAAAAAATTATATATGTTTTTGGGGGATATTTATTATAGCAAAAAGTAAAAAAGATTGCATTTTTTTCAAAATTGTTGCTCTATTTTTGTTTATAGCGCAAAAAATAAAAACCGCAGAGGTAATCAAATACCACCAAAAGAAATCTCTATTTGTGGGGAAAAAAGGATGCCAATTTTGTTTGGGAGCCACGTCGCACGACCGCGCAATTGTCTGTTAAAGCGACGCAGTGCCGAATTGTAAAAACCCCTTGGGTCATTTAGCGGCATATTGGTCCGGTCCTTAAGTGGTTAAAGGAGAATTGTACAAAAAACAAGATTGGTTAAACCCACAAGTGCTTTTTTTACCACGATTGTTCCTTTATATTGGCTTTTGGAACTTAGAAATGCAACAATTTAGAAATCAGATGAAAGGTTTAGCACTAGAAAACACTTTTTGATAGCTAAAAAGTGAATTTTATATACATCTATATAGCTCAGACCAAAATGAGGGACAAATGAGGAGGAATGAGGGACAGAGGGACATTGCTCCAAATCAGGGACAGTTGGGAGCTATGTCTGTGCGTGCTGCAAGCTGAGGCATAGAGGGAGAAATAGAAAGTGAACGTAAAAGTCTCCTCAGTGAAGTGAGGAGCAGGACGCTCTGCTTCAGGTATTGTGTATCCTCAGGGGAAGAAGTAAAGCTGTGGCTCCCGTTTTACTCAGCAGTGTGGGTCTCTCTCCCCCAGCAACAGTCTGTCGGTCTCTCTCCCCCAGCAACAGTCTGTGGGTCTCTCTCACCCCACACAATCACCAGTAAAGCTGCTGCTTAATAAAAATAGGACATAGTGTGTCTTCTTGAGCAAAAATAAATATAAGACAGTGTCTTATTTTCTGGGAAACACGGTATATCTATATATATGGGGCTTTTTTTATATTGGAACTTGGTGGAACTCAGTTTCACCACCTCTGGCTCATACTGAAATAGATTGACCCCTGATACAACCTCAGGGCTAACCAGGGGCGGACTGACCATTGAGTCACTCGGGGCCCTGCCCGAGGGCCCTATGCCACCAGGGGGCCCTATCAGGGCTGCCAGGCTCAGTAAAACCAGGTACAGTATGTAAAAATCTAGTTTTTTTTTTATCTGTCCCTGATATGTCCGAAACCGACATGCTTTTGATGTGAAAATCCCGAGATTTTAGCTGCACCGCCTCTGCACTGCTTCCTGGCGTGGTGGCCACCTGTAAGCCCGGGGGACAGATAATCTTCTATTGCCCGGGGCCCCATGAGTTGTCAGTCCGCCCCTAGGGCTAACCCCATTTCTGCCGTTTGATGCAAATTGTAAAAGTGAAACATGTAGACCAGAGAAAAAAATCTACAGCCTCACCTTTCAGCGTTCAGCCAGCAAGAGAAGGCCAAACCCATTTATTCCATAGCCTTATAGACAAAATGACATCACAAAACATATGCATTCACATTTGTCAACTCATATTATTCAGCCCCTTATTACGCGCCCCCCTTGTAAGTCCATATAAGGTATGGGGCTTCTCACAGCACATGCAGCCCATGTGTAAGAGTTTCCTATGCAAGGTCCAGGTACAGGGGTCCTTGGTCAGCTCTGCAAGGGTTTCTCTCCAAAGTCATATAAGCTCATACAGAGATTAGAGTGAGGAGGAGGGGGAGGGGTTTTTGGAGTGAGGGAATGACATCTGCTTTTGATTTCAACAGTCCTTTTGTCCTCCATTTAAAGTTGTAACTTTAAAACATTATCTGTTTTTTCATGTAAGGATAATAACAGTATTGTAATATATAATTTCACACATGCATATGTATTATATCTTATATAGATCAAGCAATTAAAAGGAAATAAAAACAATGTATAAGAATATAAAAGAAAAGGAAAACAACATTTCAGAGGTTCTAATAAAATAATTAGCTTAACACAAAATAGCATAGAATAAAATATTCATTTTATTTCACTTCCATCACAGTCCCCCCTTAAAAATGACTATTTTATCAGTACTGTTCCCAGGTAACATTCTACATACACCCCCCCCCCCCCCCATTTGTTAACTAAAATCATGTCTAGGGCCATATGTTTTACAAAGTCATTTGTGAAGTGGCCTCTAGTTGTTCAGTTATACCTTGGAGTGTATCCCTGGTATAGTTAACGAACCTCTGTTGACCATAGCAAATATAATTAATCCAATCTACATTCCCATTGGAACCCTCTTTATCCCATTACTGAATTGAATTTCATAAAAGCAGCAGTTTCACCAAATTACTGTATTTTCCTTCTTACTAAACTTTCAATCATAAACATTTTAATTTTTGCAGAAGAACATTAATTTTATATTGGGCTTTTTCCTAAATATTTTATTTCCTAAAGAAACTCATTCATATTGAATTACACTAATTTTCAGAACCAATCATACAGTATGATCAACTGAACCACATGTATTCTTGTCACATGACTGTTTAAACAAACATAGCATCCCTTGGTTCAGTCTTCAATATGGACGAACATACAGGAAGTTTCATTGTGCTCCTACATGGATCCAGTTATAAAAGCACAATATTCCTTCCCATTAAATACATTCGTCAACCCAAAGCCTGGACAGTGACTTTTTGATTCATAACTATGGCTCTATCATACTGCATCATCTGTTCATCTTGGGCCAGATTCAGGTACAATTACGTTGCACCCCCGCGGCGTAACGTATCTGATTTACGTTACACCGCCGCAGGTTTACAGCGTAAGTGTCTGATTCACAAAGCTCTTACCTGTAAACTTGCGGCGGTGTAACGTAAATCCGCTCGGCGCAAGCCCGCCGAACGTTCTGCGCATGCTCCGTGTTCAAATTTCCCGACGTGCTTTGCGCAAAATTACGGCGCCCCGACGTTTTTTTTTAACTGCGACGTGTGTTACGGCGTTTCGTATTCCCGGACGTCTTACACAAAAAAAAAAAATCGAAATTCGACGCGGGAACGACGGCCATACTTTAACATGGCTGATCTAAAGATAAGCCATGTTAAAGCAGGTGTAACTTTGCGACGGGTAAAAACGACTAGCGACGACGTATATGATTACGACGAACGCGCGGATCTTCGTGGATCGCCGTAACTAGTCATTTGCATATTCTACGCCGACTGCAATGGAATCGCCACCTAGCGGCCGGCATAGAATTGCATCCTAAGATCCGACGGTGTAATTCAATTACACCTGTCAGATCTTAGGGCTATCTATGCGTAACTGATTCTATGAATCAGTCGCATAGTTAGGACGGGGGCGGATCACAGAGATACGACGGCGTATCAGGAGATACGCCGTCGTATCTCTTCTTTGAATCTGGCCCATTGTATCTATAATTCCACTATTTTAACCAACCTTTCTTTTTAACATCCAGTTGTCACTAGACAAAGCTAAGTCAAAGCTATGCAGATTGACACCATATTTCATTAAAATACAAGAGAGAGAGAGAAATAGAGAAAGAAAGAGAGAATGAAAGAGAGAGAGAGAAAGAAAGAAAGAGAGAAGGAAAGAGAGAGAGAGAAAGAAAGATTGGCTGATTGGCTAAGATATTAAGGCCTCGTACAGACGAGGGGTTATCCGCTGGAAATGGTCATCTGGACCGTTTCCAGCAGACATTCCTCCTCCGGATTTTGATCCGATGGCTTGTACACACCATCGGATCAAAATCCGCGCGGAAAACAGCTGCGGTCACGTGTCGCGCCGTCGCCGCGACGCTGGAAGGTAAATACTTCCACGCATGCGTCGAATCATTACGACGCATGCGAGGGAGGGGAGCGGATGGACTGATCCGGTGAGTCTGTACAGACGACCGGATCAGTCTTCTGGACTGGATTCCAGCGGATAGATTTTGTAGCATGCTACAAAAATTTTATCCGCTGGAAATCCGTCGGCTGGATTTTTATCCGCCGGGAAATGTCCGCTCGGACGTACAGACGACCGGATCTATCTGCTGGAACTGATCCTCGGATCAATCCCAGCGGATAGATCCGGTCGTCTGTACGAGGCCTAAGTAATCACTCACTAACTACACTGCCCAGTGCCCATTCGAAAGAACGATACGAGTACACAAATTTACTAACAGACAAAGAAACTAATTTACAAAACACACAAATGAAAATACGAACATACGAATGAAAATACGAACAAAGGATTTAAAATACGGAATGCAAATCGTTCGTTATAGATGTCATTTTCGTTCTTTTGCTTTTTCGGTGTGTCGTATTTTAGTTTTCGCATTTTAGTTAGATTGTCCAATCCTACGTTCGCTTGTTCGTTATTGTTCTTTCTTTGTAATTCCGTAATTTTTTGTATTTTGGGTCTTTCAGCTTTTCGGATGTTCGAATTGATACGAATGTACGAAAACTAACAAATTTGTACGAAAATCAATTCGTTACGAACGGGAACGCACATGTCTATTCTATATAGTTATACTTATGTATGTAGAATTATACAGAGAAAAACGTGACTTCATCATGGAAAAACAAAATCTAAATCTATCTATCTATCTCAGTGGCGTTGCTAGGGGGGTGCGGGGGGTGCGGGCCGCACCGGGTGACACCCACTAGAGGGGTGACACCATCCTGATTTTTTTTTTTTTTTTTAGCTGACATGACCAGAGGTGCAGGTGGCTGTGTAATGTAAAAGGGGTGCAGTGATGCAGGGTGTTGTGTAATGTAAAAGGGTCCAGAGGTGCAGGGGGCTATGAGATGTAAAGGGGGCCAGTGATGCAGGTGGCTTTGTAATGTAAAAGGGTCCAGAGGTGCAGGGTGCTGTGTAATGTAAAGGGGTGCAGAGGGCTGTGTAGTGTAAAAGGGTCCAGAGGTGCAGGGGGCTATCTGATGTAAAGGGGTGCAGAGGTGCAGGCGGCTGTGTAATGTAAAAGGGGTGCAGTGATGCAGGGGGCTGTGTAATGTAAAGGGGTCCAGTGGTGCAGGGTGCTGTGTAATGTAAAGGGGTCCAGAGGTGCAGGGTGCTGTGTAATGTAAAATGTATGTGCCAAATGCTCTAGGTACGCCCCTGGCCTATAGGCTCCTGAGATGTGAATTCTGGTTCTGGAGAAAGAGAGGTGGGGGGAGGGGACAAAGAAAAATGGAGAGAAAGAAGGAGGGATAGAACGAACAAGAAAGATGGATAGGGAGAGAGAGAAAAGGGGAAGAAAGGAGAACAGAGAGCAAACAGTAGGGTAAAAAATATTTGAAGTTTTTTATTGGGGGGGTGACACCATATTTTACCGCACCAGGTGACACCAACCCTAGTGATGCCACTGATCTATCTATCTATCTATCTATCTATCTATCTATCTATCTATCTATCTATCTATCTCACTGATATGTCTAGTATATAAAAACTGTACAGACAGAAACATAACTTCACGAAAGAAAAACAAAATTTAAATCACTGGTCCAGGCCGGTGGCTCCCCATAGAGTGTGCAGTACAACGGTTTTATATTGGTTTGCTTTTCCTTCCCTTAACCAATTATATTTTCTTCTCCACCAGAGATGCTGAAATACAAGCACTGCACATTCAATTTCCATTCTGTAAGAGGACAAGTGACTTGTTTCCTCCCAGAACACAGTGTAAAGATAAAGACTCGGAAACAATGCTTTTCAACGGCTGAATGCTGATGCAGCTTTTTAGTGTCCGCCTGTCCGGTAATTTATAGATAGGAAGCCAGGACCGATATTTCATGACATTAGACAGTAATGGGACTTGACAGCAGCATATTCTCAGCTATTATAGGGTACAGTGACCGTCTGTGTTCCTAGGACATTATTAGCATATTTAGGAAGGCCAGAAATAAGGTGACAACTGCACACAGCAGATGGTAATATCTGAGTCACTCTTGCGCACACAGCTGGGGCTTCAAGGTAAATAGAATTAAAGGTTATTTATCCACCGGCAAAGAAAAGCAAACTGGACCAACCAAACCAAGATCTGACCCAGATTGGCCATACCTGAGCAATAAGAGTGTTTTTTTTTTTTTATATCCTTCTAGATTATTTTTTTTCCAACTTTTTTCTCAGCGTTTGCAACTTTTTTGAAGGCACACTTTAATCACATGTCGACCAGCGCATGACGATATACGTTGAACACAAAGGCTCGGCTGGGTATATGGCCGTACAGGTATGTCCTCTTTAAGATGCAGCATTGTGGGCGTAAGCGCGCCGCGATCTCCATGAGTCCGACAGCAATTTTCTTTGCTGGCCCTGCTTTAAATTTAGAGATTAGTCAGAGGATTAGTTACCTCTGACTTATTTTGTTTTCAAATTTAGACCTCTGTTCCAGCCATGGCTGTACTGCAGGTGACCACTATTGTTGTCTGGGGTGTCGGTTCCACCCCAGGCCAAGGGTGGCAGCAGTCAGATCCAGGTGTGTTGGGGTATTCTTTCTCAGTGGCCAATCAGTGAGGGTTGATCGTCTCACTGTGCATGCTGGAGAGGGGTATTTAACTCTCTTGGCGGTGTTCCCGAGTCTGACTCGGGGTTAGATTTCTGTGCTGCGATCGGTAACCCCCGAGTCAGACTCGGGCTTGCCTCGCTGGATCCACAGACAGTGTTTACTTACCTTGTCCCTGGATCCAGCGATGCCACGGCGCTGTGTGAGCGATTCACACAGCGTCCTCCTGTGCCGCCGATCTCCGTTCCCTGTGACGTTACGACGCACGGGAGCGGAGAACGGCGCCAAATTCAAAAACGTAAACAAACACAATACACACAGTATACTGTAATCTTATAGATTACAGTACTGTATGTAAAAAATACACACCCCCCTTGTCCCTAGTGGTCTGTGCAGTGTCCTACATGTACTTTTATATAATAAAAACTGTTCTTTCTGCCTGCAAACTGTAGATTGTCCATAGCAACCAAAAATGTATTTTTATGTCAAAAATGGTTTTAGAGCAGCTAGAAAACAGCGATAATAAATTATAATCACTTGCAGAATTGTGCGATAGCGATTTGTGGGGAAATCCGTCATAAAAAAATAAAAGTAATGACAGCGACAATTCTGCAACTGAGCAAATTTCAGTGATTTTGAGTTGATTACATTATTGAATAATTTTTATTATAATTATATTATTATTTGTTATAATTATTTATAATTATTTATTATATTATAATTTATAATTTTTTTTTAAAAATCATACCCGGGATGCCTACAAGACTCTTGTTTGGTCAGATTTAAGTGAGTTATTCCTAAAAATTACAGGCCTACAGTATAAAACGCCAAATTTCCTTGCAAATAATGGTACCGCTTTCAGCACCTTTTTTCTGAAAGAATCATACCGCCAGGGAGGTTAAGGAACATACATCAAGGATTCTGGGTCATCGTCGTCCACCCTGGGCAGTCGTACCACCACCCCTGTGTGTGGCCCTCCTGGCTGGGGGTGCGTGTTCAGAGTTTCCTGGCTTCGGGACCACGTTGGTCTTGCACACGCTTGTGGAATGGCGCCAAACTTCGCTACTTAAAAACCCCCATAGGTGAAGCTTTAAATATTTCTACTGGTTACATCTTTTTAGTTGGAGAAGAGGCCTAGGGCCAAAATTATTGCCCTCGCTCTAACGTTCGCAGTGATATCTCACATGTGTGGTTTGAACACTGTTTTCATATGTGGGCGGGACTTACGTGTGTGTTCGCTTCTGTATACGAGCACACGGGAAAAGGGGCGCTTTAAAAAAAAAAAAAAACATTTATTGTTCATTTTACTTTATTTTAGTTTGACACATTTTTCCCCAAACATAAATGTTTTGATCACTTTTATTCCTATTACAAGGAATGTAAACATCCCTTATAATAGGAATATAGCATGACAGGTCCTCTTTACAGTGAGATATGGGGTCAATAAGATCCCACATCTCACCTCTAGGCTGGGAAGCCTGAAATAAAAAAATAAAAAAACGATCCTGGCTTCGATCGTAGCGGTGAGTCGGAAGAAGCACCCGGAGGGCGACGGGAGGGGGGGGCGTCCCCTTTCGCCTCCCGTAAGAATGATCAAGAGGCAGAACAGCCGCCATGATCATTCTTATGGTGTAGAGAATCACCGGCTGAAAAATATGATATCTGAATGAATGATATGATGGCATCATTCAGCTATCCCTGCACAAAATCAAGGACGTCATATGACGGCCGGCGGGCGGGAAGTGGTTAAAACGCATTTTTTTTCGTATTTTACGGGTATTGCAGAGTATTGGCCGGGGTATTGCAGAGTATTGGCCGGGGTATTGCAGAGTATTGTGCATGGGTATTGCAGAGTAATGTGCGGGGGTGTTGCAGAGTATTGTGCGGGGGTGTTGCAGAGTATTGTGCGGGGGTGTTGCAGAGTACTGCGCAGGGGGTATTGCAGAGTACTGCGCAGGGGGTATTGCAGAGTACTGCGCAGGGGGTATTGCAGAGTACTGCGCAGGGGGTATTGCAGAGTATTGCGCAAGGGTATTGCAGAGTATTGCGCAGGGGTATTGACTGCAATAGTTGCAGATCCAGCCCACAGCGCTGCTGAAACTCGCTCTCTCCTCTCACACTGTACCGATCGGTACAGAGAGAGGAGGGAGGAACCGGCGTCATCAAATGACGTCGGTTTGTTTACATGTGATCGCTCCGTCATTGGACGGAGCGATCACGTGGTAAACGGCCGCTATCAGCGGCGATTTACTGTGATCCGTGATGCGCTGGGTCCTCTCGACCTGGCAGTCACGGACACTCCCGTGTGCGTGCCCCAGGGGGCGCGATTCTGGGAGGACGTCCATGGACGTCCTCCCAGAGTTAACGAACCGCCCTGTAGACGTATTTTGTCTATGGGCGGGTCGTTAAGTGGTTAATGGGAAACCTGAGCCTGTGATGATGCACACAATCACCTTGAAGAACCTAACTTCAGAAGCCCAAAATCACATCAAAGTCTTCTCTTCTCGGAGGCCCTCATGACATCAGAGGCCCCTCTTTCATATCAGAGTCCTCCCACCACAACTCCTCCCTATACATCAGGGGTCCCCTTCACATAGTCAGAGCCCCCACCCCCATCAATTTCCTCGTCGTGTTTCTCGCCGGGCTGGTTTACGACGAGAAACACGTTTGTGTGTATGCTTAGAAACCCGCGCATGCTCAGAATAAAGTATGAGACGGGAGAGCACCTTCGGTAAAAGTAGCGTTTGTAATGGAGATAGCACATTCGTCATGCTGTAACAGACTGAAAAGCGTGAATCGTCTCTCACCAAACTTTTACTTAACACGCAGTAACATGAGATTAGCAAAAGCAGCCCCAAGGGTTGTTCCAGTGGAATCGAACTTCCCCTTTATAGTGCCGTTGTACGTGTTGTACGTCACCGCGTTTGAGAACGGCGAGATTTTGTCTTGACAGTGTGTATGCAAGGAAAGCTTGACAAGAACCTCGTCGAGGAAAACAACGTTTCTTTTACAACGAGATTCTCGGTCGTGTGTACGAGGCATCAGTGATAGTTTTCAGGGCTTCATAAGATAAAGGCCTCCCATCAGAGTAGAACTGAAGTGCTAGTACGTCCTCAAAAGGCAATTCCTGGCTCAAAAATTCCTCAGACACCCCTGGAGGAAAGTCCAGGTTCCCTCGTAAAGTTGTCAAAGGACTTCTGGAGAGGGGGTGGAGACCCGTGTAACGAGGCCTTTTTGAATGCCGGAAGTGAAGGGTAGATGAGCGGGTGAGCTAACTGGGAATGGGACCAGTTCTTAGAAGGCAGTCACGGAAGTAGGTGCAAGCAGTGGCGGTCCATCTATAGAGGGCGCTGGAGCGCCGCCCCCTCTGGCTCCACAGCGCCACTGAAATAACATACATTCATGCATTGCATGAATGTATGTTATTGTTGCCAGCTGCCGCTGGTCTATTCAGATGGCCGGAACTTGAGCGCCGACCACCTGAATAACGGCAGCTGGTTGGCTGTGCGGAAGTGCCTATCAGAGTACAGCCCTCGTCTCCCGGATGCTTATCCTCGGAACCTACGGGGGGTGCGTTCCTTGGATAAGACTGACGGCCGTCTCAGCCAATTAGGTTCACCGATTCTGGTTATCGGTAACCTGATTGGCTGAAGCGTCACCAAGGAGGGAGAAGACATCGAGGGACATGGAAGAAGAAAGGTAAGTGCATTTTACAGGGCACAACGGTGATAATGGGAACAGAGGCGACAAAGGGCACAGTGGCATCAATGGGCACAGTGGCATCAATGGGCACAGTGGCAACAATGGGCACAGTGGCGACAATTAAAGGGCACAGTGGTGACAATTAGCACAGTGGCGACAATTGAGGGGCACAGTGGCTGCATTTGATGGCATGGCACAGTGGTGACAATTGATGGCACAGTGGCTGTGTTTGATGGCATGGCTCAGTGGCTGCGTTTGATGGCATGGCTCAGTGGCTGCGTTTGATGGCATGGCACAGTGGTGACAATTGATGGCACAGTGGCTGTGTTTGATGGCATGGCACAGTGGCTGCGTTTGATGGCATGGCACAGTGGTGACAATTGATGGCACAGTGGCTGTGTTTGATGGCATGGCACAGTGGCTGTGTTTGATGGCATGGCACAGTGACTGCATTTGATGGCATGGCACAGTGGTAATAACTGATGGCACAGTGACTGCATTTGATGGCATGGCACAGTGGTGATAATTGATGGAACAGTGGCTGCGTTTGATGGCATGGCACAGTGGTGACAATTGATGACACAGTGGCTGCATTTGATGGGCACAGTGAGGCTGCAATTTTTTTTCTTTTTTTTTTTGTTTGCGCCCCCCCCAAAAATTTTGAGCACCAGCCGCCACTGGGTGCAAGGGTTTTGACGAGAAGGCTTTCCCAAGGAATTCCCATAGCTTCTTGAAGGCGTGGATATTACAACCAGAAGTTTTTTTAACCTTAACGCATTAAATGCATGAAGGTAAAAAAACTTTAAAAAAAACTTGTGCCATTACAACCACTTTAAGCTTTCTTTCTCACGTGATCTACGCTTCTTAATGTAAGTGTTCACCATTAGCTTGCAGTGCCATTAGCAACATCAGAACAAAGTACTCCAAATCTGGTTTGCAAATGATTGAATCTCCTTATGTAACTGCTCAACAAAAAAAAATAAAAAAAATCTCCCCCTTTATCTGTATACAGAAAGAAGGAGGATATTAAGGTTACATTCCAAATAAAATAGAACTCTCAATTCGCTCTGGGTTTACTTTTTACCACATACATATTCAATGCATCCAACAGAAATAGGACATTAGCAAACTTCATAAAAAATAAATCATATTTATCGAGTCGGCTTTTGAAGAGATTTTTGCTGCAATCCGGGTGCTCTCAGGAAACCCTGAAAAATACAATCTCCGTTGATCCACAAAAGCCATCACTTTACAATTCATTTTTTTTTTTTTTACGTCTTTTTGAGAGAATGACAGGCTGTAAACATTTAGCTGTAGGGTCTGCATACACTTAGACGCACCGATCTCTTTAAACAAGTATAGAAAGTAAAAATCAATGCCTGAAAAAGCCACTCCGCGTTCTATAAAAATATAAAATAAAAAAAAAGATCTTTCAGTAGTTTAGTGTGTTTATGTGGAAAAGTAGCAACATGACAGATACGTCTGTTTTTAAAGCCTACAAAAAAAAAAAATGAAGCCGTTCTCTAAAGACTACCTTCGTTGTTTTAGAGATGTCTTTCACCCTATTCAGTCAATAGTGTCTTATGTGTTTTTTTTATCCCCCCTTGGCAAATATTTCATGAGATAATCAAAGAAAAAAAAAAAAGAAGCTGCTGAATTATATTATTCAGGGAAATGTTACATAAAAAGAGATATATTTTTTTACTGTTAGCAATAGAAAGATGGATGAAAACCTCTTTCGAACGAATTGGCCATTGGTGGAAATCCACAGATCTCAACTGCAAGGGAAGTCAGTGGCCCGGATTCACATACATTGGCGCATATTTATGCCGGCGTAGCGTATAGAGGCAAGCACAGTATTCACAAAGCACTTGCTTCCGAATCTACGCTGGGTTTTGAAAGCGTAAGTCGTCGTAAGTGGAAGTGCGCATGAGCAATGCAAATGAGGCGTGACCCCATGCAAATGATGGGCCGAGCGCCATAAAGATACGAATAACGAACGGCGCATGCGCCGTCCCATGGACGCATCCCAGTGTGCATGCTCAGAATCACGTCGGAACTACTCCCTAAGATTCGACGGATCACTGCCTACGACGTGAACGTAACCTACGCCCAGCCCTATTCACGTACTACATAAACAACGTAAAATACGACGGCTGGTGTTCCCTGGTCCATACCTTAACATGAGTTGCGCCTCCTATGTAACTTTACGCCGGACGTACGACTTACGCAAAATGCCTATATTATGCGCCGGGCGCAAGTACGTTCGTGAATCGTCGTATCTTCCTTATTTGCATATGTGCATAGAAAATCAATAGGAGCGGCAAATGCGCCCAGCGTAAATATGCGCCCACGATACGACGGCGTAGGCAAGTTACGTCGGTCGTAGGAAGACTATTTTCAGGCATATCTAGTTTTGTGGGCACGGCGCACTGATACGACGGCGCATATTTCAAAATAATTTCTGAAATACGAATCAAACTTTCTTCATATACCATCACAGAAAACTTTGGTTTAGGTGAGTGATCGGTGTGAAAGGCTCCTTCTTGTGTTTGGGTTGGATAGAGGTGGTTCCTTCAGAATCTCCAAATCATAACATAAATTATTCCAGTCTTGTTTCCTCATTTTCACAGTCTTTGTTTAGCGGCCTTTCCAGTGGAAAAATAGCTAATCCTACTTAGTAAATTGGGCCTTCTTTGTGCCCTTGTTGGACCCAGTCCAAAAAGTTACTCAAGGGAAACAACATTTTTAATGGAAATTGATCTATTGTCCTATGAGCTCCAATGTTCCATGCTTACTTTGGTGATGGTGAGTGATTAGTGTGAAGGGGTCCTTCTTGTGTTTGGGTTGGATGGAGGTGGTTCCATCAGAATCTCCAAATCATAACATAAATTATTCCAAAATTATATTTTGTTCAATTCATTTTGCTATGATTCCGAGATTCTGATGGAGCCACCTCCTTACGACCCAAACAGAGTGTATAAGTAATCTCCCCAAAAAAAAAAAAAAAAAAAGTTAACACGAATATAGCCAGTCTTTGAAAATAATTTCTGAAATACGAATCAAACTTTCTCCCTATAACGTCAAAGAAAATAAGTCTTTCAACAGAAAAAATAAAAAAAAATAATCCTTCTTAGTAAATTGGTCCTTTATATGAGTCCTAGTTGGACCCAGTTCAAAAAGTTACTCAAGAGCAACAACATTTTTAATATAAATTGATCTATTGTCCTATGAGCCTCCAATGTTCCATGCTCACTTTGGTGAAGTTGAGTGATTAGTGTGAAAGGGTCCTTCTTGTGTTTGGGTTGGATGGAGGTGGTTCCATCAAAATCTCCATATGAGCTCCAATGTTCCATGCTTACTTTTGTTTACTACACAACAGTAGGACCTTAGCTCAGAACATCTCATCTACTGGACCAGTTATGATGTTTCATTTAAAAGTCTTTCACGTGTTCTTCTGTAGTATTTCCGTTAATAGTTTCCATTCTTGTTTCCTCATTTTCATGGACTTTTTTGAGCAGTAGCCTTACCAATCCAGCACAACAGAGCCACCTTGCCACCTTATATGTGATTTATATGGTCGGCAATCCGTTAAATTAATAACTGATCGGTGTGAAAGGGTCCTTCTTGTGTTTGGGTGTGATGGAGGTGGTTCCATCAGAATCTCCAAATCTTAACATAAATTATTCCAAAATTATATTTTGTTCCATTCATTATCTTACGATTCCGAGATTCTGATGGGTCCACCTCCTTCCAACTCAAACAAAGTGCATAAGTAATCACCCCGAAATAATGAATTGACAAGTTAACACGAATATAGCCAATCTTTCAAAATAATTTCCGAAATACAAATCAAACTTTCTCCATACAACACCAAAGAAAATAATGCTTTCAACCGGAAAAAAAATTTTAATGTAGAAAAATAGTTAATCCTACTTGGTAAATTGGGCCTTCTCTGTGTCCTTGTTGGACTCAGTTCAAAAAGTTACTCAAGGGAAACAACATTTTTTATTGAAATTGTTCTATTGTCCTATGAGCTCCAATGTTCCATGATTACTTTGGTGAAGGTGAGTGATCGGTGTGAAAGGGTCCTTCTTGTGTTTGGGTTGGATAGAGGTGGTTCCATCAGAATCTCCAAATCATAACATAAATTATTCCAGTCTTGTTTCCTCATTTTCACAGTCTTTGTTTAGCGGCCTTACCAATCCTGCACAGCAGAGCCACCTTGCCACCATATAGGTGAGTTATACGGTTGGCAAGCGGTTAAATGAAAAACTGATCAGTGTGAAAGGGTCTTTCTTGTGTTTGGGTTGGATGGAGGTGGTTCCATCAGAATCTCCAAATCAACATAAATTATTCCAAAATTATATTTTGTTCAATTCATTATGTTACGATTCCGAGATTCTGATGGGTCCACCTCCTTACAACCCAAATAGAATGTATCTCCCGAAATAATGAATTAACAAGTTAAAACGAATATAGCCAAATAATTTCTGAAATACGAATCAAACTTTCTCCATATAACGTCAAAGAAAATAAGGCTTTCAACAGTAAAAAGAAAAAGAAATTTCATGTGGGAAAATAGCTAAACCTACTTAGTAAATTGGGCTTTCTTTGTGTCTTTGTTGGACTCAGTTCAAAAAGTTACTCAAGGGCAACAACATGTTTAATTGGAATTTGATCTTTTGTCCAATGAACTCCAATGTTCTATGTTTTCTTTTGCTTAATACACAACAGTATGACCTTAGAACATCTCATCTACCAGTTATGATGTTTCATTTAAAAGTCTTTTAAGTGTTCTTCTGTAGTATTTCCATTATCAGTTTCATTCTTGTCTCCGCCATTTTCATGGTCATTGTTGAGCCTTGCCAATTCTAAAAGTTTCTCCAGTGTTTGATGCCCTTGACTTGCGTATGCAGTTGTCATTGTTTAGTAGTATGTTTTTCTGATTCACAATACAAAAGAATGAAAAAATATGATGTTTTTTTTTTCTTAACCTCCTTGGTGGTATGATTATTTCTGATTTTAGGTGCTGAAAGCGGTACAATTATGTTGCATGGAAATTTGGCGTTTTAAATTGTAGGCCTGTAATTCTTAGGAATAACTCACTTAAATCTGTCCAAACAAGAGTCTAGTAGACATCCCGGGTATGATAAAGTTTGAAAAACAAAATCATAAATTATAATATAATTTTTTATGACGGATTTCCCCACAAAACACTATCGCTCAATTCTGCAAGTGATTATAATTTATTATCGCTGTTTTCTAGCTGCTCTAAAATAAATTTTGACATAAAGGGACACTTTTGGTTGCTATGGACAATCTACAGTTTGCAGGCAGAAAGAACAGTTTTTATTTTATAAAAGTACATGTAGGACACTGGGCAAACCACTAGGGACAAAGGGTGTGTGTATTTTTTACATACAGTACTGTAATCTATAAGATTACAGTATACTGTATGTTATGTGTTTGTTTACTTTTTTGAATTTGGCGCCGTTCTCCGCCCCCGTGCGTCGTAACGTCGCAGGGAACGGAGATCGGCAGCACACAGAGACACTGTGTGAATCTAGCGAGGTCCCGCTCGCTCACACAGCGAGGAGGCATCGCAGGATCCAGGGACAAGGTAAGTAACTTTGCCTGTGGACACTGCGAGGCGAGCCCGAGTCTGGGGGTTCTCTACATCATCTCTCTCTCACATAAAGAAAGGTGTTGAGCTACTAAGGTCGGACGCATTACAACATGCGACCAGACCATAGCGTTTAAAATTATAGTATACACGTGAAAATTCCAATGCACTTCTATATGCAAGTGATTATCAGTGCGGGACCCCAGGCGTCACTCCACACGTTTGGGGGTTCTCTACATCATATCACTTAAACATATAGAAATGCATT
This sequence comes from Rana temporaria, assembly GCF_905171775.1. Classification (NCBI taxonomy): domain Eukaryota; kingdom Metazoa; phylum Chordata; class Amphibia; order Anura; family Ranidae; genus Rana; species Rana temporaria. The sequence goes on along the minus strand of NC_053497.1, from coordinate 175,702,023 downwards.
AGGCCACTAAGGGAGTTGGTATGAAATACCATCAACCCTTAGCATAGAAAAGTTAGAGCGAACATGTTCAGCTAGTTAGGGCAAGGCCCATAAACAAATAACACTTATGTCAAGCACGTAGTAAATATGGTTAGTTATAGCAACTAGTAATTACATAAGAGAGGCATTTATAACTCCGCGTATTTGTAAGTATGTTCCTTTAAAACAGCCAAGGCACAACAGTCAGTCCCAAGTTAGAGATGTTAGTTTACAAGCCAATGTTTAAGTACAGCATGTCCAGTAACTATAATACAATCCGCAGAATCAGGCAGAAGAGCAGGAGGCAGAGCAAATCCAGAGACAAGCCAAAGTCAGGGCAAGGCAGGTAGCGTTCAAGCATAGTCAGGGCAAGCTTCTAAAGTGGTGGGTGATAGGGTGACCACATTTCCAAACTACCATTCAGGGACAACCCCCTTCCCAAAAATCAGCTTGTGCTGTAACGAATCACAGCACAGTGATTGGACACAAGAGGTGGGATTTATGGTTTCTCGAATCACAAGCAGGGGGCAGGGTCTGTGCTCCTCCAGGCATTCCTGGCCAGGACAAGTACTGTCAGTGAGTAAAGCGGTGATGTGGCAGCTTTTTTGGGGGGCATTAGTTTGGCTTGGGGGGTGGCTGTGTCAGTTTCATTCCGGGACACTGTATTGACTTGGAATGAAGGTGCCCGGGACAGACCTGCAAAATGAGGCACTGTCCCGGGCAATCCGGGACACGTGGTCACCCTAGTGGGTGAGGCTTGTGGCCCTGAGAAACTTGTCCAAGAATAGTCTCACTATAGACTACTAATATACTATGCAACACTTACTGGGAAATTACTGTAGATATTCTACAGCGAAAGACATCAAGTGATTATTTTGCTAAGTGGGAAAGAAAATAAAAAATCTTGATTGCAGGAAAGTTACGAATAAACTCAGAAAATGCATCAGATTTTGCCAACTAATGAGAAGATTCTCACATTAAATCACAGGTTGCCATGTAGGTAAGTACCTTTTTTTTTCTTATTGCAATCAAATGTAATTTAAAATAGCGATTCAAATAATCTTGGTATATTTATTGACCTCAGTTGTTCCCTCGCACAGTTGGTGAAGATTATGTAACGTGATTGTAAAAGTACTAAGATTAACTTTCTGCTATTAAGATTTTTTTTTTTGTGAAAGATAGATGGCTGTGATAATTATTTGCTAGATAGGGGAGATGGTATTTCATGTGGGAAGACATAACGTAATAGGAAATGTGCACAATGCAGAAACCAGAGCTTAGAATTCAGCAGTAGCGGCTTGTGTTCAATTTTTGTTGGGGGGGGCGAAAACAAACAGCTCCCCCTGCCAATTTCCAGCACGCTTGCCTACTCGATAGCCCTGCTCGCAAGTCCCCCAGCCAGTGGCAGCCCATCCATTAGGGGCGCTCAGGCACTGACCCCTCTCTCCAGGCCACCCCCAGGGATGGACTGCCCATTGGGACTACAGGGAGTTTCCCGGTGGGTCGATGGCTCAGTGGGCCGGCTTCAGTGACAGCGGACCGCCGCCCCCCTCCGCTCCTCTGTCTCTCCCTTCCCACAGCACTCACCTCCTCTCCCTCCCCGCAGCGCTCACCTGGGGGGACAAAGAAGCAGGGGGAGGACCAGAGGAGCAGGGACGACGACAGAAGAGCATGGGGGAGGGGACAGACAGCTGTCTCAACAGCTTTGGCCTGTGAGTTTCGCACCAAACGTATTCTTTGCCCCGGGTGAAATAATGTCTAGCTTCCCCACTGGTACTGCCTATAAGAGTACCAGTACCAACCATTCTACTCTAATAAAGTAGAACGGCTAGTAGCTAGTGAAGGGGAGAGGGGGCTTGGGTGGCCGGGGGGGTGCGGGAGTTGTCCGGCCGCCGTGGGAGAGACCTGTCAAAGTGGGCCAGTCTGCATGAAGTCCAGGGCCACATTTTTGTCCCAGTCCACCCCCTATTCATGAGTCTGGCCCCTTTCGGGTCACCGGGCACATGAAGTGGGAGTTTTTTGAAGCACCTGATTAGAGCAATGGACCAGATTGTCCGCCACCCTCTCAGAGTACCTATAAGTCGCTGATCACCACCATTACAGTATAGTGTCCATAAAGAAAGGATGAGCGAGTTTGGGGTGGAGGAACTTGACTGGCCTGCACTGGCCTGCACTGTCCTGACCTCAACCCTATAGGGCACCTTTGGAATGAATTAGAGAGACTGTGAGACAGGCCTGACCTGATAAATGAGCTTCTGGAAGAATGGTCAAACATTCCCATAGACACCCTACTAAACCTTGTGGACGGTCTTCTCAGAAGAGTTGAAGCTGTTATAGCTGCACAGGGTCGGCCAACTCAATTTTGAACCCTACGGACTAAGACTGGGATGCCATTGACTACTTAACGACCACCCGCCGTAGTTGTACTGCGGCAGGTCGGCTCTCCTGCGAGAACCTCTGTCATTGTACGTTGGCTCATGCAGGTGCTGTTGCTGGCAGGCAGCTTGCGATCGCAGTGAGGAGAGGCAGATTGGGGATCCCCATTCTGGCAGGGGACATGTCAGAGATCTACTGTTCCCTGTGATCAGCGACAGTGATCTATGTCATGTCCCAGGCAGCCCATCCCCCTACAGTTAGAACACACCCAGGGAACACAGTTAACCCCTTGATCACCCCCTAGTGTTAACCCCTTCTTTGCCAGCACTGATTAATGTAGTAATGTCACTGGTCCCCAAAAAGTGTAATTTGGGGTCAGATTTGTCCGCCACAATGTCACAGTCCCACTGAAAATCGCAAGATCGCCGCCATTATTAGTAAAAAAAACTATCTATGCATCCGGCCCCCTGATCTACATACAGGGCACCGGACTATGGATTTCATTGGGCGGGTGGGTGTTTTTTTGATGCATGTAATTAGAGCCAGAGGCTCTAAGATCCTTTAAAAGGATCCGCAGGAGAGGGGAGACAGAGGGGATCCGCAGCCTACCCCCCCCACCTAGATGGTGTAAGTGCCGGATTGACCAGCAGACAGCAACTGGGGGGTGCCAGGGTTAGTGCCTCCCTGGGGGGTGTGGTTGTTTACTACTGTGTCCTGATCCAACCCAGTTGTGTGCCGATAGCGATGGAATATTCTCTATTTTCACACTAAATCTCCTCCCCGCCAATCGAGGAGTGGGTCATAGGACCCGTTTCCTGATTGGCAAAAACATCAGGCAATCCTATCGGACGCTTAGTGCCTAGGGCGAGGAGAGAGGAGACGGGGAGGACACCGGAGCCACTTCCTGCCACCCCACCATGCTGGAGCCGCAACCTGCCACCACCTGCCACTCTGGAGAACACCGGAGCCACAGAAGGAGAGAGGAGACAGAGGGATCTGCACCCCGCCCCCCCCCCCCCGTTACCTAGATGGCGTAAGTGTCGGATCGACCAGCAGACAGCAACCAGGGAGAGGGAGGAGACAGAGGAGCCGCAACCCGCCACCGTCCGCCACGCCGGAGGACACCAGAGCCGCAGAAGGAGAGGAGGAGACAGAGAGGAGCTGCAGCCCACCACCGTCCGCTATGCTGGGAGACACTAGAACTGCAGGAGGAGAGAGGAGACAGAGGGGATCTTCAGCCCACCCCCCCCCCCATTACCTAGATGGGGTAAATGCTGGATCGACCAGCAGACAGTGACTGGGGGTGCGGTGGTTAGTCCAAAAAAAAAACACACCAGAAGCCACTGCTTAGGACTCCCGGCCCACTTCCTGTTTGGCTGGGAGGAGAAGCAACGGCCGCGGAGTGAGGAGGAGCCGCCCTCTGATCGCCGCCTTCCCATCCGTCTCCCACAGTAGAGTGATTGCCGCGTCCATCTCCCACGCTGGTTTATCCACCCCCCCCCCCCGAAATATTAAACACCAGCCACCACTGGTCATCAGTCCATTAACTCTACTCTTCTTTTTCTATCATAATGTTCCTAGTCAGCTCATGTACATTATGGCACAACTGATTGGCTGCTAGTGAGGACTCCCTCTATCCTAGTCTAAGTGCTGCTGTAAAGTGAGTACAGGTGGCTGATACTAAGTCAGATTCCGGTACCTCCGCAGCTTGCAATTAACAATGAATTTCACAATCTTTTAATGAGCTGCATTATTTGGAATTCATTTTTTCTATCTTCCCGGAGTACCGCTTTAAGAACTGCGAGATTCGGAAATGACGGACACCTTCCTTGGCAGAACAATTTCACCAAAATAAATTACGGAAGTCTCTCGGAACAAGAGGTTGGGAAAAGCGCGGCTGCTGCATTTTGAGATGACAAAACATTTAGACAATTTGGAAACTGAAGACATTAGCCTTTTCTTGGCGGCAAAACAGGAAAAAAATGCTTCTGAAGGTAAAAGAAAAAAATATCTTATTTCTTTCCAATGCAGCTACAACCTGAGTAGAAAAGGCAGTCCCCTGCCAAGCAGCTGCCAAGTGGGATCCCTGCTCTCTGTGGGGAAGCAGTGGTCTCTCCGCAAAGGTCCAACAAACACTGTGCTGTGTTAGACCTATAGCTCTTCAATCCGAAAAAAAACTCACGCACCCCGCTGAATAAAGGGCACTGGCAAGGGGCATTATAGGACTCTACAGAGAGACCACTGTTTCAACACATATGCAGCGTACACACAATCATTTTTTAGGTTGTAAAAAACAAAACGACGTTTTTTTCAACTTCATCATTAACCACTTAACGACCGCCGCATGTAAATATACGTCGGCAGAATGGCACGTACAGGCAGATGGACGTGCCTATACGTCCCTGCCTAGACGTGGGTCGGGGGTCCAATCGGGACCCCCCGGTACATGCGGCGGTCGGTAAGCCTCGGGGAGCGATCCGGGATGAGGGGGCGGCTATTCGTTCCTAGCCACCCCCTCGCGATCGCTCCCCGGAGCTGAAGAACGGGGAGAGCCGTGTGTAAACACGGCTTCCCCGTGCTTCACTGTGGCGGCGCATCGATCGAGTGATCCCTTTTATAGGGAGACTCGATCGATGACGTCAGACCTACAGCCACACCCCCCTACAGTTGTAAACACGCATGAGGTCACACATAACCCCATCAGCGCCCCCTTGTGGTTAACTCCCAAACTGCAACTGTCATTTTCACAATAAACAATGCAATCTAAATGCATTTTTTGCTGTATAAATGACAATGGTCCCAAAAATGTGTCAAAATTGTCCGAAGTGTCCGCCATAATGTCGCAGTCACGAAAAAAATCGCTGATCGCCGCCATTAGTAGTAAAAAAAAAAAATTAATAAAAATGCAATAAAACTATCCCCTATTTTGTAAACGCTATGAATTTTGCGCAAACCAACTGATAAACGCTTATTGCGATTTTTTTTACCAAAAATAGGTAGAAGAATACGTATCGGCCTAAACTGAGGAAAAACATTTTTTTTTATATATTTTTGGGGGATATTTATTATAGCAAAAAGTATATGAAGGGCAACCAATGTTAAGTATGGCCGTCATTCCCGCGTCGAAATTAAAAAATTTACGTCGTTTGCGTAAGTCGTCCGTGAATAGGGCTGGACGTCGAAACCAATGACGTCCTTGCGTTGTCATTTAGCGCAATGCAAGTCGGAAAATTTTAGGGACGGCGCATGCGCATTAGGTTCGGCGCGGGAACGCGCCTAATTTAAATGCTATACGCCCCCTACCCGCCTAATTTGAATTAGGCGGGCTTGCGCCGGGGGATTTACGCTACGCCGCCGCAACTTTACAGGCAAGTGAATAATGTGTGAAAAATTCAATGCGCTACTGTGAGGATACAGTTATGGTAATAAAGTGAATAAAGTGTATCTGAGGCCGCTATATCTAAAAGTGCTCACATAACACAAAAATTGGATCAACGTAAAATAAATGATAAGCGCTTCAAATATAACAGAATTAAAACGAAGGTATAATACCAAAAAATAGGTGCACCAACACAATAAGTGACTGGACTAAAATGTGTGAAGTGATAACTAACTTAGATGGTCTCCAAAAGATGGCAGAAGGGTTTTTACAGGCAAGTGCTTTGTGAATCAAGCACTTGCCCCTAAAACTTGCTGTGGCGTAACGTAAATGAGATGCGTTACAGCGATCTACGAGAATCTGCCCCGTTGCATTTTTTTCAAAATTGTCGCCCTATTTTTGTTTATATATCGCAAAAAATAAAAACCGCAGAGGTGATCAAATACCACCAAAAGAAAGCTCTATTTGTGGGAAAAAATGGACGCAAATTTTGTTTGGGAGCCACGTCGCACGACCGGGCATTCGTCAGTTAAAGCGACGCGGCGCCGAATCGCAAAAAGGGGCAAGGTCCTTTAGCTGCATTTTGGTCCGGGTCTTAAGTGGTTAAACTACTTTTTTTTAAAACTTGGGGTGCGCATTATACGCTGGCACGCGTTATACCCAGATAAATACGGTAAATATCTGTAATATTAACCACTTAAGGACCGCCTCCTGCACATATACGTCGGCAGAATGGCACGGCTGGGCACAAGCACGTATATATACGTCCTGTACTTGTACCCAGCCGTGGGTCGCGGGCGCGTGCCTGCGGCGCGCTCCCGCGGACCCGATCGCCGCTCGAGTGCTGCGATCGGTCCCCGGAGCTGAAGAACGGGGAGAGCCGTGTGTAAACACGGCTTCCCCGTGCTTCACTGTGGCGGTGTATCGATCGCGTCATCCCCTTTATAGGGGAGACACGATCGATGACGTCACACCTACAGCCACACCCCCCTACAGTTGTAAACACTCACACAGTGAACCCTAACTCCTACAGCGCCCCCTGTGGTTAACTCCCAAACTGCAACTGTCATTTTCACAATAAAGAATGCAATTTAAATGCATTTTTTGCTGTGAAAATGACAATGGTCCCAAAAATGTGTCAAAATTGTCCGAAGTGTCCGCCATAATGTGGCAGTCACGAAAAAAATCGCTGATCGCCGCCATTAGTAGTAAAAAAATAAATAAAAATAAAAAAAAGCAATAAAACTATCCCCTATTTTGTAAACGCTATAAATTTTGCGCAAACCAACCGATAAACGATTATTGCGTTTTTTTTTTACCAAAAATAGGTAGAAGAATACGTATCGGCCTAAACTGAGGAAAAAAAAAATTATATATGTTTTTGGGGGATATTTATTATAGCAAAAAGTAAAAAATATTGCATTTTTTTCAAAATTGTCGCTCTATTTTTGTTTATAGCGCAAAAACTAAAAACCGCAGATGTGATCAAATACCACCAAAAGAAAGCTCTATTTGTGGGGAAAAAAGGACGCCAATTTTGTTTGGGAGCCACGTCGCACGACCGCGCAATTGTCTGTTAAAGCGACGCAGTCCCGAACTGTAAAAACACCTTGGGTCTTTAGCCAGCATATTGGTCCGGGGCTTAAGTGGTTAACAAGAAAAAAGCATCCCTTTACTTAAAATAAAATTTTGGATGGAACCGATGACACGCGATGTGAACTAATTAGCCAAAATGGGGGAATCCATCATTTAGAATGGAGCCTGAAAAACCAGCCATGTATTTCTATTAGCAGAAGTGATAGATTCCACCAGACATGATCACATCTCTTGTGAGAACTCGCTCCGTACGTCTTGATAGACTCGGTAATATAATTTCTCCCTGCCTAGCATCGCTGAGAATTTAAGCGTTGGGTTACATAATTAGATATTTCAGCATTATCTAATTTATGAACTAGGTGTAACGGCATTGAGCAATTATACAAATTAATCCTCTTCCTAAATTAATAAGTGTTTTTCATTAAAAAGGAATTGCACAGGGGTTGGAGGGAAAAGTAACCCGGGGCTGCCTAAGGCCATTCAATTTATGGAAGTGATTGCCCTTAAGTCTTCCCTAACTCGGAATTATTTTAATCACTATTGCCTACGTGATTTAAATTGCCAGTCATACCAGGATATGTCGTTTAAGGGAATAAAGAATTATAGAAAGGAAAATTATGAAAAAAACAGACTTAGCAGAAACTATTAACGATTAACCAATTGAGGACCGCTGCACGCCGATATACGTCGGCAGAATGGCACGGCTGGGCACAAGGGCGTACAGGTACGTCCCCTTTAAACCACTTAAGACACCGGACCTTTAGGCAGCTAAAGGACCTGGCCAGTTTTTTGCGATTCGGCACTGCGTCGCTTTAACTGACAATTGCGCAGTCGTGCAACGTGGCTCCCAAACAAAAATGTACGTCCTTTTTTCCCCCACAAATAGAGCTTTCTTTTGGTGGTATTTGATCACCTCTGCGGTCTTTATTTTTTGCGCTATAAACAAAAATAGAGCGACAATTTTGAAAAAAATGCAATATTTTTTACTTTTTGCTATAATAAATATCCCCCAAAAATATATATAAAATTTTTTTTCCTCAGTTTAGGCCGATACGTATTCTTCTACTTATTTTTGGTAAAAAAAAAAATCACAATAAGCGTTTACCGATTGGTTTGCGCAAAATTTATAGTGTTTACAAAATAGGGGATAGTTTTATTATTATTTATTTTTTTACTACTAATGGCGGCGATCAGCGATTTTTTTGTTCATGACTGCGACATTATGGCGGACACTTCGGACAATTTTGACACATTTTTGGGACCATTGTCATTTTCACAGCAAAAAATGCATTTAAATTGCATTGTTTATTGTGAAAATGACAGTTGCAGTTTGGGAGTTAACCACAGGGGGCGCTGTAGGAGTTAGGGTTCACCTAGTGTGTGTTTACAACTGTAGGGGGGTGTGGCTGTAGGTGTGACGTCATCGATCGAGTCTCCCTATAAAAGGGATCACTCGATCGATGCAGCCGCCACAGTGAAGCACGGGGAAGCCGTGTTTACATACGGCTCTCCCCGTTCTTCAGCTCCGGGGAGCTATCGCGAGGGGGCGGCTAGAAACGAATAGCCGCGCCCTCGTCCCGGATCGCTCCCCGCGGGTTTCCGACCGCCGCATGTAAGGCGGAAAGCGGAAATGTACGTCCCCGCGGAAAGGCAGGGACGTACATGTACGCCCATATGCCTGTACGTGCCATTCTGTGGACGTACATATACATGCGGCGGTCGGCAAGCGGTTAAACAATGGATACTCGCAGCCTTGTCAAGAATTTCAGATACACTGACTCGAGTATAAGCCGAGGGGGGGGGGGGGGCAGCCTTAAAAAAAGGGCTGAAAAACTTGGCTTGACTCGAGTATATATGGTGTATATATGGTATATATATATATATATATATATGTATATATATATATATATATATATATATATATAATATAGTAGTGTGGTACCCCAGGCGTGTGGTGACCCAGCTGGACGGGTTGAGGGGCTCCAGGGAGCTTGCAGTTTACAGAGGAAACTGGCGTTTAAGTTCCCTCATTATTTAATAAAATCCACTTTGGGACCTGGAGCCCGGGGATTTCATAGAGATCCGGGAGGGATGGAATCCCCAGTCCTGGGTCCAGACTTTGAGATTTACCAGCACACTGACTGCTCAGGTGTGCACTGGCCAATTAGTAGACACCTGAGCATGGATCTGGGCTCCACCCTCCCGAGGAGTCCAGGCTTGGAAGGGAGAACCCAGAGAGTGCAGGACAGGTGTGTGTGGGCCTGATAGGAGACTCATGACCAGCATTCTGAGGAGTCCAGGTGTGCACGCAATTAGCTGGAGAGTGCAGGCTGCACTGTGAAACCCCAGAGACCCAAATCTGAGGTTGCTGACAGGAGTCAGGAGGGCTCCATGCTGAGCAGTGGTGCTGCTTCTGATAAGGGCCAGGTGGCTCGGTATTTTCTTTTGCATGTGTGAGCCAGGAGGCTGAAGTCATTACTTTGTTTGGACTTTTATTTTTGCCTTTTTAATGAAAATGGGCTACCAGGCCCTTAAACATAGTTCCTGGCTGGCGTGAATCACTTAAAAACGCATATCCCATGAGAGCCAACAACCCCCAACGTTACAAGGCGGTGGAATCAGCGGGCACAAGGCGGTGGAATCCGGGTCCTTGCTCCACAGTGACATCACGTCAGGAACTGTTGGCTGTGTGCGGAAGTGCAGCCAGGCGAAAGTCATTGCACGTTGCAGGTTCTGTCCCTGTGAAAGGAGAATCTTGGCAGAACTGGAGACCCCTGGAAATGTAAGTCCCTCTGTTATATGAACGGTGTTTGTGGGCATGAGACGCACAATCTGTGTGGAGCTGAGGAGAGCTTGCATGAAGTGAGAAGCAACGTGCTTTAAAGTGACAGCGCTTCATTTTTTGCTGGACGGCGCAAAAGTTTGGTGGAGTGACTGAAGATGATGCGAGGGTTTGAGCCTGCCGGAGAGCATTGCAGACTGTTTTTTGCTACACCAACGCCAGTTAAAGGGGAAGCGCATGTGGTTGCCCCGGGCAACGCTGGCGCAGACAGGCCAGCTGTTAATGTGCAAAGTCCCATACTTACAGGAGGATGCAGTTGGGGACGTCCTGCTAAGGCTGTGGAGCAAGAGCGCTGTTTGCGGCGCAGAGAGTGGGGGCGGCATTTTTTTGTAAAGTGCCCTTTGTCTCAGTCGCCAAGACAAGGTGACATGGCCAGACAAAGGTCTGCGACAATGTTTGGGAAACCTGATTTGAGTGTCCGAAAGTCGGATCCGAAGTTGGAGAGGTATGTGGTCGCCCGTAGCAACGGTGGTGATGTCAAGTCTGCGGACCACGTGAGAAACGTATTGCCGACAGAGGAGCGTGGCAAGTTGAAAGCAACAATGCGCCAAGGATCGCAAAGTCGCTGCGTTTGGGAGAGTCAGCAAAGTACAGCTGGAAGAGCGCCGTCTCCCTTAGGAACGAGAGATCCAATAGTAACCGGAAGGAGGAGCTACAGTGGAGATGTGGAGAGGCGTCCCACTAAAGATGTGTGCAAAAATGTACCGTGCCTGGAACGTGGTCGGCTGGGGCATGGAATTATTTCTTGTCCCAGGTTATGGAACATGGCTGGAGACATGGCTACTGGGCAGAAGTCTTTGTCTGCAAGCCCAGGTCCTTGTGCAAGTGTGTTTGCAATCACCTCTGGCAACAGTGAGGAAGTACCTGTTGTGCCTGCAGGGGGTGCTAAGGAGTCAGCAGTGGCTGCTGCAGTTTCATCCCATGGCCACCAGGGAGAGTTGGCCAGTGAAAGTGCGATAAAGGATAGACAACGTACTCAAATAAACATGGCGACCCCCCGTTACAGTGATCGGTAAGACTGTTGCTGGTAAGTACATGGAAAAGATTGGCTATGTGAATGTGCAGGAAGAAAGATGGTCCGCTGACGCGTTTCGCACTAACACTAGTGCTTAGTCATGACTAAGCACTAGTGTTAGTGCGAAACACGTCAGTGGTTGGGTTTTATTTTACTTCACTTTGCTGTGACTTGTAGTGCTGTCCTTTGTTCAATAAAGGCTACAATGTGTTCAGAGTGCGGCTGTCCAGAGACCATCTTTGTTCCTGCTTTGCGAAGTGAGTTGTCTGCAACGGTGGATGTTCGTTTGGGTTCCCACCTGGAGCGGCTATTCCCTTTCCCCTATGTCAGGGGTATTGAATTAAAATTCATGGAGGTCTGATTAGTAAAAATTTTCTACCAACCGAGGTCCGAATCGCAGTTTTGTGCGATTCCTCAGATTCTTTACATCACAGCCTAGGCGTGCCGGCACGATACACCATCTGCTGCGCCTGCGTTTTCTGCTGGGAAAAGGTCCTGGCATCTTTTAAAAAATGCAGCCGCATGGAAACTGCATGATGCGTTTTGTACCGCGCAATTTCCATGTGCAGGAAATTGCACCTCGCATTTCAGAGTCCATGGTACCCCTTCACATTTTCTGGGCAGCGCCTCATTTTGTGCGCAGCTGCTTGTCCCCTTCACATCTTTCCCACCACAACCCTCCCCCCTTCACATACCCACCACACAGTATTGCCCCCTTTACATGACCCCAATCACATATCCCCTTCACATATCCCCACACACAGTATTGCCCCATCACATATTTCCCCCACGCAAAATTGCCCCATCACATATTTCCCCCACGCATAATTGCCCCATCACATATTTCCCCACACAGTATTGCCCCGTTCACATATCCCCCCAAGCAGTATTGTCCCATCACATATCCCCCCACACAGTATTGCCCTCTTTACATGACCCCCATCACATATCCCCCCACGCATAATTGCCCCATCACATATCCCCCCATGCATAATTGCCCCATCACATATGGCCCCCACCGATAATTGCCCCATCACATATACCCCCCCCGCATAATTGCCCCATCACATATCCCCCCACGCATAATTGCCCCATCACATATCCCCTCACGCATAATTGCCCCATCACATATCCCCCACGCATAATTGCCCCATCACATATCCCCCCCACGCAGTATTGCCCCATCACATATCCCCTCACGCAGTATTGCCCCATCACATATCCCCCCACACAGTATTGCCCCATCACATATCCCCCCACATAATATTGCCCCCTTTACATGACCCCCATCACATATGCCGCACACAGTATTGCCCAATCACATATCCCCCGCCCCCACCGCACTGCCACCGCTCCCCATCCTTAAAGCGGTTGTAAACCTGCATATAATTTATTTTATTTTTTTACACCTGCAAGGAAAAAGCCATAATAAGCTAATATGCACCGCATATTAGCTCATTATGAAATACTTACCTTGGAACGAGGTAGGTAACTTACCTGGTCAAAATGGTGTCTTCCGGGTATCGCTGCTCCAGCGCTGTGATTGGCTGGAGCGGGCGATGATGACACTCCCGCGCGGGAGATTTCCTTTCCGGCATGGGTCGGCGGGGCAGGCCCTTCAGCCGAGGATCCCCCCTGCGCATGCGCCGCTGCAATCAGCGGCGCATTGCGAGGGGAATAGCTCCTAAACCGTACAGGTTTAGGAGATATTCTTTATACCTACAGGTAAGCCTTATTATAGGCTTACCTGTAGGCAAAAGTGAAAAAAGTGGGTTTACAACCACTTTAACATTTACATATATTTTCCTCCCTTCCCTCTCCACCCCTACCTTTCACAGAGCGGAGAGCAGGAGGCGGGACATTTGTGACCTGAAGGCGCAGCAGCACTGGGCGGGGCGAGGAGATGCCGGGTTGACTTTTTGGCGAACTGGTGATTGGCTGCTGGGACCACCTCCTAGCAGCCAATCACCTGCCGTCTAACCTGACAGGCTGCTACCTCTCTCGTCCCGCCCCCAGTGCAGAAATGTCCCGCCTCCCGCCGTCCGCTCCTCTACTCTGCTAATAGCGGAGGAGGCTGGGGACAGAAGCGGCGACTAAATGGTGAGATCGCCGGGGTCCGGGAAGATCGGCAGCTCGGGCCGGATGCGGGCCGCCATTTAGTGATGCCCGCCCTATGTGAATGTGCACACTGGAGTTGCAGTGACCCCCAAATGGGAGATCCACTGTCTGTGTGGAAAAGGACTTGCCTCGCTGCAGTGCCCTGTCCAGTGGGGAGGCAAGTGGTAAAGTTGAATATGACAATGTGATGGGTAAAACTGATAATATTGTGTTGTCTAAAGTTGATGGTCCAGTTGCTAATGGGCTAGTGCAGCTCACTAGAGATATAAATGTTACTATGAATGCAGTTAAAGATGTGCTATCTCCCCTAGCAACTGAGACAAAGGTTATAGAGGTGTCCCTAGAAACCCCCCAGGGAGCTCTGCGTTTTGGAGCCGGAGGTTGCCTGGGACAGCTATGGTGCCGCTCTGAGGGATAAGACGGTACCTGAACATGGTGATAATGAAGTGTTAAATGCTAAAACTGATATGTTTGAAAACACTCATGATGGAAGTGTGTTATTGCAGTCTGGCAATGACAGGTGTGAAGGTGTTCATGTGTTTAATGAAGCGCCACCAGAGCAAGGTGGTGAGAGTGTGGTATTGCAGTCTGGCAATGACAGAGGTGAAGGTGTTCATGTGTTTAATGAAGCGCCACCAGAGCAAGGTGGTGAGAGTGTGGTATTGCAGTCTGGCAATGACAGAGGTGAAGGTGTTCATGTGTTTAATGAAGCGCCACCAGAGCAAGGTGGTGAGAGTGTGGTATTGCAGCCTGCAATGGTTAAAAATGTATTGCCACAGTCTGGTTTAAACAAAAGTGACGTGTGTAATGTGTCTGTTGCTGTGCCACTCTGTCCCTCTGGTAGCGCAGAGATAACAGACTGGGACAGATGGGCAAAAGGCCTGTTGGCTTTGTTGGAAAAGGCCTCTGTTGGTAAAAGTGGAGCAGACATGATTTCTGCAGTGCCAGATGAAGGACCTGCAGAGCAACTTGTATGCAATGGTGCATTTGCCGCTGCAGGTGATGTTGCTCACAAGATGGAAGCGCCAAGTAGCGGCGAACGCACAGAAGAGGTCATGTCTGGGATCCACAAAGGTTCTAATGATGTGGTAATGGATGGTGCCGTGCCAAATGAGCTGATGTTTTTAAGTGCCAGATGGCACAGCAATAAATGAAGTGATTGTAGTCAAAGGTCCAAATGTTGTGTTATGCGATGATGTTTAGAGGTCAGGACATTTGCTGGCAGAGGATCTCATGCCAGAGGAGTTGGTGTATACTGAAGCTGCCATAGACAACCACTCCGCTGGGTGCAGTTCCTCTCCAGACACTGCCCTGCCAAACATGGGTGACATGAAATATGACAAATGCATTGATATTTCTGACCATGGAGTCTCAATTTCCTTGTCGGGGTGGTTTACGAAGAGAAACACGTTTGTGTGTGTGTGTGTGTGTATGCTTAGAAACCCGCGCATGCTCAGAATAAAGTATGAGACGGGAGCGCACCTTCGGTAAAAGTAGCGTTTGTAATGGAGATTACATTCATCACGCTGTAACAGACTGAAAAGCGCGAATCGTCTCTCACCAAACTTTTACTTAACACGCAGTAACATGAGATTAGCAAAAGCAGCCCCAAGGGAATGGAACTTCCCCTTTATAGTACGTGTTGTACGTCACCGCGTTTGAGAACGACAAGATTTTGTCTTGACAGTGTGTACGCAAAGAAAGCTTGTCAAGATTCTCGACAAGCCTGACAAGAATCTCGTAGAGGAAAACGATGTTTCATTTACGACGAGTTTCTCGGTCGTGTGTACGATGCCTAATAGCTACTCTTTACTAGTTGTGCCTAAAAAGTCCACCATAGGATTTTTTTTTTCTAGGAACCAGGGGTGTGTAATGCGCAAAGTGCATGGGTTGGGGATGTCTAATTCCCAGGGTACAGGGCAATGCTGTATCCTTCCCTAGGCCACCAAGGCCCAGGCCAGCACTTTGCAGGGGGGCAGCACGGACAGTGTCCCTGTCAGCTTGCGCTACACTGTTGGGCAAAGTAGTTTAGCGCCCCCATAAATCGGCCGCACTGCTTCCAGTATGTGTGTGGTTGGCATTCTGCAACTGTGGGGGGGGGGGGGGGCGTCGCTTCTAATTTTTTACCATCCCTGTCCCATAGCCAAACAGGAAGTGAGAGGAAATCTATGCAAATTAGGGGAATCCATTGCCCCCCCCAGGCCATCAGAACTAGTGTCCCCACTTGAAAATTTCAGGGTGGGTCTTAAAATGCAAGGGGTGTGGCCTTGACAAGAAGGGGTGGGTCATATTTAACCCCTTCCCGACCGCCGCATGTACATATACGTCGACAGAATGGCACGTACAGGCACATTGGCGTACCTGTACGTCCCTGCCTAGACGTGGGTCGGGGGTCCGATCGGGACCCCCCCCGCGACTTGCGGCGGTCGGGTCCCCTCGGGGAGCGATCCGGGACGACGGCGCGGCTATTTGTTTATAGCCGCTCCGTCGCGATCGCTCCCCGGAGCTGAAGAACGGGGAGAGCCGTATGTAAACACGGCTTCCCCGTGCTTCACTATGGCGCTGCATCGATCGAGTGATCCCCTTTATAGGGGAGACTCGATCGATGACGTCATTCCTACAGCCACACCCCCCTACAGTTGTAAACACACACACAGTGTACACCAAATCCTACAGCGCCCCCTGTGGTTAACTCCCAAACTGCAACTGTCATTTTCACAATAAAGAATGCAATTTAAATGCATTTTTTGCTGTGAAAATGACAATTGTCCCAAAAATGTGTCAAAATTGTCCGAAGTGTCCGCCATAATGTCGCAGTCACGAAAAAAATCGCTGATCGCCGCCATTAGTAGTAAAAAAAAAATAAAATAATAAAAATGCAATAAAACTATCCCCTATTTTGTAAACGCTATAAATTTTGCGCAAACCAACCGATAAACGCTTATTGGGATTTTTTTTACCAAAAATAGGTAGAAGAATACGTATCGGCCTAAACTGAGGAAAAAAATAATTTTTATATATGTTTTTGGGGGATATTTATTATAGCAAAAAGTAAAAAATATTGCATTTTTTTCAAAATTGTCGCTCTATTTTTGTTTATAGCGCAAAAAATAAAAAACGCCGAGGTGATCAAATACCACCAAAAGAAAGCTCTATTTGTGGGGAAAAAAGGACGCCAATTTTGTTTGGGAGCCACGTCGCACGACCGCGCAATTGTCTGTTAAAGCGACGCAGTCCCGAACTGTAAAAACACCTTGGGTCTTTAGGCAGCAATATGGTCCGGGGCTTAAGTGGTTAAATTAGGGGGTGCACGAGTTTAGTCAGGCCTAGGGCAGCACAAAACCTAAATACACCCCTGGTACAGGGGTCAGAAATGCATAAAGTGGGGACGTGGCTTGACACACAATGTGAGTCAATGCCCCATCAGACATCTCTGTCAGCCTCACCGTTATCTTACCTAATCCAAGTGATCGGTGATCCATTTTCTGCTCTGCACGTGTTCCTGCGTTCTAGGTCAAACTACTTTATGCAAATCCTAAAGGCCGGGATCAGGACAAATCAAGACAGCTCCGCATCTTTTTCCATCCAGAGCAGAGATGTATTATGGCCTAGGCCGACAAGGCCCAGGCCTAGGGCGGCACTTTGCGGGGGGCGGCGAAAAAGTCCTCATCCCACCCTGTCCCCCTGTGCTCATCCCACCCTGTCCCCATTCCACCCTGTCCCCCCTGTCCTCATCCCCCCCTGTTCCCCTCTCCTCATCCCACTCTGTCCCCCTGTCCTCATCCCCCCCTGTTCCCCTCTCCTCATCCCACTCTGTCCCCCTGTGCTCATCCCACCCTGTCCCCCTGTCCTCATCCCCCCCTGTTCCCCTCTCCTCATCCCACTCTGTCCCCCTGTGCTCATCCCACCCTGTCCCCCTGTGCTCATCCCACCCTGTCCCCCTGTGCTCATCCCACCCTGTCCCCCTGTGCTCATCCCACCCTGTCCCCCTGTCCTCATCCCACCCTGTCCCCCGTGCTCATCCCACCCTGTCCCCCTGTGCTCATCCCACCCTGTCCCCCTGTGCTCATCCCACCCTGTCCCCCTGTCCTCATCCCACCCTGTCCCCCTGTGCTCATCCCACCCTGTCCTCATCCCACCCTGTCCCCCTGTCCTCATCCCACCCTGTCCCTCTGTCCTTATCCCATGAAAATGACAGGACAAGTCTTAAAAAGGAAGGGGTGCGTCATATATAAAGTAGGGGGTGCGCGAGTTTCACCAGGCCTAGGGCAGCACAAAACCCAAATACACCCCTGATCCAGAGTGGGACTCATCAGGGTACCCCCCTGTTCTGGAACCTCTTGTCAACTACATAGACTTAAATTCGCCCAGTTTTATATACAGTTGCAATAAAAAGTATGTGAACCCTTTTGGAATGATATGGATTTCTGCACAAATTGGTCATAAAATGTGATCTGATCTTCATCTAAGTCACAAAGAAAAAAGAGAGGCGCCCGCCCACTGTATATATACGTCCTGTTTTTAAAGATGGATATCTCGGTAACGGCAGCAGCTGCCACAACCGAGATATCCATCTTTTCCGTGAGCGATCGTGTAAACAATAACGGCGGTCTCCGCGGCGGATTCGCCCCGAGATCGCCGTTATCACCCCCCTCCCTCCACTCTCCCGCGCCCTCCGCCGCTTACCGGAGCCGTCGGTAGCGGCGGAGGCGATCGGGGTGCTGCTGCCTACTGTGTGAGGATGCGAGTGAGGGCAAGATGGCCCCCACCCGTCCTCATAGCTTTGCTGGGCGGAAGTGACGTCAAAACGTCAGTCCCGCCCAGCGTCTTAAAGAGACATTTTTGTTTTTGTTGTCATTTTTTTTAAATAACAATTTCCTTTTTTTTTTTGCATTTAAGTCTAAATATGAGATCTGAGGTCTTTTTGACCCCAGATCTCATATTTAAGAGGACCTGTCATGCTTTTTTCTATTACAAGGGATGTTTACATTCCTTGTAATAGGAATAAAAGTGATAAAAAAAAATTTTTATTTCAGTGTAAAAAATTATAAAATCAATAAAAATAAGAAAACAAAAACATTTTTTTTTAAAGCGCCCCGTCCCGACGAGCTAGCGCCCAGAAGCGAACGCATACGCGATTAGCGCCCGCATATGAAAACGGTATTCAAACCACACAAGTGAGGTATCGCCGCGATCGTTAGAGCGAGAGCAATAATTCTAGCCCTAGACCTACTCTGTAGCTCAAAAAATGCAACCTATAGAATTTTTTAAAACGTCGCCTATCGAGATTTTTAAGGGTAAAAGTTTGACGCCATGCCACGAGCGGGCGCAATTTTTAAGCGTGACATGTTGGGTATCATTTTAATCGGCGTAACATTATCTTTCACAATATATTAAAAAATTGGGCCAAATTTATTGTTGTCTTATTTTTTTAATTAAAAAAAGTGAATTTTTTCCAAAAAATGTTTGCTTGTAAGACCGCTTCGCAAATACGGTGTGACAAAAAGTATTGCAATGACCGCCATTTTATTCTCTAGGATGTTAGAAAAAATATATAATGTTTGGGGGTTTTAAGTAATTTTCTAGCAGAAAAAACTGTTTTAGTCTTGTAAACGCCGAATCTGAAAAACAGGCTCGGGGGTTAAGTGGTTAAATAAAGCATGCATCCCAGGAAATACATAACAAGAAATAATAGGGCGATTTCCTGCTGCATTGGAACTTAAGACATTAAAAAGAGGCATTACAAATCGACAATTGGCAGTAATTAATTTAATTATGTATAAAATATGGTGACAACAATAATAACACAGCATACCTAGTATATTGGTTAAAAGTATAATGATATACAAAATACAACCATATTAATAACAGGGTATAATAACATAATAAGTTCATAATTAGCACAGTGCAACAACAGGGCCAATTCATAAGTGTATTTCCATAATGGATAGGTACAGCCTAGATATGTTGGTACACTCTAGTTAATATGTAATAATGATGGTGCAGTATATACAGTAGACACATGAGCTGATAAGCTCAGGATAGCATAATATAACAGCATAATACCCAATATATTAAAGAGATAGTTAGTTGGAGTAAGTCTCCATAATAGCTGTGGTCCCAATTGGTAGGTAGAGTCCAATTGGTATTTGGGATAGTTGGTAAAATATCGGTAGTATATGTGGGGTGAGGCATCTGTTGGCTCGACGTGTTTCGTGCTCATCACCACTCTTCAGGAGCAAGTATAAGATGAATGTCTAAAATGTTAAAAAATAAAATTTGTAAAACTAAAAATAGATTTTTAATACGGGGTCTAGCTATGAAGAAGGGGGGAGAAAAGTAAAGGCCACAACGATTCCACAAAGTACTTACAAATAAGTCTGATGACAAAGGCGTGGAGGGCGAGAGGCTGGACGCAAAAAAGTCAGCCCCCGGGAGCTGAGGCGGACTAGCCCCACCATAAAGTTGGAACTCCAGTGAAAGAGCTAGGGTCCCCAAAGGGAGGCCTCCATGGATACAAGAGTGTTGGTGAATTCCACATGAATGGGACTATCTGGAGAAGAGAAATGTATCAATATTAAACACTTGCTGCCCGCCAATGACAAATTGACGTCGGCAAAGTGGTTGTAGAATCCTGGCTGGACGTCATATGACGTCCTCAGGATTCTGAGCCGCTGCGCGCCCCCGGCGGAACGCATCGTGGCGATTGTTGTTGCAGGGTGTCAGTCTGACACCCCGCAACACCGATCAAGGTAAAGAGTCTCTCACCGAGACTCTTTACCACGTGATCAGCCGTGTCCAATCACGACTGATCACGATGTAAATAGGAAAAGCCGGTAATCGGCTTTTCCTCACTCGCGTCTGTCAGACGCAAGTAGAGGAGAGCCGATCAGCTGCTCCTAAGACAGGGGGGGTTTGTGCTGATCGATTATCAGCACAGCCCCCCCGAGGATGCCCACTGGACCACCAGGGATGCCCACTGGACCACCAGGGATGGCCATATAGACCACCAGGGATAAAAAAATAAAGGATGCCACCCTAGACCACCAGGGATGAGGAGGACACAAAAAATGCCAATCAGTGCCGCAATGGATGCCAATCAGTGCCCACAATGGGCATCACTGATTGGCAGGCATCCATTAGTACAGCACATACAATAGTGCCCATCTATGCCCATCCGTGCCACCTATCAGTGCCCAGCCATGCCACCTATCAGTGCCCATCCGTGCCCGTCCATGCTGCCTATCCGTGCCCGTCCGTGCTGCCTATCCATGCCCATCCGTGCCACCTATCCGTTCCCATCCGTGCCGCCTATCCAAGCCCATCCATGCCGCCTATCCGTGCCGCCTATCAGTGCCCATCCGTGCCACCCATCAGTGCCGCATATTAGTGCCCATCAATGCCACCACATCAGTGCCACCTCATCGGTGCCCATCAGTGCCGCCTTATCAGCGCCCGCCAGTGCAGTACCATCAGTGCCTATCAGTAAAGGAGAAAACGTACTTATTTACAATGTTTTATAACGGAAACAAAAAAAACGTTATTTCTAAATTTTCAGTAATTTTTTTATTTTTTTTTGCAGAAAATAAATATCCCAGAGGTGATCAAATACCACCAAAAGAAATCTCTATTTGTGGGTACAAAATGATAAAAATTTAGTTTGGGTACAGTGTAGCATGACCTCCCAATTGTCATTCAAATTGCAACAGCGCTGAAAGCTAAAAATTGGTCTGGGCGGGAAGGTGTATAAGTGCCCTGTATGGAAGTGGTTAAAAAGTGGTGTGTAAGCGCGCAGAAAGTGACAGTAGCATAAAAAGACGAATACCAGAACCATTGAGTGATCTAAGTCACAACAATGGACAATCACAGTCTGCTTAAACTAATAACACACAAAGAATAAAATGTTACCATGTTTTTATTGAACACACCATGTAAACATTCACAGTGCAGGTGGAAAAAGTATGTGAACCCTTGGATTTAATAACTGGTTGAACCTCATTTTGGCAGCAATAACTTCAACCAAACGTTTCCTGTAGTTGCAGATCAGACGCGCACAACGGTCAGGAGTAATTCTTCACCATTCCTCTTTACAGAACTGTTTCAGTTCAGCAATATTCTTGGGATGTCTGGTGGGAATCGCTTTCTTGAGGTCATGCCACAGCATCTCAATCAGATTGAGGTCTGGACTCTGACTGGGCCACTCCAGAAGGCGTATTTTCTGTAAGCCATTCTGTTGTTGATTTACTTCTATACTTTGGGTCGTTGTCCTGTTGCAACACCCATCTTCTGTTGAGCTTCAGCTGGTGGACAGATGGCCTTAAGTTCTCCTGCAAAATGTCTTGATAAACTTGGGAATTCATTTTTCCTTCGATTAAGGCAATCCGTCCAGGCCCTGATGCAGCAAAGCAGCCCCAAACCATGATGCCCCCACCACCATACTTCACAGTTGGGATGAGGTTGTGATGTTGGTGTGCTGTGCCTCTTTTTCTCCACACATAGGGCCAGATTCACATAGAACTGCGGTGGCGTAACGTATCGTAGATACGTTACACCGCCGCAAGTTTTCATCGCAATTGCCTGATTCACAAAGCACTTGCGATGAAAACTACGCTGGCAGCCTCCGGCGCAAGGGGGGCCAATTCAAATGGGCGTGTGCCATTTAAATTAGGCACGCTCCCGCACTGGACCTACTGCGCATGCTCAGTTTCGCAATTCCCGTTGTGCTTTGCGCGCCGTGACGTAATTTTTTCGAACGGCGACGCGCGTAGCGTACTTCCGTATTCCCGGACGTGTTACGCAAACGACGTTAAATTTAAAATTTCGACGCGGGAACGATGGCCATACTTTAAACAGCAATACGATTGCTGAGTAAAGTTAGGGCAGGTCAAACGACGACTAACTTTGCGACGGGAAACTAGACTAGCAGCGACGTAGCGAACGCGAAAATCCGTCGGGAATCGCCGTAACTCCTAATTTGCATACCCAACGCTGGTTTACGACGCAAACTCCCCCCAGCGGCGGCCGCGGTACTGCATCCTAAGATCCGACAGTGTAAAACAATTACACCTGTCGTATCTTATGGATATCTAT
The DNA here is from genome assembly GCF_905171775.1 of Rana temporaria. NCBI lineage: Eukaryota > Metazoa > Chordata > Amphibia > Anura > Ranidae > Rana > Rana temporaria. The sequence continues at coordinate 175,679,589 of NC_053497.1, read as the reverse complement.
GCGTAACTTATTCTATGAATCAGTCGCATAGATAGAAACAGAGATACGACGTTGTATCTCTTTGGTGAATCTGGCCCATAGTGTTGTGTGTTTCTTCCAAACAACTCAACTTTGGTTTCATCTGTCCACAGAATATCTTGCCAGCACTGCTGTGGAACATCCAGGTGCTCTTGTGCAAACTGTAAACATGCAGCAATGTTTTTTTGGACAGCAGTGGCTTCCTCTGTGGTATCCTCCCATGAAATCCATTTTTGTTTAGTGTTTTACGTATCGTAGATTCGCTAACAGGGATGTTAGCATAAGCCAGAGACTTTTGTAAGTCTTTAGCTGACACTCTAGGATTCTTCTTCACCTCATTGAGCAGTCTGCGCTGTGCTCTTGCAGACATCTTTACAGGACGGCCACTCCTAGGGAGAGTAGCAGCAGTGCTGAACTTTCTCCATTTATAGACAATTTGTCTTACCGTGGACTGATGAACAGCAAGGCTTTTGGAGATACTTTTATAACCCTTTCCAGCTTTATGCAAGTCAACAATTCTTAATCGTAGGTCTTCTGAGAGTTCTTTTGAGCGAGGCATCATTCACATCAGGCAATGCTTCTTGTGAAAAGCAAACCCAGAACTTTTTTGTGTTTTTTATAGGGCAGCTGTAACCAACACCTCCAATCTCATCTCATTGATTGGACTCCAGTTGGCTGACACCTCACTCCAATTTAGTTCTTGGAGATGTCATTAGTCTAGGGGTTCACATACTTTTTCCACCTACACTGTGAATGTTTACATGGTGTGTTCAATAAAAACATGGCAACATTTTAATTATTTGTGTGTTATTAGTTTAAGCCGACTGTGATTGTCTATTGTTGTGACTTAGATGAAGATCAGATCACATTTTATTTGTGCAGAAATCCATATCATTCCAAAAGGGTTCACATACTTTTTATTGCAACTGTATATGTATGTATGTATATATATATATATATATATATATATATATATATATATATATATATATATAAAGGTTTTGGGGTTTTAAGTAATTTTCTAGCAAAAAAGGGTAGATTTTTAAAAGTAAAAAGTATGGGGCAGATCCTCGTACAATTGCATGGGCGCAGCGTATGTGAGATACGCTACACCGCTGTAACTTACTTTTGAATGCTTTGAATCCAGAAAGAATTTGCGCCGTAAGTTACGGCAGCGTAGTGTATCTCTCGCGGTGTAACGGCGCGTAATTGGAATCGGCAAGTAGGGGGCGTGTTACATTTAAATAAAGCGCGTCCCCGCGCCGAACGAACTGCGCATGCGCCGTCCCTAAATTTCCCGCCGTGCATTGCGCTAAATGACGTCGCAAGGACGTCATCGTTTTGACGTGGACGTAAATTCCGTCCAGCCCCATTCACGGACGACTTACGCAAACAAAATAAAATATTTTCAAATTTGACGCGGGAACGACGGCCATACTTAACATTGCGTACGCCACCAAATAGCAGCTTTAACTATACGACGAAAAAAGCCGAACGGAAACGACATTAAAAAATGTGACGGCCGCTCGTACGTTCGTGGATCGTCTGAAATAGCTAATTTGCATACTCGACGCGGAATACGACGGGAACGCGGACGCCGAAGAATTGCATCTAAGATCCGAAGGCGTACGAAGACGTACGCCTGTCGGATCTAACCCAGATGCCGTCGTATCTTGTTTTGAGGATTCAAAACAAAGATGCGACGCGGGAAATTTGAAAGTACGCCGGTGTATCAGTAGATACGCCGGCGTACTTCCTTTGTGGATCTGCCCCTAAGGCCCCGTACACACGACCGGATCTATCCGCTGGGATTGATCCGCGGGTCAGTTCCAGCAGATAGATCCGGTCGTGTGTACGTCCGAGCGGACATTTCCCAGCGGATAAAAATCCAGCCGACCGATTCCCAGCGGATAAAAATTTCTTAGCATGCTAAGAAATCTATCCGCTTGAATCCAGTCCAGCGGACTGATCCGGTCGTCTGTACAGACTCACCGGATCAGTCCATCCGCTCCCATCCCTCGCATGCGTCGTAATGATTCAACGCATGCGTGGAAGTATTTACCTTCAGGGTCGCGCACGTCGCCACGTCATCGGTGCGGCGACGGCGCGGCCACGTCACCGCGGATGTATTCCGCGGGGATTTCGATCTGATGGTGTGTACAGCCATCAGATCCAAATCCGCCAGAGGATTTATCCGCTGGAAACGGTCCGGCGGACCGTTTCCAGCGGATATCCTCTCGTGTGTACAAGGCCTAAGTGACAAATATGGTCCAGGTATAATGTGGTAAAGGAGGGGAATAGTTGAAAGAAGATGTTACCAGTTCTGTCATGTTCATTAGCAACACAAAGTACAGGCAAGTGATAGGGCAGTGGCACAGTCATAAGAAATGCATGTTGTAAAAATCCGCGGGCCAGTTTCAGCATACATGTTCGGTCGTGTGTAGGCGCGAGCGGGCAGAATTCCAGCAAACATTTGCCCGCCGGGCCCTTTCCCAGCGGGCAAATATTCCTGGACTTGTTTTAAAACCATCCGCTGGAATCCTGCCCGCTCGGACATGTACGGTCGTCAGTACAGACCTACCGTACATGTCCGAGCGCCCGCCGTCCCTCGCATGCGTCAAATGACTTTGACGCATGTGTGGAAGCATTTAAAAGGCAGGCCCGCCCACGTCGCCGCGTCATCGTCGCGGCGACGCCCCGCATATTGTTTACGCGCGGACTTCTGTACGATGGTTCGTACTGCCATCGTACAGAAGCCCTCTGGCAGACATGTACGGTGAAAACGGTCCGACGGACCGCTTTCATCGTACATGTTTTCCCGTGTGTACCCGGCCTTAGACCTTGCAGTGGGGTGGCACAATAAGTGTGGGAAGGGCAAATATTTTGCAACATAAAACAATTCTATTTCTACTTGGTACTTGCGAGTAGATCGGCCCTTTAATTACATGTTATTTTAATGACTTTTTTCAAGTATAATTTCTCAAAAGAATTTGCAAGAAAAAAAGAAATATTCATGTATATTCTTTAGTTCATCTGATTTTCCCTCCAAGGAAACTTTTACTTTGCGTACTCATGTATAAAACAATTTCCACAAATACAGTGTAATTATATTTGATTTCCATTCCAAGGAAGGCATGTTGTTTCTTTTTTTTTTTCTTAGCATTTGATTTGCTGATAGATTGATTAAAACTATGAACACCATTACTTTTCCACAGCCGCTGTCTGAAAAAATAATGTTCTGCTTCCTATGCCGAAATCATTGGAAATAGTTGTACAGTGAAAAATGAAAACGCCTTACATGTTTGTATTCAAAACTTGCCTTAACCACTTCAGCCCCCGGACCATATTGCTGGTCAATGACTGGGCCCCTTTTTTTGCGATTCGGCACTGCGTCGATTTAACTAACAATTGCGTGGTCGTGCGACATGGCTCCCAAACAAAATTGGCGTCCTTTTCCCCCCATAAATAGAGCTTTCTTTTGGTGGTATTTGATCACCTCTGCGGTTTTTATTTTTTGCGCTATAAACAAAAATAGAGCGACAATTTAGATATATTTTTTTTATATTTTTAAATTTTTGCTATAATAAATATCCCCAAAAATATATTAAACATTTTTTTTTCTCAGTTTAGGCCGATACGTATTCTTCTACCTATTTTTCGTTAATAAGCGTTTATTGATTGGTTTGCGCAAAAGTTATAGCGTCTACAAAATAGGGGATAGTTTTATGACATTTTTATTAATATTTATTTTTTTTACTAGCGATTTTCATCGTGACATTATGGCGGACACTTCTGACACTTTTCTTTGGGACTATTGGCATTTTTATAGCGATCAGTGCTATAAAAATGCATTGATTACTATAAAAATGCCACTGGCAGGGAAGGGGTTAACACTAGGGGGCGAGGAAGGGGTTAAAGGGGTGGTTCCCCTAAAAATAAACTTTTAACATTGCATTTCCCACATTAATGACAATTAGAATCGGCTGGTTTTATAAAAAAAAAAAACGTCCGTAAGTACCGTTTGCTATATGCGTTCTCACCGCCACTTCCGGGTACGATGGTGGGGATGGGCGTTCCTAATTGATGGACAGGCATCCGACCGACGCATACATCGCGTCACGAGATGCCGAAAAAAGCCGACCGTCGGTGCGGCTCTATACGGCGCATACGCACCGACGTTCGGCTTTTTTCGGCATCTCGTGACGCGATGTATGCGTCGGTCGGATGCCTGTCCATCAATTAGGAACGCCCATCCCCACCATCGTACCCGGAAGTGGCGGTGAGAACGCATATAGCAAACGGTACTTACGGACGTTTTTTTTAAATAAAACCAGCCGATTCTAATTGTCATTAACGTGGGAAATGCAATGTAAAAAGTTTATTTTTAGGGGAACCTCCACTTTAATTATGTTCCCTGGGTGTGTTCTAACTGTAGGGGAGGGGGTGGGATGACTAGGGGAAACAACAGATCACTGTTCATACATTGTATGAACAGAAGATCAGCATTTCTCCCCTGACAGGACCGGGAGCTGTGTGTTTACACACACAGCTCCCGGTCCTCGCTCTGTAATGAGCGATCGCGGGTGCCCGGCGGTGATCGCGTCCGCCGGGCACGCGTGTCAGCACCAGGGGGGAGTGGGCGCCCCTATTGGCTGAGATGCGAGATGACGTATAGCTATGTGATCTCGCGCAGCCGAGCCGACCTGCGGCCATATAACTGCGGCGGCTGGTCGGCTAGTAGTTAAAGAAATGTTTGAATTAATAGTAAAAAAGTTAACATGAAGCTGTAGGGGAAAAATAAGCAATTTTGTTTAAGAGAATATTGATTGGATTGCGCAAAAGTTATAGCATCTACAAAATAGGGGATAGATTTATAGCATTTTTTTTTTACTAGTAATGGCGGCGATCAGCGATTTTTTTCGTGACTGCGATATTGCAGCGGACACATCGGACACTTTTGTACATCTATACAGCGAACGGTGCTATTAAAATGCATTGATTACTGTATAAATGTGACTGGCAGGGAAGGGGTTAACACTAGGGGGGCGATCAAGGGGTTAATGTGTTCCCTAGGGAGTGATTCTTACTCCGGGGGGCGGAGACTGACTGGGGGAGGTGACCGATGGTTGTCCCTATGTACAAGGGACACCCCATCGGTCTCCTCTCCCTGACAGGACGTGGATCTGTTTACACACACAGATCCACGGTCCTGCTCAGTTACTGGGCAATCACGGGTGTCCGGCGGACATTGCGGCCGTCGGGCACGTGCATCGGGTCCCCAGTGACGTGGCGGGCATGCGCACGCACCCCCTAGTGGCTTAAGAAGGCACAACGCCATATGACGTCTGCCCAGAACAAGAGGGTATGTCTACCGCCGTCATTTGATGGCGAGCTGTGGACAAGCAGTTAAAGTGGTTCTAAAGCCCAAAAATTTTTTTACCCTAAGGCCCCGTACACACGGACGGACAGTCCGCTGAAATCGGTCCGCCAGACCGTTTTCAGCGGACATGTCCGCCCGGAGATTTCTGTCTGATGGTTGTACACACCATCAGACAGAAATCCGCGCGTAAACAATACGCGGGGCGTGGCCGCACCGTCGCCGTGACGATGATGCGGCGACGTGGGCGGCCTTGAAGTTCAAAGCTTCCACGCATGCGTCAAATCAGTACGACGCATGCGAGGGATGGTGGTCGGTCGGACGTGTCCGGCGAGTCTGTACAGACGACCGAACACGTCCGACGGACAGGTTTCCAGCGGACAGATTTCTTAGCATGCTAAGAAATTTTTGTCCGCTGGAAAAAGTCTGATCCGCCGGACAATTGTCCGCTCGGGCCTACACACGACCGGATCTGTCCGCTGGAACTGGTCCGTCGGACAAATATCAGGACAAATATCAGCGGACAGATCCGGTCGTGTGTACGGGGCCTAATACATTTCCTGCATTAAAGTATAACGAACTAATGGATTTTCCAACAGCAAAAGTCCGATGTGAGCTTTTGAACGGAAATTCCAACCGTGTGTAGGCTCCATCAGAGTTTTTCTGTCGGACTTTCCGCCAACAAAAGATTGAGAGCTGGTTCTCAATTTTTCCGACGGAAAAATCAGATCGTCTGTAGCAATTAGACACATGCTCGTGTAGCGCTCACCCCCGAAGGGGCCGCTGGTTGATTTGGGATTGGCGTATTAAGTTACCAAATTCTTCTGTCTAGGGGTAGTACAGTACTTGTGAGTGTGGATAAAAGAGCAAGGCCCAGATTCACAACGAAGTTAAGATGGCGTATCTCCGGATACACCGTCGTAACTCTGAGTTGCGTGGTCGTATCTATGCGCCTGATTCATAGAATCAGTTACGCATAGATTTCCCTAAGATCCGACCGGCGTAAGTCTCTTACGCCGTCGTATCTTAGGCTGCATATTTACGCTGGCCGCTAGGTGGCGCTTCCGTATATTTCCGCGAGGAATATGCAAATTAGGTAGTTACACCGATTCAGAAACGTACGTCCGCCCGGCGCATTTTTTTACGTAGTTTACGTTAGGCTTTTTCCGGCGTAAAGTTACCCCTGCTATATGAGGCGTATCCTATGTTAAGTATGGACGTCGTTCCCGCCTCGAATTTTGAAAATTTTACGTCGTTTGCGAATAGGGCTGGACGTAATTTACGTTCACGTCGAAAGCAATGACGATTTGCGGCGTAATTTCGAGCATGAGCACTGGGATTCTTTCACGAACGGCGCATGCGCCATTCGTAAAAAAAACGTCAAATACGTGGGGTCACAATTAATTTAAATAAAACACGCCCACATCATCCACATTTGAATTAGGCGGGCTTACGCCGGACCACATACGTTACGTCGCCGTAACTTAGGGCGCAAGTTCTTTCTGAATACGGAACTTGCGCCCTAATTTACAGCGGCGTAACGTATCGGAGATACGTTACGTCCCGCCGATAGATACACCAATGTATCTGAATCTAGCCCCAAGTGTCCAGCCAGTAGCGTGAGTTTTCAATGCTTTATGCCAAGGCCAACATCAACATGACACACAGTAGAGAAAAGGGTTGATGAGTAGGAAGAACTTGTAGCATCAGGCCTTGGATATCAGAAGCATAGAAAGCAAGCCTGCTCTCGGCACAGACGATTCAAAACGTCACCACCCTCGCCAGGGTGGGTAAGTGCCCCCTGGACAGGCAATTAACTTAAACCTGGCAGCCAAAGGGTCACTTGCAATAATCAAATCACTGGGAAGAAACAATGCCTCTGCCACAGGCGTAGTACATTTTCTCAGTATCGTCAAAGCGTAAGGATAACGAATCCTCCCAGTAAGTCCTATTCTGTAGGGTCACCCACTGACAGCAAAAAGGGGTACCTGTCATGTGGCGTGGTGACCGGATCCCCGGTGGTTCGTCCAGGCCTCGCGAACAACCTCTGTACTTAGGTTTTCCCGAGCCAATCCCCCACCGTTCAGCTCCCAGCTTAGGATCTGGAACCCAGCAAGCCGCTGGGGTCCCTCTCTTCATCAAAAGAAGGCTCCGCGAGGTGCATAGCTTCAGCCAGGTAGGCCATGAGGACGGGGCCCGCAGATGCGCGCACCCTGAAGGTGGATGCCGCACCTGGATCTCGGGCCCCGCAGAGAACAACCGAGAAAAACGGCGGGTGCCACAGATATACCCCCCGCCAGCACGCCCAAAGAGGGGAAAAAAAAACCTCTGATTGGCTGCTGGGGAGAACGGTTCTGTCAGAACCCCTATAGCACCAACTGTCGCCCAGGGGTGGCAACGCACCCCTGGACACACAGACTGACCCACGAGGCAGTTCCGAACTGGCATCAGCACAGACTAACAATTAGTGAATGGGAGCAACTGAAATCTCCCATTCCCCACTAACTTTAGCGTAACGCCCCACTAACTTTAAAGGGGGGGCGCTACACTCGGAAGCATTGAACTTCATTTTTTCGGGTTGTCATACGTCACCGGCATTCTTGACGGACGAAAGTTCAGAGAACATTTGTGTGACCGTGTGTATGCACGCCAAGCTTGAGCAGAATTCCGTCGCAAATACCATCCAAGGTTTTTTCCGACGGAAAATCAGATCGTGTGTACGGGGCATTATTTCAAAACAATTTTCTTTTGAAAATCTAATCTAGGGATTTTCAATGGTATTTCGCACCATTACTGGGTTGCAGCAACAGCCAATTTCCGTGCGGCCATCGAATTTCAGTTGGACATTTTTTGAAAAACAAACGATTTTCTAATCAATGATGGGAGAATCGTGCAAGGAATTTAATCGAAAAAGAAATGCGCATTGTGCAAGAAAAGAAAATTCCCGGAAAGTAAAGAAGATTCCCAGCTATGAAAATGATTTACTGTAGCATCATGAGGTGGAATTGAAGGTTTGGTTGGCCGAATTTCGAAATCAATGGTGGCGCCCATCGGATCACAAAACGCACTAATTTTCTGATATTCAAAAGAAAATTCTTTTGAAATTCAACCATGTATGGCCAGCAGTGGCGGTTCGCCCATAGAGGGCGCTGGAGCGCCGCCCCCTCTGGCTCTCACCGCCACTGAGTCTAATAACATAGATTCATGCATTGCACGAATCTATGTTATTATCGCCGCTGTTCTATTCAGATGGCCGGCGCTCATGTCCGGCCATCTGAATAATGGCAGCTGGTTGGCTGTATGGAAGTGCCTATCAGAGCCAACGGCTCTGATAGGCTTTTCTGAGTACAGTCCTCCGGTCCCGGAAGCTTATACAAGGAACGCACTAGGGATGCGCTCCTTGGATAAGACTGACAGGCGTCTCAGCCAATCAGGTTGGCCTATTCTGGCTACCGGTAACCTGATTGGCTGAGACGCCTGTCAGTCATCGAGGGCGGTAGAAGACATCGAGGGACGTGGATGGCTGACTGCAGTAAAGGTAAGTGCTGGGCGGGGGGAGGGGCACTTTGCAGGGCACAGCGGCGACATCAATGGGCACAGTGGCGACAATAGGCACAGTGGCGACAATAGGCACAGTGGCGACAATTAAAGGGCACAGCAGTGACAATTAAAGGGCACAGCAGTGACAATTGATGGCACAGTGGCTGTGTTTGATGGCATGGCACAGTGGCTGCATTTGATGGGCACAGTGAGGCTGCAATTCTTTTTTTCGTTTGCGCCCCCCAAAAATTTTGAGCACCACCGGCCACTGATGGCCAGCCAAAAGGGCAACGCTTCTTTTTTTAGTTTTGGATGAAGTGGAGATGGATTAGAACACCTGTTAGTTTTTATTGCTGTCTGTTGCCCCCCCCCCCCCGGTTTAGGAGATATTTGCAGAAAAGACTGCACCAATGTCAGACAAACAACGGCGCAGGCACACTGAGCCTGCCGTTAGCAGAGGGCGATCGTAACGTCATCGCAGGTCCGGCCAATCACAGCGCCGGAGCCGCAATACCTGGAAGTCACTCGGGTATAATGGCGGCGGCAGAGGAGAGGAACAAGAGTCGCTTCAGGGGCTTCGATCTTGGTTAAGTAATTCATAATAAGCTAGTATGCTATGCATACTAGCTCATTATGCCTTTCTCTTGCAAGTTTTTTTTTTAAATACATTTTTTAGAGGGTTTACTTCCTCTTTAATCAGTTAAGGACCCCCTACCGACGATATACGTCGGCAGAATGGCTGGCGCACACATGCGACCGGATCCGAAGCTCCATGACCGCGGGACCCACAGCCCAGATCGCCGCTGGTGTCCCACGATCGGTCACAGGAGCTGAAGAATGGGGAGAGGTGAGTGTAAACAAACCTTCCCCGTTCTTCTCTGTGGCAGTGACACTGATCGTCTGTTTCCTGATATAGGGAATGACGATCAGTGACGTCACGCCTACAGCCACGCCCCCCTACAGTAAGAATCACTCCCTTAGGGCACACTTAACCCCTTAGCGCCCCCTAGTGGTTAACCCCTTCACTGCCAGTGTCATTTTCACAGTAATAAGTGCATTTTTTATAGTACTTTTCGCTGTGAAAATTACAATGGTCCCAAAAATGTGTCACAAGTGTCCAATGTGTCCGCCATAATGTCACAGTCATGAAAAAAATCGCTGATCGCCGCCATTACTAGTAAAAAAATAATAATAATAAAAATGCCATAAAACTATCCCCTATTTTGTAAACGCTATAACTTTTGCGCAAACCAATCAATAAACGCTTATTGTGTTTTTGTTTTATCAAAAATATGTAGAAGAATACGTATAGGCCTAAACTGAGGGAAAAAAAAAAATTGATATTTTTGGGGGATATTTATTATAGCAAAAATTAAAACATTTTTTTTTTTTTTTTTTTAAATGTACGCTCTATTTTTGTTTATAGCGCAAAAAAACGCAGAGGTGATAGAATACCACCAAAAGAAAGCTCTATTTGTGGGGAAAAAAGGACGCCAATTTTGTTTGGGAGCCACGTCGCACGACCGCGCAATTGTCGGTTAAGGCGAAGCAGTGCCGAATCGCAAAAACTGGCCTAGGGCCTTTCCCTGCATAATGGTCCGGGTCTTAAGTGGTTAAAAAGAGTAAACACAGTTGATTGACAAACGCTAACCATGAGTGAAAAAAAAGCATTTGTGTTATCATTCACATTCTCTGAAAAATGGCCAAGAAATCACAAATTCAGCCAGGGTATTTAAACTTATGAGCACAACTGTACATTTAATTTGGGTACAGCGTCGCACGACCGCGCAATTGTCAGTTAAAGTAATGTGGTGCCGTAACACAAAAAAATGCCCTGGTCAGGAAGGGTGTTAGATCTTCTGGTGGTTAAAAAAAAATTCTAGTTTTAAAATTAGGGTCAGGCAGGAGCGGTTCGTCCATAGAGGGCGCCGGAGCGCCGCTTCCCTCTGGCTCTCGCACAGCCACTAAAATATATAGATTCATGCATTGTATGAATCTATATATTTTCGCCGCAGCCGTCCACTATTCAGCTGGCCGGACGTTGAGCGCCAGCCAGCTGAATAACGGCAGCTGGTTGGCTGTGTGGAAGTGCCTATCAGAGCCAGCGGCTTTCCGAGTACAGCCCTGAGGCTGTAGTCGGCTTCCTGAATGCTTATCCTCGGGACAAACCGGCGGTGCATTCCTTGGATAAGACTGACAGGCGTCTCAGCCAATCAGGTAATCTGATTCTGGTAATCGGTAACCTGATTGGCTGAAGCGTCATCGAGGGAGGGACTGGACGAGGGACATTGAGGGACGGTAGAAGCATGGCTGACCCCAGAAAGGTAAGTGCCAGGGGGGGGGCATTTTACAGGTCACAGTGGCAGCATTTTACTGGGCACAGTGGCGACAATTGCGGGGCACAGTGGCGACAATTGCGGGGCACAGTGGCGACAATTGTGGGGCACAGTGGTGACAATTGATGGCATGGCATAGTGGTGACAATTGATGGCACAGTGGCTGTGTTTGATGGCATGGCACAGTGACTGCATTTAATGGCATGGCACAGTGGCTGCGTTTGATGGCATGGCACAGTGGCTGCATTTGATGGGCACAGTGAGGCTGCAATTGCGGGGCACAGTGATGACAATTGATGGGCACAGTGGTGACAATTGATGGGCACAGTGGTGAAAATTGATGGCATGGAATAGTGGTGGCAATTGATGGCAAAGTGGTGACAATTGATGGCATGGAACAGTGGTGACAATTGATGGCACAGTGACTGCATTTGATGGCATGGCATAGTGGTGACAATTGATGGCACAGTGGCTGCGTTTGATGGCATGGCAGTGGCTGCGTTTGGTGGCATGGCACAGTGGTTGCATTTGATGGGCACAGTGAGGCTGCAATTGTTTTATTTTTATTTATTTTTTTGTTTGCGCCCCCCAAAAATGTTGAGCACCAGCCGCCACTGGGGTCAGGGGTTAGGTGGATAGGTAAGGACTGCTCCAAGAAATATTCATATTCAAAATAATTATTTTTTCCAAGATGTGTGCAGCATATACTCGGTGAAACCAAATTCATATAGGTAATTAAATTTTCCCTGGGTACCTTATATTGGTTCCATAACTGAATAGTTGAGTGTCTGAGTGTCCTTGTATGATGAATGTTTTTTTTTTTTTTTTTCATTTTCTTTTGCAAAATTGGAAACGCAGAGATATTATTTCATGTTTAAATTAAACAATTGAAAATCTAGTGCGGCTGCTTTTAATTTAACAAAATAAATATTTTCTCAACTGTAAGCTAGACCCGTGACCAAATACTATATTCTATCTCGACAAGCTCTCGTAACAAAAATTCTCCAAACCATCCTTTTGAACCACAAACAACTTATTATGTGACATTTCTCCAATTAAAAACAGTTAGTTGGGTCTCTGATGTACAATACTTTATCCATTGCGCAGTTTAGTCATGCCTGCTTTGTGTCTTGATTCTGTCATAATTATAAAGGTCAGAATATATCTTGACTTATTGAATAGCTGTCAGGAATTTAACTAGGAGCTAAAACAACACTCAGAACATTCTCCGTAAGGTCACCTTGATTTTTATTTTGCTTATATTCAGAAGTTTATGTGAGAAAATAGATCCCTTGATATTCGTTAATGAAGGTCTCCATCCCCATTTTGTTTTTCGCAAAATTTTCTACTGGTAGAAAAAAATTTAATTGTTTTCTTAATTATTTAATTTATAGCTACCCATCTAGATCCCCAGGATCCCTAAGCTAATTAATGCCAAACTGACAAAGATTGTTGAAGACTAATATGCCTTTATTTTTAAAGAATGGAACCATGTTTTAACTTTTTTAGTTCTTGATTTTAACTAAAACCAGTATATCGGAAACCTAAAATCCAGTCAAAGAAGAAAACCTTTTTAAGTATATCCATTAGTCAACACTTGTATGTCTGTGAAGGTACATGTGTGTAACGGTCAGGGGTTAACGCCGTTTACGATATTCCATTCCACCAACCCACGACAGCTTATCGACACTCCACAATCCAGCAGACAGGACCCATTGGATTTCCCCCAGAAACGAGACACAGCTCTGTTCTCTGGTTCCAAAACGAATGAATACAGTACTTTAATGGTAACTCAGCTGGTTATATACAGTTAGAAACCAAGGCCCGGATCGACGAAGAAGTTACGCTGGTGTATCTGTTGATACGCCACGTAACTTCTAGGATGCTCCGGCGTATCTTTGTTTTGTATCCACAAAACAAGATACGCCGGTATTGTGCTAAGATCCGCCTGGCGTACGTCTTAGTACGCCGTCGGATCTAAGGTGCATATTTACGCTGGCCGCTAGGTGGCGCTTCCGTTGATTTCCGCGTCGAGTATGCAAATTAGCTAGATACGCCAATTCACAAACGGCCGGCACATTTTTTTTACGTTGTTTATGTAAGGCTTTTTTCGGCATAACGTTACCCCTGCTCTATGAGGCGTACGCAATGTTAAGTATGGATGTCGGGCCAGCGTCAAATTTTCCGTCGTTTGCGTAAAACGTTCACGAATAGGGCTTTGCGTAGAATTACGTTCACGTCGAAAGCATTGGCTTGTTGCGGGTTAGTTTGGAGCATGCACACTGGGATACCCCCACGGACGGCACATGCGCCGTTCAAAAAAAACGTCATTTACGTGGGGTCAAGACGTATTAACATAAAACACACCCACAACTCAGTCTTTTGAATTGCGCTCCCTTACGCCGACACATTTACAATAAATTCTTTGTGGATACAGTAAATACGCTGTAGGTTACGGCGGCGTAGTGTTTAAAAAAAAATGGAGGGTTGGGACTTTAAATGAGATGCGATTTGAGCCTGGTCATTATGGTAAGAATTTTTATATTTTCCATATATATACTTAATCGCATATTGCTAATCGCATCTCATTTAAAGTCCCAACCCTCCATTTTTTTTAAACCCTTACAGGGATGGAGGCCTGTGGTGGTGCATACCACATGCCTCATATAAAGTCCCAACCCCACTTTTTTTTTTGTTTTGTTTTAAGTGTATTTTGTGCGTGTACTCGAGAGAGGAGCCGGACTGCAGGAGTTGGGAGTAGGCAGGCCTCCCCCAGAGGCAATCTGCCACCTTTCTCCATGCCCTGGGTGGCAATGGCAGGTGTGTGAGGGGGTCCTCCCACACAGCCCGCCCTACCTGCTCCGCTTTGAAGCCCAACGGGGCAGAGGGACTCCCTATAAGGGAGTGAGAGGATCTAGCCCGCTCAACCAGCCCCATTAGTCCTTCGCCTCTCTTTTTAGAGAGCGCGTGGTCAAAGTGCGTGATGTTAACCCAATTTCGAGTGCGTGTAAGTGTGGTGGTTTTTGTGGGAGGGGGGTGGGCGTACTAAGCGCAGGCTTACCTCGCATTGCACACCCACCGGGAGCCGGGCTGAGACCACCAAACTCAATTCACATGTAGCCGAGACCGGGATCCGAACCCCTAGCTGCAGAGGTGAATGGCTTGTCAGCGCAGTGCCAATCGCGTTGAGCCACCGCAGCTCCCACTTTTTTCTTTTAACGGCGGCATAGTGTATCTGAGATACGCTACGCCAGACGTAAAAATGCGCAGAGGTACGTGGATCTGGCCCCAAATCTGGACAATGCCTCACTCCACCCACAACATCACACAAAGGGGTGCTAACGAGTCCCCCTCAATCCACATCTTAGACAGACTTTCTGACTCTGCGATACGCTATTCCAACCTGCTACATAAAACACATTCCTTTAGTAAACATAATTGACATGCTAATCCACTACACCTGAAAGGTCAGACATCTGCCCTTTCAGACTGCCAACACATATCTATCATCAATAGAACTTTCACACAATACAGTGTCACTAGCATACACAATGAAAGGTTCTTGAGAGGCAGACTTAATTAGCACAATAGACAATGAAATATCTTAGGAACCAGACTCGATTAACACCTCAACAGTATGTGTCCCCACATGACTGAATCACTCTTCTATTGACCGGTTGTAAATAGTTCTTCTAGACATTAAGGAATATATTGTGGATTACTGTCCCATGCTAAAACAATCCAACATATGTCCCTTATTTCCTGGCTCAATCTGTGCCCAAAAGTGACTACCGTTACAATATGTATCTAGCTCAGAGGTCTCCAAATTTTTTAAACAAAGGGCCAGTATACTGTCCTTTTAGACTGTAGGGGGCAGACTGAGGTTAGTGCAAATAGAAAAAAAAAAAAATTGGGAGGAATTGTGCCCAATTGTTGGTGGACGTGTGCCCCTTCTTTGGTGTCAATGGCTAAACACGTGCCCAATTGTTGGTGTCGGTGGATGGAGTAGTGCTCAAATGCCTGGATAAAAGCAAGCAAGCGGCCACATCCGGCCTCCCGAGCCACAGTTTGCGCAAAAAAATAAAAATCGCAGAGGTGATCAAATACCACCAAAAGAAAGCTCTATTTGTTGGAACAAAATGATAAACAAAATTGTTTGTGTACAGTGTAGCATGACCGCGCAATTGTCATTCAAAGTGCGACAGCGCTGAAAATTGGCTTGGGCAGGAAGGTGCGTAAGTGCATGGTATGGAAGTGGTTAAGTGCTAGTTGAATACTATTAGTACTCAATTTTCTTTGTCACAATTGCAATAATACGGCTACAATCACATCACGTTCAATTTGTAGCAAATTTGCGTGGCAAGTCTCTAGCAAAAGCAAAGTTGCAGTGGTGAGTCTACAGCAAGAGCTCTAAAAGTTTACAGCATCAAAATTCAGCCACAGTGACCCCCTGTGGTGGGATGACTATTGCACAACATAACCAAACCAGAACTTGCTGCAGACTTTCAGAGGGCCAGATTCTCAAAAGAGAAATTCCCGCCGGCGTATCATTGTTTTGTATTCGCAAAACAAGATACGCCGGAATTAGGCTAGGATCCGACTGGTGTAAGTCATTTACACCGTCGGATCCTAAATGCAATAGAACGCTGACCGCTAGGTGGCGTTTACGTTGAGGTCTCATTTGACTATGCAAATGAGCCTGATACGCCGATTCCCAAACAAATTTGTGTCGCGTAGTCGTTGCGTACGTCGTTTCCGTAAGCGTAAGGTTACCCCTGCTATATGAGGGGTAACCTTACGCCAGTCCGCCGTATGCCATGTTAAGTATAGCGTCGGGTCCGCGTCGGCTTTTTTTCCGTCGGTTACGTCGTTTTACTAAGTCGTTCTTGAATACGACTTTACGTCAATGACGCTCAGATCGGCGTCATTGACGTTTTCCGTCGTGAGCTGGAGCATGCGCACTGGGCTATTTTTCAGCCCGGCGCATGTGCAGTTCAATCGGCAAGGGGGCGCGCTTAATTTGAATACAAGCCGCCCCCTTTGAATTACGCGGCCATACACACTAGGCCGCCGCAAATTACGGAGCAAGTGCTTGGAGAATACGGCACTTGCTCCAGTAAGTTGCGGTGGCGTAGTGTAAATGGCTTACACTACCCCAACGCGAGATTTTGGAGAATCTGGCCCAGAATGTTTTGCAAAGGAAGTTGATCTGGAGTCATGAAATTGGA
Organism: Rana temporaria; assembly: GCF_905171775.1. Classification (NCBI taxonomy): domain Eukaryota; kingdom Metazoa; phylum Chordata; class Amphibia; order Anura; family Ranidae; genus Rana; species Rana temporaria. The sequence goes on along the minus strand of NC_053497.1, from coordinate 175,663,090 downwards.
GACTTGCTGTAAGTGTGCAACAAACTTGTGAAGCCGCGCACTTCTAGAAATAGCTTAGCAAGTCATTTTTCAAACTTGCAGCACAATTGCTTGCTATCTGTGGGCATTCTAATTGAAAACTTTCCAGTTTCAATGACAAAAGCTACATTTTGGGTTTCCCACCACGTTCTCTGTAGGGTCACCTTGATTAAATGTTGCATGAAAAAACAGATCCCTTGATACCTGTTAATGAAGGTCTGCATCCCCATTTTTGTTTTTGCAAATTTTCTTCTGGTAAAATAATTTAATTGATTTCTTAAATATTTCATTTATAGTTATCCATGTAGATCCCCAGGATCCCTAAGCTAATTAAAAGAGATGTATGTTTTTTAGTTTTTTTTCTAAGATTCATGCTTACCTAGGGGCAGGGGCGGACTGACCATTGAGTCACTCGGGCACTGCCTGAGGGCCCCATGTCACTAGTGGGCCCCATCAGGGTTGCAGGCTCAGTAAAACCAGGGACAGTATGTAAAAATACGTTTTTTTTTTTTAGATCTGTCCCTGATATGTCCGACACCGACATGCTGTGAAAATCCCGAGATTTTAGCTGCCCCGCCTCTGCACTGCCTCCTGGCGTGGTGGCCATCTGTAAGCCCGGGGGCCCCATAATCGTCTATTGCCCCGGGGGCCCCATGAGTTGTCAGTCCACCCCTGCCTAGGGGGATGCAGCATTGGTCAGATACTGCATCTGTTTCCCAGCATCCTTAACGCTGAGAACCAAGTGATCAAACGCTGCCAATTGCTCAGTTCTCACAGCTACGTGAGCAGAGAGCTGGTGACAGTCAGTCAGCTAAAGCCCCCCCACCCCCCACCCTCCCCCCAAGCTCACTGGACCAATAAACTATGGAGGGGCAGTAGCGGCTGGCTCAGGCTCTGAGCAGCTGGCTGAGACGGGTGAAGGTCCAGGCATTGTCGTGATCTTGCTCTGAACAAGCGTGTCACGATCCTACGGGGCAAAATGACCGCACCAGCCAAGCAGACTCTGGCTGGAAAAAGCGCCCAGAGGCGATTCAGTTCGCATGAGTTGCGCTATACAAGACATTCATTCATTCATTCATTCAACCTGCTTTGTGATGTCAGCTGACAGCGGGCTTCAGCCCGCTGCCTGCTGAAAACGGGTCACAGGAGTGTAGAACAAACTGCTCTCCTGTGACCCACAGAAGTACAGCCAAAAAAGCTTTGACTGTACTTCTCCTTTCATGGAAGACTGAAAAATATTGTTGAAGACAAATATAACTGTATTCTTAACCACTTCAGCCCCCGGAAGATTTGGCTGCTCAATGACCAGGCCATTTTTTTTGAGATACGGCACTGCGCCACTTTAACTGACAATTGTCATGCGATGCTGTACCCAAACAAAAATGTACGTCCTTTTTTCCCACACAAATAGAGCTTTCTTTTGGTGGTATTTGATGACCTCTGCATTTTTTTTTATTTTTTGCACTATAAAAAAAAAAAAAAAAAAAAACAATTTGGAAGAAGAACTTAGGGCCAGATTCAGAGAAGAAGTACGCCGGAGTATCTGCTGATACTCCGGCGTACTTTCAAATTTGCCGCGTTGTATCTTTATTTGTAATTCACAAACAAAGATACAACGGCATTTGGCTAAGATCCGTCAGGCGTACGGCTTCGTACGCCTTCGGATCTTAGGATGCAATACTTCGGCGCCCGCTGGGTGGAGTTTGCGTCGTTTTCCGCGTCGGGTATGCTAATTAGCTGTTTACGGCGATCCACGAAGGTACGTGCGTTCGTCGCATTCTCTTACGTCGTCGCTAGTCGGCTTTTCCCGTCGCAAAGTTACGGCTGCTATTTAGGTGGTGTAAAAATAGACAGCCCGTGTTAAAGTATGGCCGTCGTTTCCGCGTCGAATTACAATTTTTTGGCGTAAGCCGTCCGTGAATACGAAAGGACGTAACGCATGTCGCCGTTCAAAACATTACGTCGGGGCGACATCATTTCGCGCAAAGCACGGCGGGAAATTTCAAAACGGAGCATGCACAGCACGTTAGGCGCGGAAACGCGCCTAATTTAAATGGTACACGCCCCATTTGAATTAGGCGGGCTTTACGCTACGCCGCAAGTTTACAGGCAAGTGCTTTGTGAATCAAGCACTTACGCTAAAAACTTGCGGCGGTGTAATGTAAACGTAAAAGTACCGCCGTAAAAGCACATGAATCTGGCCCTTAATTTTTTTTATACTTTTTGCTATAATAAATATTCCTAATTTTTTAAAGTACATTTTTTCCTCAATTTAGGCCAATATGTATTCTTCTAAATATTTTTTGTAATAAAAATTGCAATAAGCGTGCATTTATTGGTTTGCGCAAATGTTATGGCGTCTAGAAAATAGAGGAAAGATTTATGGAATTGTTATTCTTTTTTTTTTACTAGTAATGGCGGTTATCTGTTTTTATTGGGACTGCGACATTGCGGCAGACACATCGGACACTTTTGACACATTTTTGGGACCATTGTCAATTATAACGCGATCAGTGCTATAAAAATGCACTGATTACTGTGTACATTTAACTGCCAGGTAAGGGGTTAACACTATTTATTTCACCATTAATTAATTTATTTAATTCGCTCACGAGCGCCCCCTGTCTTTGTTTTTCCATTTGTATTCAGATTCTGAATTTTGGGGAGCAGCTTAAACACTCTTTTCATTTATATAAATATATTTAATATTGGCGCGAGATCCTTATCCATAACACTAGGGGGTGATTAAGGGGTTAACTGTGTTCCCTAGTGTGTGTTCTAACTGTGGGGGGGGGGGACTGACTAGAAGAGATGACAGATCGTTGTTCCTAGCTAATAACTCGTGATCTGCCTCTCCTCACAGAACAGGGATTTGTGTGTTTACACACGCACGTCCCTGTTTCTGGCACTCGTGCGTAGTCGGCGGTCATCGGGACCGCTGGCCATGCGCAACGGCACCCCCGCAGTGCAGCGGGCGCATGAGCTATCCCGCTTAAAGGAGCCGACGTGCTGCTACGACGGTTCACTGGATCATGCCGACCTGCCGCAGTATAATGACGGCGACTGGCCGGCAAGCGGTTAATGAATGCAGCCATGTCTTTTTTTTGGGGGGGGGGGCTTTTGAGTTTTAACAAAAAAAAAAAATGGAAAACAATACATTCAAAATACTATAAAAGAGTAAAACCTTTAAAGTATTTGCAGTAGCCACTAACTACCTGTATGTCTAAAGTTTCCTACAGAGTTGACATGGGAACAGGCATCCTCATTAAAAGATTTCCTGTTCTAGTGATGAATGTAAAATATTTTATTTTCCACCACTTTCTGTACCCATGACAATGGTCACCACGACGAATAGAAAAATATCACCTCCTCAGTGGGAACCCAGGCAGCCATAAAAACATGAAAGGGAGAGATTAATTTCTACACTGTACCCAAGACTGAAAACAGAAGTTTTAGCTTTAAATTTGAATGTGTCAACTTTTTTTAATGAGTAATGCGGTCAGGATTTCTGACGGGGAAAAAGTCAGTCGGGAATCCCGACGGGGAAAAAAGGACCAACGTTTTGGGCCAGATCCACAAAGATCTGCCTATCTTTAGGCAGGCGTAGCGTATCTAAGATACACTACGCCGCCGTAACTTAGAGCGTAGTTTCCGTATTCTGAAAGAATTTAAGCCGTAAGTTACGGCGGCATAGTGTAACTGTGTCGGCGTAAGGGCGTGCAATTCAAATGGATATGATGTGGGCGCGTTTTATGTTAATTCTACTTGACCCTACGTAAATGATGTTTTTTTTTAACGGCGCATGCGCCGTCCGTGGGGGTATCCCAGTGCGCATGCTCGAAATCACATCGCAAATAGTTCATGCTTTCGACCTGAACGTAATTTACGCAAAGCCCTGTTCGCGAACGTTTTACGTAAACAACGGAAAATTCGACGCTGGCCCGACGTCCATACTTAACATTGTGTACGCCTCATAGACCCAGGGGTAACGTTACGCCGAAAAAAGCCTTACGTAAATGACGTAAAAAAATGCGCCGGGCGGACGCACGTTTGAGGATTGGCGTATCTAGCTAATTTGCATACTCTACGCGGAAATCAACGGAAGCGCCACCTAGCGGCCAGCGTAAATATGCACCTAAGATCCGACGGCGTACTAAGACGTACGCCAGTCGGATCAAGCACACATTCAGTCGTATCTTGTTTTGTGGATACTAGAACTAGTGTCACAATGAAAGGTTTGCCCTCTATTACCGTTTTTAAGGGCAACCCAAAATTTAGTTTTTTTTTTCACTTTTGATAATAACGGTAAACATGACTAATGGAGAGAATGAATCTCCCTAATGGGGGAACAGACAGCAATAAAAACTTGCCAGGTCTTTAGTCACCCAGGTCATGGTATAGCAAGTGGAATAGCTAGTAGCAATTGGTCACAATCAAATAGACTTGGTTTGTAGTGTTAGAGGGGGAGTTTAGGGCCCAGATTCACAGAGAGCAAGGCGCACATTGCGCCGCCGTAGAGCACACACCGTACGCCACGCCAACATAGCGCAGAGAGGCAAGCATAGCATTCAGCAAGTCGGTGCTCTCAACGCTGCGTCAGAGTGGCGTAGGTTTTGAAGGCGCACGCCGGCGTAGGTGGAAGTGGGTGTGACCCCATGCAAATGATGGGCCGAGTGCCAGACAGGTACGTATCACAAACTGCGCATGCGCCGTGACATGGACACATACACAGCACCCCCCTGCGCCTGCTCACAACCACGCCGGCACAACTGCCTAAGCTACGTCGGATCACCACGTACGCCGTGAACATAATGTACGCCCAGCCAGACACACGTCCAACGCACTATACGCCGGCTTGTGATCCCTGGTGCAGACCTGTGCATGTGTGTTGCTGGGTTGCACCTCCTTTATGGGGAATAACTTCACGCCAGACGTACAACTTACGCGCATCTCGTGTACCATGCGCCGGGCACACGCACGTTCGTGAATTGGCATATGTCCCTCATTTGCATGTTTGAATGGCTAATCAATGGGAGCGGCACCATGCACCCAGCCCATATGTGCACCCACCCTACGCCGGCATGTGCAAGATACGCCAGGCTGGGTGTAGCCTATTTTAGGCGCATGTTGGTTCGTGGGTCTACCGCACACATACGCCGGCGCACATTTGCACTTACGTCGGCGTAACGTGCTATACGTCGGCGTAAGTGCTTTGTAAATCTGGGCCTCAGTGTTTGATATTCTGGGCATAGCATAGTATATGGTTGCTCCGGTGTAAGCCAAGTTTTTACATTTAAGAGCCTACGTTATGTTCAGAGAGTTGTTTTTGTGAATGATTTTTGCCTCACCTAGTTATTTAATTTCTGTTTTTATAGCTACTTTCACACCTGATCGATTTCTTTGAAGCTTCCAAAAGGGTCCTGTGTGTGTGTGTGTGCTTGGGTCTGGTTCAGTTTCAAATTCAGGCAACAATTCAAACCTGATTTGCACCTGAAGCGGTGAACAGGAACGCACCGGAAACCCATGGTGGGAACCGCAGCCGCACATATTAACCCGGCCTAAAAGAAAGATCAGAACATCAGAACATGCATTCGACCCCCTAAAGAGAAGCAAGCCAAATGTCTTGTCTTTAACAGGAAAAAGCTAATTCCAACTTGAGCTATTGAGCTCTGCAAACAGCTTCTTCCAACATGGCAAATAAAGATTTTCAGGTAACCATGTTGAAAGGAAACTAGCGTGCCACCGTTTGGCTGTGTAGAAAAAGATGTTAAATATTAGAGTGTGGTGCTTTTAAATTTTTTTAAATAAAGAGAATTTTGAAGTAGAGGAGTGAGGAGTAGAAGAGAAGACATTAGTGCGTAAAAGAAAGATAATTTGACGCTGTATAGAGGAAGCTGAAATAGTTTAACGATTGATATTAGGGGTTGATGTGTAAGATTTCTCTGTCTCTATTATGCTTTGTTTATTATATGCTAAGCTACTTTAGTCCGAGAGGTGCAAGCTTTGTCTGTTTTGTGTATTTTCCTATTTTTGATATTTTATGGATTAATTTGACATACCGTATATACTCGAGTATAAGCCAAGTTTTTCAGCAACTTTTTTGGTGCTGAACATGCCCCCCCTCGGCTTATACTCGAGTCACCTTTTTGCGCCTGATCTCCCGGACCCGGTATCGGCCAACCGTACTTGGCCAAACTTGGCACACATGTAACCCCAGTTCACCTTTACAAGTGTGCAAAGTTTGCTGTCTGGGGGACCTACGCCTGGGAAACACCGATTTTTCAAATTCGGGCACCCCTTCCATAGACTCCCAAGTTAAACGGTCATTTCTCCAGTAACTTTGGGGACCTGGTACCGGACGGCCATAGGTCCCCTGGACCCGAAACTTGGCACACATATAGCCTCAGTTACAAGTGTGCAAAGTTTGCTGTCTGCGGGACCTACGGCCGGGGAGCACCGATTTTTTTTTTTTCAAAGCCGGGCACCCCTTCTATATACTCCCATGTTAAAAGTAAGTCTAGTCATGGGCACAGTGAGGCATGGACACAGTGAGGCATGCAGATGGACACCCTAGGCTTATACTCGAGTCAAATTTTCCTATTTTTTTTGTGGCAAAAATTAGGTGCCACGGCTTATATTCGGGTCTGCTTATACTCGCGTATATACGGTATTTGTATGTACAGTAGGTGTTTGTGATATTGTGCTTTTAGCACGACAGCGTCGCGCTGATACTCGGCGACAGGGTGCCGAGATCTCGCCGACATCTCACACTCACTGGAATAGTAACAGCACATCCCAGCAAGCGCGTCATAGAAGCGACGGGAGATCCGACTTGGATTCCCGCCAATTCCAAACGTGTGCGGCGTTTGTTATGAATCCTGAGGGGGAAGTCCCCGCCGGATTTTAAATAAAAATCCGGCATGGGTCCCCCCTCAGGAGCATACCGGGCCCTTAGGTCTGTTATGGGTTGTAAGGAGAGCCCCCCTACGCCGAAAAAAACGGCGTAGGGGGTCCCCCTACAATCCATACCAGACCCGTATCCAAAGCACGCTACCCGGCCAGCCAGGAAGGGAGTGGGGACGAGCGAGCGCCCCCCCCCCCTCCTGAGCCGTACCAGGCTGCATGCCCTCAACATGGGGGGGTTGGGTGCTCTGGGGCAGGGGGGCGCACTGCGGCCCCCCCCACCTCAGAGCACCCTGTCCCCATGTTGATGAGGACAGGGCCCCTTCCCGACAACCCTGGCCGTTGGTTGGCGGGGTATGCGGGCGGGAGGCTTATCGGAATCTGGGAGCCCCCTTTAATAAGGGGGCCCCCAGATACCGGCCCCCCACCCTAAGTGAATGAGTATGGGGTACATCGTACCCCTACCCATTCACCTGCAAGAAAAGTGGTAAAAACACAAATAAACCACACAGTGTATTAAAATATTTTATTTTTCTGCTCCGGAGGCCGCCCCCTGTCTTCTTTATTAGCTCTTTTACCAGGGGGGGCTTCTTCTTTGACGTCTTCGGGTGGGTGGGGGCCGCCGTCTGGTTCTCTTCCACCGCCGGGGGGGGTGGCTTTTAAAAAAGCCCCCACCCCCCCGGCGGGTTTCCTCCGGCGTCTTCGGCGGGGCTCTTCTTCTTCCGCTATCCCGACGGGTCTTCTCAACTCTCCGGGGTTCTCCTTCTGTCTTCGCCGCTCTCCGTTGTTGACTCGGCGCACCCCGGTTCTTCGTCTCGCTGTCCGGTGTCTTCTTCCGTGATGTACGTCTTCTCCTTCCGTGCTGTGATGAGTTCTTCTTCCGTGCTGTGACGTCATGTTCTTCACTTCTCTCCTTCTCCCGATGTTGCCACGCCGGTCCTCCTCGCTGAAATGACGGATGCGCGCCTTGCATCGGACCTATATAGGCCTCACAGTCCCATCATGCTCTGTACCTACCCATGTGATACCTACCACGTGGGTAGGTATCACATGGGTAGGTACAGAGCATGATGGGACTGTGAGGCCTATATAGGTCCGATGCAAGGCGCGCATCCGTCATTTCAGCGAGGAGGACCGGCGTGGCAACATCGGGAGAAGGAGAGAAGTGAAGAACATGACGTCACAGCACGGAAGAAGAACTCATCACAGCACGGAAGGAGAAGACGTACATCACGGAAGAAGACACCGGACAGCGAGACGAAGAACCGGGGTGCGCCGAGTCAACAACGGAGAGCGGCGAAGACAGAAGGAGAACCCCGGAGAGTTGAGAAGACCCGTTGGGATAGCGGAAGAAGAAGAGCCCCGCCGAAGACGCCGGAGGAAACCCGCCGGGGGGGTGGGGGCTTTTTTAAAAGCCACCCCCCCCGGCGGTGGAAGAGAACCAGACGGCGGCCCCCACCCACCCGAAGACGTCAAAGAAGAAGCCCCCCCTGGTAAAAGAGCTAATAAAGAAGACAGGGGGCGGCCTCCGGAGCAGAAAAATAAAATATTTTAATACACTGTGTGGTTTATTTGTGTTTTTACCACTTTTCTTGCAGGTGAATGGGTAGGGGTACGATGTACCCCATACTCATTCACTTAGGGTGGGGGGCCGGTATCTGGGGGCCCCCTTATTAAAGGGGGCTCCCAGATTCCGATAAGCCTCCCGCCCGCATACCCCGACAACCAACGGCCAGGGTTGTCGGGAAGGGGCCCTGTCCTCATCAACATGGGGACAGGGTGCTCTGAGGTGGGGGGGGCCGCAGTGCGCCCCCCTGCCCCAGAGCACCCAACCCCCCCATGTTGAGGGCATGCAGCCTGGTACGGCTCAGGAGGGGGGGGGGGCGCTCGCTCGTCCCCACTCCCTTCCTGGCTGGCCGGGTAGCGTGCTTTGGATACGGGTCTGGTATGGATTGTAGGGGGACCCCCTACGCCGTTTTTTCCGGCGTAGGGGGGCTCTCCTTACAACCCATAACAGACCTAAGGGTCCGGTATGCTCCTGAGGGGGGACCCATGCCGGATTTTTATTTAAAATCCGGCGGGGACTTCCCCTTCAGGATTCATAACAAACGCCGCACACGTGTAGAATTGGCGGGAATCCAAGTCGGATCTCCCGTCGCTTCTATGACGGCTCTGTATCCATCGCGGCAAGCCAGCTCGGCGCTGGCTCCCGCGATGGGGCTCGTAGGTGCTCAATCTCGCTGAGAAAGAGAGCGAGATTGACACAAAATCGGGTTCACCTACTGTATGTTTATAATAAAAAATAAATACAGAATTTGATTTAAAAATAAAATAAAGAGAATTTTAATTATGTTATTTTACCCCTGACTACAATAAATAGATAAAGAAAAGAAAATACAAAACATCCCACATTCCTTTTAAGTTACAAAGTTGTAAATTAAAGCAAATTTAAACATTAGGAGGCAAAATATTGATTTCTGCCTCTGATTATGAAAGTGGTGGCATGAATTTAAAAATAAAAGCAATTTTTAGGTAGCTTTGATGGCCTCTACAACACCGCCGTCTTGCTTCTTAGGTGCAAGCTTGGTTTTAAAATATAAACATGCACATATTTTTTAATGAGTATATAGACTTTCTTTTAACATTTTTCCCCAAGAGTACTGCACCACTTTAAGTAAAAGTTAAAAGCTTAAATAAACATTTATCATTGCTGAGATTTCTTCTTTTAAGCTGAGCTTCAGACACGTATTGAAAAAAAAAATGCAATTTATGTAGTGATAAAAAATATTACATGTTTTTCCTGTTCAATAATGTAACGGAATGACACGGGACACCCAGAGACTTTGTAAGGATGAGGGGTACTCCTGTACCGGCATCACCAAGGAGTCTTATGTCTAGGGTCACCTTATGTCCGATAGGGCCATAGGGTGACTGAGAAATGATGTCCTAAATTACAGGACAGGGGACATCACTGATAGTTCATATTGCAGGGTTTTGAGATACTGCAAGATGTTGGTTAATTGTGACCCAACCAGTCAATAGTGACTCATTTCTATGATTAGCCCTGGCTAGTGACATGCTAATTGAGTCAGGCTCCTGGAAGACCTTTCATTGTGTGATAACACTGCTTTAAGCCTATTGATGCTCAGAGGTGTGAATACCTTTCAGTCAAGCTGTATGCGAAGACAGAACGTCTGTCTAGGGATGTGGATTAAGAAGAGATCATTGTGTGATGGTGTTTGGTTTGAGTTCTGTTAATGAAGGAATCTGCAGTGATTAGATCATGATAATTATAGCCGGGCGCCGAGATGTCTAGAATGTTTAGTAATTTAGCTCAAAGAATGTGATTGGAGCCCCCACGGTGTGATGTGTGTGGGGAGTTGATTGTTCCTTTCATGCCTTGTACTGTATATAAGACTAAAAGTTACCATTAAAGTTGTCTTCATTTTGGAACAAGTACAGAGCTGCGTGTCTCGTCTTGATTCTGGGGAAATGGCATGGATCGGGTCCTGTTGGTTGGAGTGTCGATAAGCAGTCTTGGATGTGATGGAAGGTCGTAAACGGTGGTGACTGTTACAAATAATTTTTATTGTTTTGGGCAAGAATAAAAGAAACAGGTAGACCTGTGTGTTGGCAGCTGCTGGTTCCTCCTCTGTCCTGTAGGTGGCACTGTGCCATTATACAGACAGACTGAAGTCTGTTAGGGCATTGTCCCTTTGTGGACTCTGTTAGCCTCTCAGGAAGGTCAGCTGTCAGATTGAACGCTGTAATCTCTTGAAATGTCAAGCAGCCATCTTGGTGTAGGACTCTATACAATAGGGTGACCCATGTCATTTGGGCACACCTGGAGCAAATGGTAGGTCTGGGACATGTCTTTGGGCTTTTCTGGCCGTTTCCGAGGCTCTCCGCCCAGAGGCGATTCAGTTTGCATGTGTTGCGCTTTACAAGTCTCTCTCTCTCTCTCTCTTTCTCTCTCTCTCTCTCCGATGCCCCCTCACCTCTGGCCAAATACGATATTGCATGCAATTAAAGTCAATGCGGAACAAATTCTTTTTCATAGCTGTGAGTAAGCATCAAACTATAATGTGAAACGCGTCAGCCATTTGTCTCTGTATGTCCACCATTGGTCATTGACTGTTTTTGGATTATATTTTGGGATTTTTATCCTTTGAAATTTTCAAATAAAATTCACTTTAACCGAGTGCGGCAGTCCAGGATGTTTCTTCTTTTCATGGATTAGTGCAGAGCCAGCACCTGTTGGTGTAACAGGGCGGGAGCTATCACAGGTGATTGGGGGCTTGGAGTGGTATGTTTTCTTTGATTGCGACCCCCGTTTTACTTACCTGAGCCGTGGAATTCACTCGGCGGTGACACGCTCTCCACGGGGTCCCGGTGACTTGTAGTTAAGGGTCCCCTATCGAGATGGTTCCTGTAAGGACTGCGCAGGCACAATCCTTGCCGACGGAAATCTCCGAACCTCGGCCGGCATCCAGGCTCATTCTTTAACATCCCCGTGGATTGGAGGATGTTAAAAAAAGAGCCAGGAGGCCGAGTGAGCGGAGCGAGCCGCCCGAGCGAAGTGAGGCCGACTGGCCACTTTCCTCAAATTCCACGTCGCCCTGGATGCCGGCCAAGGTTCGGAGATTTCCGTCGGCAAGGATTGCGCCTGCGCAGTACTTACAGGAACCATCTCGATAGCCGGAACCATATCGACAGATCACTGGCTCTTGATTGGATAGAATGATAGCACCGCAGCCATTGGCTCCCGCTGTTGCCAATCAAATCCAATGACGCGGGGGGCGGGGCATACATTCAGTGGCTATGGATGCCAAATGAATGACTCGGGAGAGCGCCTGCAAGGTAACCCAGCGGGAGAACGCTTCTCCTAGGGGGTCATCTGATGTGGGGAGGAACCACGAGGGACCGAAGAAGAGGAGGATTGGAGCCACTCTGTGCAAAACGAGCTGCACTGTGGAGGTAAGTATGACATGTTTGTTATTTTAAAAAAGGCGATAAAAGGCGATAAAATATGGGACTGAAATAGTCGATTTGTCCCAACAGCCTAAAGCCTCGTACACACGATCAGTCCATCCGATGAGAACGGTCTGATGGACCGTTGTCATAGGTTAACCGATGAAGCTGACTGATGGTCCGTCGCGCCTACACACCATTGGTTAAATTACCGATCGTGTCAGAACGCGGTGACGTAAAACACAACGTCGACTTGATTCTGAGCATGCGTGGATTTTTAACCGATGGTTGTGCCTACTAACGATCGTTTTTTTTTCAATCGGTTAAATTTAAAGCAAGTTTTTTTGCTGATTTTTTACCGATTGTTAAATAACCTATGGCGCCCACACACGATCGGTTTTGACCGATGAAAACGGTCCATCAGACCGTCGTCCTCTGGTTAACCTATCGTGTGTACGAGCCAGCAGTGCCGGCCCAAGACATTGTGCTGCCTGGGACCTGTCATGGCTCTATACATGTATAAAGGAGTATAAAGAGGACCTGTCATGGCTCTATACATGTATAAAGGAGTATAAAGAGGACCTGTCATGGCTCTATACATGTATAAAAGAACCTGTCAGGGCTCTATACATGTGTATAGGAGTATAAAAGAACGTGTCATGGCTCTATACGTGTATATAGAAATGTTCTGCCCGCCCGCTCCTGTCACCACTAACAGCAGTGGCGCCGAGCTCCTCACAGGCAGCCCGGCGCCGTGCTCCTCACATGCAGCGGATCGGGCTGGCTGGCGGGCGTCAGTTTGCTGCCCCCATAAAAGTGTCGCCTGGTACCCATGGTACCACTCGGTCCCATTGTAGGGCCGGCCCTGGTATGAGGCCTAATACCACTTAGTACAATGCCTAGATGACCATTGAATGAGCAATCCACTCTTGTGTATTTTTTTTTTTTATTCTACGCTAAAAACATGGGAATAAAGTGTGAGAAAACACTAAGCCACACAGAAACAACAAGTTCATATTTTTTTCGCAAAATTAAAATGAATGTTTTAAGTAGAAATTTACCATGTTCCACTGCGCAACCAGACCCCCTAAAGGCTTTCAGAAAATTCCATCTGGTGCATGCAGCTGATGCTCCTAAAGCAATATCATTATAAGGGAAAAGGAGCCGTGAAAGTTTAATAGAAAACTCATTTTTAATAGATTGCAATCACTTGCCCAATAAGTAAAAAATATCTCATCCCTACCTTTAGGCAAACATAAATTCGTCATGGCTCATTCTGTTTTTTTGCTTCCTGGAGGAATGTGAGCTTCTTAATAAATCATATTTATGAGATCACTCAGGTGCCCTTTTGTACACTTCCGAAAGAGTTCAAAAACAACTTTGGAGGAAAACTTTTAAAAATTACGCATAATTATCTGCTCTTGGCTGGGTAAAAATAAAATAAAAAATTGACTCGTGTTAATTGGAAAAATTATATTTCCCAACATATAATAGAGGTGGCATTACTGATTAGGTAAAGTCTTCTGATGGATGGTGTATTTATAATAGTTAGCTAAGTTCCGTTACAATTTACAGAATTGTTATTTAAATCGTCAAAGAGAATTTTGAAGTAGACTTATCTTCAGGTCTACCGTATTTTTCAAGTTAGTAAAGCAGAGTACTGTACTTAAAGTTTCAAAAGTGTTGGAGCACAAAAACGTTTTTATTCATTAAAATGGTTTTAAAGGCTCAAGGTTCATTATATGCATGAAGGTAAAAAACCTTCTGTATGCAGCAGCCCCCCCCCCCTAAGCCCCCATAATACTTACCTGAGCTCCTTCTCAATCCAGCGATGTACACAAGAGCCTCAGCTCTGCAGGGACTCCCCCCTAATTGGCTGAGACAGCAGTGGGAGCTAGGTTGTCCCGAATTGCCTGGGACAGTCCCGCATTTTGCAGGTCTGTCCCGGGCACCTTCATTCCAGGACAATACAGTGTCCCGGAATGAAACTGACACAGCCACCCCCCCCCCCCAAGCCAAACTAATGCCCCCAAAAAAGGCCGCCACATCACCGCTTTACTCACTGACAGTACTTGTCCTGGCCGGGAATTCCTGGAGGAGCACAGTCCCCGCCCCCTGCTTGTGATTGGAGAAATCATAAATCCCGCCTCTTGTGTCCAATCACTGTGCTGTGATTTGCTGTTGTCAATCACAGCCCATGAGACAATGAGGAGATAGGGGGTGGGTCAGAGTCCATAGCTGCTCTACGTGTCCATCAGGGGAGGGCTGGCAGCCTTAGACCTCGGGGGCAAGTCCAGTGAAGTGGCCCATTGTTGGCTGAGTCTGCTAGCGGGGGGGGGGGGGCTAGCTGAGTCTGCTGGTGGGAAGTGGACGGCTAAGTCTGCTCTCTTCTTTTTTTAAACTCACTCACACACACTTTCTTTCTGGCATTAAAGGTTTCCTTTTCTCTCTTCACATTTTTATATCTCTTTCTACTAAATATATTTTTGCACAATCCTCACGGTGACACGTCCTCACTTTCACCTTGTTACATACAAATGCAGGCTTCGCTCACAATATACCTATGTATACAGTTAAACAGGTTCACCACCGCAGTTGTCGCTGTGGGAGATCTTCCTATGGGCGTCTGCGACTTTCAGGCGATTGGGTGTTCTCTTCATAGGTAAGCCACACAGCGCTTGTTCCCCTAACTAACGTTTATCTAATAATGTACTTTAATTACGTGCTTGTTGACACTTTTTATGGCCTATGCATGTTTATCTATATGTATATTTAGCCCTTTGTGCTAGCAACTATGGCCCAGATCCACAAAGAAGTTACGCTGGCGTATCTATTGATACGCCGTGTAACTTTTAGGTTGCCTCGGCGTATTTTGTTTTGTATCCACAAAACAAGATACGCCTGAAGCTGGGCTAGATCCGACTGACGTACGTCTTAGTACGCCGTCGAATCTAAGGTGCATATTTACGCTGGCCGCTAAGTGGCGCTTCTGTCGATTTCCGCGTTGAGTATGCAAATTAGCTAGATACGCCAATCCACAAACGTCAGGCGCATTTTTTTACGTTGTTTCCGTAAGGCTTTTTTCGGCGTAACGTTACCCCTGCTATATAAGGCGTAGCCAATGTTAAGTATGGACGTCGGACCAGCATCGAATTTTCCATTGTGTACGTCGTTTGCGTAAAACGTTCGCGAATAGAGCTTTGCATAGAATGACGTTCACGTCGAAAGCATTGGCTTGTTGCGGGTTCATTTGTAGCATGCCCACTGGGATACCCTCACGGACGGCGCATGCGCCGTTCAGAAAAAACGTAATTTACGTTGGGTCAAGTAAAATTAACATAAAATACGCCCACATCTTTATCATTTGAATTCCGCGCCCTTACGCCGGCTGATTTACGCTACGCCGCCGTAGCTTTAGAGGCAAGTGCTTTGTGAATACAGCACTTGCCTCTCAAAGTTGCGGCGGCGTAGCGTTACTACGATACGCCTGCCTAAAATTACAATGCGCTACGTGGATCTGGCCCATTGTATTACTTTTAGATTTCTCCTGACGAAGCGACTCAGTATTAAAACATTTAGCTTGTCTTGCAAAACGCTCCCAAACCAAGTTACTCTCAAACCAAGGTTTTACTGTACAAGGAGATAAGATTTTTAGCGGTATTTTTTTGCAGAAAAATTACTTAGCCTGAAAAAATAAAAATAACCACTGGTAAGATAACATATATATAATTTTTGTATTCTTTTGTTTAAGTTTAGATATCCTCTAAGTAAATTTTTGTAAAAAAATAAAATAAAATAAAAAAAACACATTAATACTTATGTAGTTAAAGCTTTGACGTTTATAGAATGCTGATGTCTATTTTAAAAACCCAAGAACAAGTATCTATATATAAGGAAAAAAAAAACCTCTGACACGTGTACTGTCTCAAATATAACCCCTAATTACCAATTACTGTTCACATGACATGAGGAAAAATCTTCAGAGATGGCCCAGGACCAGGAGACACAATTATGTAGTCTCTTCACATGGCTGAAGAGGAGCTGTGCTGACACCTTGGCTGTCTGGATAACAAGTCAAAGGGGAAATCATTGATAAGTTTATTTGATAATTCACACATTTGCTGAACTCTGCATATTTCAGAGTGTAATGATTATACAATAAAAGGAGGACGTTGCTCGAAATCTGTTAGGTTGAGTTGATACCCATTGTCTATATCAATGTTTCTCAACTTTTTTTCGTAGTCCAAGCACTCTTTAAAACTGGTCACGATCTCGAAGGCACACCATTCTAAAATGTAAAATATTAAACTAATCGTTTTTTTTTTGTTTTTTTTTGTCTCTATTAAACTAGTTAGGTTGAGTTGATACCCATTGTCTATATTGAGTTGATACCCATTGTCTAGCTAGTTAGGTTGAGTTGATACCCATTGGCCCAGATTCTCGTAGATCGGCGTATCTTTGTGCGGGCGTAACGTATCCTATTTACGCTACGCCTCCGCAACTTAGACGGGCAAGTGCAGTATTCTCAAAGCACTTGCTCCGTAAGTTGCTGCGGCGTAGCGTAAATCGGTCGGCGAAAGTCCGCCTAATTCAAATGTAAAACAAGGGGGCGTGTTCTATGTAAAATAACCATGACCCGACGTGATTGGCGTTTTTCACGAACGGCGCATGCGCCGTCCGTGGACATATCCCAGTGTGCATTGCATTGCTCCAAAGTACGCCGCAAGGACGTATTGGTTTTGACGTGAACGTAAATGACGTCCAGCCCCGTTCACGGACGACTTGCGCAAACGACGTAAAATTTTCTAAATTTGACGCGGGAACGACGTCCATACTTAACATTGGTACGCCACCATTTAGCAGGGGTAACTTTACGCCGGGAAAAGCCTAACGTAAACGGCGTATCTGTACTGCGTCGGCCGGGCGTACGTTCGTGAATTCGCGTATCTAGCTGATTTACATATTTCTAGGCGTAAATCAGCGTACACGCCCCTAGCAGCCAGCGTAAATATGCAGTTACGATCCGACGGCGTAAGAGACTTACGCCGGTCGGATCTAATAGAAATCTATGCGTAACTGATTCTAAGAATCAGGCGCAGAGATACGACCGCTCAGACTCAGAGATACGCCGTCGTATCTCCTTTGTGAATCTGGGCCACTGTCTATATCCAATGTTTCTCAACTTTTTTCGTAGTCCAAGCACTCTTTAAAACTGGTCACGATCTCGAAGGCACCCCATTCTAAAATGTAAAAAATTAAACTAATCGTTTTTTTTTTTTAATGTCTCTTTATTAAACTAGGTAGGTTGAGTTGATACCCATAGGGCCATATTCTTAAACAAGTTACGTAGGCGTATCAGCAGATACGTCTACGTAAGTCCGTTTCCTATGTTTAAGTGTATTCTCAAACTGAGATACACTTAAACATGCCTAAGATACGACGGCTTGCGCCGTTGTATCTTAGGCTGCAATATTTACGCTGACCGCTAGGTGGCGGTCAGCGTAGAATATGCAAATGACTAGTCAGGCCGATTCTCTAACGTACGCTTGCCCGCCGTAGTGTTTTAACGTTGTTTCCGTAAGCGATACGCGGCGTAAAGATAAAGATGCCCCCTAGGTGGCGTACTCAATGTTAAGTATGGCCGTCGATCCCATGTCGAAATTTCAAAATTTAACGTCGTTTGCGTAAGTCGTCCGTGAATGGCGCTGGACGCCATTTACGTTACAGTCAAAACAAATGACGTCCGTGAGACGTCATTTAGCGCAATGCACGTCGGGTAATTTACCCGACGGAGCATGCGCATTACGATCGGCGCGGGAGCGCGCCTAATTTAAATGATCTACGCCCCCTGCCAGGATCATTTGAATTAGGATGGCTTACGCGGGTGGACTTTACGCGACGCCGCCGCAAGTTTACAGGTAAGTGGTTTGTGAATCAGGCACTTGCCACTTAAACTTGCGGCGGAGTAACGTAAAGTACATACGTTCCGCTGCCTTAGATGTATAAGAATATGGCCCATTGTCTATATTGAGTTGATACCCATTGTCTATATCAATGTTTATCAACTTTTTTTGTAGTCAAAGCACTCTTTAAAACTAGCACCCCATTCTAAAATGTAAAAAAATAAAATAATCGTTTTTTTTTTTTTAAATGTCACTTTATTAAACTTTTTCATTACAAAAATCACAGCACATAAATACTTAAAACACAACATAGACAAACAAAAATGTACCGTCTCAATATAACCCCATCATAAAATCTGATTAATATTTATGATAATTTTTTTCCGGGAGATCCACTAACCCCACGTAAAATATGCCCAAACCTATATTTTTAATCCAGCTATTTAAGGGGGATAAGGATATGTTGAAAGAGAGCTATAATGGCAAAGCGATAGCAGAAAAGATACAAGGGGAGAGGAGGGAGAGAGACACCGGAGACAAAAGCTGCCCTGCCCCCCCTCTCCTCCTCCTCTCAGAGGAAAAAAATAATAATTCACAATAAAATATACAAATCTAAAAAAAAAATTGAGGACCAGCAATTTGCAATGGGACTAATATTCCACCCAGAAGATTAGCTCGCCTATTGACTCAAATAAGGTGCTACCTGTTAAAGTGGAAGTAAACCCTTCAATTTGATAGTTACAAAAAACAGTTAACATTCCCGGTATGCCGGAATTGCTAGCTGTCACATTTGCTTGTGCTCTCAACCAAACTGTCAAACCATCCAATGGCTGGTTTCATAACAGGTCACATGTACAGCATTATGGCAGTTACAGATTAAACAGAGGTCAAGATGGCCGCTTCCTTGGCTGAAAACGATAGGAGGGTTTACTTCCACTTTAACTCAAAGTGCCTTGTTAATTTTTCCATGGCCATGGCAGAAAACATCATGGCTGCCGCTGTATGTCTTTGGATGAGTGATCACGGGATGCCTGTTTTTTACTGCTTTCCATTATTAAAAAAATTCATTGAAAATAGGAAAACATATCAGCTGCACTTCAGTTGGCTCTTCTTGCAGTGTTTTTAATAATCGGTAAATTGACTGCATACAGTGATGTCTCCAACCCAAAACCATCCTTTCTTGATGCGTTTCACCACTCCTGGCTTGCTCACAAGGACCGTGTTAAACTTCACAACTGTCCTTGCTTGTAATCAAGCCAGGAGTACTAAAATAACACATCAAGGAAGGTTGGTTTTGTGTTGACGTTGAGACTGTGATAGCTAGCAGCCAGATATGTACAAGACAGTGGCGGATCCAGGGGGGGCAACGGGGCAATTGCCTCCTCTGAGAAATAAGTGATGGGCCAGCGGGTGAGTGGGCAGGCCAGTCAGCAGGTGAGTGGGCGGGTGAGAGGTCGGGTGGGCCTGTCAGCAGGTGAGTGGTCGGGTGAGCAGGCAGGCCAATCAGCAGGTGAGTGAGCGGGCGTGCTAGTTGGCAGGTGAGCAGATGGGCTGTCAAGTCAGCCAGTGGGTGGGTGGGTGGGTGGGGGAGCAGAGAAATTACATCATCTCTCACCATCCACCCTGCATCACTGCCAGGGCCGTCTTAATAGCATCATGGGCCCCTGGACAAAGTAATGCTCTGGGGCCCCTACAATGATGACAATGCAGGTAAACAGACATTAAGTAGGTAGGAGGAAGACTGCCTCCTCTTTGCATCCATCACTCTCAGTGCCATCATGGGGCCCCCAATTTTGGGGCATCATGAGCTCAAGGACCAACTGCTTTGGGGAAAGTGCAGGGGCCCCCCATGCAGCTGGGGCCCCTGGGCAGTGCCCATGTGTGCCCTCTCATTAAGACAGCCCTGATCACTGCAATTCCACCTTCATTGTGCTGCCGCGGGCAGCAGAAGGATTACTTCATCTCTCTGCTGCCTGTCTTCACTCTGGCAAGTGACAATCTGCAATGTGTTGTCAGGTGACATTAAGTGACAATTAGCAACGTGTGGCAGGTGACCAGGGGCGGACTGTCAACTCATGGGGCCCCCGGGCAATTGAAGACTTAGGGGTCCCCGGGCTTACAGATGGCCACAATGCCAGGAGGCAGTTAAAATCTCTGGATTTTCACATCAAAAGCATGTCGGTTTCAGACATATCAGGGACAGATGTAAAAAAACACAGATTTTTACATACTGTCCCTGGTTTTATTGAGCCTGGCAACCCTGATGGGGCTCCTTAGTGGCATGGGGCCCGCGAACAGTGCCCGAGAGCCCCAATGGTCAGTCCGCTCCTGCATCTGGTGGCAGGCGACGTGGCAAGTGACAATCCGCAACATGTGGCAGGGACGTGGCAAATGATGATCCAGATCTGAAGGCAGGTGACATGGCAAGTGACACACAGGTGGGCACACAGGGGGAATAAAATGTGGGCAGAACAGGGAGGTGGGCAGAACAGGGAGGTGGATAAATTCGGAGGGGAGCAGTTATAGAAACCATGCCCCGTATCTCTCACTTCAGCAGCTAAAACCCGGTGAGAGAGAGACTGACTTTCAGCTGCTGCAGAGAGCTGCACAGGGCATAATTCTGTAGTTGTCCCCCACCTCACTAAATCCCCCTGCGGTCTGCCCCCCCCCCGTGTGCCTGGGCCCTCTACAAGAGGACCAAGGATACCACCCTATTGGCACCTTGCCAGGTCACATTCAGGTACTTACACTGCTTTTTTTAAAACAATACATACAATTACTTATTAATTATTACAGAGCTGCACTACATGGTGTTTTTTTTACTGTATATCTACTAAAGTTCAGACTTTAACCATTGTGTATTTATTTTTTGCGGCTTCATATATCAGTTCCAGGGCACTTGGCAGGGGTGTGCTACAACTTGGAAACGGTTGAAAAACAGAAGAGAAAACATGCCAAACGTTAGGATATCACCCAAAAAAAATCCATTACAAAAAAGAATACAGACAGGCCAGGAAATTGCTGCCATCTCTGGAACTACCATTGATCGACATAACAAAATTTGAGGCAATGAGTTTTAAATAAAACAAGCATATTCCAGAACAGTAGCTTGGAACCAGTCCAGAATTACCTTGCTAATGAAGTTACATCAGCATCTTGCTATGGCTTCTTCTTTTACTGCCAGCTGGTGGAAAGTTTGAATGTCACACAAGCGATTATTTCTTAAAAGTTTAGAAACTCAGAGCAGCGAAATTAAAAAGGGGAGAAAAATTGCAGTTCTGGGAAAAGAGAAAGAGCGTTATTATAATGGATTCTTAAACCCCTTCAATACCGGGCTTTTATACCCACCTCCATACCGGGCTTTTATACCCACCTCCATACCAGGCTTTTATACCCACCTCCATACCAGGCTTTTATACCCACCTCCATACCGGGCTTTTATACCCACCTCCATACCAGGCTTTTATACCCACCTCCATACCGGGCTTTTATACCCACCTCCATACCGGGCTTTTATACCCACCTCCATACCGGGCTTTTATACCCACCTCCATACCGGGCTTTTATACCCACCTCCATACCGGGCTTTTATACCCACCTCCATACCGGGCTTTTATACCCACCTCCATACCGGGCTTTTATACCCACCTCCATACCGGGCTTTTATACCCACCTCCATACCGGGCTTTTATACCCACCTCCATACCGGGCCTATTCTGGCACTTCTCTCCTACATGTACAAATCATCATTCTTTTGCTAGAAAATTACTCAGAACCCCTAAACATTATATATGTTTTTTTTAGCAGACACTCTAAGGAAGAAAATGGCGGTCATTGCAACTTTTTATCTCGCACGGTATTTGCGCAATCATTTTTCATTAATTAAAAAATAACAAAACCGTAAAGTTAGCCCATTTTTTTTTTTTTTTGTAAAATATGAAAGATGATGTTTCGCAGAGTAAATAGATACCCAACATGTCACGCTTTAAAATTGCGCACACTCAAGGAATGGCACCAAACTTCGTTACTTAAAAATCTCCATAGGCGACGCTTTGAAAAATGTTACAGGTTACCAGGTCTAGTGCTAGAATTGTTGCACACGCTCTAACGCACGCGGCGACACCTCACATGTGGGGTTTGAACGGCGTTTACATACGTGGGCGGGACTTGCGTGTGCGTTCCCTTCTGAGCGCGAGCTACCGGCGACAGGGGCGTTATACATTTTTATTATTTATTTATTTATTTATTTATCTTACTTATTTATTTATTTTTTACACTTTTTTTACATTTTTTTTATCACTTTTTTCCTATTACAAGGAATATAAACATCCCTTGTAATAGGAATAGTGTGTGACAGGTCCTCTTTTTAAAGCGGGGGTTCACCCAAAAATAAATTTTTAACATTACATTCAGCCGAGTTGTCCTAATGACAATCGGCTGTTTATTTTTATTTTTTTTCACCGTACATACCGTATTTCACCGCTGCTTCCGGGTATGTCTTCTGCGGGACTGGGCGTTCCTATCTGATTGACAGGCTTCCGACCGTCGCATACAGCGCATCACGAGTTGCCGAAAGAAGCCGAACGTCGGTGCGGCTCTATACGGCGCCTGTGCACCGACGTTCGGCTTCTTTCGGCAACTCGTGACGCGTAGTATGCAACGGTCGGAAGCCTGTCAATCAGATAGGAATGCCCAGTGCCGCAGAAGATACCCGGAAGCGGTGGTGAAAATACGGTATGTACGAAAAAAAAAAAAACAGCCGATTTGTCATTAGGACAACGCGGCTGAATGTAATGTTAAAAATGTATTTTTTGGGTGAACCTCCACTTTAAGCAGAGATGTGGGGTCAATAAGACTGGAAAGACGTGAAAAAAATCACTGATCTCCTGCTTACTTACCAAAATTGCGGCTTTGTTTACTTCCGGGTACCCGGGCGTGACATCATCACATCGCGCCCGGGCCTCCGACAGTCATAGAGATGACTGGTGACCATCTGATCACCAGTCATCTCTATGCTTCCTATCCGGCGCTCAGCGATTCTTTCTCCGGGCCCCCGATGGCACGGGAGAGCCCGGAGAAGCACCGGATGGCGGCGGGAGAGGGGGGGATGTCCCCTCCCGCCACCTATAAGAACGATCAAGCGGTGGAACCGCCGATATGATCATTCTTATGGTGCGCAGGATTGCCGTCGGCAAACAATTATATCTGAATGATGCCTCTAGCTGCAGGCATCATTCAGATATCACCGCACCAATTCCAGGACGTCATATGACGTCCACCCGGGATGGGAGATCCCCTCTGTGGACGTCAGGGCTGGACTGGGACAAAAATTTGGCCCTGGACTTCATCCAGACTGGCCCACTTTGACAGGTCTCTCCCATGGCTGCCGGACAACTCCCGCCCGGCCAACCAAGCCCCCTCTCCCCCTTCACTAGCTGTTCTACTTTATTAGAGTGAACAGCTGGTACTGGTACTCTTATAGGCAGTACCAGTGGGGAAGCTAGACATTATTTCACCAGGGGAAAATAATCAGTTTGGTGCCCCCCCTTATGGGACAAGATTAGGCAGAAGTGAGAAACTCCCCGGCCATAGCTGTTGAGTCAGCTGTCTGTCCCCTCCCCCATGCTCCTCTGTCGTCCCCCTGCTTCTCTGGTCCTCCCCCTGCTTCTTTGTTCCCCCCAGGTGAGCGCTGCGGGAAGGGAGAGACAGAGGAGCGGAGGGAGGCGGTGGTCCGCTGTCACTGAAGACGGCCCACTGAGCCATCGTCCCACCGGGAAACTCCCTGTAGTCCCAATGGCCAGTCCATCCCATATGACTATGTGCGGTACTGAAGTGGTTAATGTTCTAGTTAGGACACATGGCAGAGTTGCTTGTAGTCCCACAATCAAAAGTAACATTTCTGTCTTTGCAGATGACACCAAGCTATGCAGTGGAATAACGTCCTTGCAGGATGTCTCCAATTTACAAGCCGACCTCAATGCTCTGTCTAATTGGGCGACTATGTGGCAGATGAGGTTTAATGTAGATAAATGTAAAGTTCTGCACTTGGGGGCTAAGAATATGCGTCATACATGCTAGGGGGAGTACAACTGGGGGGATCTGTAGTGGAGAAGGATCTGGGGGATCTGTAGTGGAGAAGGATCTGGGGGTTTTAGTTGATCATAAGCTCAATAATAACATGCAATGCCAAGCTGCGGTTTCCAAAGCGAGCAAAGTCCTTTCTTGTATTAAGAGAGGTATGGACTCCAGAGAGAGATATCATCTGTACAAATCATTAGTAAGACCTCATCTGGAAAATGCAGTTCAGTTTTGGGCACCAGTTCTCAAAAAGGATATCGGGGAACTGGAGAAAGTGCAGAGAGCTCAGCTATGAGGAAAGATTAGAGGAACTAAATTTATTCACTCTTGAGAAGAGGAGAATAAGGGGGGATATGATCAACATGTACAAATATATAAGAGGTCCATACAGTGAACTTGGTGTTGAGTTATTCACTTTACGGTCAACCCTGAGGACAAGGGGGCACTCTCTACGTCTAGAGGAAAAGGTTTCTTCACAGTAAGAGCTGTGGAAATGTGGAACCACCCTCCAGGGGTGGTTCTGGCCAGATCAGTAGATTGCTTTAAGAAAGGCCTGGATTCTTTCCTAAATGTACAGAATATAACTGATTACTAAGATTTGTAGGTAAAGTTGATCCAGGGTAAATCCGATTGCCTCTCGGGGGATCAGGAAGGAATTGTTTCCCCTGCTGCAGCAAATTGGATCATCCTCTGCTGTTTTTTTTTTGCCTTCCTCTGGATCAACTGTGGGTATGGAGTTGGGTGTATGGGATTGCATTGTGTTTTTTATTTTGTTTGTTTATTTTTTTTTTATTTTTTTTTTGTGGTTGAACTGGATGTGTCTTTTTTCAACCTGACTAACTATGTAACTATGTAATCCTAGGGTTCTGATGGTGAAGTGTGTGGGGGCATACTATTTGTTGATTGTTCCCTGTAGTCAACCTTGCTGGGTCCCAGATGTTCTATTGGCTGCATATGTCTGATGGGTGAGGAGGGTGCCCTAGAAGTGGTGCTGATCACCTGTGTGCTAGATCGTGCATCTTTCTGCGGCCATTTTTCTTGCTTGATTTTTTTTTCCCTAACGAAGGCCTCACAAAGCCTAGAGCTGCCTCTGACTATAGGCCCCATACGCATGATTGGAAAATCTGACCGTTTGTACGCTCCATCGGAGAATGGTTGTCGGATTTTTCCGCCAACAAATGTTGGATAGTATGCTTTAAAATTTTCCGACAACAAATGTGTGTTGCCGGATTATTCGATCATATGTACAAAAATCCAAAGTACAAATACGCATGCTCAAAAGCAATGCTCACCACGAAGCCTCGTACACGCGATCAGATTGCCATCAGACACATCAGTGGAATTTTGTCCGAAGGCCGTGAACTTGAAATTTTTCAGACAATATACATGAAGCTACGTGTTTTTTCAGCTCTTTACCGCCACCCTTTGGGCAACTTCTGCTAATGTTGTGTTACGGTTAGAATTGGTTCGGAGCATGCGTGTTTGTACTTTTAATTTTATGTACACACGATCGGATAATCCGATGGAAAAAATTGGCTAACTTTTCTGATGTCTTATTTTTTAATTCCAAAAAGTGTATTTTTTTTTCCAAAAAAGTGCACTTGTAAGACGCAAATAGGATGTGAACACGTGAGAGCATGCTATCCCACATTCGTTGTCGGAAATCCCAACAAGAATTGTCTGATGGAGCGTGCAAACGGTCGGAATATCCGACAAAAACCCTGCCGTCACACAATTGTTGTCGGAAAATCCGATAGTGTTTACGGGACCCGTCACAATATTGGCAGAAGTTGCCCAAAGGGTGGCGCTAAAGAGCTGAAATGACACGTAGTTTTGTGTTTGGTTGCCGACAACCCTTTGCCGTTTGTATGCAGAACAAGTTCATGGCCAACGATCTTCGGATATACCGTTTTTATCTGCATATACCGTGCGCCGGCGTATAGCGCGCACCCCAAGCTGAGGAGGGAAGTTTAGGGAAAAACTTACATTTGTCTTACCCGGCGTCCATCAGCGGCCCTGCCCGGCGTCCGGCCCGGCGTCCATCGGCGGCCTTGTCCGGCGTCCGTCTGCGGCCTTGCGTGGGTCCGTCCAACCTTGCACGGGGTACATCTGCTGTCTTGCCTGGCGTCCATCGGCGGCCTTGTCCGGCGTCCGTCTGCGGCCTTGCGTGGGGTCCGTCGAGCCTTGTGGGTGTCCGTCTGCGGCGGGGTCCGTCGAGGGGTTGCAGCGTCTTGTGTTCGAATTTGGCACGCTGTGCAGAGCCGGATTTCCTGCGCACTCTGCTTCACTCGGCTTCTCTCGCGTGGCTGCGGGGCGGAGCCAAGCGTGGCCGAGCCTAACCGAGTGCGCAGTACACTCGGCTCAGAGATGTCGGAGACAGCGGGGATTTGGTATATATCGCGCACCCACGATTTTACCCTGATTTTAAGGGGGAAATAAGTGCGCGGTATATGCCGATAAATAAGGTAAGTCCTACGCTTTGTCCGATGAAAATCCGATCGTGTGTATGAGGCTTTATAATAACAACGTCTTGAGGTGGCCATAATAATAATGTCTTGAGGTAGCCACCAGAGAAAATATATTAAAAAAAAGTATACTGAAAAAAAAAAAGAAAAAACTTTCCAGAGGACAAATAAAGTTGGTGGTAAAAGCCCGCGGTAGCCGTCTCAAGCTGGCTCTGCTTCAAAGATGAAAATTATGAACACTTTGTCAAATCATGGTGCTGAAGATTTCATAGGTAAGTGGATATAATTCAAGGGAGATATCTTGTCTGCACACCAAGCACCACTTAATTCATCATAGGAGGGAGCTGACTGGGGTTAAGTAGTGAGAACAATCCTTGAACATCAGAGGACTGTGTGTCCCCACCCCCCTGTGTCACCTCCTCCAGACCACGGTTTGGTGAATCTGTCAACTATATTGAAAGGATGTATATTCTGTTCCCAAATTTGAATTATATCCACTTACCTATGAAATCTTCTGCACCATGATTTGACAAAGTGTTCATAATTTTCATCTTTGAAGCAGAGCCAGCTTGATACGGCTACAGCGGGCTTTTACCACCAACTTTATTTGTCCTCCTTTTTTAATTATATCGTTTTCATCATTTTATTTTTTTTATATATTTTCACCTTAACCACTTTCCGATCGCTGCATGCCGATATACGTCGGCAGAATGGCAGCAGTGGGCAAATGGGACGTACCTGTACCGTGTGGCGGGCGCGAGCCGTGACCATGCACACGGCCGCTGGTAAGCCAGTACAACTGGCCCTGTTGTAGCGGGCCCCGGGCCAGCAGGGGCCCAGATGGCAACCCCCTTTTTAGGGGTCCGAAAGGTCCCCATGGGCCCGGAGGCCCACAGGGCCCCAGATGACAACTCCCCTTTTATTTATTTTTTTATAAAAAATATATATATTGTTTTTAATATATTTGTATTTTATTTTTTATTAAAGGGCCATTTTTTTTCTTAGGGGTACGGGGGTCCCCAGGGGCCCGGAGATCCCCAGGTCCCGGGATGGCAACCCCCCTTTTTTTATAAATTCTTTTTTTTTATATTATTTTATTTCTTTTTTTTATTCTTTTATTTTTATATATAATATATTAAAGGGCTCATGAGGTCTCCATGTGGCAAACCCCCCCTTTTTTTTTTTTTTTAATAAATGTTTTTTTTTTTGTTTTATTATTAAAGGGCCCAGAGGTCCCCAGGGCCCTGGATGGCACCCCCCCCCTTTTTTTTTATAAATGTCTATTTATTTTATCTATTTTTTGTATTTTTTTTTTTCATTTTTCATTTTTATTAATTTGTAAAGGGCCCCCCACCGCTTCTCAATTTGTGGCAGCCCCTCCCCTCCCGCTTCTCAATTTCAATTTCAGACGGCAGCAACCCCCCCCCCTCCAGGGGGCCCATGACTGAAGCCGAACTTCATGTTTGCCGGTGGCCCATGATCGTGTTACGGAGAGGCAGAACGGGGGGGATGCCTATGTAAACGAGGCATTTTCTTGTTCTGCCTAGTGACAGGACAAAGTGCATCAGCGATGAAAGCTGAAAATTGGTCTGGGCAGGAGGGGGGGTTTTAGTGCCCAGTAAGCAAGTGGTTAATATGCTGGTTTAAGAAATCACATCATCGTACAATTCAGGTGGAAGTCTCCAAGAAAATCTTTGATTTAGTCCCTTCTTTCCAGCGGGTTCTCCAGGATATTGTGCCTTGTCGTTATTTACCGGGCTGTGAGTCACCTTGTATTATGCAAGCAGATGCAGAATAAGTTATGAAATGCAAGCAAAGCTCTTGGAAGACATGAAAATCACTTCAACTCTAACCTTGAGCAAGCCGTGTCACCCAATTTATGGCGCGAGATTGGCCTTAATGAACTATCAAAGCATCGCAGGTGTGGGAAGCGCGAAAATTAACCAGCATTGTAAAAATCCTGTAAGACATTTAGGCCCAGATTCTCAAAGAATTACGACTGGCTGCTGTAGTATCTATGCGCCTGATTCATAGTATCCCCTATTTTGTAAACGCTATACATTTTGCGCAAACCAACCGATAAACGCTTATTGCGATTTTTTTTTTACCAAAAATATGTAGAAGAATACGTACCGGCCTAAACTGAGGGAAAAAAAAAGTTTGGGCCAGATTCTCGTAGATCGGCGTAAAACTATGCGGCCGTAACGTATCTTGTTTACGTTACACGGCCGCAAGTTTTACGGGCAAGTGCTTGATTCACAAAGCACTTGCCAGTAAAGTTGCGGCGGCGTAGCGTAAATTCTCCGTCGCAAGCCCGCCTAATTCAAATGATCCAGGTAGGGGGCGTGGATCATTTCAATTAGGCGCGTTCCCGCGCCGATCGTACTGCACATGCGGCATCCCTAAAATTTCCCGACGTGCATTACGCTAAATGACGTCGCATGGACGTCATTGGTTTCGACGTTAACGTAAATGGCGTCCAGTGCCATTCACGGACGACTTGCGGGAACGACGGCCATACTTAACGTCGGTTGCCCCTCATATAGCAGGGGCAACTTTACACATCGCAAAAGCTACGGAAACGTCGTAAATTCTCTGCGTCGACCACGCGCACGTTCGGGAATCTCGCGTAAATACCTAATTTGCATAGACGACAGAGAAAACGACGTCTGCGACACCTAGCGGCGGGGAAAAAAATGCATCTAAGATCTGACAGCGTAAGAGCCTTCCGCCTGTCAGATCTAAGGGATATCTATGCGTAACTGATTCTATGAATTAGTCGCATAGATACGCCGGGCCAGATTAGGACTTACGACGGCACAAATGGCGTTGCGCCGTCGTAAGCCTTTTAAGAATCTGGCCCTGTGTTTTTATATATTTTTGGGAGATATTTATTATAGCAAATAGTAAAAAATATTGATTTTTTTTCAAAATTGACGCTCTATTTTTGTTTATAGCGCACAAAATAAAAACCGCAGAGATGATCAAATACCACCAAAAGAAAGCTCTATTTGTGGGAAAAAAAGGACGCCAATTTTGTTTGGGAGCCACATCGCACGTCCGCGTAATTGTCAGTTAAAATGACGCAGTGCCGATTTGCAAAAAGCGGCCTGGTCCTTTAGCTGCATTTTGGTCCGGGGCTTAAGTGGTTAAAGAACAGGGAAATGCCTTGTTGTTCACAGGCATTCCCCTTTTCTGCCTCTCTGTGACGCGATCGCGGGACACCGGTGGAAATTGAGTCCGCGGGTCCCGCAGGCACGGTCACGGGGAGTGCTGCGGGAGCACGTGCCTCCGGTGGCGCATGCGTGCCTGCCGCACGGATTCTTAAAGGGGACGTACGGGTACTGTACGCCCATTTGCCTACCGCTGCAATTCTGCCGACGTATATCAGCGTGCACCGGTCGGCAAGTGGTTAAGGCCCAGATTCACAGCCGAGATATCTCTCAGAGTATCTATGCGACTGATTCATAGAATCAGTTACGCATAGATAGCCCTAAGATCCGACAGGTGTAATTGTTTTACACTGTCGGATCTTAGGATGCAATACCGCGGCCGCCGCTGGGGGGAGTTCGCGTCGTAAACCAGCGTCGGGTATGCAAATTAGTAGTTACGACGATCCACGACGGTTTTTCGCGTTCGCTACGTCGCCGCTAGTCTAGTTTCCCCTTCGCAAAGTTAGTCGTCGTTTTTGGTGCCCTAACTTTACACAGCACACGTATGTGCTGTATAAAGTATGGCCGTCGTTCCCGCATCGAAATTTGAAAATTTTTGCTTCTTGCGTAAGACGTCCAGGAATACGGAAGTACGCTACGCACGTCGCCGTTTCGAAAAAATGACGTCACTTTGCGCAAAGCACGGCGGGAAATTTAAAAGGGAGCGCGCGCAGTAGGTCCGGCGCGGGAGCGCGCCTAATTTAAATGGCACACGCCCCTTTGAATTACGCGGGCTTACGCCGGCGGAAGTTTTCTCGCAAGTGCTTTGTGAATCAGGCACTTGCGATGAAAACTTGCGGCGGTGTAACGTATCTATGATACGTTACGCCGCCGCGATTCTACGTGAATCTGGGCCTAAGTTCCTATCATCGTAACTCCACATAAGTCTTGTTGGTTTTGTTATCCGTTCATCTGAGTTTGAAAAAAAAAATATCCCTACCTTTA
This sequence comes from Rana temporaria, assembly GCF_905171775.1. NCBI lineage: Eukaryota > Metazoa > Chordata > Amphibia > Anura > Ranidae > Rana > Rana temporaria. The sequence continues at coordinate 175,632,595 of NC_053497.1, read as the reverse complement.
TATTTCCTTCAAACTTCATCTAACAGAACAATGCCTAATGCTCTTTGTTAGCCGATGAGAGAATGCCATGATTATACGCAAAGACAATAAAGCGCCAACCCAATGAACCTTGGAAAAATAAGAGAGTCAGACTTGACTTGTAATGGCAGCGGAATCTGGTGACCTGAAACATGACAGCTTTGTGTCAGTTGAACGAGCTAAATCTACATTGTCAGGAGGTTAAAAAGGAGCGCCCGGAAAAAGGCTGCGGATACAAAAGGTAGTCGCGCTGGAAGCATTCCATTGTATCTATGAAAATCATGTTCTGAATGAAAGCTCGCATCAAAATGAAAAGCAAAAAAACAAAACAAAAAAAGGACAATGAAGCAGGTTGATTTATTTTTTTATTTTATTTTTTTACTTTTTTTTAGTCTTTTATGTTAGAACAAATTACAATTTAAGGTGGATGCCAAGCATATCCAAACGACAGTGTAACGGAATGACCCGGGACATCCAGAGACTTTGTGAGGATGGAGGATACTCCTGTGTCAGCGTCACTGATAACTCTTGGGTCTGAGTCCACTCTGTGCCCTTTGGGCATGGAGTGGCAAGGGAATCATAATTCATGTATTACATGAGATAGGACCTCAATAATAGTTCATATTGCAGGATCTTGAGAAATTGCAAGATGTTGGCCCAACCAGTCAATAGTGACTAATTTCTAGTGACATGCTAATTGCATCAGGGCCTGGGAGACAGTCCATTGTCCTTGTGTAAAGGTGTTGTAACGTGACAGGTGTTAATCCCAGGTCTGCTCCCAGACCTATAATTATGCATGCTAAAAACTGTTTATGTGTGATAACACTGTCTACAACCTATTGATGCTCAGAGGTGTCAAGCTGTATGCGGAGACGAAACGTCTGCCTAGGAGACGGAGTGGGTGAAGGTGTTTTGTTGTTGATTAAGGAATGTTAAGTAATTACCCTTAGTGTGTGATTAGGGGGGTGGAGATCTCATTGTCCCTTTGAATACTGTCACATGGTTGTACTGTATATAAGACTGAGAAGAAACCATTAAAATCATTACATTTGGAACAAGCACAGAGCTGTGTCTCGTCTTGATTCTGGGCAAATGAAATGGGATCGGGTCCTGTCGGTTGGAGTGTCGATAAGCTGTCTTGGATGGGATGGAAGGTCGTAAACGGTGGTGACCGTTACAGACAGAAATTAACACTTTCCCTACCGAGTCATTATAAAATGACGTCGGCGGGAACCCTCCCTCAGAGTGGACGTCATATGACGTCCTTGCATCCCAGGCGGCTAGGGGGCACGAGCGTACCTCCGGGACCCAATGTCCGCCGGGCACCCGCGATTGCCCGCAATCACGGCAGGACCATGGATCTGTGTGTGTAAACACACAGATCCATGTCCTGTCGGCGGTAAGGAGACTGATGTGTGTTCCCAGTACAGAGGAACACACATCGGTCTCCTCCTCTTGTGAGTCCCCTCCCCCCTACAGTTAGAATCACTTTAGTCACGGGAGGTGACGTCCTGCCCGCAGTCTGCCTGCAGACTGTGGCCAGAAGTGGGTGCAAATACCGGTCTTTAGACAGGTATCTGCACCCCGCACCCGCCTGAAAGGTGTCAAATGTGACACCGGAGGGGGGGAGGGATCCGATCAGAGGGAGTTCCACTTTAGGGTGGAGCTCCGCTTTAACCATTTCAGTCCTGGAAGAATTGACCCCCTTCCTGATTAGAGCACTTTTTGCGATTCGGCACTGCGTTGCTTTAACTGATAATTGCGCGGTCGTGCGACGTGGCTCCCAAACAAAATTTACGTTTTTTTCCCCCACAAATAGAGCTTTCTTTTGGTGGTATTTGATCACCTCTGCGGTTTTTATTTTTTGCACTATAAACTAAAAAAGAGCGACAATTTTGAAAAATACAATGGCCCAGATTCTCGTAGGCGGGTGTAGCGTATCGTAGTTACGATACACCGCCGCAACTTTGAGAGGCAAGTGCTGTATTCACAAAGCACTTGCGTCTAAAGTTAGAGCGGCGTAGCGTAAATGTGCCGGCGTAAGCGCGCCTAAATCAAATGAGTAACAGGGGGGCGTGTTTTATGTAAACTCAGCATGACCCCACGTAAATTATGCTTTTTTCGAATGGCGCATGCTCAGTATCACGTTGAATTTTCTAATTAAATTACGCCCGCTCAATGCCTAGTCGACGTGAACGTAACTTGCGTCCAGCCCCATTCACGGACGACTTACGCAAACGTCATAAACACGACGCTGTTCGTACGTTTCCGACGTCCATACCTAACATGACTTACCCCTGCTTTATGAGGGGTTACTTTACGCCGGTGTATGTCTTACGTAAACGACGTATCTTGCTACGCCAGGCGCACGTACGTTTGTGAATCGGCATATCTAGCTAATTGGCATATTCGACGCGGAAATCTACGGAAGCGTAAGAGACTTACGCCGCTCATATCTTAGCCGAATTTATGCGTAACTGATTCTAAGAATCAGCCGCATAGATACGACGGCTCTCATTCGGACTTACAACGGCGTACATGACGCTACGCCGTCGTAAGTCCTTCGAGAATCTGGGCCAATATCTTTTACTTTTTGCTAAAATAAATATCCCACATTTAAAAAAATAAATACATTTCCTTAGTTTAGGCCGACAAGTATTCTTATACATATTTTTGGTAAAAAAAAATCGCAATAAGCATAGTATATTGATTGGTTTGCGCAAAGATTATTTTTATTATATTTTTTTACTAGTAATGGTGGCGATCAGCGATTTTTATTGGGACTGCGACATTATGGAGGACACATCGGACACTTTTGACACTATTTTGCGACCATTTTCATTTATACAGTGATCAGTGCTATACAAATGCACTGATTACTGTGTAAATGACACTGGCAGGGAAGAGGTTAAACACTAGGGGGCAATGAAGGGGATAAGTGTGTCCTAGGGAGTGATTCTAACTGTGGGGGGGGGGGGGCTGGGCTACAAGTGATACGACAGTGATCACTGCTCCCGATGACAGGCAGCAGTAGATCAGTGTGCCGTAACTAGGCAGAACAGAGAAATGTCTTGCATCTCCCCGTTCTGCCTCTCCGTGGGACGATCGCGGGCACCCGGCGGACATCGAGTCGTGGGACCCATGGGCACGGTCTCGGAGTGTGCGGCAGGGGCCATTCTGTACAGGTGGCGGTCGGCAAGTGGTTAAATAGAGATTTTTCTGGCAGCATATCACCACGTGCATCCCGCTATCAATTGGCGCCAGGAAAGGAAATGTCAGGACCAGGATCTGAAGCCTGGACTTCTGAACCAGCCTCCTGAAATGCTGGACAGCTCCCTGCCTGATCCCTTGGAAAACGTACTTTCTATCTTGCTTCTGGTAAACCTTGAAGTCCTTGCTACTCCCATCAACTTCCTATTTAAAGGGGTTGTAAAGGTTCCTTTTTTTTTTCTTTTTTCTAAATACGTTCCTTTAACCACTTAAGGACCGCCTCCTGCACATATACTACAAAGAACAACTGTCCCGCCTAATTCAAATTGTGAAGAGGTGGGCGTGTGTTATGTAAATCAGGCTTGACCCGACGTGATTAACGTTTTTCCTGAACGGCGCATCCGCCGTCCGTGGAATTTCCCAGTGTGCATTGCTCCAAAGTACGCCGCAAGGACGTCATTGGTTTCGACGTGAACGTAAATGACGTCCAGCCCTATTAACGGACGACTTACGCAAACGATGTAACTTTTTCAAATTTCGACACGGGAACGACGGCCATACTTAACATTGGTACGCCGCACTTACGCTACCATATAGCAGGGGTAACTATACGCCGGGAAAAGCCTAACGTAAACGGCGTAACTGTACTGCGTCGGCCGGGCGTACGTTCGTGAATTCGCGTATCTAGCTGATTTACATATTTTGACGCGTAAATCAGCGTACACACCCCTAGCGGCCAGCGTAAATATGCAGTTACCATCCGACGGCTTAATAGACTTGCGCCTGTTGGATCTAATAGATATCTATGCGTAACTGATTCTAAGAATCAGGCGCATTGATACGACTGGCCGAACTCAGAGATACGACGGCGTATCTGGAGATACGCCGACGTTTCTCCACTGAGAATCTGGCCCATCACCTCCAAATACGGAAAGGTTTCTTCACAGTAAGAGCTGTGAATATGTGGAACAGACTCCCTCCAGAGGTGGTTCTGGTCAGCTCAGTAGATTGCTTTAAGAAAGGCCTGGATACTTTCCTAAATGTACGTAATATAACTGAGTACTAAGATTTGTAGGTAAAGTTGATCCAGGGTAAATCCGATTGCCTCTCGATGCGGATCAGGAAGGGATTTTTTTCCCTGCTCTTGCAAATTGTATCATGCTCTGCTGGGGTTTTTTGCCTTCCTCTGGATCAACTGTGGGTATGGAGTTGGGTGTATGGGATTGTACTATGTTTTTTTTATTTTGTTTGTTTATTTTTTTGTGGTTGAACTGGATGGACTTGTGTCTTTTTTCAACCTGACTAACTATGTAACTATGGTAAAAGGTTTGTGGCATTGGCACATGGGGTCTTGTTGCAGAACAATTCAGCTGGGTTTACAACAAATGACACTTGCAATCTTTAAAGGCACAGAGGAGGTTGTCCTCAGGCAATGTCTGCATAGCAGGGGGGCCTGGCTCATATGTGTAAACAATACTCTACAAGCCAGCTGGAGGAAGGGCTGCCCTATGAACAGTGATTGGTCCAAAGGCAAATGGGAGGGAGTTTTGAATGAGTGTTGAGTGAGTGGCTGGAACTCAGAGCTCTCTGTTCTCTTGGACGCTAGGTGAGTAAGGATCTCGGCTGGCCAAAGCCTCATGGAAACCTGGTGGCAATCTTGGGTCTAAGACAGTTGGCCAAGGCCGAGGCCTTCTCCCTTTTTTCCTCTACCTCTTGGTTCCTGCCACATGCTTATCATGGGAGCTCTCGGCTCATTGCCCAACCAGCTGATTTTACAGATGTGATAAGTGTAACAGGAGTCACTTTTGGGCACAGATTGAGCCAGGAAATAAAGAGACATATGTTGGATTGTTTTAACAGTAATCTACAATATATTCTTTAATGTCTGTAAAGAATATTCTGACCCTACCAGTCAATAATGACTCTTTTCAATGATTAGCCCTGGCTAGTGAGTTGTTAATTGAGTCAGGCTTCTGAAAGACCTTTCATTGTGCGCTATTGATGATAGATGTGTTGTGACTCTAAAGGTCAGACGTCTGTGCAATGTGTATTGTGCAGGTGAATGACTTATTGTCGGAGACGTAACGTCTGGGGGATAATTCACTCCTCTATGTAATTACCTAAAAGAATGTGATTGAAGCTCATCGTGTGACGTATGGGTGGGGTGTGGTTTTTGTTCCCTTGAGTACTGCAACATGCTGTAACTGCTTAAAAGCTGAGAGTGAACCATTAAAGTTGTCTTTCATTTGAAACCAGAGCTGTGTGTCTCGTGTCTGGGGGGGAATTCTTATGGGTCGTGTTCGTTTGCCTGATTGTGGAGTGTCGATAAGCTGTCTTGGGTGGAATGGAATATCGTGAACGGATTTAACCCCTGTCCCATTTGGGGTTCCGTTACAATAAGTATCTTTGAATTTCTCTTGTATAATATATATATTATGTTAAATGTGTGACGTTGGAATATCCATATTTCCTTGGGATTAAACAAAGATGTTAATTTTACCAGCAGCAGTGCGTGTGCGTGTGTGTGTGTGTCTTAATAGGCATAGACCAATGGATCCATTTATGCAATAGATCGAAAGGAATCCGTAAATATCTTTCGGGATGATAATAAGTTTATATTTAACCACTTCCCGACCGCCGCATGTATATGTACGTCCACAGAATGGCACGTACAGGCAAATGGGCGTACAGGTACGTCCTTGCCTTTCCGCGGGTCGGGGGTCTGATCGGGACCCCCCCCGCTACATGCGGCTGTCGGATTCCCACGGGGAGCGTTTCGGGACGACGGCGCGGCTATTCGTTTATAGCTGCTCCGTCGCGATCGCTCCCCGGAGCTGAAGAACGGGGAGAGCCGTGTGTAAACACGGCTTCCCCGTGCTTCACTGTGGCGGCTGCATCGATCGTGTGATCCCTTTTATAGGGAGACTCGATCAATGACGTCAGTCCTACAGCCACACCCCCCTACAGTTGTAAACACACACTAGGTGAACCCTAACTCCTACAGCGCCCCCTGTGGTTAACTCCCAAACTGCAACTGTCATTTTCACAATAAACAATGCAATTTAAATGCATTTTTTGCTGTAAAAATGACAATGATCCCAAAAATGTGTCAAAATTGTCCGAAGTGTCCGCCATAATGCCGCAGTCACGAAAAAAATCGCTGATCGCCGCCATTAGTAGTAAAAAAAATAAATAATAATTAAACTATCCCCTATTTTGTAAACGCTATAAATTTTGTGCAAACCAATCGATAAACGCTTATTGCGATTTTTTTATACCAAAAATATGTGGAAGAATACGTATCGGCCTAAACTGAGGGAAAAAAAATGTATATATGTTTTTGGGGATATTTATTACATCAAAAAGTAAAAAATATTGAATTTTTTTCAAAATTGTCGCTCTATTTTTGTTTATAGCGCAAAAAATAAAAACTGCAGAGGTGATCAAATACCACCAAAAGAAAGCTGTATTTGTGGGGAAAAAAGGACGTCAATTTTGTTTGGGAGCCACGTCCCACGACCGCGCAATTGTCTGTTAAAGTGACGCAGTGCCGAATTGTAAAAATGCCTTTGGGCATTTAGCAGCATATTGGTCCGGGGCTTAAGTGGTTAATAGCCTTGTAAAGTACAGCATTTTCTACAGGTCTCCATCTCAAATATAGCCGTATAGTAACACGTTGGGAGACAGAATTGTGAAATTGGTCTGTTTTTGAAGTTAAAAGCTAAGATATGAGGGATAAAAAAGAGCATTTGAAACGACAAAAAATAAAATAAAAAAATAATAGTGATAATAATAAAAGCTTCCAAGAAAAGTCAGCCAGTGTTCCCGAAGCCATCTGTGTTGGAACCTGGAGAGTCAAGGCAATAACAGCATATTGGATGAAAGATGTATTATAGAACATCATCCCACAACACACATAACAATATCCAACAAATTATCGGGACTTTGGGGAGCCAAGGAAACGGCGAGAGCTGCCAGGGTTATGTCCATCCGTTATGGGTTCCAGTTAATCCTGCTTCTACACGCGTGCCGCAGTAATGAATGCCTCTCAAATTAATAGTTTTTAAAGCAAGTTGTTTGATACATAAGATGTCGGGACGAGATTTAGCAGGACATCTGAAGTAAATAAAAGGAGGGCATAGAACCCAGCCGGCCTGTATCGGAGGATATACTGTAGATGGGGTGGGGCTATTTAAAAGAGACATTGGATGAGAAATGATCTGTATATATACATGTCATGAAAAGTGATACAATGGACTATCTGTACAACCTCTTTGAAAAATATAAATAAAGAATATAAAAAAAAAAACTAAATATTTTTTATCTTAACCACTTAACCCCCCGGACCATATTGCTGGTCAAAGACCAGAGCACTTCTTGCGATTCGGCACTGCGTCGCTTTAACTGACAATTGCGCGGTCGTTGCGACGTGTCTCCCAAACAAAATGTACGTCCTTTTTCCCCCACAAATAAACCTTTCTTTTGGTGGTATTTGATCACTTCTGTGGTTTTTATTTTTTGCTGTATAAACAAAAAAAATGCGTCCATTTAAAAGAAAAAAAAGCAATATTTTTTTTTCTTTTTTGCTATAATAAATATCCCCCCAAAAAAGTATTCTTCTACATATTTTTTGTTAAAAAAATTGCAATAAGCATATATTGATTGGTTTGCGCAAAAGTTATAGCATCTATAAAATAGGGGATCATTTTTATGGCATTTTTATTATTATTATTGTTTTACTAGTAACAGCGGTGATCAGACAGATATCTTCCTGTCCTCCAGGGAGTCTCCTGGGCACCTAGACCTGGCACACTTCTTCACCCAAAGCTGGCAGAGTTGTACAGGTACTTTGATTCGTTTCTCTGCTCCATAACAGATCGGAGAGCCGCGTGATAGCGAGCACCTCCAACTGCCAGAGGCACAATGTCCCCATTTGCAAATGACACTAAACTTAGACCGGAGGAAAGAAACATTCTGTCATCAACATTGACAAGGTTTCCTCACTGGAGCATTGGACATCTCTGGAAAGGCCAGCAGCATGGAGGGAATTTAAATGTGAATTGGACACCTGTTCTACTGGAAATGACATCAGCATTACACCTATAAATGAGTTTATTCTGCCAGCAGGGCTGTCTTAATGAGAGGGCACACCTGGGCACTGTCCATGGGCCCCAGCTGCAGGGGGGCCCTGCACTTTCCCCAAAGCAGCTGGTCATTAAGCCCACGATTCCGCTAAAATTGTGCCAGCGCATGGCCGTGTGAAACAGTCGGCTGTTAGGGTCGCCAGCTGTATCACAGGAGCACACCCGCAAGCTAACCCCCTTGAGAGAGAGAGTGTGTTCACCAGAGCCCCCAGTGGTGAGGATGGCCTTCGCCGCAGCTGGATCCAGGTCGCGATCCCTGGGATTCCCTAGGTCACACTCCGCAGGGAGAGAGGGGAAGCAGCAGGCAGGACAAGCGGTAGTGATGGGTAGGCCGAGGTCAGGGCAACAGGCAGACAAGGGTAACCAAGAGACAGGCAAAAGGTCAGGGGCACAGGCAAACAGGAGGAGTCAGGGACAAGCCAAAAACAGCACACAGGAAGACAATAGTAGCACACTGCAGACAGGAACTAAAGCAAAGCAACACTGTTGAACAGCACTGCAGACCTGTAGTGCAACAGTTAATATAGACTTCCTGGGATGGCCTGGGTGGGGCCATACAGGAAGAGGAAGTGATAAAAAGGGAACCAGAACAGGGTCAGGCCTCTAATGGACAGATGGAAACAGGAAAACTGAGAGACTACTGCATATTCATGACACTCCTATTGCCGGGGGGCCCCATGAGTTATCAGTCCGCCCCTGGTAGCGGCTGCGCCCGCATTTAATATTTTCAGGTACTCCTGTATACGATCTCAAACTTTTCAACAAAAAAATAAATGTGAACAGGAATTTGGCCTTCATTTTCAATTATGGCTGAAATGTACTTTTTACTTCATGAGTTGCCATGCACACAGATACATTTCTCTGCACAGCTGTGACAACAAGACTGATACAGGCTGTTTAATAGTCGAACGTGGAAATATCAGTATTTTATTTACCATATTGTATCTCAAATTCTGCCATGATTGTATTCCAAGAAGAGTGAGCTGCTCTGCAGGAGACGGTTTTGACAGCTTAGGCATCCTTATTATACTTGGTGTGCCAATAATATTCACAGCATCTCTGGAAAAGAGGATCATCTATAGTGACCCAACAAGTATTGTATGAAGCATTTCCATATGGAACTTTACACGTGTAGGATTGAGATAAATAGTTTTGGTTTAAAGGTTAGGCTACTTTCATGAAATCACCTGCTGTTCAATCCAAGAACCTGAAAAAAAAAAATTGACTGGAATATTATATTATTCGCATGTAAATAAAGTAGCACAGTACTATCTCCACACATAAAAGAATATTGTTTTGGACGCCAGCTGTCTACTAACACAAAACCTTTCCGAGGGGGGAAAAAAAATCAATTTTGTTGCTTAACAGGAACTGAAGGAGCAAAATTGAGCCCCATCAGACAAAAAAGAAGATTCATGCTTCAATATTCCGTAAATTTTATAGACTACACTACATCAAAAACATGACAGTATTTTTCTTTGGAGAACTGGCTTTTTAGTGATAAGGCATTTCATTCATTCCATCTTTCACACATGATGTATGGTCTCACTGTCCATTAAAGATAAACAGCTTTCTTGCGACGGGTCGAAAAGGGAAGAGAAAGATAGTCTGCGCCATTTTTCTCTATTCCCTTTTTGGTTGATTTTATTTGGAGTATGTTAAATTTAAATAGTAAAATATCCCATGTTAATAGAATAATTGGAATAATAAAGGCAGAAAAAAAAAATGTATTTTTTGTAATGAAAAAAATATTTATAACATTCCTAATTGGACATGGAAGATCGGGGCATAAGAAAGTATTTATCATCTTGAAACATACAGGCGCTGTAAATGTATTTCCTTTTCAGTAATGGTATTAAAAGGATAAATTAACCTTTTAAGAAAAAGGGCAGATCTCCCAGACCTTTGCGTTGGTAACCTTCATAACTCAGATCAAAAGAAATGATGCAATGTTGGACCAGGCTATAAAAAGAGAAAAAAAAGCACCAAGGCAGTAAATGTTGGATTGGCCCTGGCCAAGCAGGAGACTTCAAAGCATCAATGATAATTTAAGGTCCTATAGCACCCAAGGTGAAAAAAACCCCACTTCGGGCCAGATTCACAAAGAAGCGCCTATCTTTAAGCGGGCGTAGCTTATCTCAAATACACTACGCCGCCGTAACTTAGAGTGGCAGGTCCCGTATTCAGAAAGAACTTGCGCTCTAAGTTACGGCGGCGTAGTGTAAATGGGCCGGCGTAAGCCCGCCTAATTCAAACTAGGCTGGTAGGGGGCGTGTTGTATGTAAATGATTCGTGACCCCACGTAAATGACACGCTTATCGAACGGCGGTTGCGAACGCATGCTCAGTATCACGTTGAATTTTCAAAGTAAATTACGCCCGCTCAATGCTTAGTCGACGTGAACGTAACCTACGCCCAGCCCCATTCACGGACGACTTACGCAAACGACGTAAAATACGACGCTGTTCGGACGTCCATACCTAACATGACTTACCCCTGCTTTATGAGGGTTAACTTTACGCCGGTCAGACGCTTTACGTAAACAACGTATCTAGATACGCCGGGCGCACGTACGTACGTTCGTGAATCGGCGTATCTAGCTCATTTGCATATTCGACGTGGAAATCAACGGAAGCGCCACCTAGCGGCCAGCGTAAATATGCACCCCAAGATACGACGGCGTAGGAGACTTACGCCACTCGTATCTTGGCCAAATCAATGTGTAACTGATTCTAAGAATCAGGCGCATAGATACGACGGCGCACATTCGGACTTACGACGGCGTACGTGGAGTTACGCCGTCGTAAGTGCTTTGTGAATCTGGGCCCTCTTGTTCATGAGCTGTGAAGAATTCCAAAGAATTACTTCAACACCTTAGATTGCATGTCCTTCTCTTTTTTCACCCCAGTGCCCAAGTTGACCATCTACTCGGCCTACCCCTCCGCTTGATCTTGTCTGTAGGTAAATGTACTGTATATTACTTAAGAAAGTGATTTTCCTAATATTATCCTAGAAATGGCATACACCAGGGCTCGACAAATCCCGGGCGCCAGGTCGCCATGGCGACTAGAAATAGGGTCCTGGCGACTTGAATTGGAAGGGGGCAAAAAAAAAAAAAAAAAAAAAATTTTTTTTTTTTTTTTTGAGCTGGGGCCATCTGGTGGTGAGCCGTTGGTATTACAAGTTATTACCACCAGATGTGAGCTGGCGCCATCTGGTGGTGGCCGTTGGTATTACAAGTTAAGCATTACAAGTTAAACAGCAATTCTAATGTTGTTTTTCACTATTTTCACTGCCATCTTCTTCCCTCTAATTAGAACCCCCAAACATTGTATATATTTTTTATCCTAACACCCTAGAGAATAAAATGGCGATCGTTGCAATACTTTCTGTCACGCCGTATTTGCGCAGCGGTCTTACAAGCGCACTTTTTTGTGAAAAAATGACACTTTTTTTCATTAAAAAATAAGACAACAGTAAAGTTATCCCCATTTTTTTTTATATTATGAAAGATAATGTTACGCCAAGTAAATTGATACCCAACATGTCACGCTTCAAAATTGCGTCCGCTCGTGGAATGCCGACAAACTTTTACCCTTTAAAATCTTCATAGGCGACGTTTAAAAAAAATCTACAGTTTGCATGTTTTGAGTTACAGAGGAGGTCTAGGGCTAGAATTATTGCTCTCGCTCTACCAATCGCAGCGATACCTCACGTGTGTTTTGAACACCGTTTACATATGCGGGCGCTGCTCACGTATGTGTTCGCTTCTGCGCGCAAGCTCGTCGGGACGGGGCGCGTTTTCTGGCTCCTAACTTTTTTACCTGGCTCCTAGATTCCAAGCAAATTTGTCAACCCCTGGCATACACAAAAACTGCAAGAACTGCATAAAACATAAAATGTACAATAGCATTTCTTTCCTTCTCTCTTTCTTATGGTATCTACCAACAAACACGAGTTAGACAGGTCGTAGGCTTTACATTAGGCTTCGCACGGAACAATATAATATTTCTGCTAGCCTGTCCGGAGTAGGGAATAGATAACCACACTTGGTCTGGCCCTGGTACGTGGAACCCTTCGTTTCAATCCCGGGGGACGCGGCGGCCCAGGAGACAGCCGGTTCAAGCGTGCCCTGGAAGGGGAGTTGGGTAGGATGCCCCATCAGGGAGGGGCCAAGAGCTCTCTTACTCCACAGTGAGCACCCATAGGTGTGGAGTGATCTCGGGGGCCCGAGCACGGGGACAGTCTAAACGAGATTAAAAGAAACAGAAAAACTGCAAAAGCAATGAGTCCAAAAAGGTCAGCACCAGATCAGAGGTGAATGAAGGGTAAATGTCATCCAAAATATGTCCCAAAACCCAATGAATCTGCTGATTGACAGTCTCAAAGTAAACATATAACCATTAGCATATCGAGTAAACACCGCTGTGAATCCACATATGAGTGAGAGCCCACCACCGTATGGAAAGCTGCTTACCAAAGGGCAAGCTCGAATCAGCATTTGGCTATATCCCAGCTGCGGTCTCTGTCCTCAAGACTGGGAAACTCAGGGGATGCTTCTCCAGGGTAATTTAAGATGCTAGGCTCAAGTCTGGCTTCAGACAGACAGTTAATGGAAAGGAGTATAGGAAGGACAGTATGGTGGATACAACAGAGGAACTCAAGGACTGTCTGACTTCTCGGCTTCTGGGAATGTGGTGGATGTTGTACAGTGACTTGGGGATCCCATTGACTTTGGCAAATTTTGTCTTCACTCATCTTATCCGTATCAGCAAGTACATTGTGAATTGAATATGATGTGGACAAACTGTTTAATAATCTCAGGATTTCAGTAGTGTGACCACCTTCCGGGATCCTCACACCGATGTACTCATCGGAACACTTCCGCATTAGTCAAGATTACTTCATTGAGACCAATATCCACAGTGAAATACTCGGGTAGCACATCTATTTAGACAGTAGACATGAGGTCCTTGAACTCTTCATCTATCTCCGGTTGATGAAATTAGATATACCTAAAAGAGCCAACTTTACAGAACTCAGTACCTTTTATGGAAACACTCACCCTGCAACTCCAAACAACAACCCAGGACACTGTCTATATACTGCTTTGCTACAGACCACCGGGACCAAAGACGCACCTCCTCACACCTCTCACCGAATTCATCTCGACGTACACCTTGAAAACCAAACACCTCATCCTACTCAGGGATTTCAACCTCTGGGCTAATTCCACCCAGGACCCCATCGCCACCGCCTGCATCAACCAACTGGAAGATTTAGGTCTGCAACAACTGATTAATGCTCCCACGCATGTTTCGGGACACGCATTTGACCTCATCTTCAAACAGAATACAGACATCAACACACTGGACAACTCGCAGTTACCTTGGACGGACCACCACGCTATCAAACTTAAAATAACTACCAACACTATCCTTCGAAAACCGGCATATCCAAGAACAACACATTGGACAAGATCACAGAACAAAACTTTTCAAAACCACATTAACAAAATAAAATAACAACGGTCAATCAAAACCATTCAACGGAAGAAACCCTCAACCTCCTTAACAAAGCATTACTACAGACAGCAGACACAGTCGCTCCGAGAAACAGAGCACTCAACCGCAAAAACAACTCGGGCTGGTTCAATGACGCTCTTACATTGCTGAAGCAAGAACGCAGACGAGCGCAAGGAGCCTTGAGGAGAAACGCAACACAGGAAAACCACACATTCAACAAACTACTTACCAAGAAATAAGAATAAGAAAGAACATTTCTCCAATACCATTGCAAAAGCCCTAAACCGCCCCGCACACTTTTCAAACTAGTCGCTCAGACTATGAACCCCACCTGTCTAGAACCTCCAGCAAATGAAACACAAGAATTCTGCAATGAACTATCTGATTTTTTTTATTGACAAAATCTAAAACATTTGAAATAATTTAGCAGAAAAAAACAACCGACCGCATCCAGCCAAAGCAAAAAAAATAAAATAACAAAATGAATATTCCTCAATCGTCGACCTATCACCGTCGACACCACCAAAAGCATCATCAGAGACACTACAGCACCAAACGACATCATTGCCACTAGGGGCGAACTGACCATTTGGGCACTCAGGCACTGCCCGAGGGCCCCATGGCACTAGGGGGCCCCATCAGGTTGCCAGCCTCAGTAAAACCAGGGACAGTATGTAAAAATCTGTGTTTTTTTACATCTGTCCCTGAAATGTCTCTTACTGACATCCTTTTGGTCTAAAAATCCCAAGATTATCACTGCCCCGCCTCTCCAGTACCTTTTCAGTGTGTGTGTATGTGTATTGTGTGTGTGTGTATACTGTGAATGCATACTGTATGGGCCGGATACACATACCTGAGCGCATCTTTATGCCGGCGTAGCGCATCTTTATGCCGGCGTAGCGCATCTCATATGCGCTACGCCGACGTAACACAGAGAGGCAAGCACGGTATTCACAAAGCACTTGCTCCCAATGTTGCGCCGGCGTAACGTAAATTCCTTGGCGTAAGCCGGCCTAATTCAAAGTAGGTGGAAGTGGGCGTGATACATTTAAATGAAGCGTGACCCCATGCAAATGATGGGCAGAACGAACGGCGCATGCGCCGTCCCGTAGACGCTTGCCAGTGCGCATGCTCAGAATCATGTCGGAACGAATGCCTAAGATACGTCGAATCACTGAACGTAACCTACGCCCAGCCCTATTCACGTACTACTACGTAAACGACGTAAAATATGAAGGCTGTTCCCTGGTCCATATCTTTGCATGAGTTGCGCCTCATAGATGGGGAATAACTATATGCCGGACGCAAGTCTTACACAAACCGTGTATATTATGCGCCGGGTGCAACTAAATTCGTGAATCGACGTATCTCCCTCATTTGTATATTTGCAATGAGGCGGCCAGCGTAAATATGAGCCCACGATACGCCGGCGTAGGAAAGTTATGTCGGTCGGATCAAGCCTATTTTCAGGCGTATCTAGTTCTGTGGGCACGGCGCACAGATACGATGGCGCATAATTACACTTACGCGGAGTATATCGAGATACGTCGGAATAAGTGCTTTGTGAATCCGGGCCTATGTGTGTGTATACTGTGTGTATACTGTGTATGCATACTGTGTGTGTGTACTGTGTGGCCCCATAATCTATTGTGTGGGGGGCCCCATAATCTCCTATTGCCCGGGGGAACCCATAATCTCCTATTGCCCGGGGGAACTCATAATCTCCTATTGCCTGGGGGCCCCATAATCTCCTATTGCCTGGGGGAACCCATAATCTCCTATTGCTCGGGGGCCCCATGAGTTGTCAGTCCGCCACTGATTTCCACAAAACTCTTGAAATAATGTGCCGAAATCGTGGCACCCACCATGACACATCTCATAAATCAATCATTTAAAGAAGGCATTGTTCCAATTTCTCTCAAGCAAGGCATAATCAAAGCCCTCCTAAAGAAACCCAACCTCGACCCCAAAGATCCAAACTGCCGCAGACCGATAACAAGCCTGAGCACCATCTCCAAGATCATGAAGAAAGCAGTAGTACAACAGCTACAACTCCATCTGGACTCCCACAAACTCCTGGACCCACTACAATCGGGCTTCCGCCCAGGACACGGGACATAAACTTAACTTCTCAAAATATGCGATGACGCTCTCGAAGCATCGGACGAAGGAGAATCCGGTCTCCTGGTGCTGCTGGACCTAAGTGCAGCTTTCAACACAGTAGGAGGAGTGGATTAAGCGGAAGTTACACTTTTGGGTCGAACTCCGCTTTAAAGGGCGCGGTGGCTGGCTTCCCGGCCCTGTTCCTTAACAACCAGCTTTTAATGCGCCCAGATTGGGCAAAGCTTTGCCCAATCAGAGCTCAGAATGCACTGTGCATTTCAGGGTATTCGGCGTGGCGAACCCCCTGAAAATGTGGGTGTTCCCCCAACAGGGCGACCAGCCAATGTTCTGCCCCGAACTCATGCTCGGCCCAAACCGTTCGCCCAACCTTACTACAGAGGGATATGCTTTGTTAATTTTTTAATCCAGAGGATTTTTTTTTTTTTGTCACTTTAGGAAGAATTGTACAGAAACTCTTGCAGGGTTTGCCTTTACATTATATAGAATACCACATAATGATTGTTCTATATTGCATATTACATTATGATTGTTCTATATTGCAGTTTTCCTCCAACAAACACTTTAGATTATTAATCTGAATTTAAAAAAAAAAATGACTTTAACAAATAATCACCATGTATTTTCCAGAAAGGCTAACCAAAATCTGAAGCAGCAGTGGAAAAATGTATGACCGCACTTTCAATAATTGGACTTGAGCTTGCATGCTGCTTTAATCTTTCAGAGTATCCTGAAGCTACATCCAGGATAATATTATATTTTCATTTTTTTGGGAAGCTTTGACTCTTATTTAAAAATAAATACATATCCCTGCTGAGCTATGCATGCAAGATGCAAAAGATATATCATTGTAATTAAAAAAAAAAAAAAAAAAAAACACAACCAGGGGATTGGTATTGTTCTTTTTTTTTTTATAAAGTAATTATATGTAACATGTTATTGCCAACATTTCAAAGGCCTAAACTTACTTTTATGTCATTGGCAGTATATTTTAATCAGAACTTATTTTTTCCTTGGCCAAAACTTGTTGTTGTTGTAGTTTTTAACCACTTCCTGGGAAGGCTGTCCACGATGCCGCGTACACACGATCATTTTTTTTCCAACTTCATCATTAAAACGGCCTTGCCTACACACGATTGTTAAAAAATGCTCTAGCAAAGCACGGTGACGTACAACACGTACGACGGCACTATAAAGGGCAAGTTCCATGTGGATGGTGCCACCCTTGGGGCTGCTTTTGCTGATTCCATGTTGGTAAAAGTCTATTCGCGCTTTTCTGTCTGTTACAGCGTGATGAATGTGCTTACTCCATTACGAACGGTAGTTTTACCAGAACAAGCGCTCCCGTCTCATAACTTGCTTCTGAGCATGCGCGGATTTTTAACGTCATTTTAGCCCGAACACGATCATTTTTTACAACCCGAAAAACTCGTTAAAAAATGCAGCATGTTCGAAAAAAAAAATTGTCGTTTTTCAGAAGCCGAAAAATGATGTGAAGCCCACACACTATCATTTTAAATGACATTTTTTAAAAACAATGTTTTTTTCATGCCGAAAAATGATCGTGTGTACGCGGCATTAGGTTTAGGAGGGTGTCTATGGGAAAGTTTGACCATTCTTCCAGAAGCTCATTTGTGAGGTCAGGCACTGATGTTGGCGAAGAAGGCCTGGCTCACAGTCTCTAATACATCCCAAAAGGTGTTCTATCGGGTTGAGGTCAGGACTCGGGCCAAGGGCCATCTCAATAGCATCATGGGCCCCTGGGCAAAGTAATGCTCTGGGGCCCCTACAATGATGACCGTGCAGGTAAACAGACATCAAGTAGGTAGGAGGCAGACTGCCTCCCCTGTGTATCTATCACTCTCAGTGCCATCATAGGGGCCCCCAATTTCAGGGCAGCGTGGGCTCAAGGACCAGCTGCTTTGAGGAAAGTGCAGGGGCCCCCCCCATGCAGCTGGGGCCACTGGGCAGAGCCCAGGTGTGCCCTCTCATTAAGAGAGCCCTGCTCAGGCCAGTCAAGTTCCTCCACCCCAAACTCATTCATCCATCTATTTATGAATCATTTGGTGGTGAGGGGGGGGGGGGGATTATGGTGTAGGGTTTGTTTTTCAGGGGTCGGGCTTGACCCCTTAGTTCCAGTGAAGGGAACTCTTAAGGCATCGGAATACCAAGACATTTTGGACAATTTCATGCTCCCAACTTTGTGGGAAGAGTTTGGGGACGGCCCCCTCCTGTTCCAACATGACTGCACACCAGTGCACAAAGCAAAGTCCATAAAGACATGGATGAGCGAGTTTGGGGTGGAGGAACTTAACTAGCCTGCACAGAGTCCTGACTTCAACCCAATAAATGTGTAATGTGTACACCACATTATTAGTTCCACAATTGATGTAGTCTTGTATTAAGAAATTCTTAGGCCGGGTACACACGAACAAACATGTATGGTGAAAGCGGTCCGTCGGACCGTTTTCACCATACATGTCTGCCAGAGGGCTTCTGTACGATGGTTGTACACACCATCGTACAGAAGTCCGCGCGTAAACAATACGCGGGGCGTGTCCGCATCGTCGCCGCGACGATGACGTGGCGATGACGCGGAGACGTGGGCGGGCCTGCCATTTAAAGGCTTCCACGCATGCGTCGAAGTCATTCGACGCATGCGAGGGACGGCGGGCGCCTGGACATGTACGGTAGGTCTGTACTGACGACCGTACATGTCCGAGCGGGCAGGATTCCAGCGGACGGTTTTAAAATACGTCCAGGAATATTTGTCCGCTGGGAAAAGGCCCGGCGGGCAAATGTTTGCTGGAATTCGGCCCGCTCGCGCCCACACACGACCGAACATGTCTGCTGAAACTGGCCCGCGGACCAGTTTCAGCATACATGTTTGGTCGTGTGTACGGGGCCTGACATAAACGCACTGAGTTCGATTTTTTTGAATGTTCAGTGCAAAACCTTCCAAGTGTTAACACCACATTATCTTATTCATATATTTTTGTTTGTGTTTTTTTTTTTTTTTTTTTTTAAGATATTATGTATTGCACCTCCCAGTAAGTACACACCTGCAATGGTGTTGCCCATTTACTTTATTTGAGATCATCACCTAACTGAGGGGAGTGAACTTGTTTGCATATATATATGTTGTGTGTTTCACTTTAGAATGTGCTGTGAACAAGGCTTGTGCCGAAACGTGTTCTTTTTTACATTGTCATATGAAATAAAGCTACAGTGCCGACTCTTCTATTTTCATTTTTTACTAAAGAGTGGATTCCGTCTGGCCGCTCTCCCATACAGGCCTGATTGGTGGATTGCTGCAGAGATTTTTGTTCTCTCTCCACAGAGAAACGCTGGAGCTCTGTAAAGCCTCATACACACAATCGGACTTCCATCTGACTTTTCTGTGGATTTTTTGTCTGAATGGGCATTGGCTGTGAACTTTTTTCAGCCAACATTCACCAAATCATGTGGTTTTTCAGCTCTTTACCGCCTCCCTTTGGGCAACTTCTGACATTGTTGGCTGATGTTTAACATTGGTTCTGAGCATGTGTGTGTTTACTTTGGACTTTGTGTACATATGATCGGATTATCCTCCATCGGACATTTGTTGTCGACAAGTTTGTCTGTTTTCACAGCGAACATTTGTCCGATGAAAAACACAAAGGGCTAGATTCAGATAGCCCTGCGTAATTTTATGCGGGAGTAACGGATCTCAGATCCGTTACGCCGTCGTAACTTAGGGCGCAAGTTCCGTATTCATAAAGAACTTGCGCCCTAAGTTACGGCGGCGTGGCGTATGAGGTCCGGCGTAAGCCCGCCTAATTCAAATGTGGATGATGTGGGCGAGTTTTGTTTCAATTTATTGTGACCCCACGTATTTGACGTTTTTTAAGGAACGGTGCATGCGCCGTTCGTGAAAGAATCCCGGTGCACATGCTCGAAATTACGCCGCAAATCGTCAATGCTTTAGACGTGAACGTAACTTACGTACAGCCCTATTCGCGAAGGACTTACGCAAACAACGTAAAATTTTCAAAATTCGACGCGGGAACGACGTCCATACTTAACATTGCGTACATTGCGTACGCCTCACAAGAGCAGGGGGTAACTTTGTCGGAAAAAGCCTAACGTAAACAATGTAAAAAAATGCGCCGGACGTACGTTTCTGAATCGGCGTATCTACCTAATAAGCATATTCCTCGCGTAAATCGACGGAAGCGCCACCTAGCGGCCAGCGTAAATATGTAACTAAGATACGACGGCGTAAGAGACTTGCATCAATTGTCCCCCACTGTGCCCACATCAATTGTCCCCACTGTGCCCTGTAAAAAACTGCCATTCAGATTCCCCCCCCCCCCCCCCGCCTGGCACTTACCTTTCTGGGGTTCGCCATCCTCCTTCCATGGTCCCTCGATGTCTTCTGCCGCCCTCCATATCGCTTCAGCCAATCAGGTTGCTGATAACCAGAATCAGTGAACCTGATTAGCTGAGACGGCCGTCAGTCTTATCCAAGGGACATAGCCCACTACGTTCCGAGGATAAGACATCCGGGAGCTGAAGGGCTGTACTGGGAAAGCCTATCAGAGCCGCTGTCCTTATTCAGATAATCGGCGCCCAATGTCCGGTTATCTGAATAGGCTGGCCACAATGACATACACTCATGCAATGCATGAGTGTATGTTATTTGCGCGGCGCTGCAAAACGAATTTTTAAAAGCCTTAAGGGCCCGTTTTTTTTTTTTTTTATGACTACAGGAGGGGGTGGGCGGTGCCCGGGCGCCCCCTATGGACGAGAGCCGCCACTGGTCCAAACCCGGGGGGGGGGTGAATAACCTCTTGTAGAGGGTATCCCATTTCCCCCAACCAGGGCCCCCACATTCTTTCAAATCTTTTATAGTTAACCTTGCCTAATAAAAGCCACCCTCTCACTCCAAATCATTGCGTTGATGGAATAAACCAGTTTTTCGTTCTATGAGTGATCCCAAGGGAAGCCAGAATTTGCCCGTACAGTAATGTATGCGATTCTCGACCTCACAGATAGAAGATGTGTTGTTCTTTCTTCTAATGTGACACTATCATCTGTAACACCATCGCCTTCCTCCGAGCCTAGACGGGGAGAAGTGTAAATAAGATGATGAATGAATTAAGCAAATTAGAGTAATGGCCAAGGTTGTGGTAACATCGCATTAATGTTAATAAATGCAAAATAATGCATTTGGGACAAAAACAAAGGAACAACAAAGGATTAATGGCAGGAGAGTTCCAACGGTGCCTAGAGAGGAGCCATTTTTCCAAGTGACTTAAGTAGGCACACGGTAAAAAAAAAAAAAAGTAAATGTCACCGGGGGTGCCCTGTCGCGCGGGAAGATAGATCTGCTAAACAAAGTGTTAGTGGTACAGTGCCGCGTGTAAGTTGTCACCTAGGATATGTGTTTTGTCTTGTAGAACATTCGCGGGAAGGACGTAATTGTGGACGGTTAACTGGAGCATTGTGTATTGTTATCAACACGTAGTCATGAGGGAGTTTTGAGCAAGAAGCGCGCTTTGTGAATATTTCATAGATACGCCGAATGGGGGTCACAACTGCACCTGGAGGCTAGAAGATACGAAAGTAATGAGCAGGAACCATATTATATAGGGATAGGCTGGAGCAAGCACCTAGGTCAAGGCAGGGGTTGCAAAGGCTAATATGTTATGGGATTTTCCAGGGCTGCTTGGGACGAGCGTTGGGACGTTCTAAGCATAAAATGAAGCTGAACGTTAATTGGAGGCTCACGCTGTGATGCGGCTATTGGGGAAAGGCAGGCGAGTTGGCTCGGCTTATTAAAGATCAACTCCTGGGAAATATACATAAACACCCTCTAGTTCACTAATGTATTCCATTAGAAACCATGCAATCGTTTTTTTCTATTTTTTTTTTTCGAATTCAGTGTAATTACCTGAAAATCTCACTTTATAATAAGCAATCGCACGCCAGAGGGGAAGTTAAAAGTAAGCTGGCAGTGGGTGTGCTTGCTCCGTAAGTGGATGAAAGGGAGGGGTGGAAACCAAGGGCAGTTGATAGGATTGAAAGAGAAGGGTAAGGCCTCGTACACACGATAGGTTAAACAGAGGACAACGGTCTGATGGACCGTTTTCATCGGTCAAAATCGATCGAGTGTGAGCCCCATAGGTTGTTTAACCACTTAAGCCCCGGACCATTTTGCAGCTAAATGCCCAGGCCAGGTTTTGCGATTCGGCACTGCGTCGCTTTAACAGACAATTGCGCGGTCGTGCGACGTGGCTCCCAAACAAAATTGGCGTCCTTTTTTCCCCACAAATAGAGCTTTCTTTTGGTGGTATTTGATCACCTCTGCGGTTTTTATTTTTTGCGCTATAAACAAAAATAGAGCGACAATTTTGAAAAAAATTCAATATTTTTTACTTTTTGCTATAATAAATATCCCCCAAAAACATATATAATTTTTTTTTTCCTCAGTTTAGGCCGATACGTATTCTTCTACCTATTTTTGGTAAAAAAAATCGTAATAAGCGTTTATCGATTGGTTTGCGCAAAATTTATAGCGTTTACAAAATAGGGGATAGTTTTATTGCATTTTAATAAATTTTTTTTTTTTTACTACTATTGGCGGCGATCAGCGATTTTTTTTTTGTGACTGCGACATTATGGCGGACACTTCGGACAATTTTGACACATTTTTGGGACCATTGTAATTTTCACAGCAAAAAATGCATTTAAATTGCATTGTTTATTGTGAAAATGACAGTTGCAGTTTGGGAGTTAACCACAGGGGGCGCTGTAGGAGTTAGTGTTCACTTAGTGTGTGTTTACAACTGTAGGGGGGTGTGGCTGTAGGACTGATGTCATCGATCGAGTCTCCCTTATAAAAGGGATCACTCGATTGATACGCCGCCACAGTGAAGCACGGGGAAGCCGTGTTTACATACGGCTCTCCCCGTGCTTCAGCCTCGGGGAGCGATCGCGACGGAGCGGCTATAAACGAATAGCCGCGCCGTCGAACCCCCACCCGCAAGAAGGCAAGGACGTATATATACGTCCTTCTGCCTGTCCGTGCCATTCTGCGGACGTAAATAGTCGTGCGGCGGGCGTTAAGAGGTTAACCATCAGTTAAAAAAAAGCCAACTTGCTTTAAATTTAACCAATGGATTCCTAACCAATGGGGAAAAAAACGATCGTTAGTAGGCACAACCATCCGTTAAAAATCCACGCATGCTCAGAATCAAGTCGACGCATGCTTGTAAGCATTGAACTTCGTTTTTATCAGCACGTCGTTGTGTTTTACGTCACCGCCTTCTGACACGATCGTTTTTTTAACCAATGGTTTGTAGGCGCGACAGACCATCAGTCAGCTTCATCGGTTAACTGATAAAATCGGTCCGTTCTCATCGGATGGACTGATCGTGTGTACGCGGCATAAGAGTGAGTGAGTAACTTATATAGCGCTACAAATGCGAACTAAGGCCCGGATTCTTAAAGCACTTACGCCGACGTATCTACTGATACGCCGCGTAAGTGCACGGATGCGCCATCGTATCTATGTGCCTGATTCTGCAAGTAAGATATGCCTGAATTTTGGCTTCATACGACCAACGTAAGTTTCCTATGCGGTCGTATCTTGGGCGCATATTTACGCTGGCCGCAAGGAGCGCTTCCATTGATTTACGCGTCGAATATGTAAATGACCTAGATACGCCGATTCACGAACGTACTTGCGCCCGTCGCTGTAATCTACACCGTTTACGTAAGGCGTACGTCCGGCGTAAAGTTATTCCACATATAGGAGCCGCAACCCATGCAAAGGTATGGACGTCGGAACAGCCGTTGTATTTTACGTCGTCTACGTAGTACTACGTGAATAGGGCTGGGCATAGGTTACGTTCAGTGATTCGACGTATCTTAGGCGTTCGTTCCGACATGATTCTGAGCATGTGCACTGGAAAGCTTCCACGGGACGGCGCATTCGCTGTTCGTTCGGCCCCTCATTTGCATGGGGTCACGCTTCATTTTAATGTGTCACGCCCACTTCCTTCCTACTTTGAATTAGGCGGGCTTACGCCGACCAATTTACGCTACGCCGGCGCAACGTAGGGAGCAAGTGCTTTGTGAATACTGTTCTTGCCTCTCTATGTTACGTCGGCGCAGCGCATATGAGATGCGCTACGCCCGCACAAATGTACGCCGATCTACGTGAATCCCGGCCTAATTCGCCTCAAGGCGCTGTAACCAAAGTGGTCATCCAGCCATGCTTCAGAATAGATGAGTCTTACGTTTTTCTCTGAAGGCCCGATGATTTTCCTCCAACCGAATGTCTACTGGTAGAGTGTTCCATAACCGAGGTCCTTGGACACCGAATCTTCGTTCTCCTTTCGTTTTGTAGCGAGATTTGGGGATGTGGAGGAGGTTCTGATTAGTTGATCGAAGGACCCGATTAGGGGTGTTTTATTTCCTCACATAGGTATTGCGGCACGTTTCCTTGCGCGCATTTGTGGGTGAGGCATAGGGTCTTGAATGTCACCAGGTCCTTTACGGCTAGCCAGTGGAGGGTCCTTGTGGCCGTGGAGATTGGTTCCCATGGTTTTTTACCCGCTACCAGTCTGGCTGCAGTGTTCTGGACAACTTGTAGACGAGCCATCTGGTATTTCGGTAGGAGTGGGTGTAATTGGTGTGGTGGTGTTCAATCGTAGTCCAAAGAGTTAAGCCCTGTATACACGACCGGTTTTCCCGTCGGAATAAACTGTTTTTTTCCAATGGTTTTTCCGACGGAGGACCGATGGAATTCCACTCAAGATGTCTTGCATACACATGGTCAAACACCAAATTCCAAACATCAAGAACGCGGTGACGTACAACACTACGACGAGCCGAGAAAATTTAAGTTCGATGCCTCCGAGCATGCGTCGACTTGATTCTGAGCACGCGTGTTTTTTAGTCAGTTGGAATTGCATCCAGACGAACGGAAATTCCCGACAAGAACATTTCCTGTCGGAAAAATTGAGAACCAGCTCTCAAATTTTTGTTGTCGGAAATTCCGACAGAAAAAGTCAGAGCCTACACACGGTCGGAATTTCAGACCAAAAGCTCACATCGAACCTTTCTTGTCGGAAATTTTGACCGTTTGTACGCGGCATAACAGTTTGCATAGAAACGCATCCTTTGAGTTTCTATGCAAAATTCCTTGAGAACATGTTCTCTATCTAATTCCGACGGCATTTCCAACGGAAAATCTTTTGTCTGACTTTTTCCGTCGGAAATTTCACTCGTGTGTACACGGCATAAGGAAGGGTAGTGGTACAGAGCCTGTAAACATGTTGCCACTAGAATTATTCTTTGACCATCCCCCATCCTAAGGCCACATGCACATGGTCACTTTTGGGAATACAGCTTAAAGGGGTTGTAAAGTCTCAAGGTTTTTCATCTTAATGCATTCTATGCATTAACCACTTGTCGACCTCCGCACATACATTTACGTTGGCAGAATGGCACGGCTGCGCAAAGGGACGTACCTGTACGTCCCTTTGAATGTGCCGCCGCGCGGGCTTGCGTGCGCCCCCGTTGCACGTTCCATGAGCATGCCCAAGGGTCCCGCAGACTCGATGTCTGCCGGGTGTAACGCGATCGTCTCACGGAGCGGCAGAACGGGGAGATGCCTGTGTAAACAAGGCATTTCCCTATTCTGCCTAGTGACAGGACACTGATCTACTATAATCGGGGGCAGTGATCACTGTCATCTCACTTGTAGCCCAGCCCCCCCCCCCCCACAGTTAGAATCACACCCTAGGACACACTTAACCCCTTCCTCGCCCCCTAGTGGTTAAATCCTTCCCTGCCAGTGTCATTTACACAGTAATCAGTGCATTTTTATAGCACTGAACGCTGTATAAATGACAATGGTCCCAAAATAGTGTCTAAAGTTTCCGATGTGTCCACCATAATGTCGCAGTCATGATAAAAATTGCAGATCGCCGCCATTACTAGTAAAAAAATAATAAAAATGCCATAAAACTATCCCCTATTTTGTAGACGCTATAACTTTTGCGCAAACTAATCACTAAACTAATTTTTACAAAAAATATGTAGAAGAATACGTATCGGCCTAAACTGAGAAAGAAATTTGCTTTTTTATATATTTTTTGGGGATATTTATTATAGCAAAACGTAAAAAAAATATATATTTTTTTTCCAAATGTTACGCTCTTTTTTTTGTTTGTTTATAGTGCAAAAAATAAAAAACGCAGAGGTGATCAAATACCACCAAAAGAAAGTTCTATTTGTGGGAAAAAAAGGACGCCAATTTTGTTTGGGTGCCACGTCCCACGACCGCGCAATTGTCAGTTAAAGTGCAACGCAGTGCTGAATCGTAAAAAATGCCACTAGGGGGCCCCATCAGGGTTGCCAGCCTCAGTAAAACCGGGGACAGTATTCAAAAATCTGTGTTCTAAAAAAAAAATCCCAATATTATAGCTGCCCCGCCTCTCCAGTACCTTTTCATTGTGTGTATGTGTGTATTCTGTGTATGTATACTGTGTGCATATACTGTGTGTCTGTGTGTGTGTAGACTGTGTATGTATACTGTATGTGTGTGGGTGTATACTGTGTTGCCCCATAATCTATTGCCCGGGGGTCCCATAATCTCCTATTGCCTGGGGGCCCCATAATCTCCTATTGCCTGGGGGTCCCATAATCTCCTATTGCCCGGATGTCCCATAAACTCCTATTGCCCGGATGTCCCATAAACTCCTATTGCCCGGGGGCCCCATAATCTCCTATTGCCCGGGGGTCCCATAATATCCTATTGCCCGGATGTCCCATAAACTCCTATTGCCTGGGGGTCCCATAATCTCCTATTGCCCGGGGACCCCATAATTTCCTATTGCCTGGGGCTCCCATAATCTCCTATTGCCCGGGGGCCCCATAATCTCCTATTGCCGGGGCGCCCGTAATCTCCTATTGCCCGGGGGCCCCATAATCTCCTATTGCCCGGGGCGCCCATAAAATCCTATTGCCCGGGGGCCCCATAACCTCCTATTGCCCGGGTGTCCTATAAACTCCTATTGCCCGGGGGCCCCATAACATCCTATTGCCCGGGGCCCCATAATCTCCTAATGCCCAGGTGCCCCATAATCTCCTATTGCCCGGGTGCCCCATAGTCTCCTATTGCCGGTGCACCCGCAATCTCCTATTGCCCGGGCGCCCGTAATCTCCTATTGCCCGGGTGCCCCATAATCTCCTATTGCCCGGGTGCCCCATAATCTACTATTGCCGGGGGTTCCCATAATCGCCTATTGCCTGGGGGTCCCATAATCTCCTATTGCCCCGGTGCCCCATAATCTCCTATTGCCGGGGGGGGCCCCGTAATCTCCTTTTGCCCGGGGGCCCCATAATCTCCTATTGCCGGGGTGCCCGTAATCTCCTGTTGCCCGGGGTCCCCATAACCTCCTATTGCCCGGGTGCCCCATAATCTCCTAATGCCCGGGTGCCCCATAATCTCCTAATGCCCGGGTGCCCCATAATCTCCTATTGCCCGGGTGCCCCATAATCTCCTATTGCCCGGGTGCCCCATAATCTCCTATTTCCGGCTGGAGCGTAATCTCCTATTGCCCGGGGGCCCCATAATCTACTATTGCCGGGGCGCCCGTAATCTCCTATTGCCCGGGTGCCCCCGTAATCTCCTATTGCCGGGGCGCCCGTAATCTCCTATTGCCCGGGTGCCCCATAATCCCCTATTGCCGGGGCGCCCGTAATCTCCTATTGCCCGGGTGCACCGTAATCTCCTATTGCCCGGGTGCCCCGTAATCTCCTATTGCCGGGGCACCCGCAATCTCCTATTGCCCGGGGGCCCCATAATCTCCTATTCCCTGGGGTTCCCATAATCTCCTATTGCCCCGGTGCCCCATAATCTCCTATTACCCCGGTGCCCCATAATCTCCTATTGCCTGGGCGCCCGTAATCTCCTATTGCCCGGGGGCCCCATAATCTCCTATTGCCCGGGTGCCCCATAATCTCCTATTGCCCGGGTGCCCCATAATCTCCTATTGCCCAGGTGTCCCATAATCTCCTATTGCCCGGGTGCCCCATAATCTCCTATTGCCGGGGCGCCCGCAATCTCCTATTGCCCGAGGGCTCCATAATCTACTATTGCCCAGGGGCCCCATAATCTCCTATTGCCCGGGTGCCCCATAATCTCCTATTGCCCAGGTGTCCCATAATCTCCTATTGCCGGGGGGCCCGCAATCTCCTATTGCCCGAGGGCTCCATAATCTACTATTGCCCAGGGGCCCCATAATCTCCTATTGCACAGGTGCCCCATAATCTCCTAGTGCCTGGGCACCCCATAGTCTCCTATTGCCTGGGTGCCCGTAATCTCCTATTGCCTGGGCGCCCCATAGTCTCCTATTGCCGGGGCGCCCGTAATCTCCTATTGCCCGGGTGCCCCATAATCCCCTATTGCCGGGGCGCCCGTAATCTCCTATTGCCCGGGTGCACCGTAATCTCCTATTGCCCGGGTGCCCCGTAATCTCCTATTGCCGGGGCACCCGCAATCTCCTATTGCCCGGGGGCCCCATAATCTCCTATTCCCTGGGGTTCCCATAATCTCCTATTGCCCCGGGGGCCCCATAATCTCCTATTGCCCGGGGGCCCCATAATCTCCTATTGCCCGGGGGCTCCTATAATCTCCTATTGCCTGGGGTTCCCATAATCTCCTATTGCCCGGGTGCCCCATAATCTCCTATTGCCCGGGTGCCCCATAATCTCCTATTGCCCGGGTGCCCCATAATCTCCTATTGCCCGGGGCCCCATAATCTCCTATTGCCCGGGGGCCCCATAATCTCCTATTGCCCGGGGGCCCCATAATCTCCTATTGCCCGGGGGCCCCATAATCTCCTATTGCCGGGGCGCCCGTAATCTCCTATTGCCGTGGCGCCCGTAATCTCCTATTGCCCGGGGGCCCCATAATCTCCTATTGCTGTGGCGCCCGTAATCTCCTATTGCCCGGTGCGCCCGTAATCTCCTATTGCCCGGGGGCCCCGTAATCTACTATTGCCGGGGCGCCCGTAATCTCCTATTGCCTGGGTGCTCCATAATATACTATTGCCGGGGCGCCCGTAATCTCCTATTGCCCGGGGCGCCCGTAATCTCCTATTGCCCAGGGGCCCCATAATCTACTATTGCCCAGGGGCCCCATGAGTTGTCAGTCCGCCCCTGGGTTAAGGCGCGTATCCAAATGAACTACGCCAGTCCACAGTAACCATTTCTCTTATGACTCCTAGGCATCCAAGGCACATGCGTTACCGAGCCCCAGCAATAGACATGGTTAACGATGCAAGTGCCAATCTCATTTGCATGCATTGCTCCTGCAAAAAAAGAAAAATCCCATGATGTAATCCAATAGCGATTTGTGGAATCTGTCCCAGAAAACGCGCGCTACGGACCCGCTGCTTTTCATTTAGCAGAACCATCAGCTGCAAAGCTTTGTGTGAAGGCTGATTGGTTGTTGTCAGGGAACAGAGCCTTCTGGTTGCCTGTTCAGAATATCGCAGCTGTTCCCTGCGTGAACGCTCTAATCATTGTTATTAGGGTGCAGGGTTGGCATTCATATCTAACAACACACCTTCACATAACAGAGGGGAGCCTTTGGATGGTGAAAAAGCAAAGCGGCGTCAGACAGAAGTTCACCTCTTCCAATCAATTTACAATGTTTAGCTGCACAAAGTCATGTTGAATCAACTGCAATATACACATACAATTACACAAACTGGGTAATTTAAAGCGAGTCCGTTATGCGAGAATTACGGGATCCGCCATTGACGACTAGGGATGAGCTCAGGTGTGTTCAGATCCTAGATCTAATCAGGCCCTGACTGGCCATAGGACATACCGGGCATATGCCCGCGGGCCGCATGTCACGTCTCCCCCCAGTGTAACATGCAGGGGGTCCAGAACTGTTAGGGGGGTGTCTGTGTAACAAACTGTGGGGGGCTGTGTAATGTAAAGGGGTCCAGAGGTTCGGTGCTATGTAATGTAAAGGGGTTTAGAGGTGTAGGGTGCTATGTAATGTAAAAGGGTCCAGAGGTGCAGGGTGCTGTGTAATGTAAAAGGGTCCAGAGGTGCAGGGTGCTGTGTAATATAAAGGGGCCCAGAGGTGCAGGGTGCTGTGTAATATAAAGGGGCCCAGAGGTGCAGGGTGCTGTGTAATATAAAGGGGCCCAGAGGTGCAGGGTGCTGTGTAATGTAAAGGGGTCCAGAGGTGCAGGGTGCTGTGTAATTTAAAGGGTCCCAGAGGTGCAGGGTGCTGTGTAATTTAAAGGGGTCCAGAGGTGCAGGGTGCTGTGTAATTTAAAGGGGGTCCAGAGGTGCAGGGTGCTGTGTAATTTAAAGGGGTCCAGAGGTGCAGGGTGCTGTGTAATGCAAAAGGGTCCAGAGGTGCGATGCTATGTAATGTAAAGGGGTCGAGAGGTGCAGGGTGCTGTGTAATGTAAATGGGTGCAGGGTGCTGTGTAATGTAAAGGGGTGCAGGGTGCTGTGTAATTTAAAGGGGTCCAGAGGTGCAGGGTGCTGTGTAATTTAAAGGGGTCCAGAGGTGCAGGGTGCTGTGTAATGTAAAGGGGTCCAGAGGTGCAGGGTGCTGTGTAATGCAAAAGGGTCCAGAGGTGCGATGCTATGTAATGTAAAGGGGTCGAGAGGTGCAGGGTGCTGTGTAATGTAAAGGGGTACAGGGTGCTGTGTAATGTAAAGGGGCCCAGAGGTACAGGGTGCTGTGTAATGTAAAGGGGTCCAGAGGTGCAGGGTGCACTGCTGGCAGCATTTGATGGGGCAAACTGGCAGCATTTGATGGGGCAAACTGGTGGCATTTGATGGGGCAAACTGGCAGCATTTGATGGGGCAAACTGGCAGCATTTGATGGGGCAAACTGGCGGCCTTTGATGGGGCAAACTGGCGGCCTTTGATGGGGCAAACTGGGGGCGCTTGATGGGGCAAACTGGCAGCCTTTAATGGGGCAAACTGTCGGCATTTGATGGGGCAAACTGTCGGCATTTGATGGGGCAAACTGTCGGCATTTGATGCGGCAAACTGTCGGCATTTGATGCGGCAAACTGTCGGCATTTGATGGGGCAAACTGACGGCATTTGATGGGGGAAAATGGTGGCTATTCATGGGGCAAACTGGTGGCATTTGATGGGGCAAACTGTCGGCATTTGATGGGGCAAACTGATGGCATTTGATGGGGCAAACTGACGGCATTTGATGGGGCAAACTGGCCGCTATTGATGGGGCAAACTGTCGGCATTTGATGGGGCAAACTGTCGGCATTTGATGGGGCAAACTGTCGGCATTTGATGGGGCAAACTGGCGGCATTTGATGGGGCAAACTGGTTGAATTTGATGGGGCAAACTGGCGGCCTTTGATGGGGCAAACTGGCGGCCTTTAAAGGGGCAAACTGGAGGTGCTTGATGGGGCAAACTGGCAGCATTTGATGGGGCAAACTGGCAGCATTTGATGGGGCAAACTGTCTGCATTTGATGGGGCAAACTGATGGCTATTCATGGGGCAAACTGTCGGCATTTGATGGGGCAAACTGTCTGCATTTGATGGGGCAAACTGATGGCATTTGATGGGGAAAACTGATGGCATTTGATGGGGCAAACTGGCAGCATTTGATGGGGCAAACTGGCGGCATTTGATGGGGCTAACTGGCGGCATTTGATGGGGCAAACTGACGGCATTTGATGGGGGAAAATGGTGGCTATTCATGGGGCAAACTGGTGGCATTTGATGGGGCAAACTGTCGGCATTTGATGGGGCAAACTGATGGCATTTGATGGGGCAAACTGACGGCATTTGATGGGGCAAACTGGCCGCTATTGATGGGGCAAACTGTCGGCATTTGATGGGGCAAACTGTCGGCATTTGATGGGGCAAACTGGCGGCATTTGATGGGGCAAACTGGTTGAATTTGATGGGGCAAACTGGCGGCCTTTGATGGGGCAAACTGGCGGCCTTTAAAGGGGCAAACTGGAGGTGCTTGATGGGGCAAACTGGCAGCATTTGATGGGGCAAACTGGCAGCATTTGATGGGGCAAACTGTCTTCATTTGATGGGGCAAACTGTCGGCATTTGATGGGGCAAACTGTCTGCATTTGATGGGGCAAACTGATGGCATTTGATGGGGAAAACTGATGGCATTTGATGGGGCAAACTGGCAGCATTTGATGGGGCAAACTGGAGGCATTTGATGGGGCAAACTGGCGGCATTTGATGGGGCTAACTGGCGGCATTTGATGGGGCAAACTGGCGGTATTTGATGGGGCAAACTGGTGGCCTTTGATGGGGCAAACTGGTGGCCTTTGATGGGGCAAACTGGTGGCCTTTGATGGGGCAAATTGGCGCCATTTGATGGGGCAAATTGGCGCCATTTGGTGGGGCAAATTGGCGGCATTTGATGGGGCAAACTGGCGGCTATTGATGGGGAAAACTGGCATCATTTGATGGGGAAAACTGGCGGCATTTGATGGGGCAAACTGGCAGCAATTGATGGGGAAAACTGGTGGCAATTGATGGGCACAGTAGCTGCGTTTGATGGGCACAGTGGCTGCGTTTGATGGGCACAGTGAGGCTGCAATTGATGGGCACAGTGAGGCTGCAATTGATGTTTTTTTTTAACAGTTTGTTTGCGCCCCTCCAAAAATTTTGAGCACCAGCCGCCGCTGCTAGGAAGCTAATCGTACCATCCTGGAAAAGTCCATCCCTCTGTCTATTCCGGCATGGCAGGCACTTAATAACAAATCCCTCCCCTTGTATAAATCCATGTACACTAGCAGGGGAATACCTGCCAAGTATGACAAAGTATGGGGTTGGTTGGATAAACAGCTAATCTACAATGTCCGATTAAACGAATGTGGCATAACTCTC
The DNA here is from genome assembly GCF_905171775.1 of Rana temporaria. NCBI lineage: Eukaryota > Metazoa > Chordata > Amphibia > Anura > Ranidae > Rana > Rana temporaria. Next base: position 175,599,650 of record NC_053497.1, on the reverse strand, counting down.
AGGGAAGTGTATATTGCACTTATGTGGAGGTGTGCTTTGGGTTTGTATATTTACTATTGAATGCTGACTGTTGATCTAATGTGGTGTCCTGTGGTTTGTAATGGATCTGTGGAGCTACTATATGTTTTAAATGTAAAGAATTGCATCAAATATATTTCTACAGCGAAACATGTTGAGAACATGTTCATGTCCAGTCGTCGAGTTATACTAAAAGCCCCGAGCTGAGATTGTTTGTGTACTGGTTCTTGTGAGAAGCCTGATGTGATATTGTTGTAATTGTAAAACGTAAAAAAAAAAAGAAGAAAAAAAAAGAAAAGGCTTCTGCCCGAGGGCCCCATGCCACTAGGGAGCCCCATCAGGGTTGCCAGCCTCAGTAAAACCAGGGACAGTATGTAAAAAATTGTGTTTTCTTTTTTTTTTTTTTTACATCTGTCCCTGAAATGTCCCTTACCGACATCCTTTTGGTCTAAAAATCCCAAGATTATAGCTGCCCCGCCTCTCCAGTACCTTTTCTGTGTGTGTATGTATACTGTGTGGCCCCATAATCTATTGCCTGGGGGCCCCACAATATCCTATTGCCAGGGGGCCCCATAATATCCTATTGCCAAGGGGCCCCATGAGTTGTCAGTCCGCCCCTGGCTGTAGGCCTCTTGGCAGCCTCCCTGACCAGTTTTCTTCTCGTCTTTTCATCAATTTTGGAGGGATGTCCAGTTCTTGGTAATGTCACTTCTCCACTTGATGGTGACTGTCTTCACTGTGTTCCATGGTATATCTAATGCCTTGGAAATTCTTTTGTACCCTTCTCCTGACTCCTAACAATGAGATCCCTCTGATGCTTTGGGAGCTCTCTGCAGACCACTGCTTTTGCTGTAGGATGCGACTAAGAAAATGTCAAGAAAGACCTACTAGAACAGCTGAACTTTTTTTGGGGTTAATCAAAGGCACTAAATGTTGGCGGTTATGTACTGACTCATATTTAACATGAGTTTGAATGTGATTTGCTTAATTCTGGACACAGCTACATACCCAGTTATAAGCGGGTGTGCACACTTATGCAACAACATTATTTTTTTTTTTTTTTTACTTCCCCCCCTAAAAGATTTCAGTTTGTTTTTCAATTGAGTTGTACAGTTTATAGGTCACATTAAAGGTGGAAAAGGTTCTGAAATTATTTATCTTTGTGTAATTTTTTTAAATCACACAGTGGTGTTGCTGGGGAAGGGGGGGGGGGCTGCGGCCTACACTCGGTTGACACCTGCTAGAGGGGTGACACCCGTGGGTAGTGGCACCGCTAAGACTGCCTGCTTCCCTGCTCCTCTCCTCTTGTGGCTATATATAAATATATATGTGTGTGTGTGTGTGTGTGTGTGTGTGTGCGTATATATGTATGTATATATATATATATATATATATATTTATATATATGTAAATAAAATAAAAAGAAAAAAAAAAATATATATATATATATATATATATATAATATTTTTTTTTATTATTTATTTACAATATTATATATATATATATATATATATATATATATATATACATACATACATACATAAAAAATATATATAAATGTATATATAGAGATTTATTTTTTGTTAAAGAAATAAAATCTCTGCAGCAACTAATATATATATATATATATATATATATATATATATATATATATATATATATATATATTAGTTGCTGCAGAGATTTTATTTCTTTAACACAAAATAAATCTCTCTCTCTCTCTCTCTCTCTCTCTCTATATATATATATATATATATATATATATATATATATTGTATGTGTGTGTGTATATATATATATTATTGTAAATAAATAATATTTTTTTTTTATATATACATATATATTTTTTTTTATTTTGATTTTATTTACAATAATATATATATATATATATATATATATATATATAAATGATGTATATAGAGATTTATTTTTTGTTAAAAAAATAGAATCTCTGCTTTGCAGCAACTAATATATAATATATATATATAAATAAATATATATAAAAATAATAGATTTATTTTTTGTTAAAGAAATAAAATCTCTGCTTTGAAATAAAAATAAATATATATAAAAATAAATATATATTAATATATATATATATATATATATATATATATATATATATATATATATATATATATATATATTTTTTTTATTATTAATATATATTTATTTTTATATATATTTATTTTTATTTCAAAGCAGAGATTTTAAAATCTCTGCTTTGAAATAAAAATAAATATATATAAAAATAAATATATATTAATATATATATATATATATATATATATATATATATATATATATATATATATATATATATATATATATATATATATATATTTTTTTTTTATTAATATATATTTATTTTTATATATATTTATTTTTATTTCAAAGCAGAGATTTTATTTCTTTAACAAAAAATAAATCGCTATATATATATAAACAATACAATATTCTCCTTTTTCTTTTCTTTTTTTTTTTCCGATTCGGGGGTTAATTGCTGCAAAGCAGAGATTTTATTTCTTTATAAAAAAAATGATGTATATAGAGATTTATTTTTTGTTAAAGAAATAAAATCTCTGCTTTGCAGCAACTAACCCCCGAATCGGAAAAAAAGAAAAAGAGGAGAATATTGTATTGTTTGCAGATAACATGATCCATTAGTCATAAGCCAAATCACTGAATGGATTACATACTTACAACTAAAAGGAGATCATTCAAATCTTTTTTTTTTTTCTTGGCCATCTGTTCACTTTGCTTCATTCCACAATCCCATATTGCATTAATCCACCTTTGTTAATTTTTTATTTTCTGAGCTCTTTCTTCTTCTCTCTTCCAGCATTACTACTTTAATATTTTAAGTTCCCGTCGAATAAGGGTGACCTTCCATTACCTGCATTTCTATTATTTGTTATTAGCCATCAAAGAACCTCGGTGATCACAAGGCTCCATCGCTTTGCCTGGTAGATGAAGAGAAACAAAGGGCTTGATTCAGCAAAGAATTACACCGGCGTATCTATAGATACGCCGCGTAAATTCAAAGCTGCGCCGGCGTATCTACTTTCTGTATTCAGAAAGCAAGATACGCCGACATTAGCCTAAGATCCGACTGGCGTAATTCTATTACGCTGTCGTATCTTAGGGTGCATTTTCACGCTGCCCGCTAGGTGGCGCTTCCGTTGTTTTCGGCGTAGAATATGCAAATTCCTAGTTACGTCGATTCACAAACGTACGTGCGCCCGGCGTTCGTTTTCTACATCGTATGCGTAAGGCTTTTTCGGATTAACGTTGCTCCTGCTTCTATGAGGCGCACTCGATGTCAAGCATGGACGTCGTTCCCGCTTCGATTTTTGATTTTTTTTACGTCGTTTGCGTAAGTCGTTCGCGAATAGGGCTGGACGTAATTTACGTTCAAGTCGAAACCAATGACGTCCTTGCGACGTCATTTGGAGCAATGCACACTGGGATATGTACACGGACGGCGCATGCGGCGTTCGTACAAAACGTCAATCACGTCAGGTCAACACACATTAACGTAAAACACGCCCCCCCCTTACACATTTGAATTACACACGCTTACGCCGGCCCCATTTACGATACGCCGCCGCAGCTTACGGAGCAAGTGCTTTGTGAATACTGCACTTGATCCTGTAAGTTACGGCGGCGTAGCGTAAATACGATGCGATGCGCCGCCCTTAGATTGCGCGCCCCTAAATGAATCTAGCCCAAAAACTTCTCGGGTTTTCGGCGCTGTTTTAGCTCCTCTGCAGCATTTAATCATCTTAAAGATTCATCTGGAATAAATTTCTGACCTTAAATTTCTTAGGCCGATACTTATTGCTTTTTATCTGCTGACAAATATAGATCATAATTTACTTCAAAGTCCGTTAGATTTTCCTTTATTTTAATCCTAAGAATCATAAGCTCCCGTGCATAAGGTCTTATTTCACCTTGAATTCCACAGAGGAAGGGCAATGGAACATTGTTAACAGAAGAAGAGCGGTGGTGAAAAAAGCAGAGTTTTGCATATGAGGAATATAGTCATAGCATTAAAAAAAAAAAAAAAAAAAGAAGCTTTAACCACTTAAGAACCTTTAGGCAGGTAAAGGACCCGGCCCCTTTTTGCGATTCGGCACTGCGTCGCTTTAACTGACAATTGCGCGGTCGTGCGACGTGGCTCCCAAACAAAATTGGCGTCCTTGTCTTCCCACAAATAGAGCTTTCTTTTGGTGGTATTTGATCACCTCTGCGTTTTTTATTTTTTGCGTTATAAACAAAAATAGAGCGACAATTTTGAAAAAAATTCAATATTTTTTACTTTTTGCTATAATTAATATCCCCCAGAAATATATAAACATTTTTTTTTTCCTCTGTTTAGGCCGATACGTATTCTTCTACCTATTTTTGGTAAAAAAAATCGCAATAAGCGTTTATCGATTGGTTTGCGCAAAATGTATAGCGTTTACAAAATAGGGGATAGTTTTATTGCATTTTTATTAATATTTTTTTTTTTTTTACTACTAGCCATTTTTTTCGTGACTGCGACATTATGGCGGACACATAGGACACTTTTGACACATTTTTGGGACCATTGTCATTTTCACAGCAAAAAGTGCTATAAAAATGCACTGTTTACTGTGAAAATGGCAATTGCAGTTTGGGAGTTAACCACTAGGAGGTGCAGAAGGGGTTATGTGTGACCTCATATGTGTTTCTAACTGTAGGGGGTCGGGATGGACTTGTGACGTCATTGATTGCCTTTCCCTATATCAGGGAACACACGATAAATGACAGCGCCACTGTGAAGAATGGGGAAGGTTTGTTGACACACAGCTCTCCCCGTTCTTCAGCTCCAGGGGCCGATCGCGGGACTCCGGCGGCGATCGGGTCCGCGGGTCCCGCGGCCAAGGAGCTTTGGACCAGGTTGCGGGTGCGTGCCACAAGGCGCGCGCCCGCGACCCACGGCTGGGCATTTTACAAATCACGTACAGGTGCCCAGCTGTGCCATTCTGCCGACGTATATCGGCGTTGGGCAGTTCTTAAGTCATGGGTCTTCAAACTACGGCCCTCCAGTTGTTCAGGAACTATAATTCCCATCATGCCAAGTCATGTCTGTGAATGTCAGTGTTGCAATGCCTCATGGGATGTGTAGTTCTACAACAGCTGGAGGGCCGTAGTTTGAGGATCCACTTAGGGCCTAAGTGGTTAAAAAGCAAGGTCCTTGTAAGAAATCGGGGGTCTCCATCCCCTATAAAAGTCATAGCTTTAAATTAAAGAAAAAATAATGTACCGGTTGCCCCGCACCAAATGCGGTACTGCACACTCCATTAGCTTGAATTCTGCTTGTTTTGCGAGACAACACTCGCAAACCGAGTCAGAATAAAAAATAAAAAAAAGTTGCTCGTTATTCAAAACCACAGGAGATGGTTCCAGTAATCCATGTCCTTAGTCTGCTTGATTTCAGCAAACTGTTTGCGGGCTTTCTTGTGTATCATCTTTAGAAGAAGCTTCCTTCTGGGACAACAGCCATGCAGACCAATTTGATGCAGTATGTGGCGTATGGTCTGAGCACTGACAGGCTGACCCCTCCCCCACCCCTTCAACCTCTGCAGCAATGCTGGCAGCACTCATACGTCTATTTCCCAAAGACAACCTCTGGATATGACGCTGAGCACGTGCACTCCATTTTTTTGATTGACAATGGCTAACAGTGGCCTTTTCAGAGTGGAACCCGTCCTGTTATACCGCTGGATGGTCTTGGCCACCGTGCTGCAGCTCAGTTTCAGGGTCTTGGCAATATTCTTATAGCCTCGGCCATCTTTATGTAGAGCAACAATTTTTTTTTTTTCAGATCCTCAGAGTTCTTTGCCATGAGGTGCCATGTTGAACTTCCAGGGACCAGTATGAGAGAGTGAGAGCGATAACACCAAATGCGCCATGCTGAGCTTTGCTGTTCACTCAGCTGTGTGTTAGGAAACCAAATAAAATAGCTTTCCTAACACTGACCCGCCTCTTAGCCAATTAGGTTGCTTGGGTCTGTTACCTGTCACCTGATTGGCTGAAACGACAGGCGCTGTGATTGGACGCTGCCCATTAGGCATCCAGTCATTGCGGAGGACGGGAAGAGAGGGCGGGAGAAGAGATGGAGGAGTGTGGAGGACACTGTCGCCATGACCCACTGCCCCACTGAGACAAGGTAAGTGCCGGGTGGGGGATGCACAATGGCAGCAGTTGATGGGCACACTGGCGGCAGTTGATGGGCACACTGGCGGCAGTTGACTGGCACACTGGCGGCAGTTGATGGGCACACTGGCAGCAGTTAATGGGCACACTGGCAGCAGTTGATGGGCACACTGGCAGCAGTTGATGGGCACAGTAGCAGCAATTGATGGGTGCAGTGTCCGCATCTGATGGGCGCAGTGTCAGCAATTGATGAGCACACTGGCATAAATTGATGGGCACAGTGTCAGCAATTGATGGGTACAGTAGCTGCATTTGATGGCACAGTCGTGGCGGCAATTTATGTGTACAGTGGATGCGTTTGATGGCACAGTGGTGGCGGCAATTAATGTGTACAGAGGCTGCGTTTGATGGCACAGTGGCGGTAATTGATGGCACAGTGGCTGCATTTGATGGGCCCATTGGCTGCATTTGATGGGCAAAGTGGCACCGATTGATGGGCACAGTGGCTGCGTTTGATGGCACAGTGACTGCGTTTGATGGGCCCAGTGACTGCGTTTGATGGGCCCAGTGGCTGCGTTTGATGGGCCCAGTGGCTGTGTTTGATGGTCCCAGTGGCTGCGTTGGATGGGCCCAGTGGCTGCGTTTGATGGGCCCAGTGGCTGCGTTTGATGGGCCCAGTGGCTGCAGTTGATGGGCCCAGTGGCTGAGTTTGATGGGCCCAGTGGCTGCGTTTGATGGGCCCAGTGGCTGCAGTTGATGGGCCCAGTGGCTGAGTTTGATGGGCCCAGTGGCTGCGTTTGATGGGCCCAGTGGCTGCAGTTGATGGGCCCAGTGACTGCGTTTGATGGGCCCAGTGGCTGCGTTTGATGGGCCCAGTGGCTGTGTTTGATGGGCCCAGTGGCTGCGTTGGATGGGCCCAGTGGCTGCGTTTGATGGGCCCAGTGGCTGCGTTTGATGGGCCCAGTGGCTGCAGTTGATGGGCACAGTGACTGCAATTGATGGGCACAGTGGCTGCGTTTGATGGCTGTGTTTGATGGGCACAGTGGCTGTGTTTGATGGGCACAGTGGCAGTAATTGATGGGCACAGTGGCAGTAATTGATGGGCACAGTAGCTGCATTTGATGGGCACAGTGGCTGTAGTTGATGATTTTTTTTTTTTGGAGCAGCAGCCACCACTGCTTGGGAACCCTATTAAATCATGGATTTAGCCGAACACACTATATTCAAAAGTCCGCAATGCAAGCCCTGATCGTCGGAAGGCAATACTGCATCCACACTCCAGCTAAACCGATGGCATGTACGATTTATTCATATGACAGATTGCCTTCAACGCAAACCATGTCATCCCTTCAAAGCCCGTTGCATGTCTTTATGACACAGTTTAAAGTCGGAAGCCATTCCCAGCAGCCCCCTTTTCACAGTCCGGGAACGAAGCGCCGTGCGTACGACAAGAGCGCTGACAATGATCGAACGCCTCCCCAAAGGCTGGAAAAAGCTTTAAATAATATCTATCGGCAGGCATTTTAAATGAAAGCAAGAAAATAAGGTTGCACAAAGACACAAGCCAAAGTGCCGCATTGAAACACAAGATAAAGTGGAATACAAATGGCAGATGAACTGATTGAGGATCACACAGGCGTACAGCTACGCAAACGAGTGCGAGCCTTTGAGGAGATCCCGCTAAAACACGTGTGGGATCTCTGCGTTTCCTAACACTTGAGGAATGATTAAACCGGAATAAGTTGACTATTGAAATGCTACAGTATTTAACCGGTTAAGACCCGGACCATTATGCAGGTTAAGGACCTTGCCCCTTTTTTGCGATTTGGCACTGCGTCGCTTTAACTGACAATTGCGCGGTCGTGCATCGTTGCTCCCAAACAAAATTGGCGTCCTTTTTTTCCCACAAATAGAGCTTTCTTTTGGTGGTATTTGATCACCTCTGCGTTTTTTTTTTTTTTGCGCTATAAACAAAAATAGAGCGTCAATTTTGAAAAAAACGCAATATTTTTTACTTTTTGCTATAATAAATATCCCCAAAAATATATTAATTTTTTTTTTTCCTCACTTTAGGCCGATACATATTATTCTACATGTTTTTGGTAAAAAAAAAAATCGCAATAAGCGTTTATCGATTGGTTTGCGCAAAATTTATTGTGTTTACAAAATAGGGGATAGTTTTATGGCATTTTTATTAATAATTTATTTTACTACTAATGGCGGCGATCATGACTGCAACATTATGGCGGACACATCGGACACTTCTGACACATTTTTGGGACCATTGTCATTTTCACAGCGAAAAGTGCTATAAAAACGCACTGAATACTTTGAAAATGACAATGGCAGTGAAGTGGTTAACCACTAGGGGGCGCTGTAGGGGTTAAGTGTGACCTCATGTGTGTTTCTTACTGTAGGGGGGCGGGGCTGGACGTGTGACGTCACTGATCGTCCCCTATGACAGGGAACAGACGATCAGTGACAAGCCACAGAGAAGGTTTGTTTACACTCACCTCTCCCCGTTCTTCAGCTCCTGTGACCCGATCGCAGGACACCGGCGGCAATCTGGTCCGCGGGGCCCGCAGACGAGGTCACGGAGCTTCGGACCGAGTCGTGAGCGAGCCGGCGGCAGTGCGCTCGCCACCCACAGCTGTGCTCTTAAAGGGGACCATGGGCGTCTGCTCCATAGGGCAAGGGGGGTCGTTTGCCCCCCCTGGAATAGCCAGGAGCAGGGCCGAACTGGCCCTGGGGCCGCTTTAACCGGCGCCTACAGCGCTCCCCTTCTTCTGTCCTCCGGCGCTCGTATCGTATGTCATGGAGCTGGGTCTGTGTGCAAGGTCCCGCCCCCTAGTTTGGCTCGTCTGATAGTCTTCTAGTGTTCCGCCGAACTAAGGGGGCGGGACCTTGCACACAGACCCAGCTCCGTGACATACGATACGAGCGCCAGAGGACAGAGGGAGGGGAGCGCCGTTTTATATGGTTTACTAGGCCTGTGCATTGTTTGTTCCAACATCTGTTGCCACAGGTAACACTAGACTATTTTCTGATGTGTTTTTAGCAAGTCTGGAAACGCAGAGCAAACACAACACAGAGTTGTAGCCTACGGCATAGTTTCTAGTTGTCCCTTATTTAGAATGCCTGTCCCTCTTCTGGAATCAAATCCATTTGTCCTTCATTCCAAAAGGTTCCTCTTTTAGACCTGAAATAAATATACTGTCAATATAGTGTAGTGTTTCAGTCAAGGGAAAGGGGTTCTGTGTAATGTAAAGGGGGCCAGTGATGCAGGGTGCTGTGTAATGTAAAGGGGGCCAGTGATGCAGGGTGCTGTGTAATGTAAAGGGGGCCAGTGATGCAGGGTGCTGTGTAATGTAAAGGGGGCCAGTGATGCAGGGTGCTGTGTAATGTAAAGGGGTCCAGTGATGCAGGGTGCTGTGTAATGTAAAGGGGGCCAGTGATCCAGGGTGCTGTGTAATGTAAAGGGGGCCAGTGATGCAGGGTGCTGTGTAATGTAAAGGGGGCCAGTGATGCAGGGTGCTGTGTAATGTAAAGGGGGCCAGTGATGCAGGGTGCTGTGTAATGTAAAGGGGACCAGTGATGCAGGGTGCTGTGTAATATAAAGGGGGCCAGAGCTGTGGGGTGCTGTGTAATGTAAAGGGGTCCAGAGCTGTGGGGTGCTGTGTAATATAAAGGGGTCCAGAGGTGCGGGGTGCTGTGTAATGTAAAGGGGTCCACTGGTGCAGGGTGCTGTGTAATGTAAAGGGGTCCAGTGGTGCAGGGTGCTGTGTAATGTAAAGGGGTCCAGTGATGCAGGGTGCTGTGTAATGTAAAGGGGTCCAGAGCTGTGGGGTGCTGTGTAATGTAAAGGGGTCCAGAGCTGTGAGGTGCTGTGTAATGTAAAGGGGTCCAGAGGTGCAGTTGTGGAGAGGGGTACACAGTAGTGACAAAGAGATATTGAAAGAGGCAGGGGGCACAGTGGGGTGTTTTTACATTTAAACGTGGGGGGGGTTTTACCCCCCCTAGCAGTCGAAGAAAGGGTAAAATGCGTCTGTGTATCGCTGCTGCCGAAGCGCGCCCCCCCCTCTGAAAAAATTTCAGGGGACGTATATATACGTCCATGTGCCATTATGTCAATGTATATAGTCGTGTGGCGGTCTTTAAGTGGTTAAAGCGGTTGTAAATCGCTGATTTTTCAGAAAAAAATAAAAAAACCTGCAAGGCCTCACCTACTAGCACATTATGAAATACTCACCTTGGAATGAAGCCCCCTAAAGAGGGCTGACATGTTTGCAAGCTCAGGCTAGGTGACTGGCTGCAGCCAGGGTGACGTCACTTCTGCGCATGCGCGCGGGAGCCGCCGTTTCCGGCGCGTTCTCTGAAGGTAAGGCACTGTAAGCCGGACCTTCAAAACCCATGTGCCGATGATGTCATCCTCTGCATGCACTCTGGATATCTCCTAAACTGTGCAAGTTTAGGAGATAGTCACAGTACCTACGCCTTATTATTAGACATGTGCACACTGAAATATTTTGTTTCGGGAATTTTGTTTTCGTCCGAAAAATTTATTTATTTACAGGGAGTGCAGAATTATTAGGCAAGTTGTATTTTTGAGGATTCATTTTATTATTGAACAACAACCATGTTCTCAATGAACCCAAAAACTCATTAATATCAAAGCTGAATATTTTTGGAAGTAGTTTTTAGTTTGTTTTTAGTTGTAGCTATTTTAGGGGGATATCTGTGTGTGCAGGTGACTATTACTGTGCATAATTATAAGGCAACTTAACAAAAAATAAATATATACCCATTTCAATTATTTATTTTTACCAGTGAAACCAATATAACATCTCAACATTCACAAATATACATTTCTGACATTCAAAAACAAAACAAAAACAAATCAGTGACCAATATAGCCACCTTTCTTTGCATGGACACTCAAAAGCCTGCCATCCATGGATTCTGTCAGTGTTTTGATCTGTTCACCATCAACATTGCGTGCAGCAGCAACCACAGCCTCCCAGACACTGTTCAGAGAGGTGTACTGTTTTCCCTCCTTGTAAATCTCACATTTGATGATGGACCACAGGTTCTCAATGGGGTTCAGATCAGGTGAACAAGGAGGCCATGTCATTAGTTTTTCTTCTTTTATACCCTTTCTTGCCAGCCACGCTGTGGAGTACTTGGACGCGTGTGCTGGAGCATTTTCCTGCATGAAAATCATGTTTTTCTTGAAGGATGCAGACTTCTTCCTGTACCACTGCTTGAAGAAGGTGTCTTCCAGAAACTGGCAGGAGGACTGGGAGTTGAGCTTGACTCCATCCTCAACCCGAAAAGGCCCCACAAGCTCATCTTTGATGATACCAGCCCAAACCAGTACTCCACCTCCACCTTGCTGGCGTCTGAGTCGGACTGGAGCTCTCTGCCCTTTACCAATCCAGCCACGGGCCCATCCATCTGGCCCATCAAGACTCACTCTCATTTCATCAGTCCATAAAACCTTAGAAAAATCAGTCTTGAGATATTTCTTGGCCCAGTCTTGACGTTTCAGCTTGTGTGTATTGTTCAGTGGTCGTCGTCTTTCAGCCTTTCTTACCTTGGCCATGTCTCTGAGTATTGCACACCTTGTGCTTTTGGGCACTCCAGTGATGTTGCAGCTCTGAAATATGGCCAAACTGGTGGCAAGTGGCATCTTGGCAGCTGCACGCTTGACTTTTCTCAGTTCATGGGCAGTTATTTTGCACCTTGGTTTTTCCACACGCTTCTTGCGACCCTGTTGACTATTTTGAATGAAACGCTTGATTGTTCGATGATCACGCTTCAGAAGCTTTGCAATTTTAAGAGTGCTGCATCCCTCTGCAAGATATCTCACTATTTTTGACTTTTCGGAGCCTGTCAAGTCTTTCTTTTGACCCATTTTGCCAAAGGAAAGGAAGTTGCCTAATAATTATGCACACCTGATATAGAGTGTTGATGTCATTAGACCACACACCTTATCATTACAGAGATGCACATCACCTAATATGCTTAATTGGTAGTAGGCTTTCGGGCCTATACGGCTTGGAGTAAGACAACATGCATAAAGAGGATGATGTGGTCAAAATACTCATTTGCCTAATAATTCTGCACTCCCTGTAGTTACTTTCGAAATTTGTTTTTATTTATTTTGTTTCGTTAAAAATTGCATTCATCCAAAAATCCAATTGAATTAAGGTTGAATCTGTCAATTGAAGGCTTATGGTGTCTGTCGAATGTTCTAAGAAGATTCGACGGAGCAGCTAAACTGAACGACGCCGCGATCGTACATTTCCGGTCGAAAGTTCCGCCTACAAGCTATAGAAAAATTCTAATGTTGTATGACACTAGTAATAATTATCCATACTAGTCAACCAACATTTAAATTCTTCTATAGCCTATGGGCCGAGCATTTGACCGGAAATGTAAGATTGCGGCGCCGAACAGTTTAGCTGCTTCGTCCAATCTTCTTAAAACTTTCCACAGGCACCATAAGCCTTCAATGACCGATTCGACGTTTGTATGTTTTTCTCTGCTTCGTCGAATCTTCATCGTTCATGTCGAATGGTCTACACTGTGTGGCAGATCCACAAAAGTATTACGCTGGCGTATCTCTTGATACGCTGCGTAATTTTAAAATTTTGCGCGTCGTATCTTTGTTTTGTATCTTCAAAACAAGATACAACGGCATCTCGGCTAGATCCGACAGGCGTACGTCTTAGTACGCTGTCGGATCTAAGCAGCAATTTTTCGACGGCCGCTAGGTGGCGTTTCCGTCGAATTCCGCGTCCAGTATGCAAATTAGCTAGTTACGGCGATCCACGAACGTACGTCCGGCCAGCGCATTTTTTTACGTCGTTTGCGTTCGGCTTTTTCCGGGGGAAAAGTATAGTTAAAGTTACTGTTATGAGGCATACTAAATGTTAAGTATGGCCGTCCTTCCCGCATAGAAATTTGAAATTTTTACGCCGTTTGCGTAAGTCGTTCGGAAGCATTGGCTTGTTCCGGGTTAATTTCGAGCATGCGCACTGGGATACCCCCACGGAGGGCGCATGCGCAGTTAAAAAAAAAAAAACTTTGTTTACGTCGGGTCATGACGTATTTACATAAAACACGCCCCCATCACAGAGATTTGAATGGCGCGCCATTACGCCGCCAAAGATACACTACGCCGCCGTAACTTACGGCGCGGATTCTTTGTGGATTCAAAAAAAAAAAGTAAGTTACGGCGGCGTAGTGTATCTTAGATATGCTACGCCCGGCGCATAAATGCGCCGCTGTACGAGGATCTGCTCCTGTCTCTATAATGTCAAATCTTTTCTCTCTGTGTAGAATAATCTCGGACTAATGGTTAAAGTGGATGTAAACCTGATTTTTTTTTTTTATATATATATATATATCCCAATGTATAAGATTTCCTATCATCTGTGCCCAGTCTTGCCACACAGAGTTAATCCAGCTCTGAGCAATCCTTTTTTATTGTTCAGTGAAATAAAACGGACTTCCAGAGAAAAACCTCAGTCCGTTCCGCCCCCTTGCTGTGAGTGACAGGTTATTTACATATCTCATGCACTAGCCTGGAGACAGGCATTATTTTTTAATTCCCACCCCCCACTCCTTTTCTGAAGTCATGTGGTTACTTTTCTGGATTTTGACTGGATGTTAGTGATCATAGCAGAATTTAGTGTAAGGAATGCACAGGAAAAAATGCAGGTTGACAAGGGGAATGTAGAGGAGGGCGGGGAGTCTACTGACATCACGACTCCACCCACCGAGCTCCAGACAACAGACCCACCCACAGAATCTGCAGTTTTTCAGTTCTTATAACAGACAGAGGGGAGACATTTGACAGTTGAGGATACATGCAGGAGGCGTCTATATCCTTATAGATCAGCACTATGGCAGGAGTTTAGAAAGGATGAGAGGGGGGTTTACATCCACTTTAAGGTTAGACACATTGGACCGCAGGTTCGATAGACACAGATCGCTATTGTCAGCGTCATGTTTAATCTTCTATCTATATCGAACTGTTGTAGCAACGAAAAAGTAAATAAAGCCTTTTTTTAAAGCGGAGGTTCACCCAAATAACATTTATATCAGACCAAATTCTTTATACTACCAGCATGTACAGTCAGCCATTTTTTAACTTTTTTAGGCTGTACATACCTTCTAATCTATATTTGCAATTCGGCTTCCGGGTACTTCTCCCCGCGGGAGTATGCGTTTCTATGCTGAGGAGGAATGTCCTCTGGGAGGTCGCCCAGATGATTGACGTTGTTTCAGAAAAAGTTCTCCCCGGCGGATAAGGCCCAGCCCCCCGTATTGCGTAGGCGAGTCACGGCGTTTCCGAAAGAAGCCGAACATGCAGAGCTGCGAGTCGGCTATATACGGCGCTTGCGCACCGACAAGGAGCCGTGTAGAGCTGACTGCGCAGACGCCGTATAGAACTTCTTCATGTTCGGCTTTTTTCGGAAAACGCCGTGACTCGTGACGCGCCTACGCAATACGGGGGGCGGGGCCTTACCTGCCGGGGAGAACTTTTTCTGAAACAACGTCAATCATCTGGGCGACCTCCCAGAGGACATTCCTCCTCGTCATAGAAACGCCTACTGCGGGGAGAAGTACCCGGAAGCTGAATTGCAAATATAGATTAGAAGGCATGTACAGCCTAAAAAAAACAAAAATTGCGGACTGTACATGTTAGAAGTAGGGTTGTCCCGATACCGATACTAGTATCGGCATCGGGACCGATACCAAGCATTTCCCAGAGTACTTGTCGTGCCGCTGCTGTCCTCTGTTCTCCCCCTCCGTGCCGCTGCCGTCCTCTGTTCTCCCCCTCCATGCCGCTGCCGTCCTTTGTTCTCCCCCTCCGTGCCGCTGCCGTCCTCTGCCCCCCCCCCGTGCCGCTGCCGTCCTCTGTTCTCCCCCTCCGTGCCGCTGCCGTCCTTTGTTCCCTCCCTCCGTGCCGCTGCCGTCCTTTGTTCTCCCCCTCCGTGCCGCTGCCGTCCTCTGTTCCCTCCCTCCGTGCCGCTGCCGTCCTTTGTTCTCCCCCTCCGTGCCGCTGCCGTCCTCTGTTTTGCTCTCCCCTCCGTGCCACTGCCGTCCTTTGTTCTCCCCCTCCGTGCCGCTGCCGTCCTTTGTTCTCCCCCTCCGTGCCGCTGCCGTCCTTTGTTCTCCCCCTCCGTGCCGCTGCCGTCCTTTGTTCTCCCCCTCCGTGCCGCTGCCGTCCTTTGTTCTCCCCCTCTGTGCCGCTGCCGTCCTTTGTCCCCCCCCCTCTGTGCCGCTGACGTCCTTTGTTCTCCCCCTCCGTGCCGCTGCCGTCCTTTGTTCTCCCCTCCGTGCCGCTGCCGTCCTTTGTTCTCCCCCTCCGTGCCGCTGCCGTCCTTTGTTCTCCCCCTCCGTGCCGCTGCCGTCCTTTGTTCTCCCCCTCCGTGCCGCTGCCGTCCTTCGTTCTCCCCCTCCGTGCCGCTGCCGTCCTTCGTTCTCCCCCTCCGTGCCGCTGCCGTCCTTTGTTCTCCCCCTCCGTGCCGCTGCCATCCTCTGTTTTGCTCTCCCTCCTCCATGCCGCTGCCGTCCTTTGTTATGCTCTCCCCCTCCGTGCAGCTGCTTCCCCCCTCCGTGATCTGTGTCCCCCCTCCGTGCCGCTGCTTCCCCCCCTCCGTGATCTGTGTCCCCCGTCCGTGCCGCTGGTTCCCCCCCTCTGTGATCTGTGTCCCCCCTCCGTGTCTTCCTTCCCCCCCCTCTCTGTCAGGATGGAGAGGGGCGGTAGGAGCCGCTAAACCCGGCTCCTACCTTTTCTGAATAAACCGAGTCAGTGATCACTCTGTCTCTGTCTCCTGTCCATTCATTTCCAGTGCAGCTGAGAAAGGGACTGGGGAATCTGTGTCCCTAGTCCCTTTCTCTATCTTAAAGGGGAGATGTCAGAGGTCAGTTAAGACCCCTGATATCTCACCAAAGCCCCCCAACAGGGCTAATTAAAAAAAAAGAAAAAAAAAAAATTTCAATAAATAATTTAAAAAATAAAATGTAAATAATAATAATAATAATAATAATAATAATAATAGAAAAAATACACACACACACACACACACACACACACTGACAATCCACTACCCCCCCCCTAAAAAAAAAAAAAAAAAAAAAACTTTAAAAAAAAAAATTGTGTATAAAAAAAAAACTGTCACATGACATTAAAAAAAAAGTAGCGGTATTCGGTATCGGCAAGTACTTGAAAAAAAGGTATCGGGACAACCCTAGTTAGGAGTATAAAGAAGTTGGTCTGATATAAATGTTATTTGGGTGAACCTCCACTTTAATGTCGAATCTTTCGGATTTCGGATTCTGTGTGTTCGTTTTCATTTGTTAAAACGATAACGAAAATACCCAAAATTCGTACGGTAGGGTACTGTTGCCATAGCCAAACCAAAATATGCATACAGAAAACTGCCAGGAGAGCATTTGGCCGGGAATCCCGGCCGTGTGTATGCTCCCTAGTAGTTTTCCCGTCGGGAAAACATCCGGTAATCCCGAGGGGAAAACCAACGTTTTTTTTTTTTTTCGAGGGGAAAAACGGACGTGTGTACAGGGCTTCAGAATTCTCCGGAACACCGATCATCCTTTGGGGAATGTGCCCCAATCAGAACGCTAGCACTCCATCTCCCAGATAGTGAGTGAGTGAGAAACTTGTATAGCGCAACAAATGCGGACTTAATCGCCTCAAGGCGCTTTGCATCCTGATCCATTAGAAGAGGTGGGTCTTTAGTTTTTTCCTAAAAGCCCGATGGTTTTCTTCCAGGCGGATGGTCGTGGGTAGAGCATTCCAAAGCCGGGGTCCTTGAACTGCAAATCTACGTTCTCCCTTAGATTTGTAGCGTGATTTAGGGATTTGGAGAAGGTTTTGGTTTGTTGACTGGAGCATGCGCTTGGTGACGTAAGGTTTTATTTTCTCGCTTAAGTATTGAGGAGCGTTTCCTTGTGTACATTGGTGGGTGAGGCAGAGTGTCTTGAAGGTCACCCGGGCAGCCAGTGGCGGGACCTCAAGACCGGAGAGATAGATTCTCAGTTTTTTTTTTACCTGTTACCAGTCTGGCTGCCGTGTTCTGGACGACTTGTAGACGTGAAATATGGTATTTCGGTAGTCCTAAGTAGAGGGAGTTTGCGTAGTCGAGTCGTGAGTTGATGATAGTGTAAATGACGCGTTTTGTCGCGGCAAACACAAATCTAATTACATGAAAAAAAAAAGGAATGTCATTTGGCATGTGCCAAACGAGTCTGTAAACATAAATTATAATCGTTCCCGATGATCATACATGCTTATTAATTAAAGCAAACAACTTCTCCATCATCTGACTGAGACGTCTAATTTAATATGTGAACGCATTGTGAATATTGCTTCTTCTGAGCCGAGCCTAATAATTACTATGTGAATAGATTGTCTTTAATATGGTAAGGACATGCGTGTCGCAATTACCATATTGAAGGCGTATAACGGTTATCTTTGAATTAACGGCAACGTATTGTATAAAACAAGTAACAAGTTGTTTATATAAAAAATATATATGTTTTTATTCCGTGTATCAAAGTATCAAAAACAAAAGGGAATGGGGCATAATTACATGGGAGTCATAAAAGGCAATTACTGGTCGTAACATCAAGAACATATCTCATCAATAAAGGAACATTTGACACATGGACTCAAAATTAGAACAATTAATTCATATGAAAATTCCACATATATAAATTCCTGCGCGTTTCGACCAAAAGTTTATGGTTAACGGTCTTCTTCAGGGGAATATGTTCTATATGGGAAAAGAAAAAAAATATACTGACAGTAAATACATAATTGTTTCATTAGTTTTAGTTAGCATGAGATTGAGTGTAAAAGACAAAAAAGCCGCGCCACACATTAAAATTGAGTGTGTTTACCAGTTCCTTACCGAGAAAGTTGTATTTCATGGCCGACCTGTAATTGCTGCTCTTCTAAAATTGAACCAAGCCCCATAGTCCAATATTGCTGGAGGCCCCATGAGTTGTCAGTCCGCCCCTGCCTGTCACCCGATTGGCTGAACGTCAGGCGATTCTATTGGATGCCTAGTGCCAGGAGGAGGAGAGAGAAGACACCGCGGAAGCCACTCCACGCGAGGACACCGGAAGCAGCTTTCCCCGAGCCCACCGCGGTGGTGGGGGCGGGCTGTGTTAGTGCCATGCGTATTTGCTCCACCAGCCGCCACTGATTAGCGCGGTATCTTTTTATAATGTCAGATGCTATTGAATGACTAGATAGAAGTTGAATTACTAAAGGAAAATAGACTGTTCACTTTGCAAGAGAATTTGCGGCAGAGTTTAGTGACTCAGGTAACTTTCATCATCCAATCAGAAGACTTTCCTCTGGGGAAAATTCCCTTTGAAAAGTGCAATTTCCCTTACAAAATGAGCACTCTATTTGCCTTTAGTAAATCATCCCACCAGGGACCCCCCAATAGTAATATGAATACATCAAGGTGAGACGTCCTTTTATGACTATTATGGGATTTGACAATCATTATAATCCAAACAAACATTTTGCAGGAAATACAAAGTATCCATTTCCAATGTTCCTTTTGTTATCAGGGAAATCAGGTTATTGTATCGTGTCTAATAAACTTCAAAAAAGGTGCTGGGAGGGGAAAGGAGGCATCTCAGAGCCTCGCACATAAATGATAAGAAAAGACGACGGAATGAAAAGGTTTTAATTACCGGCGCTTTCATTTGCATCTCGAAACAAAATAACAGCGTAAACAGATTATGCAAATCCACCAACTTTGTCTTTTCTAAAAGAGGCACTTAGCCGGTACGCTTTCGGCAAATCCCCGGTGAAATGTACTTTTTTTTTTGTTTCCCCCAAAGCCGAAACTTTGAAAATTAAGGCCCGGATTCAGAAAGGACTTACGACGGCGTTTCTCCAGCTATGCTGTCGTAAGTCCGAATGTGTGCCGTCGTATCTCTGCGCCTGATTCAAAGAATTAGATATGCCGGGATTTGGCCAAGATCTGACCAACGTAAGTCTTACGCAGTCGTATCTTGGGTGCATATTTATGCTGGCCGCTAGGGGCGCTTCCATAGATTTCCGCGTAGAATATGCAAATGAGCTAGATACGCCGATTTTTACGAACCTACTTGCGCCCGCCGCCTTGATATACGTTGTTTGCGTAAGGTGTTTTGTAGGCGTAAAGTTACCCCTGCTATATAAGGCGCAGCCAATGTTAAGTATGGGCGTAGGAACAGCGTAAAATTTTTCATGGTTTACGTCGTTTGTGTAAGTCGTACGTGAATGGGGCTGAGCGTAGGTTACGTTCACGTCGAAAGCATTGAGTATTTGCGACGTGATTCTGAGCATGCGCACTGGGATACGTCCACGGACGGCCCCTCATTTGCATGGGGTCAAGGCTCATTTCATTCGAATTACGCGGGCTTACGCCGGCCCATTTACACTACGCCGCCGTAACTTAGGGCGCAAGTTCTTTCTGAATATGGTACTCGCCTCTCTAAGTTACGGCGGCGTAGCGTATATGAGATGCGCTACGCCCGCCTAAAGATACGCAATTCTTTCTGAATCCGGGCCTAAATAGATAAATCTAATTACCATTCCTCAAGCTAAAGGGTTCCGCGGGGGGGGGGGGGGGGGTCACTGGACTTTTTTTTTCTCCCCAAATTATTCAGTTTTAGCAATTTTACAATAATGGGCTGGCGATTTTCACCAGAGTGCTGGTTCTATGTGAAGAAATTATAGCTACTTTCTTCTTACTTACCCCGTACCACCAGCCACTCTCTGCTTAACCGCTTCCCGTCCAGCTCATGTCGATATACGTTGGCACGGCTGTGCAAATGGGCGTACAGGTATGCCCCCTTTAAAAAGCGGCATTGTGGGCCCTGCACACCCGCCGAATACTCTATGACTGTGACCCATGGACTCGATGTCCGCCGGTGTCCCAGGATCGTGTCACGGAGCTGCAGAGCGGGGGGGATGCCTAGGAAAGGCCCCCCTCCAGGTCCCAATAAAGTACTCTGCTTCTCTTCCTGTATTTTGTTTATTGTTAAGAGATCATGTAAGGATCCCAGGGTAATGAAGACTTTGTGGGGGGAGCATTTCTGTGGTTGAGTCAATGCCATAGAAACATTTGTAAAGGGGAGGAGTTAGTAAAATGACCACGCCCATGTGGGGGCACCAGAAATATTTCTGCACCCAGGCGCCTGTGACCCGAGGATCGGTGCCGCCTATAGCCCACACCAGGCTAATACACATGTTGCTCAGTTCAATACACTGGGCTATAGCTCTTAACTGGCGTTCCCCTACTGTGCCGTGGTCTCAAATTGTGGATCGTATGCTGGCCATCAACAAGATATTTCCCTGTTCTGCCTTGTGACAGGACACTGATCTACTGTTGGAAGAGGAAAACACAATGGCGCCACTCTAAGTGTAATAAGTAGTGTAACATTTATTGGATAAAAACAGCAGCAAGCTTACTCAGCGATGCGCCGGGCACAGTGTTGACCCGCTGCGCGCCCCCAGCGGCGCGCGTGGGTAATGCACATAAAAGGACGTCTAGGGACGTCCACCCGGCACTTGAGAGCCGCACTGTGGACGTCTTTCGTCTATAGCGCGGCTCTCAAGTGGTTAATAAAGGAATTCTTTTTTTGTTTACAAACGGTTTATTGAAAAATAAGTCTAATTGAACATAGGTAAGAAGTACAAATAAATATATGGGAGCCGTGAATATCAGCAAAAAAGCAAAATGATGCATTGTAGTTATTTAACAGGTAGGGAAACAAGTCATGGGCTGTATAATAGAATAATTGATGACGTAATATGGAGAAGCAAGAACCCCGTGGATTTGTTCAATGGCAAGAGAGGACAACAGTATCCTATTTAGTTCAATGATTCAGCAAAGGTAGGTCCCAAGGTTTCCACTTGCGATCGTACGTGTCCATAGTATGGAATAGTGTGTGACGAATGCGTTCTGCTAGTTTGATGGCCAGCATACGATCCACAATTTGAGACCACGGCACAGTAGGGGAACGCCAGTTAAGAGCTATAGCCCAGTGTATTGAACTGAGCAATGCGTGTATTAGCCTGGTGTGGGCTATAGGCGGCACCGATCCTCGGGTCACAGGCGCCTGGGTGCAGAAATATTTCTGGTGCCCCCACATGGGCGTGGTCATTTTACTAACTCCTCCCCTTTACAAATGTTTCTATGGCATTGACTCAACCACAGAAATGCTCCCCCCACAAAGTCTTCATTACCCTGGGATCCTTACATGATCTCTTAACAATAAACAAAATACAGGAAGAGAAGCAGAGTACTTTATTGGGACCTGGAGGGGGGCCTCTCTGATGGACACAGAGAGGACTTCTTTTATGCCATCGATCTGGAGCTGGCGGGCTTGCCGAAAGGTATGCAATATGAGGGACTTGTCAGCATAATTTAGGTATTTGGCCATGATCGGACGCAGTGATTTGCGGTCCGAGTTGAAAGCTCCCATGCGATGGGCCCGTTCTACCTTGCAGGGGCCTGGAAGGCCCAACGCTTCTGGAATGCGCTGAGCGCAGAAATCAGAGAGTGCAGAGGCCTGAAGTGATTCCGGGACACCGACGAAGCGCAGGTTACTCCTCCTGGATCTGTTCTCTAAATCGTCTAATTTCTGTAGAACTAATTGATTTGTCTTGTCCTGAGCATGTTCTATGGCCTGGGCCTGATAGAGCTCCTCTTCTGCACTTGAAAGGCGGTGTTCCAGCTCATTTAGCCTGGAGCCATGCTCTCCCAGCTGGGCCTTAATTTGCGCCATCCCGGCGTTCACGGCCTTCTCCACAGATGCCGCTATCATGGGGGTTAACAGGGCAGCTACTGCCTGAGCGATGCGCTCGGTTGTGTTATCCCCAGAGAGGACTTCTGTTAGAGAGTCTGTTAGAAAGAGCCCCAGACATACTACAGACATGATACAGGAGATGGTCAGAGACTGCAGACATAGTACAGGAGACGGTCAGAGACTGCAGACATTGTAAAGGAGATGGTCAGAGACACATCAGTTCTGGACAGACACAAACAAGGAGAGAAGGAGGGAGGGAAGAACTCTGCCACTTCAGCGCCCCCAAGTCTGTAGGCGCCTGGGTGCAAAGCACCCGGTGCACCCTGCCTATGATCGGCCCTGGCTATAGGAATGTCAGGAATAGGGTAGAAAAGGAGGCACATTTTGGGTGTTAGTTCTATTCTTCTGCCAGTTATCTGTATTTTTGAGGTGTGTACAATCCCAGAAAGTGTGTATGAGGGAACCCTGAGCTGGGCAGCCTCTAAAACATAAGGAAGAGGTTGTTGGGTAGAATTAATTGATTCTGTCAGGGGTGAGGTACCACCTGTATTGAATAAAGGAATTCTTAAAAACTGTCTATTAGGGCCCAGATTCTCAGAAGAGATACGACGGCGTATCTCCAGATACGCCGTCGTATCTGAGTTGCGCCGTCGTATCTATGCGCCTGATTCTTAGAATCAGTTACGCATAGATATCCATTAGATCCGACAGGCGTAAGTCTCTTGCGCCGTCGGATCTAAAATGCATTTTTTTTTTACCGCTAGGTGGCGCTTCCGTCGAATTCCGCGTTGAGTATACAAATTAGCTAGATACGCGAATTCCCGAACGTATGCGTGGTCGACGCAGTAAAGTTACGACGTTTACGTTAGGCTTTTCCCGGCGTAAAGTTGCCCCTGCTATATGGTGGTGCAGCCAATGTTAAGTATGGGCGTCATTCCCGCGTCGAAATTTGAAAAAGTTACGTTGTTTGCGTAAGTCGTCCGTGAATGGGGCTGGACGTCATTTACGTTCACGTCGAAACCAATGACGTCATTGCGGCGTACTTTGGAGCAATGCACACTGGGAAATTCCACGGACGGCGCATGCGCTGTTCCGGAAAAACTTCAATCACGTCGGGTCACAGTAATTTTGCATAAAACACGCCCCCCTGATCCAAATTTGAATTAGGCGGGCTTACGCCGGCCGATTTACGCTACGCCGCCGCAACTTACGGAGCAAGTGCTTTGAGAATACAGCACTTGCCCGTGTAAGTTGCGGAGGCGTAACGTAAATCAGATACGTTACGCCCGCACAATTTTACGCGGCTCTACGTGAATCTGCCCCTATGTTTTTTACTTTTTGACACTTATGTTGGGTGAATGGGTAATACCAATGATGAGGCACTAGTCCTCCAACTAATACCAATGATGGGGCACTATCATTCCCAGATTTTTTGTCTTTTTTTTTAGATATAGATATTGATATAATTTATTTATACGGTATATATAGTCCCTGTGCAGAAACATGATATATGACCAGCCAACATAAAACATGATACATGAAAGGTAACATGGGAATGCAGCTGTTTGGAAGGTCTCAGGACGGTGTATTACATTACTCTGCTATCATAATAAATACACGGTACAATGTTCTCTATTGTATTGACTGTATGTAATTAGTTGTATCACCTTGAGAACACATTAGCCTAGACTACCGCTAATTTAATACAGACGCGTTGTGTTCCTGCAATTCCCAGTTCTTTACAGTTAACTGATAGCTCCGTATTATTATTTAACTAATTAGGCATAAGGTATGTGCTATCTGCGGATTATGTACAGCTCTGTTCAGCCTGGCAGGAGGGCCGACCTGGATACCCGGCACAGTGGGATATTTTATTGGAGTGAATATTATTCCATAAACAGCTACAAATGGCAGCCTGCCCAGCATATAGAATCATTTTATTGACTGTTTCAAAGGAATGCCCCCCCCCCCAAAAAAAACAGGTGTTTTACCGTAAGTCGTAGTGTTGGTAAGTTGGATATATGTTAGGACTCCAGTAGTGAACAGAACGAGGTAAAATAGGAGAATTTCCATCAGATAAATTTCAGAAAAAAGACCTGTAAATTTTGGTAAAATGTTGCCTTCCGGCCAATTTGCTTTTGAGTCAATGGAGAATTCAAAATGAAGGTGAATTTTAAGAGATTTAATGGGTCCTGAAGGTTAAGCTGGCCCCGTACACACATTTTGTGGCCGATTCCGGTATTTGTTCCATGAATGGCAACACCAACATTGATAAAAGATTGGATTTAAGCCAGCCATGTATGGATCGAATCTTGGGCGGATCAGCACTAGTAACTAGCTGAATTGATTGAATGAATTAATGACTTGTATAGCGATACACATGCGAACTGAATCGCCTCTAGGCGCTTTTTCCAGCCAGTGACTGCTTGGCTGGTGCAGTAATTTTACCCCGTAGGATCTCCACACGCTTGGAACACACAGTCATACACACAGATATATATATATATATATATATATATATATATATATATACTGAGGTTCAGGATCAAAGCGTTTGTTACCCCTAGTGCTGGGACAAGGTCATTAAGAGCCCAGGGTGAACACGCCAAACTGCGCAGCCCCCCACCAACCCCCGGAGGGCTATGAGCATTATGTGTCAGCAAAAATCTCCCCACAAATGCACTGAGCACAAATCCACCCCCTTGCTGAAATCCCCCCATATCAGCACAAGTCTTTGCCAGCTCCTCATCTCTCGAATCCTCCTAGTTCAAATCCCTTTCCTAGCACAAATTCTCTAACCCTTAAAGTTTCCCCTACTGGTACACTTCTTCCCCACACTTATAATCTCTCCTAGCATAAATTGCCCTCAAATCCCACTACCTAGCACACATCTTCTTCCCTCATTCCCCTCCCAACACAAATTCCCCATAATCACCACTTTTCTCACCCAGTTGTGTGACATTAGCAAATTAATATTCGCTAATGTCTTCCTGTTTCTCCTTCTGGGCATTCAGGAGACCTGATTGTCTGAAAGTCCTAAGACCCGATTGGCCACAAAACCTAAGACCCGATTGGCCATGAGTCTCAAGTCCTGATTGGCCGGAAGGGGAAGCGACCGACGGGACTCTGGAGGAGATGCATGAGGAGAAGCCTGGATGGGGTAAGTGAGGGGCTGGCGGGGAGGCCTGATGGGCAATATGGGGGGGCAGCAGCAACCCAGAAAGTGCTGGGGAGTAGTTGGTTGGTTATCTTCTCTGTAATCTGCATTTATGAGAGACACGCTGAGCCACTGTTCGCATCCAGCTATTTCCACTACTACTGCCCAGTAGTGTAGTGGGTCCCACCATGCACTCTGTGCGGGCTCCACACATGCATTCAACTTAACTCTTGAGCTTCCGTACCTCTGTGCAGCAAGTCCGCTCCCATTGTTCTTTAAGACAAACCGCTGGTGGAAGGAGAGCTGAAAACTAGAGTTGGGGTAGGGATCTCGCGCCAAAAAATTAATTAAGTGAAAAATAAATGAATAAAGCTGCTCCCCACAAAAATTCAAACTTGAATCTAAAATATGAAAACTAGAGTTGGTCGAACGGTTTGGGCGGATCAAAGGTTTGGCCAAAACATCGCCTATTCGGTGAACACCCAAATTCGCCCCTCCTAATGCAATGCACTGCCGGCTGCACAGTGCATTCTAAGTCCTGATTCTAAGCCCTTTGCCCAACCAGGGAGCAGTGAATAGCTAGTTGTTAAGGAGCGGGCTGTAAAGTTGTCACTGGGCTTCCCTAAGTACAGCTGAAAAAAAAAAAAAAGCATTGCCGGCAATAAAAATGTGAAAAAAAAATGGTGTGGGCCCCCAGTACATAACAGGCCCTTATCCGGGCATGCAGCCTGGCAGGCCAGAAAAGGGGGGGATGAGCGAGCACCCCCCACCCCTTCTGAACCATACCAGGCCACTTGCCCTCAAAATGGGAGGGTGGGTGCTTTGGGGGCAAGTACTGCCACCACCAAGTTTCACGGTGGGGATGGTGTGTTTAGGGTGATGTGCAGTGTTAGTTTCCCGCCACACATTTTGCTTTTAGGCAAAAAAGTAACATTTTGGTCTCATCTGACCAGAGCACCTTCTTCCACATGTTTGCTGTGTCCCCCACAGGACTTCTTATGGCTTTCTTTCAACAATGTCTTTCTTCTTGTCACTCTTCCATAAAGGGCAGATTTGTGGAGAGACCACTAATAGTTGTCCTGTGGACAGATTTTCCCACCTGAGCTGTGGATCTCTGCAGCTCCTCCAGAGTTACCATGGACCTTTTGGCTGCTTCTCTGATGAATGCTCTACTTGCCAGTTTAGGTGGACCGCCATGTCTTGGTAGGTTTGCAGTTGTGCTATACTCTTTCTATTTTACGATGATGGATTGAACAGAGCTCCTTGAGATGTTCAAAGCTTGGGAGATTTTTTTATAGCCTAACCCTGCTTTATACTTCTCCACAACTGTATCCCTGACCTATCTGGTGTGTTCCTTGGTTTTTCGTGATGCCGTTTGTTCACAAAGGTTCTCTAACAAACCTCTGAGGGCTTCACAAAACAGCTGTATTTATACTGAGATTAAATGACACACGGGTAACCTCTCTATTTAATAATTAACTTTTGAAGGCAAGTGGTTCCATTAGATTTTAGTTAGGGGTATCAGAGTAAAGAGGGCTGAATACAAATGCCCCCCCCCACACTTTTCACATATTTATTTGTAAAAAAATTGAAAGCTATTTATAATTTTCCTTCCACTTCACAATTATGTGCCACTTTGTGTTGGTTTATTACATAAAATCCCAATAAAATAAATTTACATTTTTTGTTGTAGCATTACAAAATGTGGAACATTTCAAGGGATATGGATATGGCACTGTATGTAGTATACTGTGTATATACTCGAGTATAAGCTGACCCGAATATAAGCTGAGGCACCTAATTTTACCACAAAAAAAATGGGAAAACTTATTGACTTAGGTATAAGCCTAGGGTGTCCATCTGCATGCCTCACTGTGCCTCACTTTGCCTCACTGTGTCCATGTGCATGCCTCACTGTGTCCATGCCTCACTGTGCCCATGCCTCACTGTGCCCATGCCTCACTGTGCCCATGACTAGACTAACGTTTAACATGGGAGTCTATGGAAGAGATGCCCAGATTTGAAAAATCGGTGCTCGCCAGCCGTAGATCCCCAAGACAACAAACTTTGCACATTTATAGGAGATATGGGGCTACATGTGTGCCAAGTTCCGGGTCCAGGAGACCTACGACCTTTCGGTACCGGGTCCCCAATATACCGGAGAAATTACCATTTAACATGGGAGTCCAGGGATGGACTGGCCATTGGGACTACAGGGAGTTTCCCAGTGGGCCGATGGCTCCGTGGGCCGGCTTCAGTGACAGCGGACCGCCTCCCCCCTCCGCTCCTCTGTCTCTCCCTACCCGCAGCGCTCACCACCTCTCCCTCCCCCACAGCACTCACCTGGGGGGAACAAAAAAGCAGGGGGAGGACCAGAGGAGCAGGGGGGATGACAGAGGAGCATGGGGGAGGGGACAGACAGCTGACTCAACAGTTATGGCCTGGGAGTTTCTCACTTCTGCCTAATCTTGTCCCATAAGGGGGGGCACCAAACTGATTCTTTCTCCCGGGTGAAATAATGTCTAGCTTCCCCACTGGTACTGCCTATAAGAGTACCAGTACCAGCCGTTCTACTCTAATAAATAGAACGGCTAGTGGCTAGTGAAGGGGGAGAGGGGGCTTGGGTGGCCGGGGGGTGTGCGGGAGTTGTCCGGCCGCCATGGGAGAGACCTGTCAAAGTGGGCCAGTCTGGATGAAGTCCAGGGCCAAATTTCTGTCCCAGTCCAGCCCTGTGGGAGTCTATGGAAGGGGTGCCCGGCTTTGAAAAATCGGTGCTCCCCGGCCGTAGGTCCCCCGGACAACAAACTTTGCACACTTGTAGAGGAAGAGTGGGGCTACATGTGTGCTAGTACCGGGTCTCCAAAGTCCAGGAGATCAGGCGCAAAAAGGTGACTCGAGTATAAGCCAAGGGGGGCATTTTCAGAACAAAAAAAATTTGCTGAAAAACTCGGCTTATACTCGAGTAGATACGGGTACGTAGACTGAATAGGTTGTCGTTGGTTTAGTTCTTATTTCTTAATAAGATAAAATAAAAAATCTGTGGTTTATAGTTATAAAAAAACACAAAAAATAGAAAAAAAAAAACGACTGGCAAGAACTGAAAAGATGAATGCAAGACGTTGATCTGAAGGTTAGCACTGACGTTCTCAGTCCATGTTTTCTACATGAAGGTGAGTTTCCATACAACTAGATGCCATTGTTACGAATTAATATTAGGAGGCTTTGAAATAACTTCTCTCTTATTGATTCCAAGACTGCATGATACGTGTCCTAGTTAAACTTCAAGGTCTGTACATGGCAATACAAGCACAAGATTCTACTACTGCATTATGCGCGGAGACATTGTCACACAAAGCCGAAGAAGGACGGAACAAAATCGGCACAAACTGTACTAAAGAAATAAAACGCGATCCATGCTTTACAAGTACAATATTAGACCTTAACCTGTCCAGAAGAAATGAGAATTTCAACGAGCAACTAATAGGTTTCCAATGCTGAAAATTTTTACTTTTGTCCTACTGCTAACAAAAACAATTTTGACACGTTGCCACATTCTGCTGAAATGGAATTTCGATTTGCATATCATAATAGAAAGATACAAAAAAAAAAAAATACTTAAAAATGAAAAAAATAAATCTGAAAATAATGAAATAATGTTAATTACATTGGCAAGGCAGAAAAGTTTTCCTGGAAAATAAAATAAAAATTAAGGTCAGAGTCGTCTGTTGGAGCCGAGCCACACGATTTCTACCTCCCGTCAATTTACACTTCCAACAAGAACTTAATAACAAAGCAATGTTTGGAGTTTTAGCCGCTGCAATTTACATCCTCCGAAAAGGTGAGAACTAACACACACAAAAGCTTCGTTATTCCACTTCCTATCATCGCTCAACAAACAAGCGCCAGGTTTTTTATTTTTTTGTGTGTTTTTTTATTTTTTTTCGGAAGCTGTGATAACACTTCCTAAAAGTGAACTAAGTATTTATCAAACTTAATTTTTTTCATTCTGATTAATTCACTCAATTCATTTTTCCAACTTTTTTTTTTTTAAACATTTTCGCCTTTGTTTATCTCAAGCATATTTACATTGATTTAAATATATTTATGTTGGGTGATATTCTGTGAATTAAAGTATACTTAAAGTGATACTAAACACATGGGCTTGGATTCACATACAATGGCGCATATTTATGCCACCGTAGCGTATCTAATATACGCTATGCCAACGCAGCGCAAGAGAGGCAAGCACATAATTTACATAGCACTCGCCTGCCAAACTGCGCTGGGTTTCCTCTGCGTAATCCGGCATAGGTGGAAGTGGGCGTGAGCCATGCTAATGAGGCGTGACCCCATGCAAATGATGGGCCGAGCGCCATAAAGATACGAATAACGAACGGCGCATGCGCCGCCCCGTGGCCGCATCCCAGTGCGCATGCTCAGAATCACGACGGAACAACTGCCTAAGATACGTAGAATCACTGGCTACGGCGTGAACGTAACCTACGCCCAGCCCTATTCACGTACAACGTAAACAACGTAAAATACGACGGCTGTGTTCCCTGGTCCATACCTTAGCATGACTTGCGCCTCCTATATGGGGCTTAACTTTACGCCGGACGTACGACTTACGCAAACCGCGTATATCATGCGCCTGGCGCAAGTACGTTCGTGAAACGGTGTAGCTCCCTCATTTGCATATGCGCATAGAAAATCCATGGGAGCGGCAAATGCGCCCAGTATAAATATGCGCCTACGATACGCCGGTGTAGGCAAGTTACGTCGGTCGGATGAAGCCTATTTTTAGGCGTATCTCAGTTTGTGGGCACGGCGCACAGATACGACGGCGCATATTTACACTTAGCGCTGCTTTCAATCCATCCGCTCTAGCCAATCAACGGACATGCTGAGCGGCGAAGAGGATGTCGGGGCCGAGCGCGGGACATCCCTTTTTATCCCACAAACAGAGCTTTCTTTTAGTGGTATTTGATCACCTATGCGTTTTTTTTCCTCGGTTTACGCCGATATGTATTCTTCTACATATTTTTGGTAAAAATAAATCGCAATAAGCGTTTATTGATTGGTTTGTGCAAAAGTAATAGCGTCTACAAAATAGGGGATAGTTTTATGGCATTTTTATTACTACAATTTTTTTTACTAGTAATGGGTGCGATCAGCGATTTTTATTGTCACAACATGCTCAGGCACCGCCTCTGCCATACCCGCCCCCGCTGGCAACACCTGAGCACACTGTTCAGGAACTCTAATGGTCTTGGCTGGCTCCAGACTACAACCGTGCATGTTTACCCAAGCACCACAGCCATATTTTTTACTGGCAACCATTTGCTGTCACTGCCATTTACTGGCAGGAGAAAAGTACCCATTACTGGCTGCCAATAAAAATACTGACAGTTGGCAAGCACCTAGTGTGATTTTTGTCTCCCCTCTCGTTGTTCTGATATCTACATATCACATGAGTTTTGTATGAGTCACTTCTGCCAATCAATGCCAACAGCCCCCCCCTTCCTTGGCACACGCCACGTGATTGACAGAGGCTGCAGATAAACAGGTACGGTCTCCTCCACCTCCTCCCCATGTCCCGCCTGTGCCCGCCCACAACCCCTTTCTGCAGCCAATCTGTGCCTAGGAAGGGGTTAATACAGCGGGCGGTGGCGCCGGGCGGGGGGGATGATCTCTCATGTCTGTGCAGAACTGCAGGCAGCGACAACAGGCATGACAGGCAAGATCACTGACTGGCTGGTTCGAAATCTCCCGCCCACACCCCCTTCATAGGCACAGATTGGCTGCAGGAAGGGGTTGTGGGCGGGCACAGGCGGGACATGGGGAGGAGGTGGGGGAGACCTAGCCTACCTCCTCGTACGGAACAGCGGGCGGTGAATGAATCATCATATGCAGCAGGCGAGCGGGCGGCCAATGTGCACATTGCCGTGGGGAATAGCTGTAATAATTTTTAGGCACACTGACCACAGGAGCGCCGGGCTAATATACTTAGTGACAGGGGCAGGAAAATGCACACTGCCGCGGGCGCGAGGCAGTACACCGGACATCAGGATACCCTGGCTCTTTGGCGCCTCCCGCTCTGCGGCTCCTGGGTGCAGTGCACCCCGTGCACTCACCCAGGATCGGCCCTGGGTACAACATATGTATGAGGATTTGTTTCATCTCTGTGTATCACCTATCATTTCACTAGGTGTACGTAAGTGCAACCACTTTAATTGGGCAATTATGAGGGGAGGCCAATAAGTTCTTACTCTCACCCTGTTCTAGATGTGCTAGGGATCTGACATTTTGCCGGTTTATAGGTGGATATCTTAGTAGTACGCAAGCCAATTTTTTTGTTTTTGTAGGTCGTGTTGAATTATAGTTAGAGCCAAGAGAAATGGAGTCGGTGTCATGCCGGACAAAGTTGAATACCGAGCCGTGATTCGGTTCCTCCATCTTCAAGGGAAATCTGTCCAACTAATACATGAAGAGATGTCAGTTGTGTATGTAGAGGATTGATCATCATATGAGACTGTCAAACGATGGAAGAGAGAATTCTAGTGTGGTTGCACAAATATATAGGATGACCAAAGGAAGGTCATCCGTCACCTTTCACAGAACCAAGTGTGGTGGCGAAAGTTGAGCAGCGAATGCTTGAAGATAGACGTGAGACTTTACATTTTTTTTTGTCAATGTTTTTATTGAGGTTTTGCATACTACATGAAAGTGAACATACAACCATATAACAATTTTCATACAAATGTCAAATGCTACATGCGAGGTGTGACAGACTCACCCAGGACAGAGACTTTTGGAGAGGACTGAATGCTAGCCTCTTGCCTTGCGATTATGGGCCCTGGCATTTGGGGGAACGGTGCTCTTTTTGAGCTGTATGCCTGGGGACCCTTGAGGTGGTGTTACTTTGGATTCAGGTCCATGTCCCCCCAAAACACACAGACTCTGGGAACCCTGTATATGCCATATTAGAAATAGTGACTGATTTATAATGTTGGGACACATACTGTTTGAAGATGCTGATGTCAACTTCAGCTACCTGTCTGCCTGTTGTCTTCTATAATGTAAATGAGTCTAGTATAACTTCTAAGAGTCTTTCACCCATTGTTGCTTGTGCTAATTAACCTTGCAATTGTATAAAGGAGTTCTGTGTTGATATTTATGATAATGTGTATTGTAGTAAGGGAGTCACATTGGCTGCTTTACGGGATTAGTTAATTAGCTCATGTTAATTTATGTTTTTGTGTAGTTAGAGTAATATGAGCAGGCGGTAGGAACCTCCTCCTCATTAACTGTCTATAAGACTTGTATTCTGGTTCTTATAAACTGTCTGATGTTTTACCCTACACTGAACTACGACTAGTGAACGGGAAAGCTAAGGGGTCTTGGATTGTGTGGTACCGGACAGAGGAGTGATACAACGGACAGACTCATCTTGCGTACAGGGGTCCTTCACACGAGGTATAGACAGAATATAGAGAACCGTATCAGTAGTCACTTAAACCACTTAATACATATAGCCAAAGAGATCCTCGGTTCCACTTAAACATAACAGGCAAAAATATTGAGACAGTAGAGAGACTCCACTAGTAGTTTGACGAGAAGCTGGGTTTGCCACCAAGGCACCAAAAACCCCTATCAGGAACAAACTGTGAGTAGGTGGGGGTGCTTCCGGCAACACCTCTGCCTGTTGTCTTGCCGGTTTTCTGGTCAGGGTAATTGAGTCGCCCAATGTCCCAAGTACTGAAAATAATTCAAATGTTAACCTCGGGGATGTGATACATGAGATAGGCTCCTTTTCTAAGCGAAGTTTGGAGTTGCGTGTGCTAGTTAGTTCAGTTCATGAGTTCATCTGGGAACCTTTGTTTTTATTATGGGGTAGGAAGGGTAAAAGAAGAGAGGGGGGGGGGGTTTGTACATCTGTAGACAGTTATCCGGAGTAATTATCTGGTACTGGGTACTTGCCCCCGGGTCAAGCAATGGTGTTGTGGTTGATAGGATGCGGTATTCAACATGAATCCAGCAGGCCCATGTTTTCTGGAATTTTGTCAGGGAATCTCTCGCCTGTTCCATTTCGGCAATTCTCCCAACTCTTTGGAGGACTTTTAATTTCCTAGCTAGGGAGGTGAACATTAATAGGGGGTCAGTTTACAACATATTACATAATATATTACATATGAGCAAAGTGGCTGCACGTTGGGTTCCCAGGTTACTAAAAACAGCACTGAGTGGAATGTGCACAAAGCATTTTGGACCTGTACCAGTTTTCACTTTTGTTTGCGATTGTGGCTATGAATCTCTGCCCCATCCACCTTACTCTCCTGATAAAGAAAGTGAGGCCGTGCCTTTGAAAATGTGTTCTTATTGCCTAGACAGCATGTGGGCGGCTCCCCAGTTTGACAGCCCTGGACCACTTCCACCCAGAGACACACAGTCTCCATGAGGCTTACCAAGGCTCCAGCTGCGGCTAACACGCGGTGCTCGTGGATCCCTCAATAAAGACTTCCCGGTGGTCCTCCTGTGACCCTGCACGTGGAAGCTCCCACCCGCTCTAGCACTCTGCAAGTGCGCCAACATTTTTTACGCAAGTTTTTAATGTTGTTTTATACTTGTATACGGAATACATTTCTAAGCTGTTTAAAGGATTGGCTTGTAGCTTCTGTCTCCTCCTTTTGCTTACCTCACTCACCTGACCTGGCACCTTCAGACTTTTCCAAATCTGAAGAAACATTTACGGGGAAGACCTTTCCACAATGATGAGGCAATCATAACTGAAATTGCTGGTTTTCTTCCAAATCTGCAAACTTCTACGCAGAAGGTATTTAAGATCGGTTCCACAGATGTGAGAAGGGTGCAACCATAGGAGGTGAATATGTAGAGAAGGAAGGGTCAGTGGACTAAATTTCTGCTCCCTAGCACATCTTGATCTTGGTGATGCTAAGAACTTGTTGGTCTCCCCTAATATCTGCTGTGGGGATGGTTTTAAGTCATTGAGTGTGTAACCATAGGAGGTGGATATGTAGAGAAGGAAGGGTCAGTGGACCAAATTTCAGATCCCTAGTACATCTGGATCTTGATAAAGGGTAAGAACTTGTTGGCCTCCCCTTGTATCTGCTGTGGGGATGGGATTAATCCCTTGAGCGTGTAACCATAGGAGGTGGATATGTAGAGAAGGAAGGGTAAGTGGACCAAATTTGAGATCCCTAGCACATCTGGATCGTTGTGAATCTTGGTTGATCTTGGTGAGGGTAAGAACTTGTTGGCCTCCCCTCGTATCTGCTAGGGGGATGGGATCTTGGTGGATCTTGGTTAGGGTAAGAACCTGTTGGCCTCCCCTCGTTTCTGCTGTGGGAATGGGATTAATCCCTCGGGTGTGTAACCATAGGAGGTGGAAATGTAGAGAAGGAAGGGTCAGTGAACTAAATTTCAGATCCCTAGCACATC
This sequence comes from Rana temporaria, assembly GCF_905171775.1. NCBI lineage: Eukaryota > Metazoa > Chordata > Amphibia > Anura > Ranidae > Rana > Rana temporaria. Next base: position 175,564,975 of record NC_053497.1, on the reverse strand, counting down.
TGGGTCTTGGTGAGGGTAAGAACCTGTTAGCCTCCCAGCGTATCTGCTGTGGGGATGGGATTAATGCCTTGAGTGTGTAACCATAGGGGGTGGATATGTAGAGAACGAAGGGTCAGAGGACCAAATTTGAGATCCCTAGCACATCTGGATCTTTGTGAATCTTGGTTGATCTTGGTGAGGGTAAGAACTTGTTGGCCTCCCCTCGTATCTGCTAGGGGGATGGGATCTTGGTGGATCTTGGTGAGGGTAAGAACTTATTGACCTCCCCTCGTATCTGCTGTGGGGATGGGATTAATCCCTTGAGTTTGTAACCATAGGAGGTGGATATGTAGAGAAGGAAGGGTCAGTGGACTAAATTTCAGATCCCTAGCATATCTGGATCTTGGTGAGGGTAAGAAACTGTTGGCCTCCCCTTTTATCTGCTGTGGGGATGGGATTAATCCCTTGAGTGTGTAACCATAGGATTTGGATATGTAGAGAAGGAAGGGTCAGTGGACTAAATTTCAGATCCCTAGCGCATCTGGATCTTGGTGAGGGTAAGAACTTATTGGCCTCCCTTCGTATCTGCTGTAGAGGGTGGGATTAATCCCTTGGGTGTGTAACCATATGAGGTGGATATGTAGAGAAGGAAGGGTCAGTGGACCAAATTTCAGATCCCTAGCATATCTGGATCTTTGTGAATCTTGGTTGATCTTGTAAGGGTAAGAACCTGTTGGCTTCCCCTCATATCTGCTGTAGGGGTTGGGATTAATCCCTTGGGTGTGTAACCATAGGAGGTGGATATGTAGAGAAGGAAGGGTCAGTGGACTAAATTTCAGATCCCTAGCACATCTGGATCTTGGTGAGGGTAAAAACGTATTGGCCTCCCTTCGTATCTGCTGTAGGGAAGGGATTAATCCCTTGAGTGTGGTGGTGGTAGTAGTGGGGGTTTCTTGGCCTTACATAACTATACTATTTATTATGACCTTACATAACTGTATTATTTATTATGACATAAAATAAATCTTTCATAAAAACAGAACAAAAGACGGATTTACAGTGAAATGTTCATTAAATATATTATTGACTTAAATACAAAATGAACAACTTTCTTTTTATACACCACACTGGCCTGTTTGCATGCACACCAACAATAAAATCATATAGCTCCTGTATCTCTGTGTACTCCGGCGTCTCTAAGCACTTTGAGATAAAGGGAAAAGTGTTGCAGCACAGTTTATGTTTACAACAAAAGTCTGACACATTGAAGCTTGGCGTTCATTATGCAGTAAAACCATACGACCGACATCCTCGGCAGTCTACGCTTCTACTTGACCCCGTCACGTCGTCAGGCCCAGGCTGCTAATCCAACTCTTTGGTTTCCGCGTTACTTTTTTTTTTTTTTTTGCCTTCATCACTCAACAGGTTTTGCAATCATTTGATCGGGTGTTTGTGATACCTCGTCCTCGCCGCGCATTAATAAGGAGTATAGAAATGAGATGCACAGCCAGTTAGCACCGACCTTCTGACCTCGAAGTCATTAAATCCGTGGGCTGACAAAGTTAAAACTAATTACTGCGGATGCCCAATTACTTATGTACTCTTTTGGGAGACGGGAAAGACGGGAACAGCGGCTCGCTCGCCGTGTATGTTTTCTTTCTCGCGTTGCCATATTGACAATTTTTGCATTAACTTATTTTTTGTCGGGGTGGAAAGTCACCTGACCCCGTAACAGTGGTATTAAGAAAAACACATCAATCTTCAGGAAGGGGGAGGAGGGTTAAAGGAGGAAATATTAAACTTGTAAAGAAGTTTGGAAACTGCTATTATTTGCTTCTTCTCTTCATTAACGGGAATTAGAATTTCTGTTGGCGCTGCTGTTTATCTTGCCTATCTTGGCCTCAATAGGAACTTGTTGAGATAAAACCATGGGAACTCCAGAGCATTAAAGTAGTAAAAAACCCAAGGTGCAGCATGTGCTGTGCCTGGGCTCAGGACAGTGTTTTCAATGACATTGGGAACTTTTGTCCCCTTACAATATATCCCTAAACCATTTTGGATATCTATAGTCAACCAATCAGACAATGCACATGGGGAGACATGCGTGAGGTTGCCTAATTCTCAATTTTAACTTGTGGATACCTTTATGTCTTGGTCAATGAATACAATGTAAGTAACCATTTCTGTCGTTGTACTTACCGTATATACTCGATTATAAGCCGACCCGAATATAAGCCGAGGCACCTAATTTTACCACAAAGAACTGGGAAAACCTATTGACTCGAGTATAAGCCTAGGGTGTCCATCTGCATGCTTCGCTTTGCCTCACTATGTCCATGTGCATGCCTCACTGTGTCCATGCCTCACTGTACCCATGTCTTACTGTGCCCACGCCTCACTGTTCCCATGACTAGACTGACGTTTAACATGTGAGTCTATGGAAGGGGTGCCCGGTTTTGAAAAATCAGTGCTCCCCAGTCATAGGTCCCCCAGAGAACAAACTTTGCACACTTAGGCCTCGTACACACGACCGAACATGTCTGCTGAAACTGGTCCGCGGACATGTTCGGTCGTCTGTACGGCCGACCGGACAACTTTCCGGCGGATCGGACAGGTTTCCAGCGGACAAATGTTTCTTAGCATGCTAAGAAACACGTCCACTGGAACCATGTCCGTCGGACATGTCGATGGTCAGTATGACTCATCGGACATGTCTGCTCGCCCGAGAACCCGCGCATGATGTCGAAGTGATTCGACACATGCGCGGAAGCATTGAACTTCTGCGTCAGAGAACGTCAGTGTCGTATACGTCACCGCGTTCTCTGTCTGCGGGGATTTTGGTTTGATGGTGTGTACAACCATCAGACCAAAATCTGCTAGTGGACATGTCCGATGAAAACGGTCCGCGGACCGTTTTCATCGGACAGATCCGCTCGTGTGTACAAGGCCTTAGAGGAAGAGTGGCGCTACATGTGTTCCAAGTTTGGAGTCCAGGGGACCAACGGCTGGCTGGTACCAGGTCCCCAAAGTCCGGGAGATCAGGCGCAAAAAGGTGACTCGAGTATAAGCCAAAAGGAGGCATTTTCAGTACAAAAAAAAATGCTGAAAAACTCAGCTTATACTAGAGTATATACGGTATATAAATGACTAATCATGTTGCATTTTGTAATTCTCCAGACATAACTTTTTTCTGTAAGAACCCTGATGAAGGAAAGGATCTTTCCGAAATGCGTCTGGTTCAGGAAAATGTATTTTTCATTGACATTTTTTATTGTATCCATATTTACGTGTCATATTCATTTGTCTTTTGAATAAAAATTATTTTTTATATCTATACTTCTTTTTTCACTTTCTGTGGTAGTGCTTTATAAGTCCTACCCTAGGGGTCCTTCCCCTTTTTGTATTGACTATTCATTGGGATGCGGTACACCCATATTAGATTTTCTTTATCAGATCCCTTTCTTAAGATGCAGCATGCTGTACATTTTTTTTAACTGCTTCCCGCCCGGCCTATAGTAAAATGACAAGTTATCTCATGCACACACCCCATGGGCCTCACTGTGCTGCAATCTGTCACCCACGGCAGATGACAGATTAGTGTACTGGCTATTGGTACCATGTGATCACTGTGACCAATCACAGCAGATCGCATGGCATTTGTACACAATGGGGTGGCTTCCATTCATGCCATTCATTGTGTACAGTACTATTTGTGTTGATCTCTGTAATTGGTCACAGCAGTGATCACATGGTACAGGCATGGCTATTTAAAGCCTATCTGAACCATGTGATTAGCTGTGGCCAATTACAGCTGATCACAATAGTAAAACGCTAACTGAATGTCAGGAACCATGAATCGGACTGAGACAGGAGTGCAGTAAAAATCACACTATTTAGTAAAATGGTAAAAATAGAGCAAAAGTAGCCAAAACAAAGCCAGAGTTCGGTGACCAGGATGGGGAGTCAGAACAAGCCAGAGAAACAGGAGTCCAGAGATCAGCGAAGTCAGGAGCAGCAAATAGGATCAGGAACCTGAAGGGAAGTCAGCCAAGCAAAAGTCTTTTTATCAGGAAAACACAGCAGAGAGAATCTGGATGTGTTGACCAAGGCAAAGGCACAGAAGATCTGATACAATGAGTTTATATAACCAGTGGCTCTAGCTGACAAGCAGGAAATAGAGACCAGGTGAGTCACTGTGGAAGGAAGAGACTTTGTCAATTAGCTGAGCACAGAGCTCTGAGAAGGGGGGGTTGAGCATCAGGCCCTAGGGAGACCACTGCATAAGGTTTAGGAGTGTGTCTATGGGAATGTTTGACCATTTTTCCAGAAGAGCATTTGTGAAGTCAAGCACTGATGTTAGATGAGAAGGCCTGGCTTGAAGTTACCACTCTAATTCATCCCAAAGGTGTTCTATTGGGTTGAAGTCAGGACTCTGTGCAAGCCAGTCAAGTTCCTCCACCCCAAACTCGCTCATCCATGCCTTTATGGACCTTGCTTTGTACACTGGTCCAAATCATTTGGTGGAGGGGGGATTATGATGTGGGGTTGGGCTTGTCCTTAGTTCCATTGAAGGGAACTCTTAAGGCATCAGCATACCAAGACATTTTGGACAATTTCATGCTCCCAACTTTGTGGGAACAGTTTGGGGATGGCCCATTCCTGTTCCAACATTAGAGCAGAGACTGCAAGCCAGGCCTTCTTGTCCAACATCAGTGCCTGACCTCACAAATGCACTTCTGGAAGAATGGTCAAACATTCTGATAGACACCCTCCTAAACCTTGTGGACGGCCTTCCCAGAAGAGTTTAAGCTGTTATATCTGCAATGGGTGGGCCAACTCAATATTGAACCCTACGGACTGGGATGCCATTAAAGAGGTGCAGGGGCGCCAGAGACACTTGGAGATGCTCGGAGACACTAGTGTTTCTACATAATGTGTTCCAGAAGCATGCTTGTAATCCAAAGCACTCGTATATAAAAGCGAGTTTCCCCATAGGAAATAATGCAAGCTCAGATAATCCGTTCCACAGCCACTGCTGGTCTATGCAGTACCGCAGGGATCAAGTCCTGAGCTACTAGGCAGGCCTCAAGGGTTACTCACCACCAGTTGCCCCGCCCAATCCCTACCATGTCCTGCCCCCTAATCCCGCCCCTAGACACGCCCTCATACATCTCATGAAATGACACTTAAATGTTTTATGCAGAATTAAGTTATAAAAATAAATATTAACAACAACTTTATCCGTGCCCAAAAATGCAGCCTGCCCATGTCTACCAATGCAGCCTGTGTCCCCAGTGCAGCAAAATGTCCTCACAATTGCAGCCAGAGTCCCCCCACAATTGCAGCCAGAGTCCCCCCACAATTGCAGCCAGAGTCCCCCCACAATTGCAGCAAGAGTCCCCCCACAATTGCAGCAAGAGTCCCCCCACGTTACAGCCAGAGTCCCCCCACATTGCAGCCTACCTGTGCTGGGTAAGAGAGGAGCCGGAGCCGCCGCCTGGTTGTTGAAACCACGGGGAACATAACAGCTTTCAATTCAATAGCTGTGTTCCCCGCCGCGTGCGTCATATACAGCCCCTCCCCCTTGTCCAAAAAACTTTGATAGACAGATCACCTGTCCAATCCTGGGACGGGTGATCTGTCTATCAAAGTGCCCAGACAGGGGGGGGGGGCTGTATATGACGCGCACAGCGGGGAACACAGCTATTGAATTGAAAGCTGTTATGTTCCCTGCGGTTTAAACAACCAGGCGACAGCAGCGGCGACTCTCCTCTCCTTGCTTGCCCCCCCTGCTCCCAGGCAGCCCACACTCGCCAGCCCTCAAAATGTACTCACAATATGCGAGCAGGCGAGTGCAAGTTTTGAGGGCTGCAGTACCGCATTTAGCCAGAGGTTCGGGGGAGGGGGCGGAGACACTTGGAGATGTTTGGAGACGCCCAGAGACACTAGTGTCTCCGAGCATCGCTTGCGCCCCCGCACCTCTAGCCAAATGTGGTACTGCACACCCCAGCGGCTTGAATCCTGCTCGTCTTGCGAGACAATGCTCGCAAAGCTAGTCAGGATTAAAAAAAAATATATATATATATATATATATATAGCTTGTATTGCAAAATGCTCGTAAACTCGCAATCCGAGGTTCCACTTGCATTTTTCTTGCATATGCATTTTTACTGTGTCCATATTTAGCCGGATTCAGGTAGAGCGGGCGTAGCACATCTCATATGCGCTACTCCAATGTAACATAGAGAGGCAAGGCCAGTATTCACAAAGCACTTGCTCCCTAAGTTACGGCGGCGTAGCGTAAATGGGCCGGCGTAAGCCCGCCTAATTCAAAGTAGGCAGGTAGTGGGTGTGTTGTATTAAAATGAATCGTGACCCCATGTAAATGAAGCGCCGAACAAACGGCGCATGCTCAGAATCACGTTGAATTTACTCCCTAACATACGCTGGCTCAATTCATAAGACGTGAACGTAACCTACGCCCAGTCCCATTAACGTGCGACTTATGCAAACGACGTAAAATCCGACGGCAGTTCCGACGTCCATACCCTACACGACTTAGATCAGCTATTTGGTGGTTTATCTTTACGACGGACGTACGCCTTATGTAAATGGCGTAGATTACTGCGACGGGCGCAAGTACGTTCGTGAATCGGCGTATCTAGGTCATTTACATATTCGACGCGTAAATCAATGGAAGCGCCCCTATCGGCCAGCGTAAATATGCACCCAAGAGTAGGAGACTTACGTCGGTCGTAGGAAGCCAATATTCAGGCGTATCTTGTACTGTGAATACGGCGCATAGATACAACGGCGCATTCGTGGACTTACGCGGCGTATATAAAGATACGTTGCGTAAGTCTTTATGAATCCGGGCAATTGTTTTAAAAATTCATCCCGACCGCATCTGATGTAAAAGAGCCCTAAAATTGCTTTAATGACCTCTGGCTATGAATGAGTCAAGAAGAGGTGCTAATTGCAACCCCTGATTTTCTGATGACCACTAGAGGGAGCACATACAAATATGCTAAAAAGTTTGACACCTAAGTAAAAAAAAAAGTTGCTACTATGAGCTAAATATGACAATAGCAAGCAAATCTACTTAAACCACACTAACATCTTCCCCTTAAACTTTCATCAATTGTGTTTTTTTTTTTTTTTTTAGAGGATAAAAGACCGTCTTTAATCTGCACCAATGGAACACAATTCAAGCAATGTCCATTCGCTAGTGTCAACATTGGTGTTTGCACATGAGCAAATTCTATCAAGACTTCAAATTGACTTCACTTGGAAGATTTAATCGCAATTTAACAAGGACAAAAGTTATCTGATCTTAGGCTGCGGATGAATGTTAGTAAATAGAACCTCGAACGTCCGCCAACGAGTCATTTGGCATTGGCGGGCCTTATGGTGTCCGAGGTCTCAGATAGTTAATTGTGCAAACACTGCGCCCTTCAGGATGACTTAATAACGCCTTCTATTTATTGGAAATGTTAGAAGGACATGCTAAAATAATTATGGGATGCTTTGTAGCCGTTTTTTTCACAGGAAAAAAAAAAGAAAAAGAAAAAAGTTAAAACAATTAAGCAGCACACAAATAGCAATTAAATAAACTAACGAGAGAAAAAGAGCTAAGTTATAACGGGTGGCGGAAATTGCCATACTCTACATTACATAAAACCTTGTGAGCTGCAAAGACTCCTCCCGTAAAGTGAAAATCTAAAAAAATAAAAAAAATAAAAATAAATAAAAAATAAATAAAAATAAAATTAAACTAAAAAACAGCAATGTAATGACTATAAAACTAATATAAAAGTGTAGCACAAACACAATAATTAACCAAAAAATATTGATACTGAAGTAATTAATAAATGTCCAAAATAAAGTGCACGTGCTCCAGGTATTGCACAAAAATCCTTAATAACATCCTGTGATACAGAGATAATTAACCGCTTGCCGACCGCCACACAAGTTTTTACGTTGAAAGAAATGGCATGGATGCGCAAATGGGCGTGTATATATACGTCCCCTTTAATTTGCCACCGTGTGGTCGTGCCCGCGGGACCCGCAGACTCGATGTCCGCAGGTGTCCAGCGTTTGGGTCACAGAGCTGAAGAACAGGGAGATGTCAGTGTAAACACAACATCTCCCCGCTCTTCCTAGTGACATGTCACTGATCCTCTGTTCCCTGTCATCGGGAACAGCGATCATTGACATGTCACATGTAGCCACGCCCCCTAACAGTTAGAATCACTCCTTAGGACACACTTAACCCCTTCAGCGCCCCCTACAGGTTAACCTTCTTCCCTGCCAGTCACATTTATACAGTAATCAGTCATTTTTATAACACTGATCACTGTATAAATTTGAATGGTCCCAAAATAGCGTGAAAATTGTCCGATGTGTCCGCCATAATGTCGCAGTCCCGATAAAAATCGCTGATCGCCGCCATTACTAGTAAAAAAAATAATAATAAAAATGCCATAAAACTATCCCCTATTTTGTAGACGTTATAACTTTTGCCGAAACCAATCAATAAACGCTTATTACGATTTTTTTTAACAAGGATACATATCGGCCTAAACTGAGGAAAAAATTTGTATATTTTTTTGTTGATATTTATTATAGTAAAAAAATTACAGTTGAACCTCCTTTAACCAAAAATATGTAGAAGAATACGTATCGGCCTAAATTAAGTAAAAATTCGCTTTTTTAAAAAAAAAAAAAATGGGGATATCTATTATAGCAAAAAATACAAAATATTGCTTTTTTTCCCCCAAAATTGTCGCTCTATTTTTGTTATAATAAAAACCGCAGAGGTGATCAATAATTTTTTGGGGGAAATTTTTGTTTATAGCGCAAAAAACTAAAACCTGCAGAGGTGATCAAATACCACCAAGCAGACATGTAACCTTCCAGCCGTGGCTCAAGCCAGTCAGCTGGGGTGTGGTGACCAGTGGCGGCTGTTGCTCAAAATTTTTGGGGGGGCGCAAACGAAAAAAAAAATTGCAGCCTCACTGTGCCCATCAATTGTCACCACTGTGCCATCAATTGTCACAACACTGCAGACCACCAAGCTCTGAAGAAAGGGGTAAGCCCCCGAAACGCGTCAGCCCTAACATCGCTCGTAGATTCAAGCGAATATCGCATCCTGCTGATGTTGTTGGACTTCTGCTGTATTGTCTTTCAAGGCTTGATTTTAAACTCCACTTTGTGAGTACAATGATTTATTTTAACAATTTTAATAAAATTCATTTAACAGTATCACACTAGGTCGGTGCGCCCTCCGCTCTCTTTTTCCTTTTTCACCACTGTGCCATGCCATTAAACCCAGCCACTGTGCCATGCCATCAAATGCAGCCACTGTGCCATCAATTGTCACCACTGTGCCCTTTAATTGTCGCCGCTGTGCCCTTTAATTGTCGCCGCTGTGCCCTTTGATTGTCCCCACTGGGCCCATTGTCCCCACTGTGCCTATTGTCGCCACTGTGCCCATTGATGTCACTAACTGTGCTCTTCGTCGCCGCTGTGCCCTGTAAAGTGCCCCTTTCCCTCCCGCCTGGCACTTACCTTTATTGGAGTCAGCCATCCACGTCCCTCGATGTCTTCTACCGCCTTCGATGACTGACAGGCGTCTCAGCCAATCAGGTTACCGGTAGCCAGAATCGGCCAACCTGATTGGCTGAGACGCCTGTCAGTCTTATACAAAGAGCGCATCCCTAGTGCGTTCCTTGTATAAGCTTCCGGGACCCGAGGGCTCTGATAGGCACTTCCGTACAGCCAACCAGCTGCCGTTATTCAGATGGCCGGACATGAGCGCCGACCATCTGAATAGAACAGCGGCAGCGGCGATAATAACATAGATTTGTGCAATGCATGAATCTACGTTATTAGACTCAGTGGCGGTGAGAGCCAGAGGGGGCGGCGCTCCAGCGCCCTCTATGGACGAACCGCCACTGGTGGTGAGGTCAGGTTCTCTTGCTCCGCCTCTATTTGTGGGGGGGGGGAAAAAAGGACGTCAATTTTGTTTGGGAGCCATTGTGCAATTGTCAGTTAAAGCGGCGCAGTGCCGGATCGCTAAAAGTGGCCCGGTCATTTGGCAGCCAAATCCTCCGGGGCTGAAGTGGTTAAAGTCAGTCCTCTTGTCCCTATTTTTTTTTGTTTTGTTTTTTTCTTGCCACGGACACCTTGGTAAAGTTTTTCAGCCTTGAAGTTTAGGTCTCAGAATTTTCAAGAAGTAGGATGAAGACATCAAGCAATCCTCCCAAGGACGGGAAGACCTTCCGGGAATGAAAAGATTCCGTATTAATGCGCTCCAACTGTTGATTTTTAACCCTGCTTCTATGTACACAGGAAACGATCGCTTCAAATCCCCCCTTTTACAAAGATTTATCCTCTTTTGGTGAAGCTAATTCCTTTTTTTCATGTGGCGAGATTCACGTCTAAGTGCTGCCGTCTTTTACATATCTCCCTCTTCTATCTGAAATATTTGTTCTTTTTAGTAGTTACCGTTCTTTAATCTGAGATTTCAAGGAGAGGCGAAAAGTCTTCTGTGGCTTTTAGTTTTCTGTTATCTTTTTTTTTTTCTTTTTCTTCTCCAAGTATAAAGTGGACCACCTGTTTTTATTTTTTTATTCTCCACAACAAGAAAAGTCATTTTTATTCATCCAACAAGCTTTAAACTGAAGGCGACACACCGGGGCATATTTTAATTTCAGAGGTGAGAAAAAGGAGAGCGTTCAGCCTTAGTGACTTTATGAATCATGGAAGATGCATTTTCAATGGGTGATTAGGTATTAACAGGGAGCGAGCTGCTTGAGTCATTATTGAAAAGTTCACCTGGAAGTAAATTTTTTATACAGTTTCCACGTTTTTGAAAATATTCTGTGCCATGTTCTTTTTTTTTTTTTTTTTTTTTAAGATATTTTTGGGAAATATAATATTTTCTTGACATGTGAGTTATGTCTTAACCACTTTAGCCCCAGAATAATTGTCTGCCCAATGACCGGGCCGTTTACGAACGGGGGAAAAATGTGCCAGTTTTTACATACTGTCCATTAAAATACGGACAGTGTGTAAAAACTGGCACATAAAAACAGTAAAAATAGCCGAGATCGGTTTGGCTTGGAACTGCGCATGGAGATTGGAGGCAGAGGGTGATTGGAGGCAAGAGTGATGGTGGCTGTGGTGGCACCGCAGAGGGGGATGGAGGCAGGGGGAGATTGGAGGCAGGGGGTGATTGGAGGCACCGCAGAGGCGAATGGTGGCACCGCAGAGGGTGGGGGATGGAGACGGGTTGTTGATGGCACCGCAGGGGGGGATGGAGGCAGGGGACGATTGAGGCAGGGGGCAATGGAGGCAGGGGGAGATTGGAGGCATGGGGTGTTGGTGGCACCGCAGAGGGGGATGGTGGCACCACAGAGGGTGGGGGATGGAGACAGGAGTTGTTGATGACACCGCAGAGGGGGATGGAGGCAGAGGGTGTTAGTGGCAGGGGGTAATTGGAGGCAGGGGCTGATGGTGGCACCACAGAGGCGAATGGTGGCACAGCAGAGGGTGGGGGATGGAGACAGGGGTTGTTGATGGCACCGCAGAGGGGGATGGAGGCAGGGGACGATTGAGGCAGGGGGCAATGGGGGCAATGGTGGCAGGGGGAGATTGGAGGCAGGGGGAGATTGGAGGCAGGGGGTGTTGGTGGCACCACAGAGGGGGATGGTGGCACCACAGAGGGTGGGGGATAGAGACAGGAGTTGTTGATGACACCACAGAGGGGGATGGGGGCAGGGGACGATTGAGGCTGGGACGATGGAGGCAGGGGGTGATTGGAGGCAGGGGGAGATTGTGGCACCGTAGAGGGGGGTGTTAGTGGCAGAGGGGGATGGAGGCAGGGGGATAATTTGCCCTTATTATATCGAAAATAACAAAAATATGTTTTTTTACATTAATATCTACCTTAAATCACATTGCTGTTTTCCTAGCGTACTTGTTTGTAGCCTAAATACTGAAATTTGCACCTAAACATGTAATTTAGTAACTTTTGTAAAATGCCAGTAAAAACGTGGCTGCGCCAGTAAATTTCGGGTGTCGTGCCAGTAAATTTCAATCTGGTAGGTTGGCAACACTGGCTGCAGGTTTGATTGCTTCCCCTTGCATTCTGGAGGCTTCCAGAACATAGAGGGCTTGGACAATCAGAAGGACAGTTTCAATTTGTATTGTGATGTGGTCAATCCCAAAGGAGGTGTGTCCAGTAGGTAGCTCTAGCACTCTACTTCTCCAGCCCTGATAAAGGTTTACCAGGTTTTGTTGACACCTATTGGTGGAGGATTTTTGAAGTCCAAACCAGGATGACAACGCTGCCCCTCCATAGATAACATACAGTGAGCGTTGTCACCTTAGGACAGGAACTGTGTTACCGGTGGGATCAGCAGGTGAAAATAAAGTTAAAAAGTCCTAATGCAGCCACCACATCTAAGGACTTTGCAAAAAATATATTTTTCTTGATGTTAGGTTTAGGTAGACTTTGCCTGTCATTTTTACTATACTTGATGGTACCAGTGCTCCCAAATCACTGGGGCGCTATTCTAAATTTAGAGGGTGTCTGAGCCCATAGTTGGGCTCAGACTTTGTTGAAATCCCATTGAAATTAGCCTCTGTTCTGGCTATGGTTGTGCTTGATAGGATTTTCCCCTGTTGCCTGTAGGTGGCGTTACCACCTCAGGCCCATGTTGGAACACAAGCGAACCATAGTGTGTTAAGTGACCCTTCTCAGCAGCAGCCCAGTGGGAGTGGTGCTCCACTGTGCATGCCAGGAAGGGATACTTAAGGGGCAGATGCCGTTTTTCGGGGTCCTTCTCCTCGTGGCCCTCCTGGCACGAGGCACATGTGTGTGATCTCGACCTCAAGACCACGTTGGCCTGAGGTCGCATCTTCATGGAGTAGGCCCAGTTATGCTGGCTGGGGCTTACGATTCAAAAGGGAATCCCAAGCTGTCCATTCAAGTGGGGGAAGCTGCTTAATGAAGGAAACTGGGGGAGGACCTGCCCTGGAGGAGACCAAGCAAAGCAAGCTAATGTCTCGGAATAGGCCTGGTGACTTTGTTATAAAAGGGATCCACTACTTTATTTGTCTTACAGTCCGATGGATCGGCTTAAAGGCTAAGGCTGGAAGTTCGGGACCTAAATCCTGTGGCAGAGGATTCCTGGCTATCCATGATCATTCTCAGATGGTCTGTGGCTGTTCTCATACTGGTTCGTGCATCATCCCGGCTGCTAGGCCATGTGAGAGGGGTCTATCCGGGTGAGAAATACCCACTCAAGGGGAGTGGTGACTGATTGGAACTTTAGATATTTTTGGGCATTCTGTACCGCGCAGTGGCGTAGCGCGGGGGGTGCGAGGGGGGGCCTTCCGTCCCGGGCGCAAAATTAAGAGGGGCGCTGTCACGAGTGTAAAGAGGAGGGAGCGCCAACAACAGATGGGACATAGGAACATATGCATGATGCTACCACTCCAGGCTTTACCAGTCATTATCAAGCACGTTCTCCTCTTCCCTACAGCCACTGCTGTCTCACACAGTGGATCATGTAACCAGACTGGAGCTAGCTGAAAACAGGTAAGTCCATGGGTCAGGGGGGGGCGTAAATTACTTGCCTCACCCCAGGCGCCGACAACCCACGCTACGCCGCTGGTACCGCGTACCTGAACCTTCCTCTTTTCTCTATACCAGGGGTGGCAAACTCAAATTCATCGGGGGCCACATTAGCAGTATGGTTGCCCTCAAAGGGCCGGTTGTATTTGTAAGACTATGTGTCCCCCTAGCCACACACTCTCGACGCTAGGGGTGCAATGGATCGAAAAACTCACGGATCGATCCTCGGATCAGAGTCACGGATCGGATAATTTTTCGGATCAGCTAAAAAAATTATTGCCCTCACCTCACTGTAACATCCACCATTGCCCCCTCCTCACTGTAACATCCACCATTGCCCTCACCTCACTGTAACATCCACCATTGCCCCCACCTCACTGTAACATCCACCATTGCCCCCTCCTCACTGTAACATCCACCATTGCCCCCTCCTCACTGTAACATCCACCATTGCCCCCACCTCACTGTAACATCCACCATTGCCCCCACCTCACTGTAACATCCACCATTGCCCCCACCTCACTGTAACATCCACCATTGCCCCCACCTCCCTGTAACATCCACCATTGCCCCCTCCTCACTGTAACATCCACCATTGCCCCCACCTCACTGTAACATCCACCATTGCCCCCACCTCACTGTAACATCCACCATTGCCCCCTCCTCACTGTAACATCCACCATTGCCCCCACCTCACTGTAACATCCACCATTGCCCCCACCTCACTGTAACATCCACCATTGTCAAAATTCACTAACATCCAGTCATCCAGCATTGCCCCCACTCAACACTGTAATATCCAGTCCAACATTGCCCCCACTAATCACTGTAATAGCCAGTCCAACATTGCCAAAAATCACTGTAATTGACACGCTCTTGCAGAATAGCCGGCTAGAATATCCACAAGCAGATGAGGGAGGGGTGATGATGTCAGCGCGCACCTAGGCAGCCGCCAGGTGTACCAAGATGGCCGACCGCTCCGGAGCTAGGCCGAAGCCGTGGCCTTTCCTAAGCCAGAGGCAGTGGTGGGCTCCACGGATCGCATTCTGTGCCGATCCAAACACGGACAAGTTGGCAACGGACGGCTCGTTGCGCGGGCCACATGGCAAGGTCTGGCGGGCCAGATTCGGCCCGCGGGCCTTGTGTTTGCCACCCCTGCTCTATACTCTCCACTTTCTTCACAAGTTGAAGGTTTTACATCTTGTGTGGACAATTTCTACAGACTTTTAGCTAGATTCAGGTACATTTTCTTAACTTTGCGGCGGCGTAGCTTAAGGCATTTAAGCTACACCGCCGTAAGTTAGCTAGGCAAGTACATGATTTACAATGTACTTACCTGCTAAGTTACGGCGGCGTATCCTAAATTGGCGGGCGTAAGGGCGCCTAATTCAAATGTGTTTGAGGGGGGCGTGTTGTATGCTAATGGGGCTTGACCTTACGTTTTTTAATTTTTTTGCGAACTGCGCATGCGCCGGGCGCCTACATTTCCCAGTGTGCATTGCGGCTAAGTACGCCGCACGGGCCTATTGATTTTGACGTGGACGTAAACGACATAAATCCCGATTCACGGACGACTTACGCAAACGACGTAAAAAATTCGAATTTCGACGCGGGAACGACGGCCATTACTATTCCAATAGGGCCTAGCTCTAACTTTACGCGGCCTATCTCTTACGTAAACGGCGTAAAAGTACTGCGTCGGCCGGGCGGACGTTTGTGAATCGTCGTATCTACTCATTTACATATTCTACGCCGACCGCAATGGAAGCACCACCTAGCGGCCATCCAAAATATTGCAATCTAAGATAGGACGGCGCAAGCCGCCGTATCTTAGATATGTTTAAGCGTATCTCTGTTTGAGCATACGCTTAAACATAAGTCGGCGTAGATTCTGAGTTAGGTCGGCTTATCTACTGATAAGCCGGCCTAACTCTTACTGAATATACCTAATTCTTCCCTTGACAACGAACTTAGAGGTAACGTGCAAAACCCAAAACGAACCAGCAGCTCCTCGTGGGGTAGCGCTTCACACACACTAGTACTAATCCATGCTCCTTTTTTTTTGGCAGTCTGCAAAAAGAAAATAAAAATTGCCCACTGCTGGGTTTATGAATCAGTCAAGACAAATTTGTATATAGAGATATTCTCTACCGAGAACCACGACGTATGAGCAAACCTGTACAACAGGATCGGGAGAAACTGAAGAGGTGCCATCGGAACGCTATATTAATCCTACAGTTAGATATTTTCCCTGCCGGATTAGACCCAGAAGTGCATTGTACTATGTCAGCGCCTGAGGCGGCCCATCTCAGACATTGTTAAGTTATCCTGCTAACATTTCTGCCTGGAATGTGCGCCAATTGTGTCCCAGAGCCCCGGGGCCAACACTAGCTCGCCCTCAGGCCACCGCCTCATCTGCATCCTGCCACGCTCCCGCGAAAGACCTGTCACGCCACCGTGAATTTAAATGCTGCCCCTTCGCAAGTCCTGTGGAATCTTAATCGAGATAACGCGGAGCCATTAATGGATTCCTTTGAGACATTGAGTCTCACGGCACCCTTTCTCTATCAAACAATAACCCGGTGACAGACACATCACAGGCACAGCGGTGTAACCTACATAGAAAAACGCTGCCAGCCACACAGATGCCATACAGGAGAACTAATGACCGATAATTTATTCTGCGCGCTCCAGTCTGTAAAAAGACATTCGACAGTTCAATGTTAACAATTCTTTCCTTTTTTTTTGGGCTCTTTTTTTTGTACAAAGATTCAGTCAGTTAAAGGCTAACTCTCGTCATTTTATATTAACCGCTTCCATACCGGGCACTTACGCACCTTCCTGCCCAAGCCAATTTTCAGCTTTCAGCGCTGTCACACTTTGAATGACAATTGCGCGGTCGTGCTACACTGTACCCAAACAATTTTTTTATCATTTTTTCCCACAAATAGAGCTTTCTTTTGGTGGTATTTGATCATCTCTGTGGTTTTTATTTTTTGCGCTATAAACAAAAGAAGAGCGACAATTTAAAAAAAAAACACTATTTTTTACTTTTTATTAAATAAATATCACAATTTTTTTTAAAAAAACATTTTTTTTTCTCAGTTTAGGCCGATACGTATTCTTCTACATATTTTTGGTAAAAAAAATCGCAATAATCATATATTGATTGGTTTGCGCAAAAGTTATAGCGTCTACAAAATAGGTGATAGATTTATGGCATTTTTATTTTATACATTTTTTTACTAGTATTGGCGGCGATTTGCGATTTTTTTTTTACTGTCACCGTGACATTGCGGCGAACACATCGGACACTTTTGACACGTTTTTGGGACCATTCACATTTATACAGCGATTAATGCTATAAATATGCATTGATTACTGTGTAAATGTGACTGGCAGGGAAGGGGTTAACCACTAGGGGGCACTGAAGGGGTTAATATGTGTCCTAAGATGTGTTATAACTGTAGGGGGGAGGGGACTCTCAAGGGGAGGAGACCGATGTGTGTTCCTCTGTACTGGGAACACACATCGGTCTCCTCACCGCTGACAGGAGGTGGATCTGTGTGTTTACACACACACATCCACACTCCTGCCGTGATTACCGACAATCGCGGGCACCCGGCGGCAATCGCGGCCGCCGGGCACCCGCGCCAGGTCACGAGCGTCGCCGCGGGCGCGCGCGCAGGGAATGCAGGACGTCATATGACGTCCACCCGGATCGAGAAGGGGTCCCTGCCGCCGTCATTTCACAATGAGGCGGTAGGGAAGTGGTTAAGTGAAGAAAATAGTAAAAGTTCCGTTTTTTATGACATGTATTAAAAAATAAAGAAATGCAGACTTTACTGATGCAAATGAGATGATGTTGTATAAAAATTATACATCATTTTATTATTTTTTAACAATCATTTCTTAGTGGGGTTACCTTGCATTTTGCACCCCCTTTGCCTATCCCAGATGTATTGCTGCATGGTGGTAGGTCGACGCATCTATCCGTACTTAAATATGAAGTTTGTGTTTTGTTTGTTTTTTCTATTCTCTTGATTATCTCTACCTTGTTGGAATATCAAATTGGTGTAATACTAGTTTGTTTTATAAAAAAACTTTTGCACTATATATTATATAATGTAAATGGGAACATTTTCTTCTTTCCCAACGAGGGCCCAGATCCACAAAGAAATTACACCGGCGTATCTATTCATACGCCGCGTAATTTCTACGATGCCCCGTTGTATCTTTGTTTTGTATCCACAAAACAAGATACGCCTGAATGTGGGCTCGATCCGACTGGCGTACGTCTTAGTACGCCGTCGGATCTTAGGTGCATATTTACGCTGGCCGCTAGGTGGTGCTTCCGTTGCTTTCCGCGTAGAGTATGCAAATGAGATAGATACGGCGATCCACAAACGTACACCGCCGGCGCATTTTTTTACGTCGTTTACGCAAGGCTTTTTTCGGCGTAACGTTACCCCTGCTCTATGAGGCGTACGCAATGTTTCCGTCGTTTGCGTAAAACGTTCGCGAATAGGGCTTTGCGTAAATTACGTTCACGTCGAAAGCATTGACTATTTGCAACGTGATTTCGAGCATGCGCACTGGAAATCCCCCACGGACCGCGCATGCGCCGTTCCAAAAAAACTTAATTTACGTGGGGTCAAGATAAATTACCATAAAACACGCCCACATCTTATCCATTTGAATTGCGCGCCCTTACGCCGACACAGTTACACTACGCCGTCGTAACTTACGGCGCAAATTCTTTGTGGATACGGAAAATATGCTGTAAGTTACGGCGGCGTAGTGTATCTGAGATACGCTAAGCCGGCCTTATATATGCGCCGAGGTACGTGGATCTGGACCTATATGTGTAAAAAGAGCATTAACAAAACTAAAATAAAAATAAAAACTACTTGATTTAAAAAAAAATAAAATATGAAGTTTGTATGTAGTCTTTTTAGATATATGTTTAACCACTTAAGACCCGGACCATTATGCAGGTTAAGGACCTTGCCCCTTTTTGCGATTCGCCACTGTCGCTTTAACTGACAATTGCGCGGTCGTGCGACGTCACTCCCAAAGAAAATTGGCGTGCTTTTTCCCCCACAAATAGAGCTTTCTTTTGGTGGTATTTAATCACCTCTGCGGTTTTTATTTTTTGCGCTATAAACAAAAATAGAGCGACAATTTTGAAAAAAAGCGCAAAATTTTTTTTTCCCTCAGTTTAGGCCGATACATATTCTTCTACGTATTTTTGGTAAATAAGCGTTTATCGATTGGTTTGCGCAAAATTTATAGCGTTTACAAAATAGGGGGTAGTTTTATGGCATTTTTATTAATCATTTTTTTTTTTTTACTACTAATACAAATTTTTTGTTCCGTGACTGCGACATTATGGCGGACAATTCGAACAATTTTGACACATTTTTGGGACCATTGTCATTTTCACAGCGAAAAGTGCTATAAAAATGCATTGGTTACTGTGAAAATGAAAATGGCAGTAAAGGAGTTAACCACTAGGGGGCGCTGTAGGGGTCAAGTGTGACCTCATGTGTTTCTAACTGTAGGGGGGCGGGGCTGTACGCGTGGCGTCAGTGATCGTCGTTCCCTATATCAGGGAACAGAGGATCACTGACATTGCCACAGTGAAGAACGGGGAAGCTGTGTTTAAACACACACCTCTCCCCGTTCTTCAGATCCTGTGACCGATCGCGGGACACCAGCGGTGATCGAGTCCGCGGGTCCCACGGGGACGGTCACAGAGCTTTGGACCGGGTCGCGAGCGCTCCGCTGGCGGCGCACTCGCGATCCACATCTGGGCTCTTAAAAGGGACGTGTATATATATGTCCATGTGCCCAGCCCGGCCGACATATATAGCCGTGCGGCGGTCCTTAAGTGGTTAATAAGTTTAATATAAAACCAAGGTACAGCATTGTGATAACATTTAAAGTGAGCCAGTATACATGTGGCAATAAATTAATCAGCATGCATGTAACATGATAGATAACATGTGGAAAAATAAAAAATAAAAAACAACGTGCAAAATTAATCCACAAAGATAAGTGAATAAAGGTGAAGTTCAAATGAAGTGATGTGTAGCAGAAATAAAATTTGTATGAACGGAATTCCACCACCAAAAGGACACCAACTCGTGTTTTGTAGTCTCCTTACCATAAATGTATGACCACCGTTACAGTGGTCATAACAGGCGCAGGGATATTATGGGCCAGATTCAGGTACAATTACGTTACTCCTCGGCGGCGTAACGTATCCCATTTACGTTACACCGCCACAGGTTTACAGCGTAAGTGCCTGATTCACAAAGCTCTTACCTGTAAACATGCGGCGGTGTAACGTAAATCCGCTCGGCGCAAGCCCGCCTAATTCAAATGGGGCGGGCACCATTTAAATTAGGCGCATTCCCGCGCCGAGCGTACTGCGCATGCTCCGTCGGGTAAATTACCAGTCGTGCATTGTGCTAAATGACGTCGCAAGGACGTCATTGGTTTCGGCGTTAACGTAAATGGTGTCCAGCGCCATTCACGGACGACTTACGCAAACGACGTGAAATTTAAAATTTCGACGTGGGAACGACGGCCATACTTAACATTGCTTAGAACACCTAGGAGGTAGCCCTAATTTTACAACTCGTATCTCGATGGAAACAACGCACATTTAGATCGACGGGCATCGCGGACGTTCGTGAATCGCCGTAACTAGACATTTGCATATTCTACGCCGACCGCAATGGCCTCGCCACCTAGCGGCCGGCCTGGAATTGCATCCTAAGATCCGACAGTGTAAGTCAATTACACCTGTCGGATCTTAGGGCTATCTATGCGTAACCTGATTCTATGAATCAGCCGCATAGTTAGGACGGGCGGATCACAGAGATACGACGACGTATCTCTTTTGTGAATCTGGCCCTTAGAGTCTTCCCGGGCAGACTGTCTCCAGATGAGTGTGCTGAGGGAACCAGTCCATTAAGCTCGTTCCAATAAGGGTATGCTGGATTCAAACTCACATGGAATAAGAAATAAGGGGGAATCCCATAGTGTAGTACCGTATGAAAAGCGGTTTTATTAAACAATAAATATGCACTTACAATTAAGAAGGCAATCAAGCGCGGTGTAAATACAAAGAAGCGGCGTCTCCTCTGAGCCATCTCCCTTCTGCTGAGCTCCGTGTAGATAATTGTGTGGGTAATGTGTGATGACGTTCCAGCTAGGCCACACCTACGCGTTACGTCATCCAAAAGGACGTCGTCGGGGATAGGCTGCTCCATGTTACCTCGGCGTAGTGCAAATGGGATGTTCTACGCCGGCCAAAAGATACGCCATTGTATCTGAATCTGGCCCATAGTCACTATGATGGAAATTTCGGCAGCCATAGGGATTTAGCTAGCTGGGAACACAGTTGCAGGAGATGAATTCCAAGATAAAACAAATGGAGGCCCTCAGCGGGTCATCTTTATCCCCTGTCTGTGCCGGGAGATAAAATATTCCTGTTGGACTGGCATGTGCCTTTTACTTATAAGAGCACAGTAAAAAAAAAAAAAAAAAGCATAGTAAAATCACTCATTCACTCACTCTGCAGAAGCTATTACGGTTCATTTTTATGAAAAGGTATTCTCTCAGAAAACCGGAGTTAATGAGAGGAATTGTCCTTTCACCTAAACTAAACTATAGCTCAAACGCTTAAAATCGCGTAGAATCATTACAGCCGTACACTGCCTAGAGACATACAACTCGGCTGAAAATAAAAAATTAGCTGGAATTTATCCAGAATTGCTTAGGGGGCACATTTTTTTCTTTTCTTTTTTTTTTTTTTTCTTTTTTTCTGAAACTAGCTAAGATTAGAATAAATAAAAAGTAGACATTAAGAAAATATTTTTAGCTGTAGCACGGCACTATTTTTCTTTTTTTATTTAAAATACAGTTATTAAGGACGTTCAAATGAGGGAGGTTAAATACAAAAAAAAAAAAAAATGAAGCATTGAGATGGGGAGGGAGAATTTTTTTCGCCCTTTTTTCTGACACCAGCTAAAAATAAAAAAATTAAAAATAAATAATTTTAGCTGTAGCAGTCTATTTTTTTTTTTAAATGTAACAAGCAGTTATGGGGAAGGACGCTGAAATGAGATTAGTGAGGTTAGAAAATAAAATGTAGCATTATATAAATGCCAATGATTCTATTTCAACGTCATGCTGCACCGCAGAAGATGGCAGTGGTGCTGTTTAGTTCAAAATTAGCTAGAATTTATTCAGAATTGCAATGGAGGCACGTTTGATTCACCCCTTTTTTCTGAAGCCAGCTAAGAATAAAATAAAATAAATAAATATAAATATTTTTAGCTGTAGTACTCGCTCTATATATATACACACAGTACAGACCAAACGTTTGGACACCTTCTCATTCAAAGAGTTTTCTTTATTTTCATGACTATGAAAATTGTAGATTCACACTGAAGGCATGAAAACTATGAAGTAACACATGTGGAATTATACATAACAAAAAAAGTGTGAAACAACTGAAAATATATTTCATATTCTAGGTTCTTCCACCTTTTGCAGCAGACACATCTCTAGAACTGGTAAGAGGAGACTGTGTGAATCTGGCCTTCATGGTAGAATATCTGCTAGGAAACCACTGCTAAAGAAAGGCAACAAGCAGAAGAGACTTGTTTGGGATAAAGAACACAAGGGATGCACATTAGACCAGTGTAAATCTGTGCTTTGGTCTGATGAGTCCAAACTTGAGATCTTTGGTTCCAACCCCCGTGTCTTTGTGCGACGCAGAAAAGGTGAACGGATGGACTCTACATGCCTGGTTCCCACCGTGAAGCATGGAGGAGGAGGTGTGATGGAGTGGGGGTGCTTTGCTGGTGACACTGTTGGGGATTTATTCAAAATTGAAGGCATACTGAACCAGCATGGCCACCACAGCATCTTGCAGCGGCATGCTATTCCATCCGGTTTGCGTTAAATTGGACCATTATTTGTTTTTCATCAGGACAATGACCCCAAACACACCTCCAGGCGGGGGAAGGGCTATTTGACCAAGAAGGAGAGTGATGGGGTGCTGCACCAGGTGACTACCTCTTGAAGCTCATCAAGAGAATGCCAAGAGTGTGCCAAGCAGTAATCAAAGCAAAAGGTGGCTACTTTGAAGAACCTAGAATATGAAATATATTTTCAGTTGTTTCACACTTTTCTGTTATGTGTAATTCCACATGTGTTACTTCATAGTTTTCATGCCTTCAGTGTGAATCTACAATTTTCATAGTCATGAAAATAAAGAAAACTCTTTGAATGAGAAGGTGTGTCCAAACTTTTGGTCTGTACTGTAAATGCCAACCGGTCTACTGCAAATTCTGTCCAGGAAACAGCAAAATGTGCCGCGGAAAATTAGTGTTGGTGTTATTTAATTAGCTACAATTTACTGTATGTAGAATTGCTACGGAGCTACCGTTTTTTCACTCTTTCCCGATTAAAATTATAATAAAAAAGATAGTAATTGAAAACTATTTTTTAGCGCATTTCTTTTTTTAAGATTTGACATACATTTATGTGGAAGGATGCTAAAATTTAGGTAAGAAATGTAGCATTACATCACATCAGTCCACTGCATTTTCTGACCAGGGAACACGGCAACACCACGCTGAGCTATGGAAGATGGAGGTGTTATTTAAATCAAAATGAGCTTGAATTTATAAAAAAAAAAAAAAAAAAATCAGAAGTATCTATTTAAAAATAAAAAAAGATAAACTAATACTTTGAACTCCACACATGATGCAAAACCAATGTAGAGACGGAAATATTGAATTAAACCACGAGTAGGTCTCGTGCTGTGGTTGAGTCTGAAGTGAAAAAGAAAAAAAAAGAAGAAAAAAGAAGAAAAAAAAGTATCCATTTCAGAAAAAAAATATTTAATTAAATATTTTTAGCTGTAGTACTTTTTTATTTATTTATTTAACATACAGTTAGAAGGAAGGACGCCAATATGAGGCTAGAAAATGTGGCCTGACATAAATGTTGATGAGGTCACTGCATATTTTATTCAGGAAACATGGTGGCGGCACCGTGGGAGATGGTGGTTCTACTTAAAGGGGTTGTAAAGACAAACATATTTTCCTCTTAAATTAAAGTCTGACAGTAGCTGATAAAGTAAAAAGTAATGTTTTGCATTATAACTAGTTTGATACCTGTTGAAATCGAGCTGTTTTATTCACCTCCGTCACTCCTGAATCATTATTCTCACTGACTTCCTGGTTTGCGGTGCGCATTCATTCTTGCTACATTGCGGCCTAATGGAAACTACAGTTCCCATTAGGCTTAGCCTCCATGCCTGTGAGGGATAAGAGAGCATCTTCACACATGGCTGTAGTCATAGGGAGGGGGTGAGCACATTCTGCTTTCCACCATGCAAAACGGCTCAGATGCTGGTGGAAAGCAAGAAGAGGAGTGACAGGAAATGGCATTTTCAAACCTGGATTACTGTATTTTGGAGGTCAAAAGGAAAAACGAGGTAAGTGATATTTAAATGCTCTAGCTTACAGCAATCAATTGATCTAATAAAAAAACAAACCTTTAGTGTTCCTTTAACTCTCTAGCAATGCTAATATTTAATAATAGCAAAAATAAATAATGCGTCAAATCCAAAAAAAGTGTATAATATGTGTTTGGCAGTGTCTCTTCTTGCTGAGCCACTTGGGATGCTGAACAGCTCCCTTGAATAATCCTGCCTTGAACTTGGGTTCTCTTAAACTTTGAACCCTTTGCTCCTCCCATGAACTTCCTACTTAAGCCACACCTTTGCACTTTCTGTTTGCCAAATAATTGAGCTCTTTCCATCTGAAATGTCACTCTTGTCACTCCTGCCTGTTTCTTTGCTACCATTCATTACCGACCTTTGGCTTGCAACCACTTGTTACGGACCTTTGGCCTGTTCACTGACTACGCTTCTGCTTGATCCCAACCTGCAATCACTTGTTACTGACCTTTGGCTGGTTTACTGACTACGCTTCTGCTTGATCCCAACCTGCAATCACTTTGTTACGTACCTGGGTGTGAGCCTGAAGCGTGGAGGGAGACCTCCCGTACAACCCCGGCTTAGAGACCGCTGGAATGGGGACAGTGGACTCTGAGCACGGTGAAGTAAAGGTGCCGGATCTGGTGTAGCTGCAGAGGAAGCTGGAACTGCTGGACAGGAAGCAGGTGATGCAGGTCGGCAGGATAGAGGATCGGACAGCGGGTGCAGGTCAGCAGAGCAGCCGAAGAGGGTCAGCAGAGCAGCCGAAGAGGGTCAGCAGAGCAGCAGACGTAGGTAGCGGGGTCAGACAAGCCGGATCGTGCACTTGGGAGGAATCCGCATAAACAATAGGCATAGAATAGTGAGAATACAGGCCGGGTTCACTTAACGGGTAATCAGGCAGGATACAAGCAGAGTCGACAAGCCGGGGTCAGGGTTGGAGAAGGTAGCAGAGTCAGGAAGCCGGGTCATACACTGGAACAGAATGCAGGATGCAAAAACAGAAACACAGGAACACATGCAGATCAAGCCGCAATGTGCCCCATTCAGGCAGTGTCTTTTATAGGCAGCTGGACGCTGCGTATGACGTGCGCCCAACGTGCGCCTAACGCGCACGCATGCGCACAGATGCGGGAAATGGCCGTGTCCCACGCATGCGCACCAGCACACGCCCACGGAAGCGGGCAGAACGTTCATGAACTTTGGCTTGTTCACTGACTACGCTTCTGCTTGATCCCAACCAGCAATCAAGTGTTACTGACCTTTGTCTTACACCGCCGTTCCTCACTCCAGCTATCCGGAAGCGCTGTGAGCCAACAGTGCAGCCAGATTGTGGCCAGTAAGCAAGTGGTTAAGCCACGCCTTTGCACTTTCTGTTTGACAAATAATTGAGCTCTCTCCAGCTGAAATCTCACTCTTGTCACTCCTGCTCCTGCTCTTGAGTGAACAGCGAATGCCCAGCATGGCACCCGCTGTTCACTGTTTGGGGCACCTATTAGAGCCAAAAGCTCTAATCAGGCATTTTTTTTAAAAAACACCACCCGCCGCTGTAATTCAGGTGCCCTGTTCCCGAAAAGGGTCCGGACACCTGAATAGGGGGTGTCAGCGGCGACCATAGATAGATTCATGCATTGCATGAATCTATCTATGATGGTAGAGCGGTGCAGGAGAGAGGGGGCGGCTCTTCTGCACCCTTAATGGACACACCGCCACTGCCTATATGGATATACTGGGGCAGATCCACGAAGAAGTTACGACGGCGTATCTGTTGATACGCCGCGTAACTTCTAATTTGCCCCGTCATATCTTTGTTTTGTATCCACAAAACAAGATACGCCTGAAGCTGGGCTAGATCCGACTGGCGTACGTCTTAGTACGCCGTCGGATCTAAGGTGCATATTTACGCTGGCCGATAGGTGGCGCTTCCGTCGAATTCCGCGTCGAGTATGCAAATTAGCTAGATACGCGAATCCACAAACATACGTCCGGCGCATTTTTTTTACGTCGTTTCCGTAAGGCTTTTTTCGGCGTAAAGTTACCCCTGCTATATGAGGCGTACTCAATGTTAAGTATGGACGTCGTTCCCGCGTCAAATTTTTAAAATGTTATGTCGCTTGCGTAAGTCGTTCGCGAATAGGGCTTTGTGTAGAATGACGTTCACTTCGTAAGCATTGGCTTGTTGCGGGTTAATTTCAAGCATGCGCACTGGGACACCCCCACGGACGGCGCATGCGCCGTTCAGAAAAAACGTCATTTACGTCGGGTCAAGTAAAATTAACATAAAACACGCCCACATCTTTTACACTTGAATTCCGCGCCCATACGCCGGCAGATTTACACTACGCCGCCGTAACTTTAGAGGCAAGTGCTTTGTGAATACAGCACTTGCCTCTCAAAGTTGCGGCGGCGTAGCGTTAATACGATACGCTACGCCTGCCGAAAATTACGATCCGCTACGTGGATCTGGCCCACTGTCTGACTGTGAAGTGAAGGTACCGGTATATCAAAGTTGCACATCTTTGTGTGGCTAGAAGAACATAAAGCTCACACTTCGGCACTAGCGGCCCCTTCCATTCAATGAAATGGCCCCCGTAGCGCTCATTCCTTCAGTTGGCAGTATTATCACCAACAAATAAATTTACATTTCAAAGTGTCATTAACAGTGATTAATAATTAGGACTAGGTATATGAAAACAACGGCGTTACAAATGGGTCATTAATTAAAAAGGCTTTACTTGTGCTTCGAGAACGAACGTGTTTAATTAAAAGATACATTTGTTCTCATTAAAACATGTTAAAATCACCTCCGGATTTTACATTAACGTCAAAGCATTGCTATTTTGTTTTTTGTTTTTTGTTTTTTTGTCAGTTTTGGAAGGAATCAGATAAATATTATACAAAAAGTGATGATCTTTATAGCGAAAGTCCAGGCAAACAGCAAAATGCAGAGCTGAAATCAGGGGCGGACTGACCATTCGGGCACTTAAGCACTGCCCGAGGGCCCCATGCCCCTAGGGGCCCCATTAGGGTTGCCAGCCTCAGGAAAACCATGGACGGTATCTAAAAATCTGTGTTTTTAAAAAAAATCCCAAGATTATAGCTGCCCCGCCTCTCCAGTACCTTTTCAGTGTGCGTGTGTATACTGTGTGTATGTATACTGTGGCCCGGATTCACGTACAGCGGCGTATCTTTGTGCGGGCGTAACGTATCCTATTTACGCAACTTTTACAGGCAAGTGCAGTATTTTCAAACGAAAGTTGCGGCGGCGTAGCGTAAATAGGCCGACGTAAGCCCGCCTAATTCAAATGTGGTAGATGTGGGCGTGTGTTATGTTAATCTTATGTGACCCCACGTAAATGACGCTTTTTACGAACAGGGCATGCGCCGTCCGTGAAAGTATCCCAGTGTGCATGCTCCAAATTAACACGCAAGAAGCCAATGCTTTCGACGTGAGCGTAAATGACGCCCAGCCTTATTCGTGAACGACTTACGCAAATTACGTAAAATTTTCTAAATTCAACGCGGGAATGACGTCCATGCTTAACATTGGTACGCCGTATGTACGCCTCCATATAGCAGGGGTAACTTTACGCCGGGAAAAGCCTAACGTAAACGGTGTATCTGTACTGCGTCGGCCAGGCGTAGGTTCGTGAATTTGCGTATCTATTCAGATAGGAGTTAGGACGGCGTATCTTCTGATGCGCCGTCGTAACTCTGAGTTGCGGGGTCGTATCTATGCGACTAATTCATAGAATCAGTTACGCATAGATTTCCCTAAGATCCGACCGGCGTAAGTCTCTTACACCGTCGTATCTTAGGCTGCATATTTACGCTGGCCGCTAGGTGGCGCTTCCGTAGATTTACGCAAGGAATATGCAAATTAGATAGATACGCCGATTTTACGTCGTTTACGTTAGGCTTTTTCCGGCGTAAAGTTACCCCCACTATATGAGGGGTATCCTATGTTAAGCATGGACGTCGGGCCAGCGTCGTATTTTCCGTTGATTACGTTGTTTGCGTAAGTCGTTCGCGAATAGGGCTGGGTGTAATTTAAATTCACGTCGAAAGCATTGCCTTTTTGCTGGTTAATTTGGAGCATGCGCACCGGAATACGTTCATGGACGGCGCATGCGCCGTTCGTAAAAAACGTCAAATAAGTGGGGTCACATGTAATTTAAATAAAACACGCCCACCTCCTCCACATTTGAATTAGGCGGGCTTACGCCGGACCACATACGTTACTCCGCCGTAACTTAGGGCGCAAGTTCTTTATGAATACGGAACTTGCGCCCTAATTTACGGCGGCGTAACGTATTACGTTACTCCCGCCGATAGATACACTATTGTAATTAAATCCGGGCCATGAACTTTAATGGCATCCCAGTCTTAGTCCATAGGGTTCAATATTGAGTTGGCTCCGCCCTTTGCAGCTATACCAGCTTCAACTCTTCTGGGAAGGCCGTCCACAAGGTTTAGGAGTGTGTCTATGGGAATGTTTGACCAAGAAGTTACAGTATTGTGGAAACTGTTTTATTATAGCAACCTGAAATCTGCATTTTGGTCAAGATAAGATCCAAATGTTCTGCTACAGGTATTAATCCCCAAGCCGGCATCAATTTACAGGTTTTAGTTCCCTGTGGTTGTTTGCGACTCGAGAATCGATGCAGGAACTCCAATGGGGGGAAAAACGGGAATAGCTCAACATGCAGCCTCAAATCTATGGATCGCTCCATCCACTCTTGGTCTACTGCACAGCATGTCAAGGGGGGGGGGGGGGGTCTGTGCACTAGCTGGATTGGTTTCAATTGGATGGATCAATAATTGGATATGAGGCTTTTAACGCGATGAGCGGTTCCCACTTTTTCCTCCTTGGAGCTCCTATAGTACATACGTTTTATGCCGCGTACACACGATCATTTTTCGGGTTGTAATTTTTTTTTTATGTCATTAAAAACTATCGTGTGTGGGCTTCAGAGCATTTTTCGGGTTCTGAAAAACGGGCAATTTTTTTTTCGAACATGCTCTATTTTTTCACTACGTTTTTAACGTTGTCGTTTTTCAGGTTGTTAAAAATGGTCGTGTGTAGGCTTTAACGACGTGAAAAAAACGCGTAAGTTATGAGACGGGAGCGCTTGTTCTGGTAAAACTAGCGTTCGTAATGGAGTAAGCACATTCATCACGCTGTAACAGACAGAAAAGCGCGAATCGTCTTTTACGAACACGGAATCAGCTAAAGAAGCCCCAAGGGTGGCGCCATCTGCATGGTACTTCCCCTTTATAGTGCCGTTGTACATCACAGCGCTTTTTTTTTCACGATCGTGTGTGGGCAACGCCGTTTTAACCACCTCCATACCAGGCACTTACGCACCTTCCTGCCCAGGCCGATTTTCAGCTTTCAGCGCTGTCGCAATTTGAATGACAATTTGAAACCCGCGCATGTTCGAAATTACTTAGACGCATGCGCGGTAGCTTCCACGGCATAGGTAGGGTGAAGCAAGATGGCGGAAACGGCATCGAATGGGACGAGCGCATGCTCGTCGTACGTGATGACGTCACCGCGTTCTTTCCTTTCAAGAGAACCGCGGTTCTTTTGAAATGAAAGTCAGTACACTCGGGCGGCAAGAGTTTCTTGCCAAGAATCTCGTCCGGGAAAACAACGGGTTTTTCCTGACGAGATTCTCGGACGTGTGTGGGCCTTAGAAAAAGAACATGGGCCAGATTCACAAAAGAGATACGACGGCGTATTTCCTGATACTCCGTCGTATCTCTGTTTCTATCTATGTGGCTGATTCATAGAATCAGTTACGCATAGATAGCCCTAAGATCCGACAGGTGTAATTGACTTACACCGTCGGATCTTAGGATGCAGTACCGCGGCCGCCGCTGGGTGGAGTTTGCGTCGTTTTCCAGCGTCGGGTATGCAAATTAGCTTTTACGGCAATCCACGAAGGTACGCGCGTTCGTTACTTCGTCGCTAGTCGTTTTTTCCCGTCGCAAAGTTAGTCATGCTTTTTTATGGCTTAACTTTAGAACAGCCATGTTAAAGTATGGCCGTTGTTCACGCGTCGAATTTCAATTTTTTTTTTTTTTGGCGTAAGACGTCCGGGAATACGAAAGTACGTTACGCATGTCGCCATTTAAAAAACACGTCGGGGCGCCGTAATTTCACGCAATGCATGTCGGGAAATTTCCTAACGGAGCATGCGCAGAACGTTGGGCGCGGGAACGCGCCTAATTTAAATGGTAGACGCCCCATTTGAATTAGGCGGGCTTGCGCCGGACGTCTTTACGTTACTCCGCCGCAAGTTTGCACTCAAGTGCTTTGTGAATCTAGCACTTACAAGGAAAACTTGCGGCGGTGTAACGTAAAGACGATATGTTACGCCGCCGCGGATGTACATGAATCTGGCCCCATGTTCTCTTTTTTCCGACGGAAATTCCATTTGTCTGTATGGAATTCCGACGGAGAAAAGAACACACTTGCTTGGAAACAATTTGACGCATGCTCGGAAGCATTGAACTTAATTTTACTAGGCTCGTCGTAGTGTTGTACATCACCGTGTTTTTGACGGTCGGAATTTGGTGCGTCCGTGTGTATGCAAGACAGCTTGAACGGAATTCTGTTGGAAAAACCCGTCGGAAAAACCGATCGTGTGCACGGGGCATAAGAACCTCTAATAGCAGGATAGAAATTAATGGAAGATGAGAATACGATCTCGAGGTGGGCTTATCCAGACACTCAGACCTGAGTACTAATTTTAAAGTAGATAGTCTAATGGTTAAATGATCCTGTGCATGAAAAGTATGAAGAAGCTGGAAGTATCTAAATAGATGGGAACTTAGAATGTTAAAAGTCGAAATAAGTGTAGAGAAAGTAGATAATTTTCAATCAGTAATCACTTGAGAAAGTAATTTAATAATATATTTAGTCCATGCAATAGGCTCTGGTGTTTTAAAAAAATTGAGGAAGAGTAGGATTAACCACTTGCTTACTGGGCACATAAACCCCCTTCGTGCCCAGGCGAAATTTCAGCTTCCGGCACTGCGTCGCTTTAACTGACAATTGCGCGTGTCGTGCGACGTGGCTCCCAAACAAAATTGACGTCCTTTTTTCCCCACAAATAGAGCTTTATTTTGGTGGTATTTGATCACCTCTGCGGTTTTTATTTTTTGCGCTATAAACAAAAAAAGAGGGACAATTAAAAAAATATATATTTTTTACTTGTTGCTATAATAAATATCCCAATTTTTTTTTTTTAAAAAACAATTTTTTTTCTCAGTTAAGGCCGATACGTATTTTTCGACGTATTTTTGTTAAAAAAAATAAAAATCTCAATAAGCGACTGGTTTGCGCAAAAGTTATAGCGCCTACAAAATGGGGAACAGAATTATGATTTTTTTTATTATTTTTTTTTTTTTACTAGTAATGGTGGCGATCTGCGATTTTTATTGGGACTGCGATATTGCGACGGACGTATCGGACACTTTTGACCCAAATTTGGGACCATTCACATTTATACAGCGATCAGTGCTATAAAAATGCACTAATTACTGTATAAATGTGACTGGCAGTGAAGGGGTTAACACTAGGGGGTGAGGAAGGGGTTAAATGTGTATCCTGGGTGTGTTCTAACTGTGTGGGGGGAGGGGGGTGACTGGGGGAGGTGACCGATGCTGTGTCCCTATGTACAAGGGACACAGATCGGTCTCCTCTCCTCTGACAGCACGTGGAGCTCTGTGTTTACACACAGAGCTCCACGTATCTGCTGTGTTACCGACGATCGCGTGTACCCGGCGGACATCGCGGCCGCCAGGTACACGCAACGGCTCCCCAGCGATGCGCCCGGGACAGTGTTTACCCGCTGCGCGCCCCCCAGAGGCGCGCGCGGGTAATGCACTTGAAATGACGTCCAAAGACGTCCAGTTGGCACCTGAGAGCCGCGCTGTTGATGTCTTTTGTCAATAGCGTGGGTCTCAAGTGGTTAAACCATAAAGGGGCACTTGGAGAAATCGCACCCTTATGCCTTGTACACACGATCGGAATTTCCAATGGAAAAAGTCAGACGGAATTTTTTTCATCGGATATTCCGACTGTGTGTGTGTGCCCCATCTGAGTTTTTCCATCGGACTTAGAAATGCCCCATACACACAATCGGAATTTCCGTTGGGATAAACGCCAACGGATTTTTCTGACGGAATTCCGTTCAAGTTGTCTTGCATACACACTGTCACACCAAATTCCGACCGTCAAGAACGCGGTGATGTGCAACACTACGACGAGAAGAGAAAAATAAAGCTCAATGCTTCCAAGCATGCGTCGACTTGATTCGGAGCATGCGTGTTTTTTTCTCCGTCGGAGTTCCATACAGACGGACGGAATTTCCAATAGAATTTTTTTTAATCGGGGAAAAAAAAAAGCATCTTTTTCTAAGTCTGTCGGAATTTCTGATGGATAAACTCAGATGGGGCACACACACGGTCAGAATATCCGATGAAAAAATTTCGTCTGACTTTTTCCATCGGAAATTCCGATCGTGTGTAGAAGGCATAAGAGAACATGTTCTCTTTTTTTTTTTCGGTGAAAAAAATTTCTCTCGGAAATTACGTTTGTCTGTATGGTACTCCGACAGAGAAAAAACACGCATGCTCAGTGTGACGGTATTAGAATGATATCCCCGTCAAGCATTCCCTTCTCCCCATACAAGATCATCCCCTCCTGGGATCGCCATAATAAGCCACACATGCCAAGTCTTAATGCTGGAACAAGAGACTTTAATGACACAAAAACTCAGCTTATATGTGGTTACAACCTGTTAGGAACGCCCCCCCTCACACAGTGGGGTTTCCCATACAGATTATAGGAGACAAGTCGGAGCCGACCATGCAGACACATTTCTTTAGATAAAGACATCAGTGGAGTTAATTACCACACTGAAGCAATCAGAATAATTAACATACCACTTCTCTAATCATTTAGCCTGATGATACAATACACATCTTTTAAGGGTAAACACAGATCTTCTTCACACAACACAATAGATCAATTAACGTTTAGAATAGTGAGGGGACATTAGCACTTCAATAACCGGTCAGAGGAATGAATCACACATGAAATTCCTTTCTACCTCTACAGACAGGGCAAGCAGGGAGAATTAAACTGAGACATATAGGCAAATGCATCACAATGGCCCCCCTTTTTCTCCCTGCTCCGGCAAACCCGGTTGGACCTTCCCTGGTCCAGTAGGGTTGACGGGTTCAGAGCTTTCAGTCCGAGGTTAACTCCGTTTGGCGTGACTGACATCCCTTGGCAACTGCTTCCGACTCAGGTATGCCACCGGGTCGTCAGATCACACGCCGGTCAGTCCCCAAGTCTTTGTGCGATCTGCAGAGTCACCAGAAGTCAGTGTGAAGACGGCGAATGGGTCTGTGCGCCGCCATCTAGGTGTCCCGCTATGGGAGGGGGCAGGTTATGGCTCTGAAGTGACAATCACAGGAGATTCATAAAAAGAAAAAGTTATATTTGTTGAAATGCTGTAGCACTGGTGCTCAGAGTCCGGGGGGGGGGAGGGGAATCAGAGCCCCATAAGGTCAGCCACCCCCTGCTCCCTCCGCAGCCGCCGGTTCTCCTCTTGGAGCTTCTCCAGCTCCATCTCCACTTCATGGAGC
This sequence comes from Rana temporaria, assembly GCF_905171775.1. Classification (NCBI taxonomy): domain Eukaryota; kingdom Metazoa; phylum Chordata; class Amphibia; order Anura; family Ranidae; genus Rana; species Rana temporaria. Next base: position 175,531,157 of record NC_053497.1, on the reverse strand, counting down.
CTGGGGGGGTCAGCCTGCTGTGACCTCAGGTGGTTGTTCTCCTCCTCCATGCGGCTTATGCACTCCTCCAGCTCCATGTATTCACGGATCAGCTCCTGCTTGCTCATGTCCTGCAGGCTTTCCACGTGGTCCTTCATCATCAGGAACTGGGTGGTGGTGTAAGGGGCCACCGGTGGGCCCTTGGCGAACATCTCGGCCCGCATCTGGGGCGCCCGCTGCGATTCCATCTCCTCCAGTCGCTTCTTCTCCTCCCAGGTCCGCTGGTTATATGACTTCCAGGACCTCTTCTTCTTGGAGGGTAGCTGGCGGTGCCTCTTTCTGCCCAGCTCCCTCCAGGGCCCCTCCGGCTCATGGCTGTCGCCCATGAACAGCTGACAATGGTGTTCCCTGTTGTCCGTAATAACAGATTGTACCATGAGGGCTTCGTAAGGGGTGCCCAATGGTTCTTCCTGACCCAGCTCCTGGGGATCCCAAGCCGAGTCTACACAATGGGCTGCTGCTGGTGGGCGGTACCCAGGTTGAGACCAATTTGATCTGGTGTTGTCATTCAGGGGGCAATTCTGCTTGAAGTGACCCAACTGTTTGCACCGGAAGCAGCGTTGTTCGTTGTCCTCCTGGCGTGGATAGCGAGGGCTCGATGTCATCGGTCTGTTAGGCGGTTGGTATCTAGCGGCTGGTGGGTGTGAGGGCACCGTTGGTCGTGCAGGTTGTACCCGTGGTGTGACCTGGTTTGTTTTGCGAGTATCCGCATATTCATCCGCCAACTTCGCGGCCTCTGGTAGAGTCATGGGCCTGCGATCTCTCACCCAATCTTTGACGTCCGTCTGGATGTGATTGTAAAATTGCTCCAGGAGCATTAGTTGCAAAATGTCCTCTGCGGTGGTGGCCTGGCTGCTGTTAACCCAGTTAGAGGCCGACAGGGACAACTGGCATGCCCATTCCGCGTAAGAGTCTTTCGTGGTTTTGCGTGAGTCCCTGAACTTCTGTCGGTGGGACTCTGGGGTTACTGCATAACGAGCCAGGAGCACTTCTTTAACCCTGGCGTAGCTATGGATATCCTGATCTGGCACGGTCCGGAAAGCATCAGAAGCTTTGCCTGACAGTTTGCCTGACAATATTGCAACCCAGTCTCCTCTAGCTATTCGGTGCAGGTTACATTGTCGCTCAAAATCTGCCAGGTAGTTATCAATTTCACAGTCCTTTTCATCAAAAGCTTTAAAAGCGCTAAACGGAATCTTCCTTGCGTCTGCTGTGCTGTACTCACTGTTTGGAGAATGTGCGGCTGCTTGTCGGACTGCTGCCAGTTTTAACTGTAGCTCTGCATCTCTTATTTGTTTATCCTTCTGTAGTTCTGCGTTTACTAACAGGTCCATCACTTTCAGCACCACATCCGGCGTTGGGTTCGGGCCGAACCACGCTAGCTTCTCTCTCATTAGCTTGTTGGTTGGTGACTCCTCCTGAATCACTGGTGTCTCCATCTCTTGTACTGCTGGCGTTGCTGCAATCACGTTCTCCTGGTCTAGCTCCATTAATTCTGCTATGATGACCCACTTGGTTTTGTTGCTAGCAATCCTTCCACGAACTTCCAGTAGTTCTTTCAGTGTATTTCTTTTAAGCAGGGTGTAGCAGCCTTCCATTCACTGTTCCCAGTGTCTGCTTGGAGTCCTGGTGTAAGGGAGAGTAGAAGGGAAGATCCCGCTGCTGCCAACCATTTGTGACGGTATTAGAATGATATCCCCGTCAAGCATTCCCTTCTCCCCATACAAGAACATCCCCTCCTGGGATCGCTATAATAAGCCACACATGCCAAGTCTTAATGCTGGAACAAGAGACTTTAATGACACAAAAACTCAGCTTATATGTGGTTACAACCTGTTAGGAACGCCCCCCCTCACACAGTGGGGTTTCCCATACAGATTATAGGAGACAAGTCGGAGCCGACCATGCAGACACATTTCTTTAGATAAAGACATCAGTGGAGTTAATTACCACACTGAAGCAATCAGAATAAGTAACATACCACTTCTCTAATCATTTAGCCTGATGATACAATACACATCTTTTAAGGGTAAACACAGATCTTCTTCACACAACACAATAGATCAATTAACGTTTAGAATAGTGAGGGGACATTAGCACTTCAATAACCTGTTAGAGGAATGAATCACACATGAAATTCCTTTCTACCTCTACAGACAGGGCAAGCAGGGAGAATTAAACTGAGACATATAGGCAAATGCATCACACTCAGAATCAAGTCGTGTTCGGAAGCATTGAACTTCATTTTTTTCAGCACGTTGTTGTGTTTTACGTCACCGCGTTGGACTCGATCGGTTTTTGAACCGATGGTGTGTAGGCACATCAGTCCATCAGTTCATCAGACCATCAGCCTTCAGTCCATTTTCGTAGTGTTGTACGTCACCGCGTTTAGGACGGTCAGAGTTTGGTGTGACAGTGTGTATGCAAGACAGCTTGAATGGATTTTCGTCAGAAAAATCAGTCGGAAATTCCGATCGTGTGTACAGGGGCATTAGGATAATGCTCACATTTAAGACCAGTCTCCTAGCCTCGAAGAGTAATGAGCAGTGAAGGAGTCAACTGGTATGGTGCCCTATGGCCCCTAAATAAAAGAGCGTTTAGAGCAGTGGTTCTCAACCTTCTAGTGCCGTGACCCCTTGATAAAATTTCACAAGTTGTGGGGACCCCTAACAGTAAAATTATTTTCGTAGTGTGGGTTGTCAGCACCCAAGGCAAGACAAGTAATTTGCGCCTAAACCACAGACATTTAGCGCTCCCTGAGTCCTTTTAATGGCAACTATAATCACACTCACTGTGTCTCCGGCTTTACTGTGTCTCCGACTTTGTGGTGTCTCTCGGCAGTGACACTTATGCCGAAATCAGGAGATGGAGTCTCCTCCAGCCCATCCCACTTCACATTCCTCTCCAGTCAGCTGACCTCTAGTCTCTGCTCCCAGCCATGCTGTGAACTGAATGGGCGCCTGCAAAGAGGCTGAGTGGGTGGCCGCGGGCTCCAGAAACAGCCCAGCTGGGCAGCCACAGGTTACAGGGACAGCCCTGCTGGGTGGCCGCAAAAAGGCTGAGAGAGTGGTGCGGGCTTCAGGAACAGCCCAGGATTCGGTGACCACTGGCAAATTATCATTTGACCCCCGGGGGGTCCCGACCCCCAGGTTGAGAACCACTGCTTTAGAGCATCCATAGAGCCTACTACTGCCACTTCCAGCCGGGTAGAGGAGTTATATATTATCAGGATTCAGCCACCATGCGGCCGTGACCAATTGAATGGCTAAAAAATATTTATATGAATCCGGAAAGACCAATCCTCCCTGCTCACAAGAGCGCATCAGGGTGGTTCATTTATACCTAGGGTTCTTCGATCCCCATAAAAAAGATAAAAAAAGTTGGTTTAATTTTGTAAAAAAAGACATAGGAAGCCACTGGGCAGAATGTCTTGGATGTTGGATAGAGTAATGGACTTGGGGTTCTGTGCCCCATTGGGGAGATGTCCCTTCACGCCCTGTCCCATAGCCAAAACAGGAAGTGAGAGGAAATCTCTGCAAAAGAATGGAAACCCTTGGGGACCCCCCTGGTCACCAGAACTAGTGTTCTCATGGAGATTTTTATTTTTTTAAACTACGACCATAAAAAAGTTAATATACAAAATAAACTAAATAACACAAAACAAACAACACACACAAACCATCATACCACCCTCCAAGAAAATAACTGCAAAACTGGGGATATGGGTTTTGCCAGGTCCTATTCCTCAGGATCACCCCTACAGGAAATGAACAACCCAGGATCCAGTTGCAGATATAGCAGGTAGGGATTAAGCAGAAGTGTCCTCAGTAAACAAGCAAAAAGGCCGGTAACAAGTGGTTGCATTTTGTAAATCAAGTGAAAGTATAGTCGAGGAAAAAATCAAAGGTCAATATTGAATGGTTACAGGTTGGGAATCAAGCAAAAACATATAGCTAGATTCACACACATTGGCCTAAACTTGCGTCGGCGTAGCTTAGCGTGTTTAGGTTACGCCGCCGTAAGTTAGTCAGGCAAGTACATGATTCACAATGTACTTACCTGCTAAGTTACGGCGGCGTAGCCTAAATCGGCAGGCGTAGGGGTGCCTAATTCAAATGTGTTTGAGGGGGCGTGTTTTATGTTAATGGGGCTTGACCTTACGTTTTAAAAAAATTTTTCTGCGAACTGCGCATGCGCCGGGCGCCTACATTTCCAAGTGTGCATTGTGGCTAAGTACGCCACATGGGCCTATTGATTTTGACGTGGACGTAAACGACGTAAATCCCGATTCACGGGGAAAAAAAATTTGAATTTCGACGCGGGAATGGCGGCCATACTAAACATTATTATTCCATGTAGGGCTAAGCTTTAATTTTAGGGGGCCTATCTCTAACGTAAACGGTGTAAAAGTACTGCGTCGGCCAGGCATACGTTAGTGAATCGGCGTATCTACTCATTTACATATTCTACGCCGACCGCAATGGAAGCGCCACCTAGCGGCCATCCGAAATCTTGCAATCTAAGATAGGACGGCGCAAGCCGTCGTATCTTAGATATGTTTAAGCGTATCTCTGTTTGAGCATACACTTAAACATAAGTCGGCTTAGATTCTGAGTTAGGTCGGCTTATCTACTGATAAGCCGGCCTAACTCTTACTGAATCTACCTAATAGTCAATAAACAAGCCAAGATCAGCAACAAATAATAGCGAAGATACAGACGGCAGCAGGAAAGACAAGAGCAAGATATTGGCTGGCAAAAAAAGCGCAATAATCTGGCAAACAGGAAGTGGAAAGGCATGGCTTAAATAGAAAGTTCATGGGAGGGACAAAGAGTTAAAGGTTCAATAGAAACAAGGCACAAGGCAGGATTGTCCAAAGAATCTGACAGAGTGCTGTCCAGCATCTCAGGTGACTTAGCAAGGAAAGCTACTGATAGATGCAGCAGAGGTTGTGTTACTGATGTAACCTTACTATAAATACAGTGGAACCTCGGTTTAAGAGTAACTTGGTCTGAGAGCGTTTTGATTTGCAAGCAACTTTTTTTTTTTTATATTCTGACTCGGTTGACTCGCAAGACGAGCAGAATTCAAGCTAAATAGGCCTGCAGTATCTCATTTGGCCTGAGGTACGGGGGCACAGGAGATGAGAAAAGTCAAACTTTGGCCTGCGGTACCTCATTTGGCCTGAGGTACGGGGGCGCATGAAACGAGTCGAAGTGTCCTCGGGCCTTTTCGGACATTTTTTGTCTCTCTCTGTCGCCCCCCCACCTTAGGCCGTATTCGGTATTGCATCCCATCGAAGTCAATGCGGAACAAATTGTTTTAGTTTCCATTGACTTCAATGGGAAAACTCGCTTTGATATGCAAGTACTTTGGATTACGAGCATTCTCCTGGAACGGATTATGCTTGTAATCCGAGGTTCCACTGTATACCAAATGTATCTGTAACCTGAAATGAAGAATAAGTCATCCAGATGTCCATTTTCTACATGTGGCACATGGCGGCAAATTTAGTAACACCTACCATCATTGCTCCTTGTGCTGTCATATTGAGTGCAAATATCCATGATCAATGTACCTCTTGTATGTTATCAGCATTCTATAGATTATAAGTAGAAGCTTTATGGGACTTTGCACATGTTTTGCAATGGGGATTGGTGCCTGGCTATTTAAAATTGATTTTTTTTTTTGTGTTTTTATCCAATGATTGATAATGTACTTTGGAGGCTTCATGTTGAAGCAGTATGGGGCCTTGTGGAAACGTATGGAAAAACTCAATAAACAGTGTAAACATTATCTCACCGAAGAGGATGGGGAAAAAACACATTTCAGTAACTGCTGCTTACCCCCCAATTGTTTTCCAATACATCACTTCTTAATAGAACTACTTAATAAATGTTCGTTTTTCTCTACACAGGAGTATGGAGAAATGTCTTCACGAGATATACTGAATGGCCCGGATTCACAATGCACTTGCGCCGACGAATCTCGAGATACGTCGCGTAAGTGCAAATATGCGCCGTCTTATCTATGCGCCGTGCCCACAAACTGAGATACGCCTAAAAATAGGCTTCATCCGACCGACGTAACTTGCCTACGCCGGCGTATCGTGGGCGCATATTTACGCTGGACGTATTTGGCACTCCCATTGATTTCCTATTCAAATATGGAAATGAGGGATATACGTTGATTCACGAACGTACTTGCGCCCGGCGCATAATATACGCGGTTTGCGTAAGTTGTACGTCCGGCGTACAGTTATTCCCCATATAGGAGGCGCAACTCATGCAAAGGTATCTTTTGTCGTTTACGTTGTACGTGAATATGACTAGGCGTAGGTCCATCAGACCGTTCTCATCAGATGGACTGATGGTGTGTACGAAGCTTAAGGGGTTAATGTTGGGCAAAGAATCAGGGGTTATTGGTTGAGCATAAGGTCAGGATTCTGTTGTTAAAATACAAGGTTGAGCTTCACGATTAATTATAAGGTCAACAATCTAGTGTTCAGATTTGGATAATTGTTATATTTAAAGGTTAGAGTAAAGCATATCCAAAGGCAAAATTCATTTTTTTTTTCCATTATTTATTTAACTTTTGTCAGTACAAACGGATATTCCAACAGCAAACATAAAACAATATAAGATGACGTACGAAGCAATGTGAGCAGCATTGTACAAAACAATTACCAGGGCCCGGATCTGAACCTGTGACCTCTGTGGTGTCTGGTGGTAGCTTTTCTTGTTGTGCCTCCTGAAATGCTGGACAGCTCCCTATCTGATTTTGCTTTCTTAGGGCCAGATTCACAGCGGAGATACGACGGAGTATCTCAGATACGCCGTCGTATCTCTCAGAGTATCTATGCGGCTGATTCATAGAATCAGTTACGCATAGATAGCCCTAAGATCCGACAGGTGTAATTGTTTTACACTGTCGGATCTTAGGATGCAGTACCGCGACCGCCGCTGGGGGGAGTTTGCGTCGTAAACCAGCGTCGGGTATGCAAATTAGGAGTTACGGCGATCCACGACGGTTTTTCGCGTTCGCTACGTCGCCGCTAGTCTAGTTTCCCGTCGCAAAGTTAGTCGTCGTTTTGGGTGCCTTAACTTTACACAGCAAACGTTTTGCTGTATAAAGTATGGCCGTCGTTCCCGCGTCGAAATTTAAAAATTCACGTCGTTTGCGTAAGCCGTCCGGGAATACGGAATTACGCTACGCGCGTCGCCGTTCGGAAAAATGACGTCACTGCGCGCAAAGCACGGCGAGAATTTCGAAACGGAGCATGCGCAGTAGGTCCGGCGCGGGAGCGCGCCTAATTTAAATGGCACACGCCCATTTAAATTACGTGGGCTTACGCCGGAGGCCGCCGGCGTAATTTTTCACGCAAGTGCTTGGTGAATCAGGCACTTGCGATGAAAAATTGCGGCGGTGTAACGTATCTACGATACATTACGCCGCCGCAATTCTACCTGAATCTGGCCCAATATTTTTATTGTCTTTCAAAAGAATAAATGATACAGCCTTACAACAATAGAGCCACAGAGAAATACAGTAACTCAGGGGTCTTCAAACTTTTTAAACAAAGGGTCAGTTTACTGTCCTTTGGATCCTAGGGGGGCCGGACTGTGGTCATTAGGTTTGTGGGAGTAAAAAAAAAAAAAATGACATAGTGCTGGCAGTCAGTAGGAGGTGGAATAGCCCCATTGTTGGTGTCAGTGGGAGGAATAATACGCCATCATTGGTTTCAGTGGGAGAGATAGTATTCCATTATTGGTATCAGTGGGAGGAATTACCCCATCGTTCATATAAGTAGGAGGAATAGTGCTTCATATCTGTAGGAGGAATTCCCAGGGGACGGATAAAGCCACGCAAAGGGCCGCAGTTCGGAGACCACTGCAGTAACTGGTCAAAGGATGAGGGTACCTCCCCCGGGTACATGGTCCAAACCAACCAGATACACTTGGTACAACAAACATTATCCTTAGCCCATAACAGTAATAAATAATTTAATACACTCATCTCAGAATAGAAATAACACAGTAGGAAATATCTATTTAACCACTTAACCCCCGGACCATATTGCTGGTCAAAGACCAGAGCGCTTTTTGCAATTCGGCACTGCGTCGCTTTAACTGACAATTGCGCAGTCGTGCGACGTGGCTCCTAAACAAAATTGGTGTTCTTTTTTTCCCCACAAATAGAGCTTTCTTTTGGTGGTATTTGATCACCTCTGCGGTTTTTAGTTTTTGCGCTATAAACAAAAATAGAGCGACAATTTTAAAAAGAATGAATATTTTTAACTTTTTGCTATAATAAATAACCCACTAAAAATATATAAAAAAAATGATTTTTTTTCCTCAGTTTAGGCCGATACGTATTCTTCTACATATTTTTTGTAAAAAAAAATCGCAATAAGCATTTATTGATTGGTTTGCGCAAAAGTTATAGCGTTTACAAAATAGGGGGTAGTTTTATGGCATTTTTATTAATATTTTTTTTTAATAGTAATGGCGGCGATCAGCGATTTTTTTTTCGGTACTGCAACATTATGGCGGACACTTCGGACACTTTTGACACATTTTTGGGACCATTGGCATTTTTATAGCGATCAGTGCTATAACAATGCATTGGATTACTATAAAAATGCCACTGGCAGTGAAGGGGTTAACACTAGGGGGTGGGGAAGGGGTTAAGTATGTTCCCTGGGTGTGTTCTAACTGTAGGGGGGGTGGCCTCACTAGGGGAAATGACTGATCGCTGTTGATACATTGTATGAACAGAAGATCAGCATTTCTCTCCCTGACAGGACCGGGAGCTGTGTAACAGCTCCCGGTCCCCGCTCTGTAACGAGCAATCGCGGGTGCCCGGTGGCGATCGTGCCTGCCGGGCACTTGCACGTTGGTCGGGGGCGAGCGGGCGGCGCGCACGCGCCCCTAGTGGCCCGCGCGAGAGCCGACGTTATATTATGTGCTCTCGCGCAGGGGAGCCAACCTGCCGCGGTAAAACGTCGGCGGCAGGTCGGCAAGTGGTTAACATGAAGTCATCAGCCAAGGGCACTCAGATATACCGATCATGACCAGGGAAGCCAGGATCATCAAGGACAAAAAAGAAAATTAAAAATGAGAGAAATGAAGCAATAGGATCAGACCAGTCACGGAAGAGACACACGCCCCCCCCTAGACATACGTAAATATTCAAATGAAATATGGGTATCTAGCCCAAGGTTCCCATGTGTTCTCAAACTTCTTAACCCTGTCCTGAAGGATACTAGTAATGTTCTCATGCAGCATGATCCAAGTATCCCTATCTGATCTCTTAGGACAATCTTGCTTTAAATTTGCTGTTATCGCTCTCACTCTCTCATACTGGTCACTGGAAGTTCAACATGGCACCTCATGGCAAAGAACTCTCTGGGGATCTGAAAAAAATAATTGTTGCTCTACATAAAGATGGCCTAGGCTATAAGAAGATTGCCAAGACCCTGAAACTGATCTGCAGCACGGTGGCCAAGACCATAGAGCGGTATAACAGGACGGGTTCCCCTCAGAACAGACCTCGCCATGGTCCACCAAAGAAGTTGAGGTCACGTGCTCAGCATCATATCCAAAGGTTGTTTTTTCCCCCAAAGGACGTATGAGTGCTGCCAGCATTGCTGCAGAGGTTGTAGGGGTGGGGGGGGGGGGTCAGCCTGTTAGTGCTCAGACCATACGCCGCACACTGCATCAAATTGGTCTGCATGGCTGTCACTGCCACTGCCCCTGACTATGACAAGAATGTACAAAATATGTATGTTGTGTTTTGTTTTAAATATGTTATCACTGGCACTAAAAGTGGAGAAAATCAAAAATGTTGAACTGTCGTAAAAAAAAAGGAAAAGATGAGAAACCTTCTATTGGGGAAATTTGTATAGGAGAGGATTTCCATGACTTTGAAGAGATTATGTCTCATTTCCTGTTGTGTCTACAAGGCAGGAAGTGAAGATACGTTTCTTGTATGGGATATCAAAATAAATGACATGGGTTTTAACCTTTTGCCGACCGCGCCATCGCAGAAATACTGCTGCAGCGCGGTCGAGTTATCCCGGGAGGACGTCCCTGGGACGTCCTCGTGCACCTCCGTGTTTCGCGCGCGCCCTGCGGCGCGCTCGCGGGAGTGTGCGTGTTCGCCGGGTCCAGGAGACCCGGCGCAACACAGATCGCGGTGAAGAGCCAATGATAGCGGCTCTTCACCACCTGATCGCTCCCTCCAATGAGGGAGCGATCAAAAAGTAAACAAAGTAGGGTCATTCTAAGGTCTCCTTCCATTCTCTCCTCACACCGTTACAGAGTGTGAGGAGAGAAGACATTTTAAAGGTAGTGTCATTATTTTCTTGTGCCCAGCAGTGCCTAGCAGTGCCACACAGTACCCATCTGTGCCACACAGTACCCATCTGTGCCCTTACAGTACCCATCTGTGCCCCTACAGTGCCAATACAGTCCCCACCAGTGCCAATACAGTCCCCATCAGTGCCAATACAGTCCCCATCAGTGCCACCTCTGCCACCTCTGCCACTTCAGTGCCCATTGGTGCTGCTAGTGTCCATAAGTGCCACTACCGTGCCCAGTGCCACTACAGTGCTCATCGGTGCTGCCAGTGTCCATCAGTGCCACACCAGTGCCCAGTGCCACTACAGTACTCATCAGTGCCAATCAGTGCACCTACAGTGCTCATCAGTGCCGTCAGTGCTCATCAGTGCCACACCAGTGCTCAGCTGTGCCACACCAGTGTCCGTCAGTGCACCACCAGTGCCACTACAGTGCTCATCAGTGCCGTCAGTGCTCCATCAGTGCCACTAACGTGCCCAGTGCCACTACAGTGCTCATCGGTGCTGCCAGTGTCCATCAGTGCCACACCAGTGCCCAGTGCCACTACAGTACTCATCAGTGCCAATCAGTGCACCTACAGTGCTCATCAGTGCCGTCAGTGCTCATCAGTGCCACACCAGTGCTCATCTGTGCCACACCAGTGTCCGTCAGTGCACCATCAGTGCCACTACAGTGCCCATTTGTGCCACCAGTGCTCCATCAGTGCCACCAGTGCTCAGTCAGTGCCACTACCGTGCCCAGTGTCACTACAGTGCCCATCGGTGCCATCAGTGCCCAGTGCCACATTAGTGCCATCAGTACCACATCAGCGCCACCATAGTGCTCATCTGCACCACTACAGCGCTCATCAGTGCCACTAGAGTGCCCAATAGTGCCCATAAGTGAGTGCTCATCAGTGGATCCTCATCACCGCCGCCTTATCAGTGCATATCAGTGGCAGATAATCAGTGCACCCTCAGTACCCATCAGTGCACACTCATTAGACCAGCCTCATCTCATCAGCACCCATCAGTGCAGCCATATCTGTTCCAGTTTCCCTACCATAGTTTGTCACCACAGCCCACAGTCACCAGTATGGCAAAAAGTTTTTTTACCACTCAGCAGGCATACGAACATATGTGCTTGACCGACGAGAGCAGCGGGGAGCTCTCTGATTCAGAATATGAACCGGTTGGAAGCAGTGGGTCTTCTACAGATTCAGAGGAAGAGCAAAGTGTGCCCATGAAACGAAGGCGTTCTGACATGGGGCAGCAGGCTACCACAAGTAGCGCTGTGGCATCAACCAGCAGCTCGCAGCCATCCACCAGAAATACAGTGGCATCAACTAGCAGCTCAGTACCATCCAGGAGAAATGAAGTACCACTGCAGCAAAGGCCAATAACCAGCAGAGTGTCATCTCAGCCCCAAAGGGTTAGGACCCATGCCAGCCTTCCCTATGCCCTTGAAAACCCTACGTGGCTTCCCCCCAATTCCGGAGCAGCAAACATCCCCCCTTTCACCGCCCAGCCAGGTGTTAAGGTGAACACAGAGAACTTTACCCCTATTGATTTTTTAAATTTAGTTTTTACCCAAGACCTATTATCCTCCATCGTGGCCCAGTGCAACCTCTATGCACAGCAATTCATAAGAGACAACCCTGATTCATATTACGCCCGTCCCTATGAATGGAAAGCATTGACAGTGGAGGAATTTAAATTATTTTTAGGCCTAACGTTCAACATGGGGCTCTCAAAAAAAAATGAATCATACTCATATTGGTCCAAAAAACCCATCCACCATATGCCAGTCTTTTCATCCACTATGTCAAGAACCAGATACCACATGATAATGCGTTTCCTCCATTACAACGGCAACACCCAGTGCCCTCCCCGAAATGACCCATCACATGACAAATTATTTAAAATTCGGCCACTTCTAAATTTTTTCTCAGAGAAATTTCCCCAGTTATTTGTCCCCGACCAAAATATTTCCGTGGATGAGTCATTGGTCCACTTCACAGGCAGGCTTGGCATCAAGCAGTTTATCCCAAACAAAAGGGCCCGATATGGGGTTAAGTTCTACAAGCTATGTGACCGGGTCACGGGGTATGTCTACGCCTTCCGGGTGTACAAAGGGAAGGACACCCAACTGCATCCCCCTGAATGTCCAGAATATATCGGAGCCAGCGGAAAGATTGTTTGGGATCTTGTATATCCACTACTTGGAAAGGGTTACCACCTTTATGTGGATAACTTCTATACTAGCTTGCCCCTCTTCCGCAACCTTCACCGGATGGGCACTCCAGCGTGTGGTACAGTGCGACCCAATAGGAAGGGTTTCCCGCAAAGGCTCATTATGGAAAGACTGCAAAAAGGGGAGACGGCGTCTTTGCGGAATGAAGAAGTTTTGGCTCTCCGGTGGAGGGACAAACGAAATGTACACATGCTCTCAACGATACATAATGACACCTACGTGGAAATCCCCAAAAGAAACGGCCCTGTCCAAAAACCGGCATGTGTTCAAGACTATAATCTGTTCATGGGGGGAGTCGATTTCAATGATCAGATGCTCGAACCATACCTTCCCACAAGAAAAAGCCGCTATTGGTACAAAAAGGTCTCCATATATCTTTTCAGTTTGGCCATTTACAACACTTATGTCGTTTACCGTAAATCTACAAGGAACCCCTTATCTTATCTTTATTACCAAGAAGAAATTTTCTCCTCCCTTTTGTACCCTGAAGACTCATCAGATGGCATTCGCTCTGATTGCGTGAGCAGACTCCATGAACGACACTTTATTGAGAAAATCCCCCCCCATGAATCAGGCCGAAAACGTCAGAAGAGATGCCGTGTGTGCACCTGTCACGATCGCTATCGTGCCAAACAGACAGCGAGGCGTGGTCACGCCCCAAGTGGCTCTGGGTGGGATTGAACCCAGGACTTCTTCTTCACTGCTCCAGATCTTTGCCACTGAGCCACTTCTCAAGTTCATATTCTGCTTGCTGTCCATCAAAGCCTGGTTCTGAACTATGTGCTGATTGCCTGTCTTTGAATCTCCCTGCAATCTGCACCTGTTTATCCTGGTCCAGCTGAGGCAGGTTTCCTAATCAACCAGGGTATAAAGCCCTGCCTCACTATGAGGCAGGTGTCAGTTCATTGTACTCTGCTTGTCCAGTCTGTGCCAACAGTTCCTGTGTTCCTGTGATTGACTTCATCTACAAGACTGACCCCGGCTTCTGACCCTTTGGCTTACGTACCCTGGATTGCTGCTGTCTCCTGCCCTCTGACCCCGGCTTGTACTATTGGACTTTCCCTGCCTTCTCCATCCCTTGACCCACGGCTTGTGCCCCGGACTTGTCTTTGGTTCCTGTCTGCAAACCCTGAACTTTCCGTCAGTACTTACCTGACTATCTTTGGAATCCTGGGCCACGGCTATACTATCCTGGGCTAATCTCTATCTAGCCCCCGTGCACAGACTCATAGCCCAGGTAGTGTCTTACCTGTATTACCTTGGGCTGTGTGTACCTGCAAGGGTGAGCTTACAAACTGCAAAATGGACTCCACACAAGGTAAGCCGTTACATAATGAACTGACCAATAACATGGAGTCTGCAGAGTTGTATAAAATGCTCACCTCCCTGGCTTTGCAAGTCTCCAGCCTGGGCCATACCATTTCTGAACTACAGCAAGAAGTTCTATTGCTTAAAGGGACAGTACGCCCAGCCCCGGAACCAGCATATCCTGAGCCATTTGTTGTGATGCCAGAGAGGTTTGACGGTAGCCGTGCATCCTTCTCATGCTTTAAGATGGATTGTGAGTTGCTGTTTACTCTTAAACCTAAGACCTATGCCACAGACTTTGTTAAGGTTCGCGCTTCCATCAACCTGCTCACAGGGCAAATCAAATCATGGGCTCATCAGTTGTTGCAGGAAAAAAGTCCAGTCTTGGACAGCTGGGAAACTTTCATGTTTGCTCTGGACTCATACATTCCTGTCTCCAAGAGAACCAGTGTTCCCAAGTCTGCTCTCGGTTCACGTGGCCTACGAGTATCCAGGGACAGGAATTCCCAGTACAGATATGACACCAAGCCAGCCCAGCATGTGCCAAGGTATGAAGCTCTGTATGTGCCCAGCCATGAAGCTCCAACACCACATAGCCTTGACGCTCCTGTGGATGCACACACGCCTACCTTGGAGGATGAGGAACCCATGCAGATCGGGGCCATCCGGTCCAGCCTATCTAAGGTAGAAAGAGAGCGGAGGAGAGGCTATGGACTTTGTTTTTATTGTGGTGTTAGCGGACACCTTATATCTCTCTGCCCAACTCGGCCAAGGGTTCTTCAGGTGGGTACTATTGGGAGTTGTTTCTCTACCCCAGAATCTTTGCCTGCTATGCAGCTTGAAGTTCCTTTGCCCCAGTCTGACATTCCGGCTCCAGTGTTTCCAGTGTCCCCAGTTCCTGTGTCTCCAGTTCCTGTGTCCCCAGTTCCTGTATCTCCATTCGAAGTTCCTGTGTTTCCAGTCCCAGTGTCTCCAGTCCCTCTGTCTTCAGTTCCTGTGTCTTCAGTTCCTGTGTCCCCAGTTCCAGTTCCTGTGTCCCCAGTTGAAGTTCCAGATCATGTCTCCCCAAGTGAAGTTCTTCCACCTGACTGCACATATGCCTCGAATGGTACTATGGTCCGTAAGCAGGATCTAGCAGTGTTTGAACAAGCTTTACAAGCAGTGAGTGCACCCCCTACCAGAACTTCAAAAGCAACAAAGTCCAAAAAGAAAAAGAAAAAGTCTTCGGACTCTGTCGTTGGTGCTTTGTTTCCCCATGGTTTGGACGAGAACTGTTTGTATGGCATGGATGCCTATGGCAACATATCTCTCCTGTCGGACGATGTGTTTGACTACTCTAGTGAAGAGGGTGGTTTGGACTTTACAGACTGTGTCTATGAGGAAGCTCCTTCCAACACCCGGAGGGCGTCTTTAAGGGGGGGGAACTGTCACGATCGCTATCGTGCCAAACAGACAGCGAGGCGTGGTCACGCCCCAAGTGGCTCTGGGTGGGATTGAACCCAGGACTTCTTCTTCACTGCTCCAGATCTTTGCCACTGAGCCACTTCTCAAGTTCATATTCTGCTTGCTGTCCATCAAAGCCTGGTTCTGAACTATGTGCTGATTGCCTGTCTTTGAATCTCCCTGCAATCTGCACCTGTTTATCCTGGTCCAGCTGAGGCAGGTTTCCTAATCAACCAGGGTATAAAGCCCTGCCTCATTGTACTCTGCTTGTCCAGTCTGTGCCAACAGTTCCTGTGATTGACTTCATCTACAAGACTGACCCCGGCTTCTGACCCTTTGGCTTACGTACCCTGGATTGCTGCTGTCTCCTGCCCTCTGACCCCGGCTTGTACTATTGGACTTTCCCTGCCTTCTCCATCCCTTGACCCACGGCTTGTGCCCCGGACTTGTCTTTGGTTCCTGTCTGCAAACCCTGAACTTTCCGTCAGTACTTACCTGACTATCTTTGGAATCCTGGGCCACGGCTATACTATCCTGGGCTAATCTCTATCTAGCCCCCGTGCACAGACTCATAGCCCAGGTAGTGTCTTACCTGTATTACCTTGGGCTGTGTGTACCTGCAAGGGTGAGCTTACAAACTGCAAAATGGACTCCACACAAGGTAAGCCGTTACAGCACCAAAGCAGGAACTAGAAGAGACACTACATATTATTGCCCTGATTGTCCTTCCCAACCAGGCCTTTGTTTCAATCAATGTTTCCGCCGTTACCATACTTTACTAGATTATTAGGAAAGTATGGTAAACGTAATTATCATTTACGGCCACACCTCTTATGCCACTGTACATACCGCTGCCTGCTCCTGAACTGACCCTGGCTTGTTATACGACTACGCTTCTGCCTAACGCTAAACTGTACCTACTTCTGCCCGCTCTGGAACTGACCCTGGCCTGTTATACGACTACGCTTCTGCCTAACGCTAAACTGTACCTACTTCTGCCCGCTCTGGAACTGACCCTGGACTGTTTGACCACGCTTTTTGCCTGCCCCTTGGATTGATCTTTTACCCTGCTATGCTAGTGGGAACACAGGGGTCTCACATATGTGAGGGGCTCCAGAATTGTTTTTCTGGATGAAAAAACTAAATTTTTAGTTTTCTCATTCCCAGATTAGGCTTCAAAGAGATTTGGGTGGGAGAAGCCTCTACCCCTGTCCCCATTCTTTCCTGGCCTGCTACTTGGACCATGTTCCTGCTTACTACCAGGACCAATATTTTGGCACTGCTGGCAATGTTTCTACTTGCACTGGCCCTGGACTATATATGGACAGTATACCTGCCTGTACTGACTATGGACAATATTCCTGCCTGCTGCCTGGACAATTCCATTCACTGTCGCTGACCACGTCCCTGCCTGCTGCCTGGATCAGGGCTCTCCTCCTGTGGACAATTGCACTACTAAAACCACAGGTAATCCTTTTTTTTTACCCATTACTCAGCAGAATGTATTTTAGGGTGTAATTCTTGGTATGTACATGCTGTGTTAGAAATATGAAGGGCCTTCAAAAATGTGATAGATTGTAAGGAAATTGGATGTGTAATTTGTGTCCCTACAACACCTGATGGTGCTTCTTGGATGTTGGGTCTCTATGTGGCCACGCTATGTAAAAGTCTCACACATGTGGTATCGCCATACTCAGGAGGAGCAGGAGAATATATTTTGGGGTGTCATTTTTGCTATGTACATGCTATGTGTTGGAAATATCCTATAAATGGACAGCTTTGTGTAAAAAAAATGCATTTTCATTTTTTTTCCACATTTTCTAAAAACATTGGCAAAAAAATGAACTGTTCAAAAGACTCATTATGCCTCATAGATTATACGTTGGGGTGTTAGCTTTCCAAAATGGGGTCACTTTGTGGGCGTTTCCATTGTCCTGATGCTCCAGGGCCTTCAAAAGTGTAATAGGTGGTTGAGAGATTAGATTTGTAATTTATGCTCCTAGAATGCTTGAAGTTGCTACTTCGGTGTTGGGCCTCTGTATGTGGCCACGCTGTGTAAAAGTCTCACACATGTGGTATCGCCATACTCAGGAGGAGCAGCAGAATATATTTTGGGGTGTAATTTTTGCTATGTACATGCTATGTGTTGGAAATATCCTATAAATGGACAACTTTGTGTAAAAAAAAATGCATTTTCATTTTTTTTCCACATTTTACAAAAACATTGGCAAAAAAATGAACTGTTCAAAAGACTCATTATGCCTCATAGATTATACGTTGGGGTGTTAGCTTTCCAAAATGGGGTCACTTTGTGGGCGTTTCCATTGTCCTGGTGCTCCAGGGCCTTAAAAAATGTAATAGGTGGTTGAGAGATTAGATGTGTAATTTATGCTCCTAGAATGCTTGAAGTTGCTACTTAGGTGTTGGGCCTCTGTATGTGGCCACGCTGTGTAAAAGTCTCACACATGTGGTATCGCCATACTCAGGAGGAGCAGCAGAATATATTTTGTGGTGTCATTTGTGGAATATACATGCCAGGTGAGAGAAATAACCTGTTATAATGACAATATGGTGTGAAGAAAAAAAAAAATCCTAATTTTGCAAAGAATTGTGGGAACAAATGACAACTTCAAAAAACTAACTATGCCTCTTACTAACTACCTTGGAATGTCTACTTTCCAAAACGGGGTCATTTGGGGGGGTATTTGTACTTTACTGGCTTGTTAGGGTCTCAAGAAATGAGAGAAGCTGTCAGTATTCAGGTGTGATCAAATTGTTCAATTTTCAGAAATTGGTACCATAGCTTGTAGACCCTATAACTTTCACCCAGACTAAATAATTTCCCAATTTTTTTTTTTTTTTTTACCAAAAATATGTAGCAGTATACATTTTAGGCCAAATTTATGAGGAAAAATTACTTTTTTGCAAAATGTTATGATAGAAATGAAGAAGAATTCATTTTTTTACAAAATTTTCGTTCTTTGTGGGAAAAAAAGGACAAAAATTTCATTTGGTTACAGTGTTGTATGACTGAGTTATTGTCATTCAAAATGTAAGAGCACCGAAAGCTGAAAATTGGTCTGGTTAGGAAGGGTGTTTAAGTGCCCAGTGGTCAAGTGGTTAACTAGGAATGCACCGATATATCGGCGGACGATACATATCGGCCGAAAATAGCTGTTTTGGGGAAATGCCGAAACAACTTAAAAATTGCCGATAATGACTAGTGGTGCAACGCGGGATTGCAGAGCGGTAAAACACACACTGAAATTGTCTCTGCTCTGCTCGCACACAGCCCCGCCTGCTTCTTACCACGCTGTGATAGACAGAATGCGGGTCTAATGCTGAGATGTGTCACAGTGTGGGGTTAGGAGGAGGCGGGGCTGTGTGCGAGCAGAGCGGAGACAGTTTCAGCATACGGGCGGTGAGTTGCTTTCCTTTCTAGCAGAACATGTGTGCACAGTGCAGCCATCCGTCCTCCCCTCTCCCCCCCCCACATACCTCCCTCGGCTGGCTCTATCTTCGGGACTCTGCCCCCCCCTCTCCTCCCCCCGGCTGCCGAGTCTGGCTCCTGTCCCTGCCGCCAACATACCTCCCAACTTTCTGAGATGGGAATGAGGGACACCTATGAACAAAAGTGTGCAGGCATAGGACACACCCCTTGCCATGCCCCCTTAAAGGAGAATTGTAAAAAAAATAAGATTGGTTAAACCCAAAAGTGCTTTTTTTACCACTACTATTTCTTTATATTGGCTTTTGAAATTTACAAATGCAGCAATTTAGAAATCAGATGAAAGTTTAGTGCTGGGAAACACTTGTTGATAGATAAAAAGTGCATTTTATATACATCTATATAGATCAGACCAAAATGAGGGACAAATGAGGAGAATGAGGGACAGAGGGACATTGCTCCAAATCAGGGACAGTCCCTCGAAATCAGGGACAGTTGGGAGGTATGCGCCAATGCACTCCTGTTTTTGGAGCAGATAGGGTCAATAAAGAGAACCTGTCACCTCCAATTGCTATCGCACAGGGAATTGTTTTCTCCTGTGTGATAGCAATAAAGTTAAGTGTAAAAAAAAAATAAGAAATGATAATTAAATTAATAAAATAAGTAATTAAAAAGTAAAATATAAGAAAAATAATATAAAAAATAAGAAAATTATACAAAAAAATTAAATAATAATAATTAAATTAATAAAATAAGTAATTAAAAAGTAAAAAATAAGAAAGAAAAAATATAAAAAATAAGAAAATTATAAAAAAATAAGAAAAATAATATTAAAAATAAGAAAATTATACAAAAATTAAAAAAAGTAAAACGACAAGCTACAAAAAAAAGTGATGAAGTAATAACAAAAATAAACAAGAGGCGGCAATTGGGGGACAGTGATAGGATGCTCCATAATTTTTTGCAATCAGACTGTACTGTTTTAACATACAATTATAAAAAAAAAAAAAAAGTAATTTTCGGTTTCGGCCTGACATTTTTTTTTTATTTCGGTTTTGTTTCGGTTCTGAAATTTCCATTTCGGTGCACCTCTAGTTTTAACCATTCCCTACTCTCAAGAAGGTTAGGTGTTAAGGGTTAATTTAGCTTTTGCTATCTGCCAAGTCAATTTAATTTAATGGTTGCCGGATGTCTTTAACACCTTTGGCAACAGGTCTAATAATACCCTTTACAGAATGCTTGCTGACCTACAATGCAGAAAAAAAAACGTTACCACTGTAGCAAAAAATAAAGATGTGCTAACTGAAGCAACGCACATTTCCATGTCAAGACATAAATACCAATGCCAGTTCAATGCTGAGCTTAAACAGTAAATAATAAATAAAATACTTGTCCGTATCAGCAAAAAATGGTGAGTTTTGGGTCAACATGAATGCCAAGGTCTCCTGCGATGTCGACTGGCATGAAAAATGTGTTGTCACAACACAAAGGTTGGTTGCTGGTTTAAAGCAGATTTATGTACCTTTAATAATTGGCCGGGGATCGTCAATTTTCCCCTGTATGCTGTAAAATCTCTGTGATGTTATGTGCAGACGGGTAATGCCACATACACACGATCGGTTTGTCTGATGATCGGTTTGTACATGAATTATCATTAATGTCCCATCTCATGTAATTCATGATATCAGTTCTCAGTCATCCTATGCCCAAAAAGGACATAGGATGACCCTAGACCCAAGAGTCATTAGTGAAGCTGGCACAGGAGTACCCCCCATCCTTCAAAAGTCTCTGGGTGTCACGGGCCATTCCGGGACACAATTCAATACACATTCCTTTAGTAAACATAAGTCAGACATCTGACCTTTTAGATTCGTGCTAACTCACACTCCACATCTATCATCAATAGAACTTTCACACAATACAGTGTTAATTAGCATCACACCATGAACAGGTCTTTAGAAGCCAAACTAAGGTTAATATCCATGACAGTAGCAGTGTCATGAATCAGATGTGATCAGAACTGTGTGGACTGCAACAGATGGAACCCAGACGTGTTTTAAGTGAACATATGGTTTATTAAGGATAGTGAAATAATATATTAAAATAACAACCTCCAAAAACACTCCAACCAACACCAACAGAAACCACAAATAATAACAGTAATAGACTAATATGTACAAGTAATAAGGACAAACCGGAATCACAACAGGGCCAGGCCAGGATCGTCAACGGGAGGTCAGCAGCTGGGGAAAGGGAGCACAAACAGGACAAGGAGGGGATGGATGGATCACAGGGGGAACAGGTGTAGAGGTACAGAGCACATGGTACAGGATAACAGGTTCAGGTTCAGGTTTCAGGTTTCAGGTTAGGGCGCAAGAAAGATATCAAGGCAAGGTCTAGTTGTCACTGCCAGGTATTTATACACATCTCCTGCAATCAGGCTCAGGTGACGCCTGATCGCAGGAGATGTCGGCCCCACACTGCCAAGAACTCCCCGCTGGTGGACGCCAGTACTGCAGCCCAAGGATCACATAATACCACCAGGTGAGAGCTCCCCTGGCAGTCAAAGACTGCAGGGAGACACCTGGTGGTGGGCCACAGTACTACACGCCAAATACCAGGCAGTATCACCAGCGGGGGAACCTTCCCTGAGAAGCAAACTTACGGCTAGATTCTCTAAGATTGTGCGGCAGTGTAGCGTAAGCCATTTACACTACGCCGCCACAACTTACTGGAGCAAGTGCCGTATTCCTCAAGCACTTGCTCCGTAGTTTGCGGCGGCGTAGTATAAAAGGCCCGGCGTATCCCCGCGTAATTCAAAGGGGGCGGCTTGTATTTAAATTAAGCGCGCCCCGTGCCGATCGAACTGCGCATGCGCCGGGCTTAAAATAGCCCAGTGCGCATGCTCCAGTTCTCGACGGAAAGTCGTATTCAAGAACGACTTAGGAAAACGACGTACCCGACGGGAAAAGACGACGCGGACCCGACGCCATACTTAACATGGCATACGGCGGACTGGCGCAAGGTTACCCCTCATATAGCAGGGGTAACCTTACGCTTACGCAAACGACGTAAGCGACGGCTACGCGAATTCGTTCGGGAATCGGCGTATCAGGCTCATTTGCATAAACAAATGAGACCTGAACGTAAACGCCACCTAGCGGCCGGCGGAGAATTACATTTAAGATCCGACAGTGTAAGTGACTTACACCTGTCGTATCTATGCGAAAATGATTCTAGGAATCACTCGCATAGATACGTGGGTCAAAAAACAGAGATACAACGGAGTTTCCTGAGATACACCGTTGTAACTCTTCTGAGAATATGGCCCTTAATTACCCCCTTAACAGCCAGTGTTCCCACATGAATGAATCACTGTCCTATTGACCTGTTGGGTTCAGAATTAACCACCTGTAATATTTCAAGATATCCTGAAATACATTGTGAATTATCATTACTGTCCTATCTCATGTAATCCATGATATCAGTTCTCAGTCATCCTATGCCCCTAGTGGGCATAGGATGACCCTAGACACAAGAGTCATTGGTGAAGCTGAAACAGGAGTACCCCACACCCTTCATGAGCCTCTGGGTCCCACGGACCATACCGTTACATGTTCTATCTGGTTGAGGTCAGAATTCTGTGAAGGCCAGTCAAGTCTCTCCACCCCAGAGACTGGGATGCCACCAAAGTTCAGTGTAATGGCTGGTGTCCAAATACTTTTGACAATATAGGGTATATAATGCTATATCATTTTAAAATGTGTTTGTGAGAATTTTTTTGTTTAGTCAGTCAAAAACAAATGCACGGTTGGGTATTGAGCTTGGGTGAGAAGACCTGGCTAGCATTTAGCATTCAGATTTATCCCAAACATGTTCAAAGGAGCTGAGATCAGGGCTCTGTGTTGCAGCTCCAGTTCCTCCACATCAAACCAGTCATACCATGGCTTTATGGAGCTGGCTTTATGCACAGGGGCACATTCATCTAAGATGTGAAAAAGGACTTCCTTAAAATGTTGGCATATGGCAAGTGTAAAATCTGGTAGACAGAAATTATAGCCCAGATTCTCAAAGGGCTTACGACGGTGCAACACCGTGTACGCCGTCGTAAATCCTAATCTGGGTCGTCGTATCTATGCGCCTGATTCTTAGAATCAGTTACGCATAGACATCCATTAGATCCGACAGGCGTAAGGCTCTTACGCTGTCGGATCTTAAATGCATTTTTTTTTTTTGTCCGCTAGGTGTCGCCTCTGTCGTTTTCCTTGTCGAGTATGCAAATTAGCTAGATACGCAAATTCCCAAACGTACGCGCGGCCGACGCAGTGAAGTTACGACGTTTACGTTGGGTTTTTCCAGCGTAAAGTTGCCCCTGCTATATGAGGGGCAACCAATGTTAAGTATGGCCGTCGCTCCCGTGTCGAAATTTATAAATTTACGTTGTTTGCGTAAGTCGTCCGTGAATGGGGCTGGACGCCATTTACGTTCACGTCGAAACCAATGACGTCCTTGCGACGTCATTTGGAGCAATGCACCCTTGGATATTTTCTGAACGGCGCATGCGCAGTACGTTCGGCGCGGGAACGCGCTTAATTTTAATGTTACACGCCCCCTACCCGCCTAATTTGAATTAGGCGGGCTTGCGCCGGGTGATTTACGCTACGCCGCAACTTTGCACGCAAGTGCTTTGTGAATAAAGCACTTGCCTGTAAAACTTGCGGCGGCGTAACGTAAATGAGATACGTTACGCCCGCCGACATTTACGCCATTCTGCGAGAATCTGGGCCTATGTTTTTTAGGTAACACAGGCCATTGATAAAATCTCAACTTCCTATTTTGGACAGTCCTTTGTTGGGCTTTTACTCTGCCACCAGTTGGTAGAGTTCACCTGAATTCCTGCACTAGTGATGACCACCAGGAGAGGGATGTGAGCTCCCCTGCTCCTTTGCCTCTCTAAGGAGCACACCTCATATTACTTTAGAGAATCCAATAGGGTTTTTATAAAATGGATGGTAGAAAAGATGAACTCCAGAGACAGAAGGAATGCATGATTCTAAGGATGAATTGCTTACCTACCCCTCTCCCCCCTTTACCTTCTCTCTTCCCCCCCTTCCCTCTTTCCTCCTTCGCCCCTTCTTGCCCACCTCAACCTATCTTTTTAATGGGCTATTTTCTTTACCAAGGAATTGACTGACTGATCTTTTGACCTTTCTGTGGTAATGACATGCTATTGCTACACTTGATTATTCTCCATGTAGCTAGATCATATTTATTCTATTATTGTGTTATATGTGATAATTATATGACAAGTTTCGATTATTTGCTTTACCTAGGCTAGCTTTTCTTTTTGATATGTTAATATAATATTTTTCATTTCAGACAATGAAATATATCCTTTCATTGTTAAATGTCTTCTGCTCGTCCTGAGAAAGCCCAATGGTGAAACTCATAGGCCACGCACAGAGGATAATGTCCATATACAGTATATATTATATATTTTATATGGTTTTACTATCTTTATTGTTTATGTCATATTTCTAATTTTGTAATAAAATTTATAATTTTTTTATATATTCCCGTCTTGCCTCCAAAATCCGACCATCAATTACCGTTTTTTCGAGTAACTGTTCTTCTTTGTTTTATTTTTGATTGGTTCTTCATAGTACTATTCTTTCAACAGCTTATCTCTATGTTAGTCCTTTGTAACATTGGCACAATGGTTATGGCTTCTACAAGTAATGTTTTTGGCTATTGCAGTTGTGGCTAAAGCTCAATATTTTGGGGGGGGGGGACAAATCTGACCCCCTTATCCGCACTAAGCCCCCCCCCTCCCCACGGGAGACAGACGGTGTCAGGAAAGGTTCCCCCCGCTGGTGATACTGCCTGGCATTTGGCGTGCAGTACTGTGGCCCACCACCAGGTGTCTCCCGGCAGTCTTGGACTGCCAGGGGAGTTCTTCCCTGGTGGTATTATGTGATCCTTGGTCTGCAGTACTGGCGTCCACCAGCGGGGGATTCTTGGCAGTATGGAGCATACAGCCCTTCCTGCGTTCAGGTGTGACCTGAATGCAATTAGCACGCCTCTATAATACCCGGTGTGTGTAATCACTCCTCGCCCTGGTATCAGTCTTCTACGTTGATCCTGAGCCTGTTATCTGACCCTGCTGCCTGGACTGTGTTTCTGACCCCGCTATCTGTTCAGCCTGTTCCAGTGCCATCTGTTCAGCCTGTTCCAGTGCCATCTGTTCAGCCTGTTCCAGTGCCATCTGCCCAGGTTGTTCCAGTGCCATCTGCCCTGCCTGTTCCAGTGCCAGTTGCTCAGCCTGTTCCAGTGCCAGTTGCTCAGCCTGTTCCAGTGCCATCTGCTCAGCTTGTTCCAGTGCCAGCTGCTCAGCCTGTTCCGATGCCAGCTATCCTGCCTGTTCCAGTGCCAGCTGCCCTGCCTGTTCCAGTGCCATCTGTCCAGCCTGTTCCAGTGCCATCTGCCCAGCCTGTTCCAGTGCCATCTGCCCAGCCTGTTCCAGTGCCATCTGCCCAGCCTGTTCCAGTGCCATCTGCCCAGCCTGTTCCAGTGCCAGCTGTCCAGCCTGTTCCAGTACCAGCGGCCCAGCCTGTTCCAGTACCAGCGGCCCAGCCTGTTCCAGTACCAGCTGCCCAGCCTGTTGTTTCTGTGCCAGTTACCCAGCCTGTTTGTTTCTGTGCCAGTTACCCAGCCTGTTGTTCTTGTCTGCTGCCCAGCTGGAGGTGTTCCTGTCTGCTGCCCAGCCGGAGGTGTTCCTGTCTGCTGCCCAGCCGGAGGTGCTCCTGTCTGCTGCCCAGCCGGAGGTGTTTCTGTCTGCTGCCCAGCCGGAGGTGCTCCTGTCTGCTGCCCAGCCGGAGGTGCTCCTGTCTGCTGCCCAGCCGGAGGTTTTCCTGTCTGCTGCCCAGCCGGAGCTGTTCCTGTCTGCTGCCCAGCCGGAGCTGTTCCTGTCTGCTGCCCAGCTCAATGACCCGGTGCCTGTTGCCCAGCTCGATGACCCGGAGCCTGTTGCCCAGCTCGATGACCCGGAGCCTGTTGCCCAGCTCAATGACCCGGTGCCTGCTGCCCAGCCCGACGACCCGGAGCCTCTGTCTGCTGCCCAGCTTGATGACCCGGTGCCTGTTGCCCAGCCCGACGACCCAGAGCCTCTGTCTGCTGCCCAGCCCGATGACCCGGAGTCTGCTGCCCAGCTTGATTTGCCCCTGTCTGCTTCCCAGCTTGATGTGTCTGCTACCCAGCTTGATGTACTTTTTGCCCAGCCTGAGATGTCTGTACCCGCTGCCCAGCTTGAGCTGCACTTTGCCCTGTTTAAAGTCACTGACCTTCCTCCGGCCCAACCTGATGTGACTTTATCCGCTGCCTGGCTTGACACCATGGACCTTCCCCAGCAACAGCTAGTTGGAGCGTCCGGAGGCCGCTCCTTTTGAGGGGGGGTACTGTCAGGAAAGGTTCCCCCCGCTGGTGATACTGCCTGGTATTTGGCGTGCAGTACTGTGGCCCACCACCAGGTGTCTCCCGGCAGTCTTGGACTGCCAGGGGAGTTCTTTCCTGGTGGTATTATGTGATCCTTGGGCTGCAGTACTGGCGTCCACCAGCGGGGGATACTTGGCAGTATGGAGCATACAGCCCTTCCTGCGTTCAGGTGTGACCTGAATGCAATTAGCACGCCTCTATAATACCCGGCGTGTGTAATCACTCCTCGCCCTGGTATCAGTCTTCTACGTTGATCCTGAGCCTGTTATCTGACCCTGCTACCTGGACTGTGTTTCTGACCCCGCTATCTGGACTTTGTTCCTGGGCCCATCCTGAGCCCATCCTGGGCCCGTTCTTCCCTTTGCCTGTTTTCATTTGTTCCTATTCCCTCTTGGATTTCTGCCCCGCAGCCTGTCCATCCATCCGCTCCCTGCTCCGCTTTGTTCCCATCCTCACCCACCTGCTGACTTCCCCTGTGTATGACCTCGGCCTGGCTTCATTTACGAATACGGTATTTCCCCCGATTGTACTATATTTTGTTGTGCACTGGTTGTCTTCACTTTGTTAATAAACACCTTTTAACTTCACTGCATACATTGTGGGTCTCCTCTGTGCAGTCACACAGTGCTGGTCTACTATATTCTCCTGACAGACAGAAAGGCAGTGGTCTTACGTTAGGAGGCCGATGATGAGGTGGTGCTGGATTTGGGGTAGGGCTCCTGGAAGCTTAAAGAGGCCGGTGCTTCCCCTCAGCTCCTCCACCTGCTGCTCCTCACTCCAGGTTGCTGGGGGAATAGGCGGGGCCATTGCTTCTCCTCCTGGTCGAACAGGAAGTGGGTCCTGAGACCCGATTGGCCTGAAGTGCTAAGCTTTTTCGCAGCCGCCCAGCTGGGCTGTTCCTGGAGCCCTCGGTTGCCCATTCAATTCACGACATGGCGGAGGGGGGGCAGAGACTAAAGGTCAGCTGATTGGTGAGAAATGTGAAGTGGGATGGGCTGGAGGAGACCCTATCTCCTGATTTTGGCATAGGTGTCACTGCTGCGAGACACTACAGAGCTGGAGACACATTGAGCAACACTACCTGTGATTAGAGTTTCCATTTAAAGTCCCCACTACAGTTCTGATCAGCAGATGATCTTGATCAAGAGCACTTAAGCTGGCTGATCAGAACTTCCCACCAGCACTGCCACTCATCCCAACTCCCCGCCACCACTGCCACTCATCCCAACTCCCCGCCAGCACTGCCACTCATCCCAACTCCCTGCCAGCATTGCCACTCATCCCAACTCCCCACCAGCACTGCCACTCATCCCAACTCCCCACCAGCACTGCCACTCATCCCAACTCCCCCTGCCAGCACTGCCACTCATCCCAACTCCCCGCCAGCACTGCCACTCATCCCAACTCCCCCTGCCAGCACTGCCACTCATCCCAACTCCCCGCCAGCACTGCCACTCATCCCAACTCCCCGCCAGCACTGCCACTCATCCCAACTCCCTGCCAGCACTGCCACTCATCCCAACTCCCCCTGCCAGCACTGCCACTCATCCCAACTCCCCGCTAGCACTGCCACTCATCCCAACTCCCTGCCAGCACTACCAATCATCCTAACACCCGGCCAGCACTGCCACTCATCTCAACTCCCCGCCAGCACTGCCACTCATCCCAACTCCCCGCCAGCACTGCCACTCATCCCAACTCCCCCTGCCAGCACTGCCACTCATCCCAACTCCCTGCCAGCACTGCCAATCATCCTAACACCCGGCCAGCACTGCCACTCATCCCAACTCCCTGCCAGCACTGCCAATCATCCTAACACCCGGCCAGCACTGCCACTCATCCCAACTCCCCACCAGCACTGCCACTCATCCCAACTCTCCCACCAGCACTGCCACTCATCCCAACTCCCCACCAGCACTGCCACTCATCTCAACTCCCCGCCAGCACTGCCACCACTCATCCCAACTCCCTGCCAGCACTGCCAATCATCCTAACACCCGGCCAGCACTGCCACTCATCCCAACTCCCTGCCAGCACTGCCAATCATCCTAACACCTGGCCAGCACTGCCACTCATCTCAACTCCCCGCCAGCACTGCCACTCATCCCAACTCCCCCTGCCAGCACTGCCACTCATCCCAACTCCCCGCCAGCACTGCCACTCATCCCAGCTCCTCACCAGCACTGCCACTCATCCCAACTCCCCCTGCCAGCACTGCCACTCATCCCAACTCCCGCCAGCACTGCCACTCATCCCAACTCCCTGCCAGCATTGTCACTCATCCCTACTCCCTGCCAGCACTGCCAATCATCCCAACTTCCCACCAGCACTGCCATTCATCCCAATTCCCCACCAGCACTGCCACTGATCCCTACTTCCCGCCAGCACTGCCACTCATCCCAACTCCCCGCCAGCATTGCCACTCATCCCATCTCCCCCCCATCCCAACTCCCCGCCAGCACTGCCACTCATCCCAACTCCCCGCCAGCACTGCCACTCATCCCAACTCCCCGCCAGCACTGCCACTCATTCCAACTTTCCACCAGCACTTCCGTTCATCCCAATTCCCCACCAGCACTGCCACTCATCCCTACTTCCCGCCAGCACTGCCACTCATCCCAACTCCCCGCCAGCATTGCCACTCATCCCATCTCCCCGCCAGCACTGCCACTCATCCCATCTCCCCACCATCACTGCCACTCATCCCATCTCCCCGCCAGCACTGCCACTCATCCCATCTCCCCACCATCACTGCCACTCATCCCATCTCCCCGCCAGCACTGCCACTCATCCCATCTCCCTGCCAGCACTGCCACTCATCCCATCTCCCCGCCAGCACTGCCACTCATCCCAGCTCCCCACCAGCACTGCCACTCATCCCAACACCCCCCCCTCCCTCCAAGGAGTAAGAGAAGGAATAAATATAGAGAATACATGGAAGGGAGAGGAAAAGAGGGGGAGGAACAAAGAAAAAAGGGAGAGAAAGAATAAAAGAAAACAGGAAAGACGGCTAGAGAGAGGGATGGGGGACGAGAAATTTGAGAGATAAAAGGGAAAGAAAGGAGAACATAGAAAGAGTAGTAAATCCTAAAATGTACCATAAGGGGTTTTAATATTGTACAAGGAGCCCTAAATGTCCCTGGGTTAAAGACGCAAATGACTTGTCTTGCCTTGGGTGCTGACAACCCACGCTACGAAAATTCTACAGTTAGGGGCCCCCACAACTTGGGAAATATTATCAAGGGGTCACGGCACTAGAAAGGTTTAGAACCACAGCTGTATGCTTTCCACGGCGGATGGATTCTATTGTAATGCGGCTCATTTCCCTCAGTAAGTGCCGTGCTGCAGCCTGAGTAAGAGACTGATCACTGAGGAGGCTGAGAGTGCAGAAAAAGTAATCGCGACGCCGGTCCACAGGCAATCAATCCCCTGCACACACACACACACACTGACACATCAGGCTAAGGTGCAGTCCCCTGACTCCCCGTTGTCTGCTCATGGTTATTATAGTTATGATGATCAGAGCACAGCAGGTGCTCTATGGCTCTGTCAGTGTAACATGGTGTTAGGTGCTGACTGTCTTAATATATGGCTGTACTGTGTGTTGCAGACTATAACACAGTACAGCCATAACAAAGTCAGCACCCTAACACCATGTTACACTGACAAAGCCATAGAGCACTGTCTGCAGCCAGTAAATGTTCTGTAGCTGAGTGGCAACCAGATAAAGACATAATTTAATGAGTGTGGTGAACATAGCACACAGAGCCCTGAATAAGGTCTTCTCCTACATCATCAGGACCTAATGGCTTATAAGGGAATACAAGTCTACTGTTTGAGTGGCAAAGGCGCCCATGTTGGCATGTGCTGATGTTTGGGAATCCTAAACATCAATACATGCCACCACTGGTGCCCCTGCTGTTCCAACAGTTGACAGGACTTTTCCTTCCTTTATAAACCACCCTCTTGAAGTTCCCCATGAAGACCTAAGGCCGTGTTCCCTGAGGCATTGAAAGTTACCTATCCCTTACCCTGTGCAGAGACAGAGATTTTCCACATGAGTACGGTGGAACCTCGGATTACGAACATAATCCGATCCAGAAGAATGCTTGTTATCCAAAGCACACGCATATCAAAGCAAGTTTCCCCTTAGAAGTCAATGGAAACGAAAATAGTTTGTTCTGCATTGACTTCTATGCCATGCAATGCCGCACATGGCCGGGGGGGGGGGAACTTCGGAGAGCCTCGGAAATATTCAGAAAGGCTCAGGGACAGCTCGG
This sequence comes from Rana temporaria, assembly GCF_905171775.1. Classification (NCBI taxonomy): domain Eukaryota; kingdom Metazoa; phylum Chordata; class Amphibia; order Anura; family Ranidae; genus Rana; species Rana temporaria. Next base: position 175,500,555 of record NC_053497.1, on the reverse strand, counting down.
CTGAACTCGTAAAACCTCGGGAACTGAGTATTTCCGATCGGCTCAGCTCGGCTCCGGCGCCCCCCACCTCTGGCTTAATGCGGTATTGCACACCACTGTGGCTTGAATCCTGCTCATTTCGCAAACCAGTTTTTTTAATTAAATGCTCTTATTGCGAAGCGCTCGTTAATCGCATTACTCGCAATCCGAGCTTTCACTGTACTGGAGCCACGACCGCGCAATAGTCAGTTAACCACTTCCGGACCGCCGCATGTATATTTACGTCGGCAGAATGGCACGGACAGGCACATTGGCGTACCTGTACATCCCTGCCTAGATGTGGGTCGGGGGTCCGATCGGGACCCCCCCCCCCCGTACATGCGGCGGTTCCAGGAGCGATCCGGGACGACGGCGCGGCTATTCGTTTCTAGCCGCCCCGTCGCGATCGCTCCCCGGAGCTGAAGAACGGGGAGAGCCGTATGTAAACACGGCTTCCCCGTGCTTCACTGTGGCGGCTGCATCGATCAAGTGATCCCTTTTATAGGGAGACTCGATTGATGACGTCAGTCCTACAGCCACACCCCCCTACAGTTGTAAACACACACTAGGTGAACCCTAACTCCTTCAGCGCCCCCTGTGGTTAACTCCCAAACTGCAACTGTCATTTTCACAATAAACAATGCAATTTAAATGCATTTTTTGCTGTGAAAATGACAATGGTCCCAAAAATGTGTCAAAATTGTCCGAAGTGTCCGCCATAATGTCGCAGTCACGAAAAAAATCGCTGATCACCGCCATTAGTAGTAAAAAAAAAAAAAAAATTATCCCCTATTTTGTAAACGCTATAAATTTTGCGCAAACCAATCGATAAATGCTTATTGCGATTTTTTTTTACCAAAAATAGGTAGAAGAATACGTATCGGCCTAAACTGAGGAATTTTTTTTTTTATAGATGTTTTTGGGGGATATTTATTAACCACTTAAGCCCCGGACCAATATGCTGCTAAATGCCCAAAGGCGTTTTTACAATTCGGCACTGCGTCGCTTTAACAGACAATTGCGCGCTCGTGCGACGTGGCTCCCAAACAAAATTGGCGTCCTTTTTTCCCCACAAATAGAGCTTTCTTTTGGTGGTATTTGATCACCTCTGCGGTTTTTATTTTTTGCGCTATAAACAAAAATAGAGCGACAATTTTGAAAAAAATTCAATATTTTTTACTTTTTGCTATAATAAATATCCCCCAAAAACATATATAAAAAAAAATTTCCCTCAGTTTAGGCCGATACGTATTCTTCTACCTATTTTTGGTAAAAAAAATCACAATAAGCGTTTATCGATTGGTTTGCGCAAAATGTATAGCGCTTACAAAATAGGGGATATTTGTATTGCATTTTTATTCATTATTTTTTTTTTACTACTAATGGCGGTGATCGCCGATTTTTTCGTGACTGCGACATTATGGCGGACACTTCGGACAATTTTGACACATTTTTGGGACCATTGTCATTTTCAGAGCAAAAAATGCATTTAAATTGCATTCTTTATTGTGAAAATTACAGTTGCAGTTTGGGAGTTAACCACAGAGGACGCTGAACGTGTTAGGCTTCACCTAGTGTGTGTTTACAACTGTAGGGGGGTGTGGCTGTAGGTCTGACATCATCGATTGTGTCTCCCCTATAAAGGGGATGACACGATCGATGCGCCGCCACAGTGAAGCACGGGGAAGCCGTGTTTACATATGGCTCTCCCCGTTCTTCAGCTCCGGGGAGCGATCGTCGTCCCGGATCGCTCCCCGAGGGAATCCGCCTGCCGCACGCAGCGGGGGTCCCGATCGGACCCCCCACCCGCTAGAAGGCAAGGACGTATATATACGCCCTTCTGCCTGTCCGTGTCATTTTGCGGACGTAAATAGTCGTGCGGCGGGCGTTAAGTGGTTAAAGCAAAAAGTAAAAAATATAGCATTTTTTTTCAAAACTGTCACTCTATTTTTGTTTATAGCGCAAAAAATAAAAACCGCAGAGGTGATCAAATACCACCAAAAGAAAGCTCTATTTGTGGGGAAAAAAGGACGCCAATTTTGTTTGGGAGCCACGTCGCACGACCGCGCAATTGTCTGTTAAATCGACGCAGTGCCAAATTGTAAAAACCCCTTGGGTCATTTAGCAGCATATTGGTCCGGTCCCTAAGTGGTTAAAGCGACGCAGTGCCGAATTGCAAAAAGTGCTCTGGTCTTTGGCCAGACAAATGGTCCGGGGCTGAAGTGGTTAAGGAATGGCATGTCCAACAAGCTCAAATAGGTGTGATGGCGCTCACCAGATATCTACAAACTTTTGACCATCTAGTGTTTTATACTACGATAGATGTTTTCCCATAAATAGGCTTGAAGCAAAAAAAGAAACTTCAAAATTGGCCCAGTAAGCAGTTATCACTTGACAATTAGCTGGGATTTTATGGGTTAATCCTATTCCTAAGTAACTCCAGCAGAAGGCTTAGCGTATAAATGGAAGGGATGAATGTCCATAAATACATTTCACAAAGCTCTTTCTCCTCATCTGTCTCTGACAAAGCCTTCCTTGAGTCAGCAATTTCATGTAGAAGTCGCCATATGTTGATGAGCGGAATTATTATTTTATTTTTTTATTTTTTAAGCACGATTTGCAAAAGTGGTGCGGATAAACCGGTGCGATCTCACTAATATTTCTCTGCCGAGATGAGTGCCGCTTTGTGTTGTAAGCTGCGACTGGGTCAACAGGCACTTCTACCATACGAGGGATTAAAGAACAATTTATAAGAGGGAAAGAGTTCATTTCACAAGTAAAGAAACATTGTAACACTCGGTAATGGGGTTCTGAAGATAGTCCTTCTACACTGTCTTAGTGATATTGGTGGGTGACAGACTTCGGGATTTGTGTGCTGCTAGGACACTAAATGGTGTCTTCTATAACGAAACCCTTCTATGATAGAGAGAGACAAGAGGAGGGAAGGAGGAAGAGACAGAAAGAGGAAAAGGGAGAGGGAATGAGAGATGGAAAGGAAGGGGGGATAAGATGGATAGAGGCAAAGAGGGGTGGAAAAAGAGAGGAAGAGTGGGAGAGGGATAGAGAGAGAGGGGGGAGAGATGGGGAGGGGAAGTGAGAAAGAGGGGGAGATAGAGATGGGGAGGGGGAGATAGAGATGGGGAGGGGGAGATAGAGATGGGGAGGGGGAGATAGAGATGGGGAGGGGGAGAGAGAGATGGAGGAGAGAGAGAAAGAGAGAGTGGGAGGGGGAGAGGGGAGAGAGAGAGGGGGGAGAGATGGGAAAGAGGGAGAGATGGGGAACAGGGAGGGGAGAAAGGGGAAAGAGAGAGAGGTATGGGGGAGAGAGAGGGGAAGGGGGTAAAGGGAGGGGAGAGAGAGAAGGAGCAGAGAGGGAAGTGGAGAGAGAGAGAGGGGGGGGGAGAAAGAATGGAGAGAGAGATGGGGAAAGGGTGGGAGAGAGAGAGGGAGGTAGAAAGAGAGAGAGAGAGGGGGGAGGAAGGGAAGGAGGGAGAGAGAGAGAATTTAGAATAATTAGGATCATGGGGAGTGGAAGGAAGTGAAACTATTAGCTGGATTCAGGTACGGCGGCGTATTAGTGAGTTGGCGTAGCGTATCGTATTTACGCTACGCCGCCGTAGTTACAGCAGCGTAGATTCAGTAGATACGCCGGCGTAACTGTCTCTGAATCTAGCTATATGATGCTAAATCATGTCTTCTATAACTAAACACTATTAGGTAAGAAAGAGACAGAAAGAGAAGAAATAGGGGAGGGAATGAGAGACTGAAAAGAAAGGGGGGTTAAGATTGATAGAAGTGAAGAAAGAAAGAAAGAAAGAAAGAAAGAAAGAAAGAAAGAAAGAAAGAAAGAGAAAAAGAAATAAAGAGAAAAAGAAAGAAAGAAAGAAAGAAAGAAAGAAAGAAAGAAAGAGAAAAAGAAAGAAAGAGAAAGAGAAAAAGAAAGAAAGAGAAAAAGAAAGAAAGACCTGCAATCTTCTGTGTTTGGTGGTTTTTCATTTATTTAGCAAAAAAAACAGGTGATTAAATACCCCTGAAAGAAAGCTCTATTTGTGTTAAAAAATCTCATATGTGTACAGTGTTGCATAACGGCGCAATTTTCATTCAAAGTATGACAGCGCCCAAAGCTGAAAACTGGCCTAGGCAGGAAGGGGGGTATAAGTGCCCGGTATTGAAGTGGTTAATTTGTACCTTTCATATCTGCCTAGAGTTCGACTTTAAGTGGCCCATTTTTTTTTCCGCCTTGAGTTCAGCTGTAAAGTTTAATGAGAATCATATGAAGCATTAATTTCCGAGACGCCTTGTGTAACATTGTTACTGGTGGTAAGAAAGGAGCTTATACTGGGATAACGCAGAGAACGCGCCGCTTCTTGCTGGTATGGGGTCGGTAATAATGAGCTATGGCGCAAGGCATGAATCACAGACGCGGCGGCAAAAAAACAAAATAAACCCCAGGGTGTGTGTTGGTGTTAAGAGATAACAGCACAAGCCATTGCATGTTCTTCCTCAGGCTAAGAATAATCTTATAACACCGCTGTCCCCTCCCCCCACACCCCCTCTCCAACCGCCTTACGCCGCGCTTGTTAATTAGCTCACTTACCCGACGATTCAGCCGATCTCTGCTGATTGGCACACGTGAGCGATGTGTGCGTTCACCAGCAAACGATTTGCACACTTTAATTAATGAATGCAGGATAAAAATAACAACGTTTTAGACGTAAAACATTTTATAGAAATATTAATTTAATTGCTTTGTGTTATCTCCCGGAAGTCATAGAAATCAAGCGTGTTTTATTTGTTTTTTTATCTGTCTCCATGGTGAGAAATGTGTTCTATTTTACTCTTCTAAAGGGAAACTGTAAAGGTTTGGGGTCAATCTGATTTAAGTTATTTTCTATGATTTTCTTTATAAAAAAAAAATTATAATTATATATATATATTTTTTTTGTTTGTTTATTTATATATATATTGGGGATTTCAGTGACTTTGAACGTGGCATGGTTGTTGGTGCCAGATGGGCGGGTCTGAGTGTTTTAAAAACGTCTGATCTACTGGAATTTTCACGCACAACAATCTCTCAGGTTTACAGTAGGGGTGCAACGGATCACAGTTGATCCGTGATCCGAACGGGTCACCCCCTTCGGATCGGATCACACTGTGATCCGCGGATTGCCACGGCCGCAGCCTTTCCTAATGTTATGGCCGCGGCTTCGGCCTAGCTCCGGAGCCGCCGCCGTAACATTAGGAAAGACCGCGGCTTCGGCCTAGCTCCGGAGCCGCGGCCATCTTGGTACACCTGGCGGCGGCCCTCCTCTGTTTACACCCACAGAGGAGGAGCCCGCACTCGTGGGACACGCCACTCGTCTGTCGGTACTAGCTGGGGGTGGTCACTGTCCTGAGCAGGGGGTCACTGTCCTGAGCAGGGGGGGTCACTGTCCTGAGCAGGGGGGGGGGTCACTGTCCTGAGCAGGGGGGGGTCACTGTCCTGAGCAGGGGGGGTCACTGTCCTGAGCAGGGGGGGTCACTGTCCTGAGCAGGGGGGTCACTGTCCTGAGCAGGGGGGGTCACTGTCCTGAGCAGGGGGGGTCACTGTCCTGAGCGGGGGGGTCACTGTCCTGAGCAGGGGGGGTCACTGTCCCGAGCAGGGGGGGTCACTGTCCCGAGCAGGGGGGGTCACTGTCCCGAGCAGGGGGGGGGTCACTGTCCTGAGCAGGGGGGGGTCACTGAGCAGGGGGGGGGTCACTGTCCTGAGCAGGGGGAGGGGGTCACTGTCCTGAGCAGGGGGGGTCACTGTCCTGAGCAGGGGGGTCACTGAGCAGGGGGGGGTCACTGTCCTGAGCAGGGGGGGTCACTGTCCTGAGAAGGGGGGGTCACTGTCCTGAGAAGGGGGGGGTCACTGTACTGAGAGGAGGGGGGGTCTCTGTACTAAGAGGAGGGGGGGTCTGCACTGAGGGGGTACTATAGTTGGTGGGGGGGGGGGGATGTGAATATTACAGTGGGGGAGATTTTTTATTTTTTTGCCGATCCGAAAAATGATCCGATCCGTGACTCCTGATCCGAGGAACGATCCGAACCGTGAGTTTTTTGATCCGTTGCACCCCTAGTTTACAGAGAGTGAAGAATAGCGTCCCATTAATGCTGTAAGAGAGAGGAATAGTGTCCCATCATTGGTATCAGTGGGGAGAATAGTCTCCCATCCTTGGTATCAGTGGGAGGAATAGTGTCCCAACATCGGTGTCAGTTGGAGGAATAGTGTCCCATCATTGGTATCAGTGGGAGGAATAGTGTCCCAATCATTGGTATTAGTGGGAGGAATAGTGTCCCAATCATTGGTATCAGTGGGAGGAATAGTGTCCCATCATTGGTATCAGTGGGAGGAATAGTGTCCCAATCATTGGTATCAGTGGGAGGAATAGTGTCCCATCATTGGTATCAGTGGGAGGAATAGTGTCCCAATCATTGGTATCAGTGGGAGGAATAGTACCCCATCATTGGTATCAGTGGGAGGAATAGTACCCCATCATTGGTATCAGTGGGAGTAATAGTGACCCATCGATGGTTTCAGTGGGAGGAATAGGGACTCATCAATGGTTTCAGTGGGAGGAATACTGCCCCATCAACGGTTTCATTGGGGGGGAATAGTGTCCCATCATTGGTTTCAGTGGGAGTAATAGTTCCCCATCATTGGTTTCAATGGGGTGGGGGGAATAGTTTCCCATCAATGGTTTCAGTGGGAGTAATAGTGTCCCATCATTGGTTTCAGTGGGAGGAATAGTGCCCCATCAATGGTGTCAGTGGGAGAAATAGTGTCCCATCAATGTTATCAGTGGGAGGAATAGTGCCCCTTCAATGGTTTCAATGGGAGGAATAGTGTCCCATCATTGGTGTCAGTGGGAGGAATAGTGTCCCGTCAATGGGATCAGAGAGAGGAATAGTGTCCCATCATTGGTATCAGTGGAATGAATAGTGTCCCATTAATGTTGTCAGAGAGAGGAATAGTGGCCCATCAATGGTAACAGTGGGAGGAATGGTGCCCCACCTATGGTGTCAGTGGGAGCATTGTGTTGTATCAATGGTGTCAGTGGAAGAAACATTATCCCATCTTTGGTGTCAGTGAGAGGAATAGTGTCCCATCAACGGTGTTAGTGGGAGGAAATAATGCCCCATTAATCTTATCAATGGGAAGAATAGTGCCCCATCAATGGTGTTGCGGGTTCTTTTCCTCCCTTCCTATCTGATAGAATTGTTGTTACCTTGATGATAACTGGAAGAAAATCTCCCTGATGATATTTCTAATCCTTGCCCACTCCATTCAAAACTAAGGGCCAAAATAACTGGTTGGACGTAGTCTTTAATCCAATCACCAAAGGCATGGGTGCCACGGCGGGCATGCAAAGCCATTTTCAGTGGCACCCAGTGTTGTGAGTTTACACACAGCTTCCGCGTTCTTCACTGTGGCGGCGTCATTGATCGTGTGTTCCCTTTTATACGGAAACACAATCAATGACGTCACACCTACAGCCACACCCCCCTACAGTTAGAAACACAAATGAGGTCACACATAACCCCTTCAGCGCCCCCTTGTGGTTAACTCCCAAACTCCAATTGTCATTTTCACAGTAAACAATGCGGGCCAGATTCACATAGAAGTGCGGCGGCGTAACGTATGTTATTTACGTTACACCGCCGCAAGTTTTAAGCGCAAGTGCTTGATTCACAAAGCACTTGCCTGTAAACTTGTGGCGGCATAGCGTAAATCCGTCCGGCGCAAGCCCGCCTAATTCAAATGGGGCGTGTACCATTTAAATGAGGCGCGTTCCCGCGCCGAACGTACTGCGCATGCGCCGTCCCTAAAATTTCCCCGACGTGCATTGCGCTAAATGACGTTGCAAGGACGTCATTGGTTTCGATGTTAACGTAAATGGAGTCCAGCGCCATTCACAGACGACTTACGCAAACAACGTTAAATTTAAAATTTCGATGCAGGAACGACGGCCATACTTAACATTGACTAGACCACCTAGGAGGCATCTTTATCTTTACGCCGCGTATCTCTACGGAAACGGCGTACATTTACAGCGACGGGCAAAGCGGACGTTCGTGAATCGGCGTAACGACTCTTTTGCATATTCTACGCCGACCGCAATGGAATCGCCACCTAGCGGCCGGCCTGGAATTGCAGCCTAAGATCCGACAGTGTAAGTCATTTATACCTGTCGGATCTTAGGGAGATCAATGCGTAACCTGATTCTATGAATCAGGCGCATAGATACGACCGGCCGGATTCGGAGATACGACAGCGTATCAGGAGATACGCCGTCGTAATTTCTTTGTGAATCTGGCCCTGCATTTTTTTGCTGTGAAAATGACAATGGTCCCAAAAATGTGTCAAAATTGTCCGAAGTGTGCGCCATAATGTCGCAGTCATGAAAAAAATCGCTAATCGCCGCCATTAGTAGTAAAAAAAAAAAAAATGCAATAAAACTATCCCCTATTTTGTAATCGCTATAAATTTTGCGCAAACCAATCGATAAACGCTTATTGCGATTTTTTTTTTACCAAAAATATGTAGAAGAATACGTATCGGCCTAAACTGAGGATTTTTTTTTTATATATATATATTTTTGGGGGATATTTATTATAGCAAAAAGTAAAAAATATTGCATTTTTTTCAAAATTGTCGCTCTATTTTTGTTTATAGCGCAAAAAATAAAAACCGCAGAGGTGATCAAATACCACCCAAACAAAGCTCTATTTGTGGGAAAAAAAGGACGCCAATTTCGTTTGGGAGCCGCGTCGCACGACCGCGCAATTGTCAGTTAAAGCGACACAGTGCCAAATCGCAAAAAAAAGGCCAGGTCCTTTAGCTGCCTAAAGGTCCGGGTCTTAAGTGGTTAATGAAAGAATATTAAATGAGCAAACCTTCATCACAGCTGTCTAGGTGCAAATGAGTTCACTGAAATATAAAACAGAAGACCTTGACCAAGATGTTTCTTCAGCTGGTTATAAAAAAAGTCCCCGTAGATAATAGTGTAATGCCGCATACGCACGCTCGGAATTTCCGACAACAAATGTTCCATGGGAGATTTTGGTCGGAAATTCCGACGGTGTGTAGTAGCCCCATCGGACATTTGTGGCCAGAATTTCCGAAAACAAAAAATTTTGAGAGCTGGTTCTCAAATTTTCCCAACAACAAAATCCGTTCTCGGACATTCCGAGTGTGTGTGGACAATTCCGACGCACAAAATTCCACGCATGCTCTGAATCAAGTACGAGACGGAAGCGCTCGGTCTGGTAAAAATAGCGGGCCAGATTCACAGAAAAAGTACGCCGGAGTATCTACTGATATTCCGGCGTACTTTCAAATTTGCCGCGTCGTATCTTTATTTGTAATTCACAAACAAGATACGACGGCATTTGGCTAAGATCCGACAGGCTTATGGCTTCGGATCTTAGGCTGCAATTCTAGGCCGGCCGCTAGGTGGCGATTCCATTGAGGTCGGCGTAGAATATGCAAATGACTCGTTACGCCGATTCACGAACGTCCGCTTTGCCCGTCGCTGTAAATCTACGTTGTTTCCGTAGCGATACGTGTCGTAAAGTTAAGGCTGCCCCCTAAGTGGTCTAGCCAATGTTAAGTATGGCCGTCGTTCCCGCGTCGAAATTTGAAATTTCACGTCGTTTGCGTAAGTCGTCCGTGAACGGCGCTGGACGCCATTTACGTTAACGTCGAAACCAATGACGTCATTGCGACGTCATTTAGCGCATTGCACGTTGGGAAATTTTAGGGACGGCGCATGCGCAGTACTTCGGCGCGGGAACGCACCTAATTTAAATGGTCCCCGCCCCATTTTAATCAGGCGGGCTTGCGCCGGACAGCTTTACGCTACGCCGCCGCAAGTTTACACGCAAGTGCTTTGTGAATCAAGCACTTACGATGAAAACTTGCGCCGGAGTAACGTAAAGGGGATACGTTGCGCCAAAGCGCAACTACGTGAATCTGGCCCAGCGTTCGTAATGGAGATAGCACATGCTGTACCGGACTGAAAAGCACGAGGCAGAAAATCGCGAATCGTCTCTCACCAAACTTCTACTAACACGACTGGTATTGAACTTCCCTTTAATAGCGCCGTCGTACGTCTTGTACGTCACGGCGCTCTTGACGTTCGGAATTTCCAACAACCTTTGTGTGACCGTGTGTATGCAAGACAAATTTGAGCCAACATCCGTCAGAATTGTATCCACAATTTTGTTGTCGGAGTGTCCGATCGTCTGTACGCGGCATAAGAAATTGTATCAATAATTTTTAACTACATGTCGACCAGCCGCCGCAGTTCTACAGCGGCAGGTCGGCTCTCCTGCGCGAGAGCACGTAGAGTAACGTCGGCTCTCGAAGCGGCCACTAGGGGCGCACACGCGCCCCCCGCTCGCTCTTGACTCACGCACGCGTGCCCGGTGGTCGCGATCACCGCCGGGCACCCGCGATCGCTCGTTACAGAAAACACACAGCTCCCGGTCCTGTCAGGGGAGAAATGCCTGACCGTCTGTTCATACAATGTATGAACAACAATCTGTCATTTCCCCTAGTGAGGCCAACCCCCCCTACAGTTAGAACACACCCAGGGAACATACTTAACCCCTTCCCCACCCCCTAGTGTTAACCCCTTCCCTGCCAGTGCCATTTTTATAGTAATCAATTCATTTTTAAAAGCACTGATCGCTATAAAAATGCCAACGGTCCCAAAAATGTGTCAAAAGTGTCCGCCATAATGTCGCAGTACAGAAAAAAAATCGCTGATCGCTGCCATTACTAGTAAAAAAAAATATTAATAAAAATGCCATAAACTCCCCCCTATTTTGTAAACGTTATAACTTTTGCGCAAAACAATCTATAAACGCTTATTGCGTTTTTTTTAGAAGAATACGTATCGGCAAAAAATGAGGACTTTTTTTTTTTATATATATTTTTGGGGAATATTTATTATGGTAAAAAGTTAAAAATATTCATTTTTTTCAAAATTTTCGCTGTATTTTTGTTTATAGCGCAAAAAATAAAAACCGCAGAGGTGATCAAATACCACCAAAAGAAAGCTCTATTTGTGGGAAAAAAAGGACGCCAATTTTGTTTGGGAGCCCCGCGCAATTGTCAGTTAAAGCGACGCAGTGCCGAAATCGCAAAAAGTGCTCTGGTCTTTGACCAGCAATATGGTCCGGGGCTTAAGTGGTTAAACGCAGAGCAGTTCCTATGAAAAACACTTGGGTTAAACAATAACTTGCAGAGTCCTTATTACATATTAATCCCATAACAAATAAGAGAAAGCCATTTAATTAAGTCTGAATACAAAGTCGGTGGAGTGTTCGCTGCCGCGCGAGGCCGGCAGAATTCTGGGCGCGATTACGGAGAGGGAAGCCACCTCCGACCCCCTCCTGCCACACGAGGCCGTCTCAGGGGTGCTGCCGACATCTCCCGGGTCCGTGAAGGCATCCAGCTGCATTCTTCCGCTGTGCACGCCGCCAGCTGATCCATGGCGAGTCTTCAGGGATTAAACTCTCTGATCTCATTAGTGCTTATGACAAGGCATAATAATGAAAACTCCCAGTGTAAAGACACGTATTTACTGTCATTCACAGTGCATCTCCATAGAGCGGCCTACTGGGGCTTCTTAATGTCACTGCTACAATGTCTTTTGTTTAAACGCCATTCCTGTCATTCTGAGTCGGTAATTTTTTTGCAAAACATAAGTGTATTTAATGGCACAGCAATCCTCTATATGACTTAAAGCGGGGGTTCACCCTAAAATAAAACTTTCTACATTCAGCATACTAGCGTGAGCTACAGTATGCCTTTATTTTTATTTTTTGGGCTGTACTCACAGTTTAATCCGTTAGTTTTGTTTCAGACTCCCCGCGGGGAATGGGCGTTCCTATGAAGAGGGGAACATGATTGACGGCCGGCTATGGCGCGTCACGCTTCCCGAAAATAGACGGAGTAGGACTCGGCTCTTCACGGCGCTATACGGCGCCTGCGCACAGACTAGGAGCTGACTGCGCAGGCGCCGTGAAGAGCCAAGTCCTATTTTGACTATTTTCGGGAAGCGTGACGCGCCATAGCCGACCGTCAATCATGTTCCCCTCTTCATAGGAACGCCTACTCCCCGCGGGGAGTCTGAAACTTAACTTACGGATTAAACTGTGAGTACAGCACAAAACAAATGAATAAAGGCATACTGTAGCTCGCACTAGTATGCTGGATGGCATGATGGAGAACATTTTTTTTTTTTTTAGGGTGAACCCCCGCTTTAATGCTTGTGGGCATCTTACCATCACACCTATATAGGCTTTGACACCTTGGAGCAAAAAACATCGGCATTAGTATGGGATTAGTCTATTGGACATCTTATCATCACACCTATATAGGCTTGACATTCCAGTCCAAAAACCATTGGCATTAGTATGGAATTAGTCTATTGGACATCTTGGGCCAGATTCTCAAAGACTTACGACGGCATATCTCCAGATACGCCGTCGTAAGTCCGAATGGCCGCCGTCGTATCTATGCGCCTGATTCATAGAATCAGTTGCGCATAGATTTGGCCAAGATACGAGCGGCATAAGTCTCCTACGCCGTCGTATCTTGGGGTGCATATTTACACTGGCCGCTAGGTGGCGCTTCCGTTGATTTCCGCGTCGAATATGTAAATGAGCAAGATACGCCGATTCACGAACGTGCATACGCCCGTCGCAATTAGTTACGCCGTTTACGTAAGACATATGCCGGCATAAAGATAAAGCTGGTCTCTAGGTGGCGCAGCCCATGCAAGGTATGGACGTCGGAACAGGCGTATATTTTTACGTAAGTCGTGCGCGAATAGGGCTGTGCGTAAGTTACATTCACGTCGTAGGCAGTGTTCGACGTATCTTAGGCTTTGTATCCGACGCATGCTCACTGGGATACGTCCACGGACGGCGCATGCGCCGTTCGTTCGAAGCGTCATCTACGTGGGGTCATGCTTAATTTACATAAAACACGCCCAACTTTTCCACATTTGAATTACGCGCACTTATGCCAGCCGATTTACGCTACGCCGCCGTAACTTAGGATGCAAGTGCTTTGTGAATACAGCACTTGCCTCTCTAAGTAGCGGCGGCGTAGCGTAAATAAGATACGCTACGCCCGCTCAACGTAATGCCGCCCTACGTGAATCTAGGCCCTTGCCATCACACCTACAGCATATAGGCTTGACACCCCAGTCCAAAAACCATTAATATTAGTATGGGATTAGTCTATTGGACATCTTATCATCATACCTATATAGGCTGGACATCCCAGTACAAAAACTATTGGCAATAGTGTGGAATTAGTCCATTGGGCATCATACCTATATAAGCTTGAGATCCCAGTCCAAAAACCATTGGCATTAGTCAGGGCTCGAGTCCTGCGGGAACGCATGGGAACGACGTCCCTCCACTTTTTTCACTGTAGGAACGTCGTTCCCGTTGCAGGACTCGAGCCGCCCGTGCCGATCTTTGTCGACCTGAGCAGCGGTGTTGCAAGGCGGGAGCGGGGGAGGGGGCGCTCCGCACCCGGGTGACACCTGGCACAGTGCTGGATTGAGCGAGGCGCCGCAGCTCTCTCCTCCTCCTTCCCTGTGCACTCCAGTTACTTTGCTTTGAAGGGAGGAGGAGAAAGCTTAGTGCTCGGCGCCCGCATGTCTTCCGGGAACTGCAATCCCCTATTATTGTGACAGACAGGCGGGGAGAGGTGCCGGCTGCCTATCACAATTACCCTCGTCACAGCCGACAGAGTCTAGGCTCCTCCTCTACACCGACAGTACATCCACAACAGGAGGAGGAGCCTAGGAGGAGGGACATCCATGTGGAGAAAGCCACATGACAGACAGCGCGTCTAAGGTCTGTAAATGTGGGGAGGGGAGAGATATTACTATACTCACAATGGGCAGATATACAGGGGGGGCTACATTAGGGGCATTAGTAATTATACAGGGGGGGTTACATTAGGGGGATTACACAGGGGGGGTGTTACATTAGGGGGATTCCACAGGGGGGGTTACATTAGGGTGGATTTCAGGGGGGGGGTTACATTAGGGTGGATTTCAGGGGGGGGGTTACATTAGGGGGATTACACAGGGGGGGGGTTACATTAGGGGGATTACACAGGGGGGGGTTAAATTAGGGGGGTTACATCAGGGGGATTACATTAGGGGGATTACACAGGGGGAGTTACATCAGGGGGGGTTACATTAGGGGGATTACATCAGGGGGGTTACATTAGGGGGATTACATCAGGGGGGTTACATTAGGGGGATTACACAGGGGGAGTTACATCAGGGGGATTACACAGGGGGAGTTACATCAGGGGGATTACACAGGGGGAGTTACATCAGGGGGATTACACAGGGGGAGTTACATCAGGGGGGCTACATTAGGGGGATTACACAGGGGGGGTTACATTAGGGGGGTTACATCAGGGGGATTACATTAGGGGGATTACACAGGGGGAGTTACATCAGGGGGGGTTACATTAGGGGGATTACATCAGGGGGGTTACATTAGGGGGATTACATTAGGGGGATTACACAGGGGGAGTTACATCAGGGGGATTACATTAGGGGGATTACACAGGGGGAGTTACATCAGGGGGATTACACAGGGGGAGTTACATCAGGGGGGGTTACATTAGGGAGGTTACATCAGGGGGGTTACATTAGGGGGATTACATCAGGGGGGTTACATTAGGGGGATTACACAGGGGGAGTTACATCAGGGGGGTTACATTAGGGGGATTACATTAGGGGGGTTACATCAGGGGGGTTACATCAGGGGGATTACACAGGGGGGGGTTACATCAGGGGGATTATATCAGGGGGGTTACATCAGGGGGATTACACAGGGGGAGTTACATCAGGGGGGTTACATTAGGGGGATTACATTAGGGGGGTTACATCAGGGGGGTTACATCAGGGGGATTACACAGGGGGGGGTTACATCAGGGGGATTATATCAGGGGGGTTACATCAGGGGGATTACACAGGGGGAGTTACATCAGGGGGGTTACATCAGGGGGATTACACAGGGGGAGTTACATCAGGGGGGTTACATTAGGGGGATTACATCAGGGGGGTTACATTAGGGGGATTACACAGGGGGAGTTACATCAGGGGGGGTTACATTAGGGAGGTTACATCAGGGGGGTTACATTAGGGGGATTACATCAGGGGGGTTACATTAGGGGGATTACATCAGGGGGGTTACATTAGGGGGATTACACAGGGGGAGTTACATCAGGGGGGGTTACATTAGGGAGGTTACATCAGGGGGGTTACATTAGGGGGATTACATCAGGGGGGTTACATTAGGGGGATTACACAGGGGGAGTTACATCAGGGGGGGTTACATTAGGGAGGTTACATCAGGGGGGTTACATTAGGGGGATTACATCAGGGGGGTTACATTAGGGGGATTACATCAGGGGGGTTGACATCATATTTTTTTTTTTTGTAAACGGGCACGTTACAATAAATGTTGCACTGTATTTTCTGTGAAATATATATGCATATGAGCGTATCATTTTTTTTTTTTTTTGGTGGGGGAGTGGATCTTGGGTGGGAGTTCCCACACTTTTTTCCCCAGGACTTGACCCCTGGCATTAGTACAGGGTTAGTCTATTGGGCATCTTACCAGCATACCTATATAGGCCTGACATCCTAGTTCAAAAACCTTTGACATTAGTATGGGATTAGTTTATTGGACATCTTACCATAACACCAGTCCAAAAACCATTGGCATTAGTATGGAATTAGTTTACTGAACATCTAACAATCATACCTATATAGGCTTGACATCTTAATCCAAAAGCCATTGGCATTAGTATGGGGTGAAAATAAAAAAAAATTAATTTCTTCATAAATTTAGGCCAATATGTATTTTGCTACATATTGTTTGTAAAAAAATCCCAATAAAAGTATGATTGGTTTGTGCCTCGGCAACTTGGACAGGCAAGTGCAGTATTCACAAAGCACTTGCTCCGTAAGTTGCGGCCGCGTAGCGTAAATTGGCCGGCGTAAGCCCGCCTAATTCAAAATAGGCTGCTAGGGGACGTGTTGTATGTAAATGAATCGTGAACCCACGTAAATGACGCGCCTAACGAACGGGGGATGCGCGCGCATGCCCAATGCCTGTGACGTGAACGTAACCTACGCACAGCCCCATTCACGTACGACTTACGTAAACGACGTAAAAAGATACGCTTGCCGACGTCAATACTTTGCATTGGCTGCGCCTCATATAGCAGGGGTAACTTTACGCCAGACGTAAGCCTAACGGAAACAGCGAAGCGGGCGCAAGTACATTCGTGAATCGGCGTATCTACCTAATTTACATATTAGACACGTAAATCTACGGAAGCGCCCCTTGTGGCCAGCGTAAATATGCACCCAAGATACAACGGCGTAGGAGACTTACGCCGCTCGTATCTTGGCCAAATCTATGCGTAACTGATTCTAAGAATCAGGCGCATAGATACGACGGCTCACATTCGGACTTTCGTCGGCGTACGTGGAGATACGCCATCGTAAGTCCACTGTGAATCTGGCCCATAGCGTTTACAAACTATGGGATTTTTTTTTCACTAGTAATGTCGGCGATCAGCGACTTATAGCAGGACTGCGATATTGGGGTTGACAAGTTGGACACCTAACTGACACTTTTGACACTTTATGGGGACCAGTAACACTAATAAAGAGATCAGGGCTAAAAAAAAGAATTATCACTATACTAATAACACTGGCTGGGAAGGGGTTAACATTTGGGGCGATCAAAGGGTTAAATGTATGCCTAAGTTGTGCTTACTAACTGTGGGGGAGGTGCTTTGACTGGGGGATCAGTACCTTCCCCTCTGACAGAACGATAATCTGCCTTGTTTACATAGGTAGTTACTCGTTCTGCCTGTGTACTGTCTAATCAGCAGGCGCCGGCGGACACCGAGTCTGTGGTACCCGTTGCTGGGCTTCTCCTCTGACAGATCAACCATCTGCCTTGTTTACATAGGCAGTAAGTCGTTCTGCCTGTGTACTTTCTAATCAGCATTGCGCCGGCGGATATCGAGTCTGCGCTACCAGTCGCTGGGCTACCTCTTTGACAGAACAATCTGCCTTGTTTACATAGGCAGTTAGTCATTCTGCCTGTGTACTGTCAAATCAGCAGGTGCCAGCAGGCATCGAGTCGGCGGCACCTGCCACTGGGCTCCCGCTGTGTAGTATCACACCGGGAGTGGGCCGGCGGTGGCGGCGTGAACCCCAGACCCAGAAATGTCAGATCACGTATTATGCACGTGATCTGGCACAGAGCGGCCGCCCTGCCGCAGTAAATGTGAGGCGACCGCTAAGCATTAAATGTAAATGGGTATTCTTTGCAAAAGTGAACTTTCACCACATTCACTAAGCCCTGGGAATCATTCTATCATAAAGCACAAAGCTTATTATTAGGGATGAGCCGAACATCCCCCCCCCCCTTCGGTTCGAACCTTCGAACGGGCCGAAAGTTTGCACAAACATTTAGAACCCCATTGACGTCTATGGGACTCGAACGTTCGAATTCAAAAGTGCTCATTTTAAAGCCTAATATGCAAGTTATTGTTGTAAAAGGTCTTTGAGAACCCGGGTATTGCCCCAGGGAACATGTATCAATGGAAAAATGTTTTAAAAACAAACAAAACGACCATTTTTAAAACTTTTTTTCCATGGATACATGGCAGTGATTTTAATGATGCTTAAATAAAAAAAAATAATAATAATGAAAAATTCCTTTATATCGTTTTTTTTTAGGAGTCCTGAAAAAACTACCATTTTTAAAACTTTTTTTCCATTGATGCATGTTCCTTCGGGCAAGACCCGGGTTCTCAAAGACGTTTTCACAGGCATACTTTAGACACCCAGCAGGTACAATATTTAAAGGAATTTTTCATTACTATTTTTTTTGTTAATTTAAGCATCATTAAAATCACTGCTCCTGAATCTTTAGGTGCAAACTACAGAGCACGCGGCCAGTACACACCAAGTAGCTTTAGGTGCAAACTACAGAGGACACAGACAATAAACCACGTAAGAATACTGCAGCTAGCACAATCACCTGCCTGCCAGTAAATTAGGAAGAACTGATCTAGCTAAACTATACAGTGTATAAATATATGTACAACACCTGGGATGTATATATATCCTCTACACACTGTAACATTAACTGACTAGCCTGCCTGCTCTATCTACCTGCAAACAATGACACTCTCTCTCTCTGTCCTCTCTTAACCACTTCCATACCGGGGGGCACTTATACACCTTCCCACCCAGACCAATTTTTAGCTTTCAGCACTGTTGCACTTTGAATGACAATTGCGCGGTCGTGCTACACTGTACCCAAACTAAATTTTTATAATTTTGTACCCACAAATAGAGCTTTCTTTTGGTGGTATTTGATCACCTCTGGGATTTTTATTTTCTGCAAAAATAAATAAAAAAAAGACCGAAAATTTAGAAAAAAAAACTTTTTTTTTGTTTTCGTTATAAAACATTGTAAATAAGTATGTTTTCTCCTTCAGTAATGGGCACTGATGGTACTGCACTGACTGGCACTGATAAGGTGGCACTGATGGGCACCGATGAGGTGGCACTGATGTGGTGGCATTGATGATGGGCACCAATATGCAGCACTGATGGGCGGCACGGATGGGCATTGATGGGCGGCACGGATAGGTGGCACAGATGGGCACAGATAGGCAGCACGGATGGGCAGGGATAGACGGCACGGATGGGCAGGGATAGGCGGCATGGATGGGCAGGGATAGGCGGCACGGATGGGCAGGGATAGGTGGCATGGATGGGCACTGATAGGTGGCATGGATGGGCACTGATAGGCGACATGGATGGGCATAGATGGGCACTAACTAACGTGTTGTACTAATGGATGCCAATCAGTGCCAAACAATGCCTGCCAATCAGTGATGCCCATTGTGGCACTGATTGGCATCCATTATGTGTCATCCCTGGTGGTTTAGGGTGGCATACCTTTGATTTAAATCCCTGGTGGTCCAGTGGAATCCCTGGTGGTCCAGTGGGCATCCCTGGTGGTCCAGTGGGCATCCTCAGGGGGGGCTGTGCTGATAATCGATCAGCACAAACCCCCCCTGTCAGAGGAGCAGTCGATCGGCTCTCCTCTACTCGCGTCTGAGAGACGCAAGTGAGGAAAAGCCGATTACCGGCTTTTGCTGTTTACATCGTGATCAGCCGTGATTTTACACGGCTGATCAGGTGGTAAAGTGTCTCCGTGAGAGACACTTTACCTAGATCGGTGTTGCGGGGTGTCAGACTGACACCCTGCAACAACGATCGCTGCTCAGAATCCTGAGGACGTCATATGACGTCCAGTCAGGATTCTACGACCACTTTGCCGCCGTCAATATGTCATTGGCGGGCGGCAAGTGGTTAACCACCGCAACACACTACACAAGGCCGACCTGCAGTGTGGGGCGTGTACTAAACCCCCTGAGCCATAATTGGCCAAAGCCACCCTTTGGCCAATTATTGCTCTCCGGTTTTTTGCAAGCTGTGATTGGCCAAGCATGCGGGTCATAGTGCATGCTTGGCCAAACGTCAGCCAGCGATGCCGCAGTGAATTATGGTCTGTGAAACGTAACTCGAATTTGGCGCAAACGACCCATTTTGTTTGTATTTCGACGAACGATCGAACATCGAATACCAAGCTCATCCCTACTTATTATATACTATGGGCCAGATTCTCAAAGGGCTTACGACGGCGCAACGCCATTTGCGCCGTCGTAAGTCCTAATTTGGCCCAGCGTATCTATGTGACTGATTCTTAGAATCAGTTACGCATAGATATCCATTAGATCTGACAGGCGTAAGGCTCTTACGCTGTCAGATCTTAGATGCATTTTTTTTCCCGCCGCTAGGTGTTGCCGACGTCGTTTTCCCTGTCGTCTATGCAAATTAGCTATTTACGCGAGATTCCCGAACGTACGCGCGGTCGACGCAGTGAATTTACGACGTTTCCGTAGCTTTTGCGACGCGTAAAGTTGCCCCTGCTATATAAGGGGCAACCAATGTTAAGTATGGCCGTCGTTCCCGCGTCAAAATTAAAAAAAGTACGTTGTTTGCGTAAGTCGTCCGTGAATGGTGCTGGACTCCATTTACGTTAACGTTGAAACCAATGACGTCCTTGCGACGTCATTTAGCGCAATGCACGTCGGGAAATTTTAGGGACGGCGCATGCGCAGTACGATCGGCGCGGAAACGCGCCTAATTTAAATGATCCACGCCCCCTACCTGGATCATTTGAATTAGGCGGGCTTGCGCCGGAGAATTTACGCTACTCCGCCGCAACTTTACAGCAAGTGCTTTGTGAATCAAGCACTTGCCCGTAAAACTTGCGGCCGCGTAACGTAAACGAGATACGTTACGGCCGCATAGTTTAACGCCGATCTACGAGAATCTGGCCCTATATTATTGTAATTAAACCCCCTAGTGTATTATTCCAAAATCTCCTCCGCAAGTCATATCCTGTGGCTTGCTGATTTGAATATTAGGGGTGGGGAGGATCCTGTAAAAACTTTGCATTTTAAGTCAATAGACTGTGAAGGGCGCTTAAAATTAATATTTATACTAAGAAGTGTCACTTCGGTGATTTACTTACTGTAACTTCTGTGCTCGAAAACTCAATAAATACAGTTCAAGTCCTAATTATTAAAATAAAATGTCAGATAATAGAAGCCTCCCTCTAAATGAATAAGCGTGATAACTGTGCATGAATTTACAATAGCATTGTTGCAAAAGCAAAATAATTTTAAATTCATTAGCTAATAAGAATTCAGTTTATTAAGTACATGTAAATTAATATATAGCACTATACCCAAGCATGAGGCGGCATTTAAAAAAAAGCTAAAATATGTATATTTGGAAGCCTTGCTGAGCACCCCCGTGTGCTATGACACAGTTGATGAACGCAACAAAGTATTTGCAAAAAAATGTTCTTCAAAATATTCATTGTTTTGTGCAGGACATGGAAAGCTTCATTTATATTGAAGTGGAATTCCAGATTAACGCCAACACTTAAAAATGTCCCCTTCACCCCCTCCAGCCTGGTCATTATTCTGCAGCTCTGGCTCCCTTGTATTAGTGAGCTATGACTACAGGGGAAAAGAGGGAGTGTTGACATTGGCTGGGCAGTGGGAGCCTATGGGTGACGTTACTGCTCCTGAAATCCCCAGTCACTGTCGAGAGTTCCCCTGAACTCACGAATTTGGATAGACCATACCCTATGCTGTTGACCCTAACTAAATTCTGTGTGTTATTGCAAAATTCTAACCAGTTTGAGCCATTATTTAACATTTTCTGGGCTCTGTAGACAGGGCGGGTGCAAGGATTTTTCCCAACTCAGGCGAAGGTGCATTTTGCCGCCCCACGCCCCCCCGGCGCGCACGCACGCACAGGGCACAACACATCAGGGTACAGTGCATATCAGGGCACAGGGCACAGCACATCAGGTCACATGAGGGCACAGTGAACATCAGGGCATAGCACATCAGGGTACAGCACACCAAGCCACATCATGGTAAAGGGCACAGCACATCAAGGCACAGGTCACAGTACATCAGGGCACACGACATTGAGGCACAGCAGACTGGGGTATAGGACATCAGGGAACAGGACATCAGTACACATGGCACAACAGGGCATGGGGCACTTGGCGCACATCAGGGCATATTGGCATACATCAGGGCATATTGGAGCACATCAAGGCATATTGGAGCACATTGGGGCATATTGGAGCACATCGGGGCATATTGGAGCACATTGGGGCACAGTGTTTACCTGGCAGCCAGTATGCAGGAAGCATCTGTGATAAGTTCTCTCTCATGTCACGCTGCCCCGGCGGCCTCCCCTCTATTCTCGTCCATCCCAGATGATGTCACAAGCAAATGGGGATGGGCAAGAAGAGAGGTGGGGCTGCCGGGGCAGCGTGACATGAGAGAGAACCTGGCTGCAGTGCTCCCCTCCCTCCCTCCTCCTCCAGACTTCACCGCCGCCGCCGCGTAGCCAAGGCGGACGAGACAGACAGTGAGGCTGTCTGTCACACACACACACTGACCTAGCGCCGGCCCTGGTCTTACCGCCCGCAGCGGCAGCCCTGAGCCCACAGACACACACACTCTACGATTTGGCGGGCGAATGTCCCGGTGACCCACTCAGTTTTCTGCCCTGTTCCTCTGGCGACGCTGGCGCCATAAGGCAAGTGCCCATGTTGCCTTGCACTAGCGCCGGCCCTGTCTGTAGATCTTCCTTCAACTCAGTTGATTGTGTATAATAGTTTCTGTCCAAAAGGCTCCAGTAAGCCATGTGGGAAGAGCATATTATGAACATTTCTGTGGCCGAAGCAATTCCTGAGGTCCTCATAACCGGGTATGGGATTTAGGATGTGGTGGTCCACAAAAGTCGGGGGGTTTGGTTGCAAAAGGCTTTCTAAGGGGTAGCTCAGGGTGTCCACCAACAAAGAAAAGAAGGAGGTTGGAGAGCCCTTAAAGTGTAGTACATGACTCAAAAATGGTGACTATCTCAAAAAGTTTATCAATGAGATAAAAAAAGAAAAATTACTTACATCTGTTGAGGCTGCAGTCACCCTATTGGGCTGAAACACGCAACATTTCAATGGATTAGGTGGAGAATACCCTGTTCCAACACTGGATTGAAAAGGCTGCTCTCAATGCCATGGTGGTCCTAGTCTTGGATCCTCTGTAGGGTTCTCAGGTGGATTTTGACCTAAGTAAGATATACAAGGTCTAGAAAAGCCAGTCATTGGTCTAGAGAAGGGGTCTCCATACTTTTCAAGCAGAGGACCAGTTTACGGTCTTTCAGACTTCAGGGGGGCCGGATTCTGACCAGTCAGGGTACAAAATGCCCCAGGGCCGAGTATCAGTGAGAATAAACATGACCCCAGTGTTGGTGGGCAGTAGGAGGAGGAATACAGTAGTGCTCCATCATTGCTATTAGTCTAAGAAATGTTGTCCCTTTCTTGGTGCCATTGGGAGGAATAGTGCCTCATATCGTTGGGAGTAGTGTTGAGCAGAATATGCCATATTCGATTTCGCGATATATCTCGAATATATATTCGAATATTCGAGATATATTCGCTAAATTCGAATATTCGTGATATTTTATCGAAAGTAAATGATTGCGATTTTTCGCTATTGCGAATGCGAAAATAATTGCGATTTTTTGATAACTGCGGTAGGAGCACTCTGATTGGCTCAGAATATTCGTGATATTTTATCGAAATATCGCAACATGCGAATGCGATATTTATTGCGCAATTTCGAGAAATGCTGGAGGAGCGCTCTGATTGGCTCAGAATATTCGTGATATTTTATCGAAATATCGCAACATGCGAATGCGATATTTATTGCGCAATTTCGAGAAATGCTGGAGGAGCGCTCTGATTGGCTCAGAATATTCGTGATATTTTATCGAAATATCGCAACATGCGAATGCGATATTTATTGCGCAATTTCGAGAAATGCTGTAGGAGCACTCTGATTGGCTCAGAATATTCGTGATATTTTACAATACAAAATAATTGCGAATATTCGGCAAATGCGGAAGGAGCACTCTGATTGGCTCAGAATATTCTTGATATTTTACAATACAAAATAATTGCGAATATTCGGCAAATGCGGAAGGAGCACTCTGATTGGCTCAGAATATTCTTGATATTTTACAATACAAAATAATTGCGAATATTCGGCAAATGCGGAAGGAGCACTCTGATTGGCTCAGAATATTCTTGATATTTTACAATACAAAATAATTGCGAATATTCGGCAAATGCGGAAGGAGCACTCTGATTGGCTCAGAATATTCTTGATATTTTACAATACAAAATAATTGCGAATATTCGGCAAATGCGGAAGGAGCACTCTGATTGGCTCAGAATATTCTTGATATTTTACAATAGAAAATAAAAAGTGTTTTGCATTGGTGGTGATTCTTTACTCTATCCATCTGTCACAGCCGTTTGTCAATCAAACACCTTAAAGATTGAACACGTTCATGCTGCATGCTTTGGACTTTTTTTCACTTCACATATCAAAGACATTTTTATGAAAGATTATTTTTCTATTATTGGGACTATATTTCTTTATATATTTGTTTCACTGTGTATTTCACAAGTTATTTGCGCTTGCTTATTTTATAATTTGCCCACATGTCTTGTCACTAGACATATTTTTTATTCTTGTAGAGCGACTCCATTTTCTGTCTTGTATTAATTTATGTTGTATAACATTTTTGAGTTGCTGCTGTATTCTCCCCTTTTTTAAGGTATGCGCAATTTTTTCCTTCTTACAAAAAATAATAATATCAAACATACAAATATTCATAACATACACATACACATACACAAAGCCCCCCCCTTTTGCATCAGAGACAATCAGAGTTCTCCTACCACAGTTATCGAAAATTCGCAATCATTTTCGCATTCGCAATAGCGAAAAATCGCAATTTTTTTTTTTTCAATTTGGCAACATAATAGGATCGCCTCAGCTTAGCTACTCGGCCCAGGGTCTCTAATCATACCAGCAATGCTTTTAGACGTCGATAGGATGTGATCTGTTTTAAAAATCAAATTGAAAAAATGCGAATATTCGGAATTGCGAATATTCACCGCGAAATTCGAAATATAGCGCGATTTCTCGAATATGCTATATTCGAGTCGAATATTCGCAATGCGAATATTCGTGAGCAACACTAGTTGGGAGCAATACTGCGCCAAGGGCCGGATGAAGGCTAGCAAAGGGCCACAGTTTGGAGAACCCTGGTCTAGAGGCATCCATTATCATATGTCTAAGGATGGGTCAGAGTCATCAGGCTTAAAAAAAAATAAAAATTTGGTGAAATAAAGCAATTTAATGTTTATTTAACCAGATAAATCTTACCTATCCTTAGACATACAACAGTGGGAGACTTTGCCTCAACCTCAACACTTGTTGTATAGGGGAAGAAAGTCTGAAAGAACTCCAATGTCCACACAAGATGTAAAACCTCCAACTGTCAGGTTTTATTCTTTTTTGCTTGAACTTGTAGAGAAGGTAGAAGGATGAAGGGGGGAAGGGGAAGGTTCATGTACACGGTACAGATCACTGGGGAAAACCTCTAAACTTCAAAGTCATTCGCCACTCCACTCCTGAGTGGGTATTGCTCACCTGGAAAGACCCCTTTCACCTGGCATAGCAGCCGGAATGAAGCACGGACAGTTCGCTAACCGTCTCTGCCACAGACTGATTAATGTGTTTGGGTACAGTGTAGCACAACCGCGCAATTGTCATTCAAAGTGCGACAGCGCTGAAAGCTGAAAGCTGTCCTGGGCAGGAAGGGGGGTAAGTGCCCCCCCCCCGGTGTGGAAGTGGTTAAGCTCCATGCTGGAGTGAATATCTGGAGGTGGTTAGGCTGGAAAAGGCTCTTCTTCCTGAAGAATAGAAGAATGATTTATCGCTCATCAATCAAGGGATTTAGATTTTTTTTAGAGCAAAGGATTGCCCTAAAAGGGTCAAGAGACAGATTTATTGTAGAAAGCTCTAGTGCAATACAAAAGACTGTGATCTTAAAAGGTCATTGATCTGTCTTGTGGCTCTCAAATGGCAAAAAAAAAAAAAAAAAAGGCTGCTTTAGCCTAATGATACTTTCAGAATAAATGTCAAATTTTTGTGCTTTTTTTGGTGGGTATCCTTCACCCCTTTCCTAGAATTAAAGTGGAGTTCCACCCATAAATATAACATTACATCAGTAGTTTTAAAAAAATTTCATTAGTCCTTTACGGAAAAAAAAAAATTGTTTTAGATGCCTTCAAAGTGTTGTTGCTAGGCAGAATAGTTAATCTTCCCACTTCCTGCACCTAGGTGCTTAATGCTTCCTAACCTACACCGCACAGACTCCTGGGAATGTAGTGGGTGTAACTTTCCAGGAGCCTGTGCACTCCCCAGTCTCAAAGAATCATGTGACTTGGACAGTACAGGTGCTGAAACCTGATCTGACACTGCTTGTGCAGCACTGAGCATGTTCGACATCTGCAAGGCTGAAATCCAGGAAGTTATAAAGTCTGGCTTCATGATGCCCACACTTAAGATGGCCCCAGTCAATTTCTATTTTATAAAGTGTCTAAATGCTGTAACAACCTAACAAAACGGACCTTAGTTTACAGACTAACTTTACTAGAATACATTAAGCTTGTGTATTACAGGGGTATTTATATTTAAAAAGTGAAATAGTGGCCGGAACTCCGCTTTAAGTTCAGCAATAAAAGGTGAAATAATACTTATTTTTTTACACCCCCCATACACCAAGAACCAGATCCTGAAATTGAAAAGATAGCAGATCACACTACCTAGGGAGTAATTCTTCACCACCCCAAGAGGAGCTGCCATCAGGTTTAGGATGTACAAGAGAACCCAGGGCATCTAGGTGAGGCCTTCAGTCAGAGATACCCTGTAAGGACGATATCCTACAACATGTCATTAGCAAACACAATGGGCCAGATTCACGTAGATCGGCGCATCTTTAGAGCGGCGTAGCGCATCTCATATACGCTACGCCGGCGTAACATAGAGAGGCAAGAAGAGTATTCACAAAGCACTTGCTCCCTTTGTTGCGCCGGCTTAACCTAAATTGGCTGGTGTAAGCCCGCCTAATTCAAAGTAGGAAGTAAGTGGGCGTGATCTAGTAAAATGAAGCGTGACCCCATGCAAATGAAGGGCCGAGCGAACGGCGCATGTGCAGAATCACGTCGCATATACTCCCTAAGAAACGACGGCTCAATGCCTACGACGTGAACGTAACCTACGCCCATCCCCATTCACGTACGACTTAAGTAAACGACGTAAAATACGACGGCTGTTCCGACGTCCATACCTTTGCATGGGATGCGCCTCCTTATAGGTGGAATAACTTTACGTCGGACGTACGCCTTACGTAAGCGGCGTAGATTACTGCGACGGGCGCAAGTACGTTCGTGAATCGGCGTATCTAGGTCATTTACATATTCGACACATGAATCAATGGAAGCACTTCTTGCGGCCAGCGTAAATATGCACCCAAGATACAATGGCGTAGGAAACTTACGTCGGTCGTATGGAGCTAAAATTCAGACGTATCTTACTTGCAGAATCAGGCGCAGAGATACGACGGCGCATCCGTGCACTTACGCGGCGTATCAGTAGATATGTCGGCGTAAGTCTTTCTGAATCCGGGCCAGAATTTATATTTTTAATCTCTAAGCACGTCCAATCCTGGGACGGGTGATCTGTCTATCAAAGTTCCCCCGGACAAGGGGGAGGGGCTGTACGTCACAGGTAGCCCAGCCCTCACACAGTTAGAATCACTCCCTAGAACACACTTGACCCCTTCCCCGCCCCCTAGTGAATAACCCCTTCACTGCCAGTGTCATTTACACAGCAATCAGTGCATTTTTAAAGCACTGATCGGTGTATAAATGACAATGGTCCAAAAATAGCATCAAAAGTGTCCGATGTGTCCGCCATAATGTCGCAGTCACGATAAAAATCGCTGATCGCCGCCATTACTAGTAAAAAAAAAAATGCCATAAAACTATCCTCTTTTTTGTAGATTCTGTAACTGTTGTGCAAACCAATTAATAAACGCTTATTGCGATTTTTTTTTTATTTTACCAAAAATATGTAGAAGAATACGTATCGGCCTAAACTGAGAAAAAAAAGTTTATATTTTTTGGGGGATATTTATTATAGCAAAAAGTAAAAAATATTGGGCCAGATTCTCGTACATCCGCGTAAAATTGTGCGGGCGTAACGTATCTGATTTACGTTACGCCTCCGCAACTTACACGGGCAAGTGCTGTATTCTCAAAGCACTTGCTCCGTAAGTTGCGGCGGCGTAGCGTAAATCGGCCGGCGTAAGCCCGCCTAATTCAGATTTGGATCGGGGGGAGGGGGGGGGGTTTATGTAAATTTGCTGTGACCCGACGTGATTGACGTTTTTCCCGAACGGCGCATGCGCCGTCCGTAGAATTTCCCAGTGTGCATTGCTCCAAAGTACGCCGCAAGGACGTTATTGGTTTCGACGTGAACGTAAATGACGTCCAGCCCCATTCACGGACAACTTACGCAAACTACGTAACTTTTTCAAATTTCGACGCGGGAACGAAGGCCATACTTAACATTGTTACGCCGCACTTACACCACCATATAGCAGGGGCAACTATACGCCGGGAAAAGCCTAACGTAAACGGAGTAACTTTACTGCGTTGGCCGGGCGTACGTTCGGGAATTCGCGTATCTACCTAATTTGCATACTCAACGCAGAATTCGACGGAAGCGCCACCTAGCGGCCAGCGTAAATATGCACTTACGATACGACGGTGTAACACAGTTACGCCTGTCGGATCTAAGCGAAATTTATGCGTAACTGATTCTAAGAATCAGGCGCATAGATACGACCGCGCAACTTAGAGATACAACGGCGTATCTGGAGATACGCTGTCGTATCCCGTTTAAGAATCTGGCCCATTGCCTTTTTTTTCCAAATTGTCGCTTTATGTTTGTTTATAGCGCAAAAAATAAAAACCGCAGAGGGGATCAAATACCACCAAAAGAAAGCTCTATTTGTGGGGGGGGAAAGGACGTCAATTTTGTTTGGGAGCCACGTCGCACGACCGCGCAATTGTCAGTTAAAGCGACGCAGTGCCTAATCGCAAAAAGTGGCCCGGTCATTGGGCAGCCAAATCCTCCGGCGCTGAAGTGGTTAAATTCCCGGCAAATGAAAAAAAAAAGATGTGAATGGGCCCTCAATCAAATAAGAAAAATCACCATTTTTGTACAAGATATCCTTTACGTTCCTCTATAAATTCCCTATTTTCAAGCATAATATTTGTATTTTTTCAATATGGGAATGTTCCCGGTGTGGATTGTATTCGTACTTCTAAGGTTTTGTCATGTGCCATATGTATCTGGAAGAACATGTTTTCCACCAAAACACCGTTCCTCGTCTTCTTCCTAATTGGGTTGAGGATTTAATGCTGATCTACATATTATTAGCACCGAACATGGAAACTTTGCAGGAACAGCTGCTCTATATTTTTGTTGCTTGTTATCTTTACGTGTTAAAAAAAAAAAAAAATTAATTCTACATGTCCAAAGATGTTGACGTCATCCTACTAATTAAAACAAATAAGGAACGCGTTCCTCTAAAAATGTGTAAATTTCAATATCCTCGGATTATTACATAATTACAGTGGGGATGGAAAGTTTGGACACCCCAGGTAAAAATGTGTATTAATGTGCATAACGAAGCCAAGAAAAGATGGAAAAATCTCCAAAAGGCATCAAATTACAGATTAGACATTCTTATAATATGTCAAAAAAAAAGTTAGATTTTATTTCCATCATTTACACTTTCAAAATGACAGAAAACAAAAAAAATGGCGTCTGCAAAAGTTTGGGCACTCTGCAGAATTTCTAGCATGCACTGCCCCCTTTGCAAAGCTGAGACCTGCCAGTGTAATGGATTGTTCTCAATCATCGTCTGGGAAGACCAGGTGATGTCAGTCTCAAAGGTTTTAAATGCCCAGACTCATCTGACCTTGTCCCAACAATCAGCACCATGGGTTCTTCTAAGCAGTTGTCTAGAAAACTGAAAGTGAAAATAGTTGTCGCTCACAAAGCTGGAGAAGGCTATAAGAAGAAAGAAAAGCGTTTTCAGATGTCAATATCCTCTGTTCGGAATGTAATTAAGAAATGGCAGTCATCAGGAACAGTAGAAGTTAAAGCAAGATCTGGAAGACCAAGAAAAATATCAGACAGAACAGCTCGCAGGATTGTGAGAAAAGCAATTCAAAACCCACGTTTGACTGCACGATCCCTCCAGAAAGATCTGGCAGACACTGGAGTTGTGGTACACTATTCCACTATAAAGAGATACTTGTACAAATATGGTCTTCATGGAAGAGTCATCAGAAGAAAACCTCTTCTACGTCCTCACCACGAAAATCAGCGTTTGAACTTTGCAAATGAACATATAGACAAGCCTGATGCATTTTGGAAACAAGTTCTGTGGACCGATGAGGTTAAAAATATAACTTTTTGGCCGGAATGAGCAAAGGTACGTTTGGAGAAGAAAGGGCACAGAATTGAATGAAAAGAACCTCTGTCCAACTGTGAAGCATGGGGGTGGATCAATCATGCTTTGGGGTTGTATTGCAGCCAGTGACACAGGGAACATTTCACGAGTAGAAGGAAAAATGGATTCAATAAAATTTCAGCAAATTTTGGATGGTAACTTGATGCCATCTGTGAAAAAGCTGAAGTTAAAGAGAGTATGGCTTCTACAAATGGATAATGATTAGGGATGAGCTTCGATTTCGAGTCAAACTCATGTTCGACTCAAACATTGCCTGTTCACCTGTTCGGCGAACAAGGAACAATTTGAGGTGTTCGCGGCAAATTCGAAAAGCAGCGGAACACCCTGTTAAAGTCTATGCGAGAAATCTACAGTACTAATTTTAAAGGCTAATATGCAAGTTATTGTCCTAAAAAGTGTCACCTGGGGCAGGGGGTCCTGCCCCAGGTGACATGTATCAATGCAAAAAAAGTTTTAAAAACGTCATTTTTTTCGGGAGCAGTGAATTTAATAATGCTTAGAGTGAAACAATAAAAGTGTAATATTATTTTAAATTTCGTACCTGGGGGGGGTGTAAAGTCAGCATGTGAAATAGCGCATGTTTCCCGTACATAGAACTGTCCCTGCACAAAGTGTCATTTCTGAAAGAAAAAAAGTAATTTAAAACCGGGATGGCGACTATCCCAGCAATTCATTCATAAAAAAAAAGCTTAGGGGTCCCCCTAAATTCATCTACCAGGCCCTTCAGGTCTGGTATGGATATTAGGGGAACCCTGCCGTCAATTTAAAAAAAAAATTACGTGGGGTTCCCCCCAAATATCTATTCCAGACCCTTCAGGTCTGGTGGGGATTTTAAGGGGAACTCCACCCCAATTTTTAAAAAAATGGCGTTGAGTTCCCCCAAAAATCCACACCAGACCCCTTATCCGAGCACGTTAACCTGACTGGCCGCAGAAAAGAGGGGGGGACAGAGTGTGTCCCCCCCCCTCTCCTGAACCGTACCAGGCCACATGCCCTCAACATGGGGAGGATGTCCGCATGTTGATGGGGACAGGGCATCATCCCCACAACCCTTGCCCGGTGGTTGTGGGGGACTGCGGGCGGGGGGCTTATCAGAATCTGGAAGACCCCTTTAACAAAGGGGACCCCCAGATCCTGGCCCCCCCTATGTGAATTGGTAATGGGGTACATTGTACCCCTACCATTTCACAAAGGAAGTGTAAATAGTTGTAAAAAAAACACAAACACACACTGTAGAAAAAAGTCCTTTATTAATAAAAAAAAAAATCCAGCTGTGGCAATCCACTCGGTCCCGGCTCCCTGCTCCAACATTGTCTGTATCCAGCGACGGGTAATCTCCTCTCCGGTCCAGCGATGAGAAGATCTTCCGGGATACAAAGCGCAGCATCGCCGGCCTCCTCTCTCCGCCGGACACAGCCCGGCGAATGACGCGGCTGAAGCTGTGACATTTCTTTTATTGGTGAGACGGAGCCACCCGTCACGTGACCCCGCCCCCCAGAGTTTACAAGCTGTAATACTTGCCAAAGGGGGCAGTACAAGATATTAACTCTGCAGGGTACCCAAACTTTTGCAGATGCCATTTTTTTGTTTTCTGTAATTTTAAAAGTGTAAATGATAGAAATAAAATCTAACTTTTTTTGACATATTATAAGAATGTCTAATCTGTAATTTGATGCCTTTTGGAGATTTTTCCATCTTTCCTTGGCTTCGTTATGCACATTAATACAAATTTTTACCTGGGGTGCCCAAACTTTCGTTCCCCACTGTAGACTAAATTAAGGCAAGCTTGCCATGAGAGGAGCATAAAGACAAACATTTATGATCCTTCTTGAAAATGCTTGTTGCCTGGCTTCCCAGCCAGCTCTTTTATATTTATTTTTGGTCTATAATCCTCTATGCTTAGTGTCAATCAGGGGCGGACTGACAACTCGTGTGGCCCCCGGGCAATAGGAGATTATGGGGCACCCGGGCAATAGGAGATTATGGGACCCCCCGGGCAATAGATTATGGGACCCCCAGGCAATAGATTATGGGGCAACACAGTATATACACACACATACAGTATACATACACAGTATACACACTAGGGTGACCACGTGTCCCGGATTGCCAGGGACAGTCCCGCATTTTGCAGGTCTGTCCTGGACACGTTCATTCCAGGACAATACAGTGTCCCGGAATGAAACTGACACAGCCACCCCCTGAGCCAATCTGATGTCCCCAAAAAAGGCCGCCACATCACCGCTTTTCTCACTGACAGTACTTGCTCTGGCCGGGAATGCCTGGAGGAGCACAATCCCCGCCCCCTGCTTGTGATTGGAGAAATCTTAAATCCCATCTCTTTAACCAATCACTGTGCTGTGATTCGTTACAGCTCAAGCTGATTTTTGGGAAGGGGGGGTGTCCCTGAATGGTAGTTTAAAAATGCGGTCACCCTAATACACACACAGACACACAGTATACATACACACACAGAATACACAAGCAAGAAATGACACATGTACCGAACCACTGGGCACTCAATCAGATACGGCATCAATGGGCTTCTTAGTGCCATGCACCAGGCACACCACGCTCAGGTCTAATTAGTGCCTTTTGGAGGTTGCCATCATTTTTCGCACATCCAAAAATTTATATTTTTTTACAAGTTGTTTAAAAATAATTATTATTACAAAGCTCTTCAAAATTGTTGTCTCTGAATATATAAAGATATACCTGAATAAGTCATTTCTGATATTTCTGTGTCACATATCTCAGGATTTTTATGTCAATGCTCCGGGGGACGGGGCCTCTCACTCCCGTCTCCTCTACACAAGGCTGTGACAAATGAGAATATAATTGGCGCCGTTAACATCACCTTTGTATTTCTAATGTGGAAAAAAAATAAAGAAATTGCCAAGCCGACGCTGGACATGAATTTTCAAAATGCAGAACTACTGCATTTGTTAACCCTTTTTGCTGCCAGAGTCTTTTTTTTTTTTTATTATTATATTTTTATTAAAAATTTTAGTCATAGAAATGTATTAAAGTTTACAGGAAGAAAAAAAAAACAATACACAAGTAACAACTTGCAAATGTATAATAAAGCCCTTAGATTCCCTAAGTATATTTAAGGATCTACTAATAGAAATTAACATAGGTTACCATAAAAAGTATTGTAGCGGCCTGCTCCTGCTGAACAGGCGCTGCTGTAAATTTAGAGGGGGTTTGAGTTGCTATTTAGCTGTGCTGGGAGTAACCACTATTGTTCGCCTGGGGGGTGTTATTACCATCCCAGGCCAAGGGTGGCAGCAGCAGAGTCATGGTGTATTGGGTGTCCCCCCTCGGCAGCGAATCAGGGGAGTGATCGTCCCGCTGTGCATGCTGGGGAGGGGTACTTAAGGGACAGACGGCGTGGTCGTCGGTCTGTCGTCCCACGCGCCTCGTGGCCCACCTGGCCTGGGGTGCTTGTTCCTGAATCCTGGCTCCGGGACCACGTTGGTCCGGGGTTGCGGCTTCGCTTGGTAGGCCCAGTAGTTGGGTCTACACTTTCAAGGTGATCCTGTGCTGTCTGTCCTGCGGGAGGAAGCCACTTGATGAAGGAAGCCAGGGGAGGACCTATCCTGGGGAGGACCATGCAAGAGGCTGGTATCTTGGGAGAAGGCCTGGAAACTTAAAGCGGGGTTCCAACCACAATTAGCATTTTTTAAATGTATGTCCTTTCAACCTGCGTTTTTATAATATAAATCCGGTCACTTACTATTT
The DNA here is from genome assembly GCF_905171775.1 of Rana temporaria. NCBI lineage: Eukaryota > Metazoa > Chordata > Amphibia > Anura > Ranidae > Rana > Rana temporaria. The sequence continues at coordinate 175,466,551 of NC_053497.1, read as the reverse complement.
TACAATCCGCCGCCGATCCGCATAGTTATTCAAAAAAGATAGTTTATAAAACTATGTCCACACCGTTGTCATTTTGCTTGTGGGCATTGTGAGTGAGTGAGTGAGAGACTTGTAAAGCGCAACACATGCGAACTGAATCGCCTCTGGGCGCTGTATCCATTTCATGGGTAAGGAACCCCTTGACCTCAGAAGAGATGGGTTTTAATCTTTCTCCTGAAGGCCAAGTGGTCCGACTCCAGTCGGATGATAGTTGGTAGCGCATTCCACAGGCGAGGTCCCTGGACTGCAAATCTTCGATCTCCTTTGGACTTGTATCTGGCTTTGGGTATCTGGAGTAGGTTTTGATTGGTGGATCGCAGAATGCGATTGGGGTTATGGGCTTTTATTTTTTCGCATAGATATTGGGGGGCGTTGCCTTGAATACACTTATGTATTAGGCAGAGTGCCTTGAAAGTGATTCTGTATTTTACTAGCAACCAATGAAGGGATCTCAGCGAAGGTGAGATTGATTCCCATGTTTTTTTTCCAGTCACTAGTCGAGCGGCCGTATTTTACACGACTTGCAGACGAGTAAATTGGTATTTGGGGAGTCCTAGATAGAGGGCATTTGCGTAGTCGAGTCTGGAATTGATGATTGTTCCCACCACGACTGCAATGTCCTCTTTCGGGATAAAGGGCGTGAGTCTGCGTATTGTGAAGCCTACAAGCACTTACTTCCTGGAAGTCTTGGATGGGGAGTGATAATTGGGTAGTGCACTGCATCCTGGGAAATGATGACACACATTTCCCAGGAGCATTAGAGGGAGATGATGTCAGAATCCTAGGTGATTGCAAGGGCAGATTTCGTGGGGCCGCATAGCAACAGGCATTTCCAGATGAGTAAAAAAATACTTTTTTTCTTTTTTAGGTCTAATGAGCACAATAATCAAAAAATGTTTTTGGGATGGAAACTCCACTTTAATCGAAGGATGCAGCATACACTGAGAGGCTTGATGGTGATTGCCAGTCAGATATAAGTTCTACAGAAGTTAATCTGGAGAGATCCGGGTGCTGAATCCTGTTTCAGAGGATTCTGGACTAAACTGACCACAGAGCCAGGGTTGTGGGGAAGAGGCCCTTGTCCTCATCAACATGGGGTTAAGCCTTGCCTTAAATTCCCATACAATTGCAAAAAAAGTCAGTACTCTCCCTTTAACGGTTCTTATTACTTTGCCCATCTGAAATTCTACATAACAAGATAATTCAATTAAACTGGATAATATATTAGCGCACGGCAAAGTAGCAAAACATTTATATTTACAACCTATCGGGGATTTTAAGGAAAAGCAAATGCAGCGTAACGATGTGCCAAACTAGGTCAAACGAGGTTTGCATTAAAAGTTTTTTTTGCCTAACTAATAAAATGAATTGGAAGAGGGCCAACGGCCGAGAGCCTGCCACCGGACAAGGCACAATACCTCCAAATTAGTTCTTTTTTAAGAGCGTTGCAACTTACCGTATTTGTTGGTTGTTGTACAAAAGCAGGCGCTCTGTTTTTCCTTCACCCTTGATATAAGTTGAAGGTGAATTATGAGAGGAACATCTGGCTTACCTGTGTTGTATGTTCGTACATCCCCACGCATCGCTTTCTGCTGTTTCAGTGCTCTCCCGAGTCCATGGCAAATAAAGTTTCAATGGTCTGGAAAAATACACGCCTCAGTGAATCGCTTAAGAAGTTATTGGCCTCAGCAGATCGCCCAGGATTTCTAATTTCCCTTTACAAACCGTGGCTTTCTCTTGCTTCTCGATTGTGAGAAAATAGTTTATTTTGTGGGGATTTGTTATTATTTTTTTTCTTTCAAAAGATTTTTATTTTTCATTGCAGAAAATAAACAGAACATAATATCGGCACGGCATATAACAAGAAATTTGATATCGTATTGGGGAGGGATGTGTAACAAAGCAACAGCAACAAGGCCCTATCAGGTCTTTCGAGGTTCCAATGGGGGCTTAGTGAGAGATAACTCAGTTATTTCCCCTGGCATGTCAGTATTAAGCGTTCGACATGGGGGTTAAGGGGACATTTGGTCGAGGGGGTCATCCCTGACCCGGGCACCCCTAATGGGAACAACTTGTGCTCAGGCATTGGGGAGGGATGTGTAACAAAGCAACAGCAACAAGGCCCTATCAGGTCTTTCGAGGTTCCAATGGGGGCTTAGTGAGAGATAACTCAGTTATTTCCCCTGGCATGTCAGTATTAAGCGTTCGACATGGGGGTTAAGGGGACATTTGGTCGAGGGGGTCATCCCTGACCTGGGCACCCCTAATGGGAACAACTTGTGCCCAGGCATTGGGGAGGGATGTGTAACAAAGCAACAGCAACAAGGCCCTCTCAGGTCTTTCAAGGTTCCAATGGGGGCTTAGTGAGACATAACTCACTTATTTCCCCTGGGATGTCAGTATTAAGCGTTCGACATGGGGGTTAAGGGGAAAGTTGGTCAAGGGGGTCATCCCTGACCCAGGCACCCCTAATGAGAACAACTTGTGCCCAGGCATTGGGGAGGGATGTGTAACAAAGAAACAGCAACAAGGCCCTATCAGGTCTTCCAAGGTTCCAATGGGGGCTTAGTGAGAGTTAACTCAGTTATTTCCCCTGGCATGTCAGTATTAAGCGTTCGACATGGGGGTTAAGGGGAAAGTTGGTCAAGGGGGTCATCCCTGACCCAGGCACCCCTAATGAGAACAACTTGTGCCCAGGCATTGGGGAGGGATGTGTAACAAAGAAACAGCAACAAGGCCCTATCAGGTCTTCCAAGGTTCCAATGGGGGCTTAGTGAGAGAGAACTCAGTTATTTCCCCTGGCATGTCAGTATTAAGCGTTCGACATGGGGGTTAAGGGGACAGTTGGTCGAGGGGGTCATCCCTGACCCGGGCACCCCCAATGGGTACAACTTGTGCCCAAGCAAGGCCACCACATACCCGTCCTGAAGCCCTCTGACAAACAAACAGGCAGAGCGAAAGTTGGCTTCATGGCGCCTCCGTAACCTTATTATGAAGGCTACTAGGCCTTCAATTTTAATGAAGAGCTTTAATTCAAACTAATTATACTGTAACATCCCCCCAAATCATACCAATCTAACAGGGGTGAAAGGTATAAGGGGAAAAAAAGGGAGAAGAGAAGAATAGGAAAAGGAGCATGTGCCTGACACTATTTTGAGGGTTTAGGGTGGTTGGGGTGAACCCCAGAAATGAGAGAGATTCCTTGAAATGCAGCCCAAGGTTCCCACACTGTTTAAACATTTTTGGGTTGTATCCATGAGGATGATGGTTACTGTATATACTTGAGTATAAGCCAAGTTTTTCAGCACTTTTTTTGTGCTGAAAATGCCCCCCTCGGCTTATACTCGAGTCACCTTTTTGCGCCTAATCTCTCGGACTTTGGGGACCCGTTACCGGTCGTCCGTAGGTCCCCATAACCCCAAACTGGCACACACATAGTCCCACTCTTCCTCTACAAGTGTGCAAAATTAAGTTTGTTGTCCAGGGGCCTTACGGCCAGAGACCCCTGGTAATTTCTCCAGTAACTTTGGGGACCCGGTACCAGCCCCTGGACCTGAAACTTGGCACACATGTAGCCCCAGTACTCCTCTACAAGTGTGCAAAGTTTGTTGTCTGGGGGACCTACGGCTGGGGAGCACCGATTTTTCAAAGCCGGGCACCCCTTCCATAGACTCCCATGTTAAACGTTAGTCTAGTCATGGACACAGTGAGGCATTTGCACAGTAAGGCATGGGCACAGTAAAAGGAAATGGACACAGTGAGGCATGGACACAGTGAGGCATGGACACAGTGAGGCATGGACACAGTGAGGCATGGGCACAGTAAAAGGAAATGGGCACAGTGAGGCATGGGCACAGTGAGGCATGGGCACAGTGAGGCACAGTGAGGCATGCACATGGACACCCTAGGCTTACTCGATTTAAAACGTTTTCCCAGTTTTTGTGGTAAAATTAGGCGCCTCGGCTTATATTCGGGTCGACTTATACTCGAGTATACTCTGTAGTTTTTCTTGAGCCAAAATCCATGAAATCTTGCGTTGTACGGCTATAATGGATATCTTTGGCTGCTTCCATGCCCTAGCAATAGTGAGCTTTGCTCCTAGGAGAATAAAGTAAATCGGTTTCTGTTTAGGCTTGGAAATATGTGAGATATGGGCGTTTAGAAGGGTGACAGTTGCAGACCTGCAACTCTCTCCTAGACCTCCTAGACCTTGCTAAACTTTATTTATAGACCCTATTCCTTGACCTTTTTAAATCTTTTTCCAAGACCTTCCAAGACCTTGTTAGTGCTTTTACTCTCTCCTAGATGTCATAGATCTTGTTAGACCTTCTTCTTAAACATTCTTCCTGGACTTTTTTAGTGCTTTTATTCTCCCCTCAACCTCCTAGACATTATACCTTGACCTCCTAGATCTTCTTAAATCTTTTTCCAAGACCTTCCTTTACCTAGTTAGTGCTTTTACTCTCCCCGAGGCCTCTCCCCTAGATTATCTTAGATCTTCTTCCTAAACCTTCTTCATGGACATACTTGGTGCTTTTACCGTCCCCTAGACCTTCTTCCTAGACCTTTTTCCTGGACCTTCTTAGAGTATTTACTCTCCCCTAGACCTCCTAGAACTTATTAGACCTTCTTCTATACCTTCTTAGATCTTCTTCCTAGACCTTGTTAGTGCTTTTTCTCTCCCCTTGACCCCTAGACCAGGAATAGGCAATCTGCAGGCCTCCAGCTGTTGCGGTGCTACAAATCCCATCATGCCTCTGGGAGTAATTGTAACTGCCAGCCTTACAATGCCTCATGGGAAATGTAGTTCTACAACAACTTGATGGCCCCAGGTTGCCTACCCCTGCCCTAGACCTTCATTGATCTTCTTCTGAGGCCTTCTTAGACCATTTTAGTCATTTTAATCTATTCTCGACCTTCTAGACATTGTTAGACCTTATTCCTAGACCTTATTCTTTGACCCCCTAGACCTTCTTAAATAATTTTCCAATACCATCCTAGACCTTGTTAGCACTTTTACTATATGGGATAGTAAAAGTGCTAACAAGGTCTAGGATGATATTGGAAAATTATTTAAGAAGGTCTAGGGGTCAAAGAATAAGGTCTAGGAATAAGGTCTAACAATGTCTAGAAGGTCGAGAAGACCTTCTAGACCAGGGGTGGGCAATTATTTTTTCGATGGGGCCACATGAGAAACTAAAAATATTTTGGAGGGCCGGGCCAAAAGGCTAAACTCAATACTGCATAAAATCAATTGTATTTCTTTATAAAAAGCAGTAAATATCATTGTTGGACAACTGGTACGAGTACTTGTTATAGACATGGCACAGGAGGGGGACAGAGGCTGGGGACATGGCACAGGAGGGGGACAGAGGCTGGGGACATGGCACAGGAGGGGGACAGAGGCTGGGGACATGGCACAGGAGGGGGACAGAGGCTGGGGACATGACACAGGAGGGGGACAGAGGCTGGGGACATGACACAGGAGGGGGACAGACGCTGGGGACATGACACAGGAGGGGGACAGAGGCTGGGGACATGACACAGGAGGGGGACAGAGGCTGGGGACATGACACAGGAGGGGGACAGACGCTGGGGACATGACACAGGAGGGGGACAGAGGCTGGGGACATGACACAGGAGGGGGACAGACGCTGGGGACATGACACAGGAGGGGGACAGACGCTGGGGACATGACACAGGAGGGGGACAGACGCTGGGGACATGACACAGGAGGGGGACAGACGCTGGGGACATGACACAGGAGGGGGACAGACGCTGGGGACATGACACAGGAGAGGGACAGACGCTGGGGACATGACACAGGAGGGGAACAGACGCTGGGGACATGACACAGGAGGGGGACAGACGCTGGGGACATGACACAGGAGGGGGACAGACGCTGGGGACATGACACAGGAGGGGGACAGAGGCTGGGGACATGACACAGGAGGGGGACAGAGGCTGGGGACATGACACAGGAGGGGGACAGACGCTGGGGACATGACACAGGAGGGGGACAGACGCTGGGGACATGACACAGAAGGGGGACAGACGCTGGGGACATGACACAGGAGGGGGACAGACGCTGGGGACATGACACAGGAGGGGGACAGACGCTGGGGACATGACACAGGAGGGGGACAGACGCTGGGGACATGACACAGGAGGGGGACAGACGCTGGGGACATGACACAGGAGGGGGACAGACGCTGGGGACATGACACAGGAGGGGGAACAGACGCTGGGGACAGGCAGCCACTGTTTAATCAATAACAATTGATTAAACAGTGGCTGTATGTGATGGCACAGTGGCTGCGTGTGATGGCACAGTGGTTGCGTTTGATGGGCACAGTGGCGACAATTGATGGCACAGTGGCTGCGTGTGATGGGCAGAGTGGCAACAATTGATGGCACAGTGACTGCGTGTGTTGGCACAGTGGCTGCATGTGATGGCACAGTGGCTGCGTTTGATGGGCACAGTGGCTGCGTGTGATTGGCACAGTGGCTGCGTGTGATTGGCACAGTGGCTGCATTTGATGGGCACAGTGGCTGCGTTTGGGAACAGTGGCGACAATTGATTGCACAGTGGCTGCGTGTGATTAGCACAGTGGCTGCGTTTGATGGGCACAGTGGCTGCATGTGATTGGCACAGTGGCTGCGTGTGATTGACACAGTGGCTGCGTGTGATTGGCACAGTGGCTGCATGTGATTGGCACAGTGGCTGCGTTTGGGAACAGTGGCAACAATTGATTGCACAGTGGCTGCGTGTGATTGGCACAGTGGCTGCGTTTGATGGGCACAGTGGCGACAATTTATGGTGGCACAGTGGCTGCGTGTGTTGGCACAAGTGGCTGCACAAGTGGCTGCCCTCGGTACTGTTATCACCGCGGCGGGGAACATTACAGACAGCGTTCGTTTGTCCAATCGCGAGCAAGGGGGAGTGTCTATGTGACTCCCCCTTGCTCGCGATTGGACAGATCCGTCCAAGGGGGAGTGTCTATGCGCGGCGGGGAAAACAGCTGTTCAAACGAACGCTGTCTGTAATGTTCCCCGCCGCGGTGATTAACGTGGCAGCGGCGGCGGGGGGGCCGGATTAAAAGGTCCGCCGGGCCGTAGTTTGCCCAGGTCTGTTCTAGACTATCCTAGACCTTCTTCCTAAACCCTCTTCCTGGACCATCTTAGTGCTTTTATCTTACCCTAGATGTTTTTAGACCTCCTAGACCTTCTTCGATCTTATTCCTACACCTTCCTAGACTCTCTTGGTGCCTTTACTCTCACCTAGACTTCCTAGACCTCCTAAACCTAAACAAGCATTTTATTTTCAGATTTTCCTGGAGTTGGGCATAACTAAAGTGAAGTGTCACTTTATCATGTAAAATCTGATACGCAAACTCAAACATTACCAGTAATGATGGACAATTTGGTCGTTATTCTTGAAAAATTATACACGTATTCACTTAGAGCAGTGAGATTCATAACCACGGTTAAAATAATAACATATTTTATTTATAAAAAATCCCCATCTTCTTATGTACAGACTCATAGGTTATAAATAAAAAGAAATCCATTACAATGAAAGCAACATTAATTCCCCATTTCATAATGGAGAAAAGTCAGATTGCAGGAGAAGTGTTAATCGCAAGGCTTTTAGTTGAGAAGGGAAGATGTGGTTATTTTTTCTGGATTCAGCCCATGCATTGCCGCAATTATCTTGTTAAGAGGGCAGACATGACAAGCAAACTTTTATTCGATTTCAGATATTCGCTTTATTAAAAAATGAACTAACAACACTGTTTATGAATCTCACATCCTTTAAAGTAAACCACTTACGACCCTGGAAATTTTAGACTGAACCTAGGAGGAAAAAAATGCCTTCAGTGAAAACCAAATGTCAGAAGAATCAGTGGTTCTAGACCAGGGCTATAAAACTCAATTTCATTTTGGGCCACATCAGCAATATGGTTGTCCTCAAAGGATCGGCTGCATCTGTAATGCCGCCTACAGAAGATCGGAAATTTCGACAACAAAACCGTGGATTTTTTTCCGACGCAGGTTGGCTCAAACTTGTTTTGCATACACACAAATGTTGTCAGAAATTTCGAACGCCAAAAACGGGGTGACGTACAAGACGTACGACGGCACTATTAAAGGGAAGTTCAATACCAGTCGTGTTACTAGAAGTTTGGTGAGACGATTCGTGCTTTTCAGCCTCGTGCTTTTCAGTTCGTGACGAATGTGCTATCTCCATTATGAACTCTAGTTTTACCAGACCGAGTGCTTCTGTCTCGTACTTGATTCAGAGCATGCGTTGAATTTTGTGTGTCGGAATTGTCCACACACAATGGGAATTTACGAGAACGGATTTTGTTGTCAGAAAATTTGAGAACCAGCTCTCAATTTTTTGTTGTCGGAAATTCCGTCAGCAAATGTCCGATGGAGCCTACACATGGTCGGAATTTCCAACAAATAGCTCCCATCGAACATTTGGTGTCAGAAATTTCGACCATATGTACAAGGCATAAGACTGTATCAATATGCTTCTTGTGCTGCTACTGGGAAGAAGCAGGGGCAGAGCTAGGAAACAGAAGGTGTGCGCAGAACATGAGCATATAATGCACACTCTATGAGGTTGAGTCTGAAGTGGAAAAAAGAAAAAGAAAAAAAAAAAAAAGGAACCAGAAGGTGTAGGGTTCTTGAGGAGGGCAAGAAGTAGGCTGGAGTCTGCTGAATGCTGAGACCAGGGGAGGCAGAGACAAAGGGGACAAGCTGCACAGAGAGCGCAAGATCGATAGGAGTCCTCATATCTGCTGCTGACTGCTGAAAAAGGGGGGACGCAGTGATGAGCCCCTGGTGCAGAATCTGGTGGCTGCCAACTGGTGAGACAAGGTAGGGGTTGAAACGAGGAGGATGCTGCAGCTGTGGGAGAGCTGCAAGGGCCCCTTACAATGGCCTGGATTCGGCCCGCGGCCTTGTGTTTGACAATTGTGTTCAAGAGATATGGTGGACACCTGCCAACAGAGACGTATCTAGTGAAAATGGCGCCTATGGCAAGCACTTAAACTGCGCCCCTGTCAAAACATTTGAAACCTTTCAGATAACCAGGGATAGGGAGGGACGCAGTGCGACCAGGACAGAGAGGGACACTGGGAACCACTGGCATCTGGTGCTTACATTTTTTTTTTGGGGGGGGGGGCACAAACAAACTGAAAGAAAATCAATTACAGCCACTGTGCAATCAATGGCCAGTCATCGGCCGTCATGGGGGTGCCTGTCACTCCCCTCTGTAGGTCAAGCTGCAATATTAGCAATTGTTGTGCCAGCGCCGCGCTTCAGCAGACCGGCTGCAACGCGGGGAGCTACATTAGTGCGGGAGTTGGCCGCAGGAGGACGGGTGGTGTTTTTTTCGTGCGGGGGGTAGCTTTTTGCTGCCCCCCCCCTCCCCATGGCGCCCATAGCACTTGCCATGGCTGCCATACCCTAGATATGCCACTGCCTGCCAATCACACCCGTGGAACCCTCATAGCTAGGTTTTTTTGGCTAATTTAGTGCTTGGCTTCTGCTTTAGTCACATAAGCAGTATTCGTTTAGTATAGTCTATTCAGGGTTTCACAGGCTGGGAGTTTTATTCTTTCCTCCTGTCTCTAGAAGAAGCTTCTAGAGGTTAGGGTGGGGGGACTCCAATCCCTAGCCTGGATATTTAGTAGGGCCCAGCCAATCCCTAGGGAGGTGTGCCCAGATGGTGGTCAAATGTTTGACCATTCTTCCAGAAGCGCATTTGTGAGGTCAGGCACAGATGTTGGACAAGAAGGCCTGACTCGCAGTCTCCACTCTAATTCATCCCAAAGGTGTTCTATCGGTTTAATGTCAGCGCTCCCTGCAGGACAGCCAAGTCCCTCCACCCCAAACTTGCTCATCCATGTCCTTGCTTTGTGCACTGGCCCAAATCATTTGGTGGAGAGGGGGGGGGTAATAGATTGGGGTTGTTTTTCAGTTCCAGTGAAGGGAAATCTTAAGGCATCAGCATACCAAGACATTTTGGACAATTTCATGCTCCCAACCTGACTGCGCACCAGTGCACAAAGCAAGGTCCATAAAGACATGAGCAAGTTTGGGGTGGAGGAACTTGACTGGTCTGTGCAGAGTCCTGACTGTTGTAATATTAATATAGATGTGTAGGTATTTAAAATATTGTGTTTATATATATATATATATATATATATATATATATATATATATATATATATAGCATGGTTTACATACAGGCATTCAAGGTTACACATCAAAAGGTGTTTGCTGACCAAAAGGGTTAGTGGCCAAACACAGATCAAGGGGACAGCTGAAGACCCTTAGATGTGTTAATTTACCTAGGTGTGTGTGAGATGGCCTGTTAACCTCAAGGGATAACTTCCTTACATACATAAGGAAGTATTTATTGATGGTAATTAGACTTGGGGAAGTTTTCATTTAAGGAAACAGTTGGTTGACCTGAAAGAACCCCTTCCTCGAGTGTGAGACCAGTATTTGAGGCAGTCAAGCTGGTCTTCAATGAGAAATATGGCACATGTCTAGGAATTATATACTCTGTTGGATGTTTGTATCATCTGTGGACTTTGGACTTTGTATGTTATTGGAAGTTAATTAAAATTGCGTTCTCTGGAGGACCTGTGTTGCTGCGAAATAACGTAATTTATAAGTCATCATACTAACATCTAAGATATCAATTATCTAACCGGACTACTGGACACTATATATCTAGATCACTACACTGACCTCAACCTGATAGAACACCTTTGAGATGAATTAATGTAAAGGCAGGCATCCCAATACTTTTGGTAGCATAGTGTATATATATATATATATATATATATATATATATATATATATATATAGTGTCTCAAATAAGCAGTTACATCCTTAAAATTTGAACATAAGAAATCGCCTTGAAGACTATGAACAATGTGCGTACAATGTACCATTTTTTTTTGACACTCTAATAATAAGGTCTTTTAATATTGCACACAAAGGGCCCTGTGCTCATGGGACGGATCAAACATTTGCCTGGAGAACGCATTAGGGCCAATTCCAGCTATTGTACAGCCGTCACTTTACAAGGAAAAGAAGAAAGAAACAATTGAACATTTTGCGACCTCTGGAAAAAAATAAAAGAAATTCTTCAGGCTCTTGACCATTCTTCATACTTTTCTTCTCCGTTCCTCTGACATGCTAGAAAGCACTGTTTTTGTTCGAAAGAATTTTACCTAATTTTACCTTATTTTAGAAAAGGCTAAATTACGCCGCTCTTTATTTTTTTCCTTTGGACTTGATTGATGGAACTATCAGCCGGTGATGACAGCTTAACGCTGACAAATCTTTAAAATTCACGCTTCAGTTAAATCAGTGGGGTGCAATTCCACATTACCAAATAGCTTTATTATTTTGAATAAAAATGCCCCTTTTCTTGTGATAAATTTAAATAGAATCCTGTTTCCAAGCAGCCTAATACTACTTTCACTAAAGTGCAGTCAGATAATCCCACAACCACACCACTGTGTTCCTTCACCACATGCTTCATAAACATGCTTACCGGAATACTTTGACTCTCTTACCCAGAGAAGTCATTAAGAGCTTGTGTGGAAAGGATTCTCTGTGGTGCAGCCAAGCCATCTTCCTACTCCAGCCTCAGGTAGTTTTCCTCCTAGGCTCCAGATTCCTCATAAAGTAAAAAAAAGGAATCCACATTGTGTAAAACCATTTATACTAACTTTTAACAGAATAGCAAAGTTACTCACAAAGATAAAAGAAACAGTGGCAATAACAAGGAAAAAGATGGTCCTGGAGTGACGATTTGCTGCTTTCAGACTCCAGATCGCATGATGACATCATGAACGGCACACGTTTCATCACATACGACATCTTCCAGATGTGGAAGGACGTCATATGTGACGAAACACATAGGGCAGAGCCAACGCTTATGACATCATCATGAATGGATGGTGTGGTTGCCTAAAGTGGAATGATCTACACTTTAGAGAGAGGAAAATACACTCCTGTTAATTTATTTCACTCTGGACGGTGGACTTTTTAAAGGGATAATATGGGTTTGTTTTTTATTTATTTTTTAAAAACAAACATGTCTTACTTCCACTGTGCAGTTTGTTTTGCACAGAGTGGCCCTGAACGTCCTCTTCTAGGGTCCCACAGGGACTCTCATGGCTCCTCCACGCAAGAGCTTACCCCCTTTGGGGGTAAGGGGGTTACCTTGTGGGCACGCTCCTGCGTAGCCATAGCCGCTAAGTGTATGACTTGGTCCCGCCTCCGGCGCACGCGTCATTGATTTGATTGACAGCAGCGGGAGCCAATGGCTGTGCTGCTATCAATCATCCAATGAAGAGCCGACTAGAGCTCAGTGAAAGCGATGCAGGTTCTCGCCCAAGGAGATTCGGGTCTCAGGTAAGTAAAACGGGGGCTCGGAGGGGGGGTGGGCTTTGAGTGCAAGGTGTTTTTTCACCTTAATGCATAGGATGCATTAAGGTGAAAAAACACAAACCTTTACAACCCCTTTAAATGTATATACCATAAATATGCTATGTATTCCTATACACGGTCCTGAAGAAGTGGGGGTTCCTGCGAAACGGGTAGCCCATCTAGAATTATTGCATGTGTTTACAATACTTCCAAGCTCTAAACTATTTGAAGGTTTCCATATATATATATTTTTTTTAAGTGTTGTTTTTGCCCCACGCCCTCTCGACGATGTATTCACTGTTGATCTCACCCACCGAGGACTATCAGTCACCCTTTTTAGCACGGTGGGAATCTGACCTAGGTTTACAAAAGTGTAACAAAACTAATATAATCTGCTTTGCCCTAAAATCCTTGATCTGTAGGAAAATACAGGAGACAAATTTCAAAATTCTTTCCGGTGGTATCGAACCCCATCCCTTTTACATCGATATTTGTAGAACGCCTCTGACAGATTTTGGCGGCGTCAGGGGTAACGCGGGACGCTACTGCGTGTCTTCTGGTCTTGTCCTATACTTGGGAGTTTTTGGAAAGAGGTCTGGAACGTATCACAAAAATTTACAGTCAAAGGTCACAGGGCGTGGCTGACCCACCCCACCAAAGTGTACCGCCTACCCCAACTAAGTCGGGGAATGAACAAGTCCTGAGTCCTAGCCATATTCTTCAATGGGAAACCCAAACCCTAACCCCTAACCCTTTGGTGGGGGGTGGGTCAGCCACGCCATGTGACCTTTGACCTCTGGGAACCCGCCTTCTGACCTTTGACCTCTGGGGGAGGTCCCTGTTCCAATTCCTGAGTCCTAGCCATATTCTTCAATGGAAAACTCTAAGGCCTCGTACACACGACCGAACATGTCCGCTGAAACTGGTCTGTCGGACCAGTTTCAGCAGACATGTTCAGTCGTGTGTAGGGCCGACCGGACAATTTTCCGTCCGACAGTACAGATTTCCAGCGGACAAATGTTTCTTAGCATGCTAAGAAACATGTCCGCTGGAAGCATGTCCGCCGGATATGTCCGATGGTCAGTACGACTCATCGGACATGTCTGCTGGCCCGAGAACCTGCGCATGACGTTGAAGTGATTTGACGCATGCGTGGGAGCATTGAACTTCCGGGTTCACGCACGTCGCCGCGTCATCGTCGTCACTGCGTATTCTGTCCACGCGGAATTTGGTCTGATGGTGTGTACAGCCATCAGACCAAATTCTCCCAGCGGACATGTCCGATGAAAACAGTCCGGCGGACCGTTTTGATCGGACAGTCCCGTCGTGTGTACAAGGCCTTACCATAACTCTAAAATTGACAGAACAAGATCCGAGATAACCTGACTTTTTTCCTGCTTCATGCCTCTAAAATCCCTTCTAAGGTGTACAAGAAATATATTCTATGTTGTCTTCTTAACGCCGCTAAATTTTGTATCCTTCTTACTTGGAAACAGCCACAGCCTCCAACAATTGGGTTGTGGCTTAGGAAGGTGGAAGAGTTGAACTGGGTGGAGAATTTGGTGTTGATGGCGCAGAAGAAACGTGAGGTGTATTCAAGAATGTGGTCCTTATGGAATATGTTTATATGTTTATGTATCCAGAGGAAGGAAAGGCTCTTGTCGTTCCCCCTAGCTGATGGTGCTAACTTTCTCCTAGGAGGAGGCGGAGGCAAGACAGGTCACCCAGAGAGAGCTGTGAAAGGGGGCCAGCAGGCGCAACTGTCAGTTAAAGCGACGCAGTGCCGAATCGCAAAAAGTTGCCTGGTCATTGACCAGCAAAATGGTCCGTGGGCTGAAGTGGTAAACTGGTTGCTTAGACATCAACTTTGCCCCCCCTTCCCCTGGGTCTAGGCAAGGGTGACCTCATGGCAAGTCGTCTTATGATATTTGGGATCCTCGGCTTTCCCACCATTTGAAGGCTAAATTCTCCTTTAAGAGGGGCTGCAGTTATCACCAGTAAGTGAGAGACGTCTTTCTTTCCCACCTCTCAGACATTAAGACTCTCCAGAGAGGTGAAGTGATCTCTCGTACATTAGGCTGTTAAGTACGCTGCCGCTCACTTTGCCTTTCAAGGTTACAGCTCGTTGTGTCTTTTCAATAATCCCTCTGTAACCTAAGCATTGTTTTCAGTGATGTAATGTAGTGTACCTTCCAGATAATTCAGCCTTTCCAATTTATCCCCTCCACCCATCAACCCTTCCGTATTTCTCATTGCAACTTGCTGGCACGCATCCCCTATTGATTTTTTTTTTCTTTGCTATTTTTTTTTTCCAGGGCAGCTTTATCGCTGATGTATCTTGTTTATTAGGGGGTTAGTTTAACTTTCCTTCCTCGGTCGGAGTGCCGTGGGAGTCAGTCAGGCAAAGATGTTTATCATGTTGATAAGCATGTTGGCACCTTTTTTAATTCTCTATAAATAGATGAAATAATGAGGAAACCGTAGCCCAGCAGTTTATCGATTACACATCCTTGTGAATTCCTGCCAGGTTTTTAGCAGCTGATACAGTGTAAGATAAAGGGCCCCCGTAATTTAAACTTCTGCGAGGGACGTCGGTGACCTTACTAATGCAGTGCGCTCGGGCTAATGGCGGCGACACTTTCTCATCATCCAAAGTGATGAGTGAAGTTTTCAAATTCTGATTAGAACCTCGGATTAAACTCACTGGGCCGGATTCACAAAACACTTACGCCGACGTATCTCGAGATACGCCGCATAAGTGTAAATATGCGCCGTCGTATCTGTGCGCCGTGCCCACAAACTGAGATACGCCTAAAAATAGGCTTCATCCGACCGACGTAACTTGCCTACGCCGGCGTATCGTAGGCGCATATTTACGCTGGGCGCATTTGCCGCTCCCATGGATTTTCTATGCACATATGCAAATGAGGGAGATACGCCGATTCACAAACGTACTTGCGTCCGGCGCATAATATACACGGTTTGCGTAAGTCATACGTCCGGCGTAAAGTTATTCCCCATACAGTGGGTGACCGCGATATTGTGTCAATCTCGCTCCCTTTCTCGGCGAGATTGACCACCTACGAGAAGCATCGCGGGAGCCAGCGCCGAGCTGGCTTGCCGCGATGGAGACAAAGCCGTCATAGAAGCAACGGGAGATCCGACTTGGATTCCCGCCAATTCTAGCCGGCGTTTGGTATGCATTCTGAGAGAGAGAACTCGACGCCAATTTTTAAATAAAAAACCGGCATGGGTCCCCCCCCCAGGAGCATACCAGGCCCTTAGGTCTGGTATGGGTTGTAAGGAGACCCCCCTACGCTGAAAAACCGACGTAGGGGGTCCCCCTACAATCCATACCAGACCCGTATCCAAAGCACGCTACCCGGCCGGTCAGGAAAGGAGTGGGGATGAGGGAGCGCCCCCCCCCCCCCTCCTGAGCCGTACCAGGCTGCATACCCTCAACATGGGGGGTAAGGTGCTCTGGGGAAGGGGGTGCACTGCGGCCCCCCCCATCCCAGAACACCCTGTCCCCATGTTGATGAGGACAGGGCCTCTTCCCGACAACCCTGGCCGTTGGTTGTCGGGGTCTGCGGGTGGGGGGCTTATCGGAATCTGGGAGCCCCCTCAAATAAACAGTTCATGTTAGGGTGACCACATTTCCAAACTACCATTCAGGGACACCCTCCCTTCCCAAAAATCAGCTTGTGCTGTAACGAATCACAGCACAGCAAGAGGCGGGATTTATGATTTCTCCAATCACAAGCAGGGGGTGGGGATTGTGCTCCTCCAGGCATTACCGCCCAGGACAAGTACTGTCAGTGAGTAAAGCGGTGATGTGGTGGCTTTTTTTGGGGGCATTAGTTTGGCTTGGGGGGGTGGCTGTGTCCGTTTCATTCCGGGACACTGTATTGTCCTGGAATGAAGGTGCCCGGGACAGACCTGCAAAATGCGGGACTGTCCCGGGGGAATCCGGGACACGTGGTCACCCTAGTTCATGTATCCAAGCTGTTTGGTAAATGGAGTGAATTGGCGATCCAAAGCAAACATCTGATTGCTGCTTATGGACCCAGTTCATGAACTCACATTTGTATAAACTGATTTGCTCCCTCCTGTTGCTCATCCTCTGAAAATGTGGCGAATCTATTACAAGCTAAGGGATAGCTAAACTCTCCTGGGATCTGATGCAAAATAGAATTCAGAGCTCTACAACATAATTTCCTAGTTTAACATTCTCTTTATTATTTTTAAATGAGATACAAGTGCATTCACTACGACATCAATATAATGGCAGTACGTGAGAAAACCACAGAAGCTTCTATCTATAGAGAAGTTGCAGACTAAAGCGGGTTGTCGCGGTCTGTGAATTTCTGACCAAATTTGTCAACTTTCTTTTGTTTTTGTTGTTTTTTTTTGTTTTTTTTTAGGGATGAACTCCAGTTTCAGGCAGAAGATTTGTAATTATTTTCAGTTAGTCTTGTGATTTAGGCTTCCTTGTGATGGAGCACAGCCAGAACATGGAACTCTTGTATCCATTTTTCAAGGTTTTCCCTTATGCCTCCTTATCCATCCTTCTTATAGATTAGCAAAAAATGAAATTTTTTTTGTAAAAGTAAATACTTTTTTTTTTTACTTCCTAAATCCAAAAGTCTTCAGCTGTATACATGGGCATCCGCTCCATAGGGCAAGGGGGGGCAATTGACCCCCCCTGGAAAATCGAGAAGGTGTTGAAGAGTCTCGCGGCCGCAGGCTGTCTGAGCAGTCCCGGGCCGGATGTCACACAGGCGCAGCGAGCAGAGTGAAGCCGCCTCCCCCTCCAGTGTTTATGTGTACATAGGGGGAGGGAACCTGCTGCCTGTGCTGCGCTGATGGCTGATCTGAGGTACTGAATGGGATGGGGGGGAGGGTGGGTCCATTTGTGCTGAATGGGGGGTCCATCTGTGCTGAAGGGGGGTCTGTACTGAAGGGGGGATATGTGCTGAAGGGAGGGTCCATATGTGCTGAAGGGGGATCTGTGCTTAAAGGGGGTCCATCTGTACTGAAGGAGGGGTCTGTGCTGAATGGGAAGGTCTGTGCAGAATGGATGGGTCTGTGCAGAATGGTGGGGTCTATCTGAGCTGAAGGGGGGTCTGTACATTCTCTTAGCTATATTTATATGGGCATGGTGTGAAGCTGAATTATCTCAAGAGCTATTTCACACTGCCAACTGGCCACATTATCGGTAAAGCGCTTTTAACCCCCGCTAGCGTTTGAAGAAAGGGTTAAATGCGACTGTGTATCGCCGCTGCCGAAGCGCCCCACCCCCCCTGAAAAAATTTCAGCGGACGCCCATGGCTGTATATACTGTTTAGAAAGTGCACGTCCTGTTAGAATTTTCTCTTCCTGATTCACCTGTGGGTGTGGATTCTTGCCATACACTGTGACGCAGCTGATTGGAGGAAAGGCACACACCCCCCCCCCTCCACATAGGCAGAGACTTGCAGACAGTGGCCCAGATCCACAAAGAAATTACGCCGGCGTATCTATTGATACGCCACGTAATTTCTACGATGCCCCGTCATATCTTTGTTTTGTATCCACAAAACAAGATACGACTGAATGGGGGCTCGATCGGACTGACGTACGTCTTAGTATGCTGTCGGATCTTAGGTGCATATTTACGCTGGCCGCTAGGTGGCGCTTCCGTTGATTTCCGCGTAGATTATGCAAATTAGCTAGATACGGCGAACCACAAACATACGTCCACCCGGCGCATTTTTTTACATAGTTTACGTAAGGCTTTTTTCTGCGTAACGTTACCCCTGCTCTATGAGGCGTACGCAATGTTAAGTATGGACGTCGGGCCAGCGTAGAATTTTCCGTCGTTTACGTCGTTTGCGTAAAACGTTCGCGAAGAGGGCTTTGTGTAAATTACGTTCACGTCGAAAGCATTGACTATTTGCGACGTGATTTTGAGCATGCGCACTGGGATACCCCCACGGACGGCGCATGCGCCGTTAAAAAAACAAACGTCATTTACGTGGGGTCAAGTTGCATTAACATAAAACACGCCCACATCTTATTCATTTGAATTCCGCGCCCTTACGCCGACACATTTACACTACGCCGCCGTAACTTATGGCGCAAATTCTTTGTGGATACGGAAAATACGCTGTAAGTTACGGCGGCGTAGTGTATCTGAGATACGCTACGCCGGGATTATAGATGCGCCGAGGTACGTGGATCTGGCCCAGTGGTGGTGCATCCATAGAGGGCGCAGGAGCGCCACCTCCTCTCTCCTGCACCCTTCAATCAACAATAGATCGATTCATGCACTGCATGAATCGATCTATTGTCGCTGCTGCCGCCCTTTATTTAGGTGTCAGGCTCCTTGTTGGGCACCGGGCATCTGAATTACAGCAGTGCAGACCTCTCTCACCAGCCTAGCTGCCAGGGTGTCACTCGGAGCTTTAGCAAAGTCCCTGTCACAGAACTTCCCAAAGGGTGGAGATATTCTTGGTCCGAAATCCTTCTCAACTGGATTTAGCACCCGGATCTCCTCCAAAACAGCTTTAGTGATTTTGGGACTGGTAGGCGACCATCATCCAGCCTCCCAGAAACGATGGGCCCCTCGATGAAGCAACAGGCCTCTCCTGAGATACCAGCCTCGTGCTCGGTATTCCCCCCGGACAGATTCTTCATCGGTCGGCTTCCTCCCTCAGGACGAACAGCACAGGACCTCTGGCAAAGTGCAGACCCAGTCTACCCACCGGACCTATAGGCAGTTTAGTTGCGTGGTCCCAGAGCCAGGATCACTCCAACACACACCCCAGCCAGGAGGGCCACACACGGGGGAGGTGGGATGACTGCCCAGGCGGATGGCGGCAGGGACAACGACCCCGAACCAATGGCGTCTGTCCTCTAAATACCTCTTCCCAGCATGCACAGCCCTCCTGATTGGCTTCCGAGGAGAAGCATCCACATGACCCTGACCCCACTGCTGCCACCTGTTTGGGGGTGAGAGGCTCTCCAGACAACAGCCATGGGCACACAGCATAGGCCCCAAATTTAACCAAGTACACACGATCAGAGGCAACTACTGACCCCCTCTAAATTTACAGCAGCACCTGCTATGAAAGTAGCCAGGCGCTTCAATAGTAACATACTGTATCATGCCACTACTTACCACAAGGTGAACCCTCAGCATTTCCTCTCTTTACGATCGACTTATTTGGTTAACAAAAAATTGTATCTGGATTTTCTTATTAAAAGCTTCTTGTCATGCTTAAAATCAGTAGAGTGCCATATAAACTTTATCTGAACCCTTGTAACAGATGATTACATTTTAGGAATGACAACACTGCCAGTTTTTTTTTTTTTCTTTTTACTTCCTGCGATGATCTGTGTCTTTGCAGCCGCTATAACTCCAGACGCCGCTGCTATGTATTTGAATCAAGACAAGCTTCCTGAGCAGGAGCGTATCGGCATAATAAGTGAGAATTTGCTATGGTGTAGGGATAATTTAGAAATGCTAACTGTGCCTAAGCAGTACTCTATTAAAAAAAATTACATTTTGGCTTGAATTCCTTCTGGGAAATATGGTATGTGAGTGTACCTAACGACTCCTGTCAGGGTCAACAGCTAAGACCACCAGACACGTACAGTGGGTGACTGCGATATTGTGTCAATCTCGCTCCCTTTCTCGGCGAGATTGACCACCTACGAGCCCCATCGCGGGAGCCAGCGCCGAGCTGGCTTGCCGCGATGGAGACAAAGCCGTCATAGAAGCGACGGGGATCCGACTTGGATTCCCGCCAATTCTACACGTGTGCGGCGTTTGTTATGAATCCTGAGGAGGAACTCCCCGCCGGATTTTAAATAAAAATCCGGCATGGGTTCCCCCCTCAGGAGCATACCAGGCCCTTAGGTCTGGTATGGGTTGTAAGGAGACCCCCTTACACCGAAAAAACGGCGTAGGGGTCCCCCTACAATCCATACCAGACCCGTATCCAAAGCACGCTACCCGGCCGGCCAGGAAAGGAGTGGAGATGAGCGAGCGCCCCCCCCCCCCTCCTGAGCCGTACCAGGCTGCATGCCCTCAACATGGGGGGGTTGGGTGCTCTGGGGCAGGGGGGCGCACTGCGGCCCCCCCACCCCAGAGCACCCTGTCCCCATGTTGATGAGGACATGGCCCCTTCCCGACAACCCTGGCCGTTGGTTGTCGGGGTATGCGGGCGGGAGGCTTATCGGAATTTGGGAGCCCCCTCAAATAAGGGGGCCCCCAGATACCGGCCCCCCACCCTAAGTGAATGGATATGGGGTACATCGTACCCCTACCCATTCACCTGTAGGAAAAATGTTAAAAGTTAATAAACACGACAAAAGGGTTTTTAAAATAATTTATTAGTCTGCTCCGGAGGCACCCCCTGTCTTCTTTAGCTCTTTTTACCAGGGGGGCTTCTTCTTTGACGTCTTTGGGTGGGGGGCGCTCTTCTTCGCCGCCGTCTGGTTCTCTTCCACCGCCGGGGGGGGTCGCTTTTATAAAAGCGCCCACCGCCCGGCGGGTTTCCTCCGACGTCTTTGGCGGGGGGTGGTGTGCTTCTCAGGGGGGGGCTTCTTCTTACGCTATCCGGGGGGGTCTTCTCCGCTATCCGGGGGGGTCTTCTTCTATGTTCGCCGCTCTCCGCTGTTGACTCGGCGCACCCCGGTTCTTCCTCCCGCTGTCCGGTGCCTTCTCCTTCAGCGCTGAACCTCTTCTTCTTCTTCTGTGCTGTGACGTCTTCTTCTTCTGTGCTGTGACGTCTTCTTCTTCTTCTTCTGTGCTGTGACGTCTTCTTCTTCTTCTCTTCTCTTCTTCTGCCTTCTCCCGATGTTGACACGTCGCCTCTTCTCGCTGCAATGACAGGTGCGCGGCTTGCATCTGACTTATATAGGCCTCACAGTCCCATCATGCTCTGGTACCTACCCATGTGGGTAGGTATCACATGGGTAGGTACCAGTGCATGATGGGACTGTGAGGAATATATAAGTCAGATGCAAGCCGCGCACACGTCATTGCAGCGAGAAGAGGCAACGTGTCAACATCGACAGCGGGAGGAAGAACCGGGGTGCGCCGAGTCAACAGCGGAGAGCGGCGACCATAGAAGAAGACCCCCCGGATAGCGGAGAAGACCCCCCCGGATAGCGGAAGAAGAAGCCCCCCCCTGAGAAGCACACCACCCCCCGCCGAAGACGTCGGAGGAAACCCGCCGGGCGGTGGGCGCTTTTATAAAAGCGACCCCCCCCGGAAGTGGAAGAAAACCAGACGGCGGCGAAGAAGAGCGGCCCCCACCCGAAGACATCAAAGAAGAAGCCCCCCCTGGTAAAAAGAGCTAAAGAAGACAGGGGGTGCCTCCGGAGCAGACTAATAAATTATTTTAAAAACCCTTTTGTAGTGTTTATTAACTTTTAACATTCTTCCTACAGGTGAATGGGTAGGGGTACGATGTACCCCATATCCATTCACTTAGGGTGGGGGGCCGGTATCTGGGGGCCCCCTTATTAAAGGGGGCTCCCAGATTCCGATAAGCCTCCCGCCCACATACCCCGACAACCAACGGCCAGGGTTGTCGGGAAGGGGCCCTGTCCTCATCAACATGGGGACAGGGTGCTCTGGGGTGGGGGGGCCACAGTGCGCGCCCCTGCCCCAGAGCACCCAACCCCCCCATGTTGAGGGCATGCAGCCTGGTACGGCTCGGGGGGGGGGGGGGGCGCTCGCTCGTCCCCACTCCTTTCCTGGCTGGCCGGGTAGCGTGCTTTGGATACGGGTCTGGTATGGATTGTAGGGGGACCCCTACGCCGTTTTTTCGGTGTAGGGGAGTCTCCTTACAACCCATACCAGATCTAAGGGCCCGGTATGCTCCTGAGGGGGGAACCCATGCCGGATTTTTATTTAAAATCCGGCGGGGAGTTTCTCCTCAGGATTCATAACAAACGCCGCACACGTGTAGAATTGGCGGGAATCCAAGTCGCATCCCCGTCGCTTCTATGACGCGCTCGCTGGAATGTGCTTTTACTATTTCAGCGAGTGCGAGATGTCGGCACCCTGTCGCAGAGAATCAGCGCGATGCTGTCGTGCTAAAAACACATTCTCGGCGGCAGGCACTGTAGCTACACAGAGGAACTAAGACAAAAAAAAAGGATATATATATATATATATATATATATATATATATATATATATATATATATATATATTAAAATTATATTTGTTTACAGTGAACACTAGGGTTGTCCCGATACCGATACTAGTATTGGTATCGGGACCGATACCAAGCATTTGCCCGAGTACTTGTACTCGGGAAAATGCTCCCGATGCTCCACCCGATACTTGTACAGTCAGCGGTGATCAGTGCGGTGGAAAGTTACAAGCACCGATCACCGCTGTATAGATTTAAAAGTAATTTCTCTGCTTTTCTCTTCACCCCCCTATGGCTTTCAGCTGCTTTAAAATCAGTGGTGATCTGTGCTTGTAACTCCCCCACACACGATCACCGCTGACTGTCCCGTGTCCTCCTCCAGCCCCCCTCCGTTTTGCTGCAGTCTCTCTCCCTCCGTGTCCCCCTCAGTGTTTCCTTCTCCTCCGTGTCCCCCTCGTTGTTTCCTTCTCCTCCGTGTCCCCCTCGTTGTTTCCTTCTCCTCCGTGTCCCCCTCGTTGTTTCCTTCTCCTCCGTGTCCCCCTCGTTGTTTCCTTCTCCTCCGTGTCCCCCTCGGTGTTTCCTACTCCGTGTCCCCCTCGGTGTTTCCTTCTCCTCCGTGTCCCCCTTGGTGTTTCCTTCTCCTCCGTGTCCCCCTTGGTGTTTCCTTCTCCTCCGTGTCCCCCTCGTTGTTTCCTTCTCCTCCGTGTCCCCCTCGTTGTTTCCTTCTCCTCCGTGTCCCCCTCGGTGTTTCCGTCTCCTCCGTGTCCCCCTCGGTGTTTCCTTCTCCCTCTGTGTCCCCCTCGTTGTTTCCTTCTCCTCCCTGTCCCCCTCTGTGTTTCCTTCTTCTCCGTGTCCCCCTCGGTGTTTCCTTCTCCTCCGTGTCCCCCTCGGTGTTTCCTTCTCCTCCGTGTCCCCCTCGGTGTTTCCTTCTCCCTCTGTGTCCCCCTCGTTGTTTCCTTCTCCTCCCTGTCCCCCTCTGTGTTTCCTTCTTCTCTGTGTCCCCCTCGGTGTTTCCTTCTCCTCCGTGTCCCCCTCGGTGTTTCCGTCTCCTCCGTGTCCCCCTCGGTGTTTCCTTCTCCCTCTGTGTCCCCCTCATTGTTTCCTTCTCCTCCCTGTCCCCCTCTGTGTTTCCTTCTTCTCCGTGTCCCCCTCGGTGTTTCCTTCTCCTCCGTGTCCCCCTCGGTGTTTCCTTCTCCTCCGTGTCCCCCTCGGTGTTTCCTTCTTCTCCGTGTCCCCCTCGGTGTTTCCTTCTCCTCCATGTCCCCCTCGGTGTTTCCTTCTCCTCCGTGTCCCCCTCGGTGTTTCCTTCTCCTCCGTGTCCCCCTCGGTGTTTCCTTCTTCTCCGTGTCCCCCTCGGTGTTTCCTTCTCCTCCGTGTCCCCCTCGGTGTTTCCTTCTTCTCCGTGTCCCCCTCGGTGTTTCCTTCTCCTTTGTGTCCCCCTCGGTGTTTCCTTCTTCTCCGTGTCCCCCTCGGTGTTTCCTTCTCCTTTGTGTCCCCCTCGGTGTTTCCTTCTTCTCCGTGTCCCCCTCGGTGTTTCCTTCTCCTTTGTGTCCCCCTCGGTGTTTCCTTCTCCCTCTGTGTCCCCCTCGTTGTTTCCTTCTTCTCCGTGTCCCCCTCGGTGTTTCCTTCTCCTTTGTGTCCCCCTCGGTGTTTCCTTCTCCTTTGTGTCCCCCTCGGTGTTTACTTCTCCTCCGTGTCCCCCTTGGTGTTTAAATGAAGAATTCACATGATGAATGGATTTAGACAATATTTGCTCTTCCCGGAGTTCAGCTCTCATTAGTCCCTTTATTGAATTCTCTGGTTGATCTATTCTTTTAATTCTTAATTTTTAAGATGCTCTTTATTGTGTTTTGATTTTTTTTTTAATCTGCCTTAGATCCTTTAACTACATGCCGACCAGATGCCGCAGTTCTACGGCGGCAGGTCGGCTCTCCTGCGCGAGAGCACCAAGTATAACGTCGGCTCTCGCCGCTCGCTCCTGACTCCCGCGCGCGTGCCTGGCGGTCGCGATCAATGCCGGGCACCCACGATTGCTCGTTGCAGAACGGGGACCGGGAGCTGTGTGTGTAAACACACAGCTCCCGGTCCTGTCAGGGGAGAAATGCCTGAACAGCGTCCTGTCAGGGGAGAAATGTATGAACAGCAATCAGTCATTTCCCCTAGTGAGGCCACCCCCCCTACAGTTAGAACACACCCAGGGAACATACTTAACCCCTTCCTCGCCCCCTAGTGTTAACCCCTTCCCTGCCAGTGGCATTTTTATAGTAATCCAATGCATTTTTATAGCACTGATCGCTATAAAAATGCCAATGGTCCCAAAAATGTGTCAAAAGTGTTCCGAAGTGTCTGCCATAATGTCGAAGTACCAAAAAAAAAAAAATCGCTGATCGCCGCCATTACTAGTAAAAAAAAATATTAATAAAAATGTCATAAAACGACCCCCTATTTTGTAAACGCTATGGGGCAGATCCACATACTGTACATCTGCACCGGGCGCAGCTTATCTAAGATACGCTACGCCGCCGTAACTTATCTTTTTTTTTTTAATCCACAAAGAATCCATAAGTTACGGTGGCGTAGTGTATCTCTCGCGGGGTAAGGGCGCGGAATTCAAATGGTTCTAATGGGGGCGTGTTTTATGTTAATACGTCGTGACACGACGTAAACAACGTTTTTTTTGGAACTGCGCATGCGCCGTCCCTGGGGGTATCCCAGTGCGCATGCTCGAAATTAAACCGGAACCCGCCAATGCTCACGACGGTGACGTCATTCTACGCAAATTCCTATTCGCAAACGACGTAAAAAATTCAAAATTGTACACGGGAAGGACGGCCAAACTTAACATTAAATACGCCTCAGTATAGCAGCTTTAACTATACGCTGGAAAAAGCCAAACAGAAACGACGTAAAAAAATGTGCCAGCCGGACGTACGTTCGTGGATCGCTGTAAATAGCTAATTTGCATACTCGATGCGGATTTCG
This sequence comes from Rana temporaria, assembly GCF_905171775.1. Lineage (NCBI taxonomy): Eukaryota > Metazoa > Chordata > Amphibia > Anura > Ranidae > Rana > Rana temporaria. The sequence continues at coordinate 175,440,908 of NC_053497.1, read as the reverse complement.
ACGGAAACGCCACCTAGCGGCCGCTGAAAAATTGCATCTAAGATCCGACGGCGTACGAAGACGTACGCCTGTCGGATCTAGCCGAGATGCCGTCGTATCTTTGTTTTGAGGATTCAAAACAAAGATACGACGCGGGAATTTTGAAATCAGTAGATACGCCGGCGTAATTTCTTTGTGGATCTGCCCCTATAACTTTTGCGCAAACCAATCAATAAAGGCTTATTGCGTTTTTTTTTTTTTACGAAAAATAGGTAGAAGAATACGTATCGGCCTAAACTGAGGAAATTTTTCTTTTTTTTTTAGATATTTTTGGGGGATATTTATTATGGTAAAAAGTAAAAAATATTATTTTTTTTTTCAAAATTGACGCTCTATTTTTGTTTATAGCGCAAAAACTAAAAACCGCAGAGGTGATCAAATACCACCAAAATAAAGCTCTATTTGTGGGGGAAAAAGGACGCCAATTTTGTTTGGAAGCCACGTCGCACGACCGCGCAATTGTCAGTTAAAGCGACGCAGTGCCGAATCGCAAAAAGTGCTCTGGTCTTTGATGCAATATGGTTAAGTGGTTAAAAATAGAATTTACAGTAATAATTAACACTTTTAAATGAACACTTCCCAGTGTGCGCTGCCTCTACCTCTACCCCGAGTCTCATCAGCCCTCTGCTTCTTTTTCATCTCAGATGCTTTTTTATTTTTTATTTTTTTATTTCTTTTGGCTTTTTATGTCCCTCGCTGTTCATCCTAAACATTTTTCAATGCAAATACACAAGCTATTTCCCTTCAGAGTACTTCAAAGCTTGGAATAATGGTTCCCCCGCCGGAACGCTTGAAGTCCAGCAAATGAGGCACTCAGTGATCAGCCTCTACTTTCAATCAATTGACAGAAGGATAGAACATTCCGTCTCAGACGGTCTCAGGCTTTTCCCGTGAACGTGTCACTCCTCACCTTATCTTGTAAATGCAGCCGGATCGCTTATTTGGGCATAATAAGAAAACATATTAGAATTGGAAATAATTTTACAGAGATGATTCAGGTACTGAAGATGAAGAGTTCCCATACAGCCGCCATTTATACCCGCAATGTTCTGAACTGAAATTGTGTTTGTGTCCTTCCTTCAGATCTTCTTTTTTTTTTTTTCTCTCTCTTTTTTGAAGCGTTTACCACAATTTAACGATCTGGACGTATTTCTATTAAATTTGTTTTTATGACATCTGCATCCCTAATTATAAACTGCAGAATAGCGGCAGCTAGATAGAGGTAGTTAGATGAAATAGCAAAGTGGGGAGCAGAAAGGATTAGGCAAAGCTGGGGCTTTTGGGTAATCCTCTACTGACACTGCCCTACTGACACCAACCTCTGCCCTACTGACACCGTCCACTGCCCTATAGACATTGTCATCTGCCCTACTGACACCAACCTCTGCCCTACTGACACTGTCCACTGCCCTACTGACACCAACCTCTGCCCTACTGACACCAACCTCTGCCCTACTGACACCATCCACTGCCCTATAGACATTGTCCTCTGCCCTACCGGAAAAGTCCACTGCTCTAAAGACACCAACCTCTGCCCTACTGACACCAACCTCTGCCCTACTGACATTGTCCTCTGCCCTACTGAAAAAGTCCACTGCTCTACAGACACCAACCTCTGCCCTACTGACACCAACCTCTGCCCTACTGACACCAAACTCTGCCCTACTGACACCATCCACTGCCCTATAGACATTGTCCTCTGCCCTACTGAAAAAGTCCACTGCTCTACTGACACCAACCTCTGCCCTACTGACATTGTCCCCTGCCCTACTGAAAAGTCCACTGCTCTACTGACACCAACCTCTGCCCTACTGACACCAACCTCTGACCTACTGACATTGTCCTCTGCCCTACTGAAAAAGTCCACTGCTCTACTAACACCAACCTCTGCCCTACTGACACCAACCTCTGCCCAACTGACATTGTCTTCTGCCCTACTGACATTGTCCTCTGCCCTACTGACATTGTCCTCTGCCCTACTAAAAAAGGCCACTGCTCTACTGACACCGTCGGCTGCTGTCCTACTGACGCCACCCTTTGCCCTACAGACATCATCCACTGTCCTACTGAAACCAACATCTACCCTACTGACACCGTCCACTGATCTACTGACTGACACCATACACTGTCCTATTGACACCAACCTCTACCCTACTGACATTGTCCACTGATCTACTGACTGATGCCATCCACTGTCCTACTTACACCACCCTTTGCCCTACAGACATCAACCTCTACCCTACTGACACTGTCCACTGACTGATGCCATCCACTGTCCTACTGACACCACCATTTGCCCTACAGACATCATCCACTGTCCTACTGACACCAACATCTACCCTACTGACATTGTCCACTGATCTACTGACTGATGCCATCCACTGTCCTACTTACACCACCCTTTGTCCTACTGATATCATCCACTGTCCTACTGACACCAACATCTACCCTACTGACGCCGTTCATTGATCTACTGACTGATGCCATCCACTGTCCTACTGACACCACCCTTTACCCTACGGACACCGTCCACTGATCCACCGACTGACACCATCTGCTGTCCTACTGATACCAACCTCTACTCTACTGACACTGTCCACTTCTCTACCTACTGACACCATACACTGTCCTACAGATGGCAACCCCTGCTCTACTGACACCATCCACTGATCTACTAACTGATGCCATCCACTGTCCTACTGACACCAATGTCTACCCTACTGACACCATCCACTGATCTACCGACTGATGCCATCCACTGTCCTACTGACACCAACCTCTACCCTACTGAAACAGTCCACTGATCTTCTGACTGATGCCATCCACTGTCCTACTGACACCACCCTTTGCCCGACTGACACATCCCCTGTCCTACTGATACCAACCTCTACCCTACTGACACTGTCCACTTCTCTACCTACTGACACCATCCACTGTCCTATGGATGGCAACCTCTGCTCTACTGACACCATCCACTGCTCTACTGACACCGTCCACTGCTCTACTGACACCGTCCACTGCTCTACCGTCCATGGTTTGATACATTTTAAAATGTTTGTTTACATTTATTTATAAGAGTATGTGTGCCTGTTTGTGTATGTATAACACACATGTGTATTTGAGATTTGTGGTGCACCCCCTAATACAGCAGGCTGCGCAGACCTAGGCCTCGTACACACGACGGGACATGTCCGATGAAAATGGTCCGCGGACCGTTGGCGGATTTTGGTCTGATGGCTGTACACACCATCAGACCAAATTTCCCGCGGACAGCGAACGCGGTGACGTGGGCGCGGCGATGATGACGCGGCGACGTGCGCGACCCTGGAAGGTCAATGCTTCCACGCATGCGTCAAATCACTTCGACGCATGCGAGGGCTTTCGGCCGAGCGGACATGTCCGGTGAGTCGTACAGACGACCGAACATGTCCGACGGACAGGCTTCCAGCGGACATGTTTCTTAGCATGCTAAGAAACATTTGTCCGCTGGAAACCTGTCCGATCCGCCGGACAATTGTCCGGTCGGCCGTACAGACGACTGAACATGTCCGCGGAAACTGGTCCGCGGACCAGTTTCAGCGGACATGTTCGGTCGTGTGTACGAGGCCCTATAGTTTTATCAGTGTATTTAGCATTTTGCCTGGAGTTCCGCTTTATCTGGATATTGTACTGAATTCCATCACACTGAATCCCTCCCCCCTCCCCCCCGGAATCCCACCGTAATTTGTTCTCTCCGGAGAGAGAAGTCAAACGTTCCTCCTCTGGATATTTCATACAAGCCTGCTGGGATCCTGAACAATGGTTCTGACAGGTGCTGGAAAGGTCAGGACACAACAGAGCGCTGCATAACCCCGAACGCGTTGGATATTCAGATTGCAGACTTCTCCCACGAGGCTGCAGAAACAACAATGCCAATCCTTTTCTCAGGATTGAGATAACGGAACGCGGGAAAACTAATTATACAGCATAATGCTTACAATAACACCAGAACACGGCCTGGGAACCGTGACGCTACGCCGAGAGTAAAGGTTCTGATCGAATATAAGATTACAGCCAGAGTTCGCCTTTTGACTACAAAAACACAGTATAGAGAACTGTGCCTGAAAAAAAGCTGCGTGCCATTTGGAATAAATGGCTCTATAATGTTAGAGTAGCTCGCCCCCTAAGGAGCCGCAGATGAACTGGGATCCCCCACACTGCGCAGCAGGCACACCGAAATTTGCACAGCCACTCCTGAGACTGAAAACAGTCCTTGAGTTTGTTGTGTTATTTATTGAGGGATAATAACTTGGATAGGCTCTCCATGCACGTGGTGAATGCAGCGAAATCGCGCATACCAATTGGAACGCGACTCACACTCCATCACTTTCAGAATGGTTCACCCATCTCCAAAAAATCACAGATATGGAAGAACTCATTATCTTGGCAAATGATTCCCCATCAGGGCCGCCATCAGGGGGGTACAGGCATTACACCTGTAAGGGGCCCGGTCGCCCCCAACCCCTGTTTTTACTTGTATTTGACCCCGCCGCTGTCGGCGGCGCACTCGCGACCCGGTCCTAAGCTCCGTGACCGCGCCCGTGGGTCCCGATCGCCACCGGTGTCCCGCGATCGGTCACCAAAGCAAAAAGAACGGGGAGAGGTGAGTGTAAACACACCTTCCCCGTTCTTCACAGTGGCAGTGGCATTGATCGTGTGTTCCCTGATATAGGGAAAGACGATCACTGACGTCACACGTCCAGCTCCGCCCCCCCTACAGTTAGAAACTCATATGAGGTCACACTTAACCCCTACAGTGCCCCCTAGTGGTTAACTCCTAAACTGCAATTGTCATTTTCACAGTAATCAGTGGCCTGGATTCAAGAAGCAATTGCGCCTGTGTAACCATAGTTACACAGGCGCAATTGCTTACTTGCCCCGGCGTAACGAATGCTCCTCATTCAGGAACATCGTTACGCCGACTGCAGCCTAAGATATGCGCGGCATAAGGCTCTTATGCCCGCATATCTTGGGCTGCATTCTTGCGATGGCCGCTAGGTGGCGTTCCCGTTGTGCTCAGCGTATAGTATGCAAATTGCATACTAACGCCGATTCACAACGTTACGCGAGCCCTGCGTACGCAGTTTACGTCGTTTCCGTACGGCGTCTTTTGCATAAGGCTGCCCCTGCTATTAGCAGGGGCAGCCAATGTTACGTATACCCGTCATTCCCGCGTCGCGAAATTTCAAATTTACGTAGTTTGCGTAAGTGATTCGTGAATGGCGCTGGACGCCATTCACGTTCACTTTGAAGCAAATGACGTCCTTGCGACGTCATTTGCCGCAATGCACGTCGGGAAAGTTTCCCGACGGAGCATGCGCTCTACGATCGGCGCGGGAACGCGCCTAATTTAAATGATTCCCGCCCCCTACGGGATCATTTAAATTGCGCGCGCTTACGCCGGGCATTTTGCCGGCGCGCCCACGCAATTTACGGAGCTACTGCTCCTTGAATCAAGGGCAGCGCAGTAAATTTGCGGGGGCGCAGGACAAAAATGTTGCCCTGCGCCTCCGTTCAAAATGCGCAATTGTACTTGAATGTAGCCCAGTGCATTTTTATAGCACTTTTTGCTGTGAAAATGACAATGGTCCCAAAAATGTGTCAAAATTGTCCGATGTGTCCGCCATAAAGTCGCAGTCACAAAAAAAATCGCTGATTGCCGCCATTAGTAGTAAGAAAAAAATTATTAATAAAAATGCAATAAAACTATCCCCTATTTTGTAAACGCTATAAATTTTGCGCAAACCAATCGATAAACGCTTATTGCGATTCTTTTTTTACCAAAAATATGTAGAAGAATACGCATCGGCCTAAACTGAGACAAACAATGTTTATATATTTTTGGGGGATATTTTTTATAGCAACAAGTATATTTTTTTTTTCAAAATTGTCGCTCTTTTTTTGTTTATAGCGCAAAAAATAAAAACCGCAGAGGTGATCAAATACCATCAAAAGAAAGCTCTATTTGATAAAAAAAAGGACGGCGATTTTGTTTGGGAGCCACGTCACGCAATTGTCAGTTAAAGGGACAATTGTGCCGAATCGCAAAATGTGGCCCGGTCATTGGGCAGCCAAATCCTCCGGGGCTGAAGTGGTTAGGGGCAAAGGCCTTGACAAAGACTGACAACCTATACGAGATTGGACAGAGGCCAAAAGGGTGGTGAAAGAAAATGGTCAAGGTAAGTATCAGTAAGTGTTGTTTAGCAGCAGCAATTTATTTCTCCCACTAGAGTTCTCCTTTAAGGAACTTCTTTTTTCATTTGACGAAAGACATTTGAATCAATCAGCACTTAAGCCCAAACTGGAAATATTCCAAGAATTAAAGGTTTGATGTGTCTGAGTGTGATAGAGAGGGTCGGTGAGAAGAACACTCATAGAGGCAGATGAAGTTTAATCAGTCCAGTTGATTAAAATTAAACTATAATATATATAAAAAAAAAATGAGAAGCAGTTTCAGTTTAAACACAACATATTTCAAGACCTTTCACGACTTGTTGAAACAAACGTTTTTTAAAGTTTTTGTCTTTGTTCAATATGATATACTTCTTTACATCTTCTTTATTGACTGTCTTCGCATTAGGTTCTTTACAAATAACAAAAAAAAAAAGAATAAAATGCACTCATCGGCCACTTTTCGTAATGGTGAGGGGTGGATATTTTCTTGCAACACTTTGGGCCCCTTAGTACCAATTGAGCATTGTTTAAACGCCACGGCCTACATTGAGTATTGTTGCTGACCATGTCCCTCCTTTTATGACTACAGTGTCCCCATCTTCGGATGGCTCCTCCCAGCAGGATAATGTCACCATGTCACAAAGCTCCAATCATCTCACCACTGGACAGTGAGGTCCCTGTACTCCAATGGCCTCCACACTCACCACATGCAGTGGCGGCTGGTGCTCAAAATTTTTGGGGGGGCGCAAACAAATGAAAAAAAAAAAAAAGACAATTGCAGCCTCACTGTGCCCATCAAAGGCAGCCACTGTGCCCATCAAATGCAGCCACTGTGCCATGCCATCAATTGTCGCCACTGTGCCATCAATTGTTGCCACTGTGCCATGCCAAACGCAGCCACTGTGCCATCAATTGTTGCCACTGTGCCATCAATTGTCACCACTGTGCCCATCAATTGTCACCACTGTGCCCATCAATTGTCACCACTGTGCCATGCCAAACACAGCCACTGTGACATCAAATGCAGCCAGTGTGCCATGCCATCAATTGTTACCACTGTGCCCACATCAATTGTCGCCACTGTGCCCACATCAATTGTGCCCACATCAATTGTGCCCACATCAATTGTCCCCACTGTGCCCACATCAATTGTCCCCCACTGTCCCCACATCAATTGTCCCCACTGTGCCCTGTAAAATGCTGCCAGTCAGATTCCACCCCCCCCCCCCCCCCGCCCGGCACTTACCTTTTCTGGGGTTCGCCATCCTCCTTCCACGGTCCTTCGATGTCTTCTGCCGCTCTCGATGACGCTTCAGCCAATCAGGTTACTGATAACCAGAATCAGTGAACCTGATTGGCTGAGACGGCTGTCAGTCTTATCCAAGGGACGTAGCCCACTACGTTCCGAGGATAAGACATCCGGGAGCTGAAGGGCTGTACTGGGAAAGCCGCAGGCTCTGATAGGCACTTCCGCACAGCCAACCAGCTGCCATTATTCAGATAGCCGTGCCCTATGTCCGGTTATCTGAATAGGCTTGCCACAATAACATACACTCATGCAATGCATGAGTGTATGTTATTTGCGCAGCGCTGCAGAATGAAATTTTAAAAGCCTTAAAGGGTCCTTTTTTTTTATGACTACAAGAGGGGGGGGCGGCGCCCGGGCTACCCCTATGGACGGGCCGCCACTGCTCCAATGGCCTCCCCACACTCACCACATCTCATCCAATGGAACACCTTGGGATATCCGCACCATGGATGTGCAGCCAACAAATCTGCAGCAACTTTGTGATGCTATCATGTCACTATGGAGCAAAATCTCTGAGGAATGTTTCCAACACCTTGTTGTATCTATTACACCAAGAACTATGGCAGGTCAGAAGGCAAAAGGGGGTCCAACCCGGTACTAGCAAGGTGTACCTGATAAAGTGGCCAGTGAGCGCGTATATAAATTATTATTTTCCAGTAATTGTAAAAGTGTGAATTTACTTGCATCTGCTTATTGTTTATTGAAGCGGATCCTTCTTCTAGCTTAGAACTTTAGGCTTTTGTGTGTGTTTTTTGTTTTATTTAAGATATACAGTGGAATCTCGGATTGCGAGTAACGTGGTTAATGAGCATTTTGCAATACGAGCGCTGTGTATTTAAAAAATCCTAGTGTTGTCTCGCAAAACGTGCAGGATTCAGGCCAAAGTGGTGTGCAGTACCGTGTTTGGCCTGAGGTGGGGGGGGCGCCGGAGCTGAACGGCGCCGATCATAGCCAATCGGTGCTGTGACGGTATCGGTATGATATCCCCGTCAACGTTCCCTTCTTCCCATAACGAAAATCACCCCAATATTCCACGAGGAGGGATATCCCTGGAATCGCCCAGAAAGCCACACATGCCAAGCTTACTGCTAGAACAAGACACTTTAATGACACAAAAACTCAGCTTATATGTGGTTACAGCCTGTTAGGAATGCCCCCCTCACACAGTGGGGTTTCCCATACAGATTATAGGAGACAAGTCGGAGCCGACCATGCAGACACGTTTCTTTAGATAAAGACATCAGTGGAGTTAATTAATACACTGAAGCAATCAGAATAATTAACATACTACTTCTCTAATCATTTAGCCTGATGATACAATACACATCTTTTAAGGGTAAACACAGATCTTCTTCACACAACACAATAGATCAATTAACGTTTAGAATAGTGAGGGGACATTAGCACGTCAATAACCTGTCAGAGGAATGAATCACACATGAAATTCCTTTCTACCTCTACCCATATGGCTAGCAGGGAGCAGTAAACTGAGACATATAGGCAAATGTATCACAATGGCCCCCCTTTTGCTCCCTGCTCCGGCAAACCCGGTTGGACCTTCCCTGGTCCAGTAGGGTTGACGGGTTCAGAGCTTTTAGTCCGAGGTTAACTCCCTTGACAACTGCTTCAGACTCAGGTATGTCACCGGGTCGTCAGATCACACGCCGGTCAGTCCAAGTCTGTGTGTGATCTGCAAAGTCACCAGAAGTCAGTGTGAAGACAGCGAATGGGTCTGTGCGCCGCCGTCTAGGTGTCCCGCTATGGGAGGGGGCAGGTTATGGCTCTGAAGTGACAATCACAGGAGATTAATAAAAAGAAAAAGTTATATTTGTTGAAATGCTGTAGCACTGGTGCTCAGAGTTCGGGGGGGAGGGGAATCAGAACCCCATAAGATCAGCCACCCCCTGCTCCCTCCGCAGCCGCCGGTTCTCCTCTTGGAGCTTCTCCAGCTCCATCTCCAGTTCATGGAGCCTGGGGGGGTCAGCCTGCTGTGACCTCAGGTGGTTGTTCTCCTCCTCCATGCGGCTTATGCATTCCTCCAGCTCTATGTACTCACGGATCAGCTCCTGCTTGCTCATGTCCTGCAGGCTCTCCACGTGGTCCTTCATCATCAGGAACTGGGTGGTGGTGTAAGGGGCCACCGGTGGGCCCTTGGTGAACATCTCGGCCCGCATCTGGGATGCCCGCTGCGACTCCCTTTCCTCCAGTCGCTTCTTCTCCTCCCAGGTCAGCTTGTTATACGGCTTCCAGGACCTCTTCTTCTTGGGGGGTAGCTGGCGGTGCCTCTTTCTGCCCAGCTCCCTCCAGGGCCCCTCCGTCTCATGGCTGTCGCCCATGACCAGCTGACAATGGTGTTCCCTGTTGTCCGTAATACCCGATTGTACCGTGAGGACTTCGTAAACGGTGTCCGATGGTTCTTCCGGACCCAGCTCCTGGACATCCCAAGCCGAGTCTACACAATGGGCTGCTGCTGGTGGGCGGTACCCAGGTTGAGACCAATTTGACCTGGTGTTGTCGTTCATGGGGCAATTCTGCTTGAAGTGACCCAGCTGTTTGCACCGGAAGCAGCGTTGTTCGTTGTCCTCCTGGCATGGGTAGCGAGGGCTAGATGTCGTCGGTCTGTTAGGAGGTTGGTATCTAGCGGCTGGTGGGTGTGAGGGCGCCGTTGGTTGTGGAGGTTGTACCCGTGGTGTGACCTGGTTCGTCTTGCGAGTATCCGCATATTCATCCGCCAACTTCGCGGCCTCTGGTAGAGTCATGGGCCTGCGATCTCTCACCCAATCTTTGACATCCGTCTGGATGTGATTGAAAAATTGCTCCAGGAGCATTAGTTGCAAAATGTCCTCTGCGGTGGTGGCCTGGCTGCTGTTAACCCAGTTAGAGGCCGACAGGGACAACTGGCATGCCCACTCCGCGTAAGAGTCTTTCGTGGTTTTGCGTGAGTCCCTGAACTTCTGTCGGTGGGACTCTGGGGTTACTGCATAACGAGCTAGGAGCACTTCTTTAACCCGGGCGTAGCTATGGATATCCTGATCTGGCACGGTCCGGAAAGCATCAGAAGCTTTGCCTGACAGTTTGCCTGACAATATTGCAACCCACTCTCTTCTAGCTATTCGGTGCAGGTTACATTGTTGCTCAAAATCTGCCAGGTAGTTATCAATCTCACAGTCCTTTTCATCAAAAGCTTTAAAAGCGCTAAACGGGATCTTCCTTGTGTCTGCTGTGCTGTACTCACTGTTTGGAGGATGTGCGGCTGCTTGTTGGACTGCTGCCAGTTTTAACTGTAGCTCTGCGTCTCTTATTTGTTTATCTTTCTGTAGCTCTGCGTCTCTTATTTGTTTAGCCTTCTGTAGCTCTTCGTCTCTTATTTGTTTAGCCTTCTGTAGCTCTGCATCTCTTATTTGTTTAGCCTTCTGTAGCTCTGCGTTTACTAACAGGTCCATCACTTTCAGCACCACATCCGGCGTTGGGTTCGGGCCGAACCACGCTAGCTTCTCTCTCATTAGCTTGTTGGCTGGCGATTCCTCCTCCTGAATCACTGGTGTCTCCATCTCTTGTACTGCTGGCGTTGCTGCAATCCCGTCCTCCTGGTCTATCTTCATTGATTCTGCTATGATGACCCGCTTGGTTTTGTTGCTAGCAATCCTTCCACGAACTTCCAGTAGTTCTTCCAGTGTCTGCTTGGAATCCGGGTGTGAAGGGGAATAGAAGGGAAAATCCCACCGCTACCAACCAATTGTGACGGTATCGGTATGATATCCCCGTCAACGTTCCCTTCTTCCCATAACGAAAATCACCCCAATATTCCACGAGGAGGGATATCCCTGGAATCGCCCAGAAAGCCACACATGCCAAGCTTACTGCTAGAACAAGACACTTTAATGACACAAAAACTCAGCTTATATGTGGTTACAGCCTGTTAGGAACGCCCCCCTCACACAGTGGGGTTTCCCATACAGATTATAGGAGACAAGTCGGAGCCGACCATGCGGACACATTTCTTTAGATAAAGACATCAGTGGAGTTAATTAATACACTGAAGCAATCAGAATAATTAACATACTACTTCTCTAATCATTTAGCCTGATGATACAATACACATCTTTTAAGGGTAAACACAGATCTTCTTCACACAACACAATAGATCAATTAACGTTTAGAATAGTGAGGGGACATTAGCACGTCAATAACCTGTCAGAGGAATGAATCACACATGAAATTCCTTTCTACCTCTACCCATATGGCTAGCAGGGAGCAGTAAACTGAGACATATAGGCAAATGTATCACAGGCGCCACCTGGAACCGTTCCGAAATGCTCAGAAAGACTCAGAAATACTACGTTCCCGAACCTTTCCGAGGTTAGTCAAGGTCGCACGAGCTGCCCTCTGGCCTTTCCGGCTGTTTCCGAAGCTCTCCACTCCCCCCCCCCCAGCCTCTGGCCGCATTCGATATTGCATGACATTGAAATCAATGCGGAACAAATTATTTTCATTTCCATTGACTTCAATGGGGAAACTGGCTGTGATATGCGAGTACTTTGATTACGAGCATACTCCTGGAACGGAATATGCTCGTAATCCGAGGTTTCAATGTACATGCAAATGTCATCCTCAGTGCCAGATCTAGACCTTGGAGTCTTCAGGTTTGGGGGCCCCTTAACATAGGAAGTAAATTACATGACAAATAAAAAAAAGTGAAATAATTGATGAACATTATGGCATTCTATGGATTACGATAAAAATATAGCTTTCAGTGTGCAGCAGCCCCCCTAATAATTACCCAAGCCCCATCTTAATCCAGTAATGTTGCACAAGAGCCTTGGCTATTCGGGAATCTCCCTCCTAATTGACTGAGACACACAAAGTCAGTGAGCCAATGAGGAGATAGAGGGGGCGGGGCCAAGTCGCAGCTCTGTGTACTGGCCGGCTGTACGTCCCCTGGATCCCAAACTTCACACACATGTAGCACCAATTTTTCAAAGCCGGGCACCCCTTACATAGACTCCCATGTTAAACGGTAATTTCTAAAGTGATTTTGGGGACCCGGTATCGGCTGGTCGTAGGTCCCCTGGACCCCGGAACTTGGCACACATTTAGCCCCATTTCTTCTCTACAAGTGTGCAAAGTTTGTTGTCTGGGGGACCTACGTCCGGGGAGCACTGATTTTTCAAACCCGGGCACCCCTTCCATAGGCTCCCGTGTTAAATGGTAATTTCTTTGGTGAATTAGGGGACCCGGTACTGGCCAGTCGTAGGTCTTCTGGACCCGGAGCTTGGCACACATGTAGCACCTCCTCTATAAGTGTGCAAAGTTTGTTGTCTGGGGGACCTACAGCTGGGAAGCATCAATTTTTTAAACCTGGGCACCCCTTCCATAAACTCCCATGTTAAACGTCAGTCTAGTCATGGGCACAGTGAGGCATGGGCACAGTGAGGCATGGGCACAGTGAGGCATGGGCACAGTGAGGCATAGACACAGTGAGGCATGGACACAGTGAGGCATGGACACAGTGAGGAATGGGCACAGTGAGGCATGGACACAGTGAGGCATGCACAAGGACACAGTGAGGCAAAGTGAGGCACAGTGAGGCATGCAGATGGACACCCTAGGCTTATACTCGAGTCAATACATTTTCCCATTTTTTTGTGGTAAAATTAGGTGCCTCCGCGGCTTATACTCGAGTATATACGGTAATACCCTGCAAATATTCCATGATATCGATCCTTTGCAGAGTTCCCCTTTAGCACTTCACTTGTTTTTTGAAGCTCACAGAGTTTCCTTAATATTTATTTTCCTAGTAAGCAGCTAAACTTTCGTTTCTCGTTGGCTCAGCAGAAAATCAAAGCAGAACAAAGCTCGAAGATTTGGCGTCTCGCTCATGCCAAAGAAGTGTAACTCTATATTCTTGCCAAAAAAACTGCACGAGAGCAGATGTCTATGTACCTGTAAGATATGGTTATTTTGATGCTGATAGATGCAGGAAATCGCATTTTCCTTAGATCAAACATGAAATTATATTGTGCCAGCCAAGCAGATTCTCGTTCTACATATGCAAGGCCGGAAGATTTACTGTGCCTTTACTCTCTCGCTGGTGGTGTGTTAAGCAAAGGAGAAGGGTGAAATCTGTTTTTATGCCTGGCACCGTGGGAATGGCGTCGGCGGTAAATACAGCAGTAAACGACTAAACTGATTTGTAAACTCCCACGAGAAATATCTCATTGTGAGGGAACATGCATTAAGCAGCATAAACTTCCTAAGCAATATCTGAGTTTGCACCGGCAGATTAAAGGAACAGAAAACCTAAAATAACACTCAGATGAAATTTGGGCTTGACTTCTCTCAAGACAAGGATACGTGCCAATTTGCTTGGTCCTTTGCCCTTTATTTTTTGTACATTTTAAGCCTCATACACACGATTGGACTTCCATCTGACTTTTCCTTGGATTTTGGTCCGAAGGGTGTTGGCCGTGAACTTGTTCTGCATACACATGGCCAGTAGTGTATTAAGGTTTTGTGCTGCCCTAGGCCTGACTAAACTTGTGCACCTCCTAATTTAAATATGACCCACCCCTTCCTGTCAAGGCCACACCCCATTTTTTAAGACCTTCCCTTGGGGGGGAACTAGTTCTGAGGGCCCTGGGGGTGGGCAATGGATTCCCTTAATTTGCATTGTTTTTCTCTTACTTCCTGTTTGGCTATGGGGCAGGAAGTAAAGGGAAATCTCCGCAATTGAACAGGGATGGTAACAAATAAACCGACAGGGACTATAACCCTCCCTTTTATGGTTTATGGTTGAACTTGATGGACTTGTCTTTTTTCAACCTGACTAACTATATAACCCTCCCTTACTCTATCCAAAATGAAAAGAAAAAGTGTTGATTATTGTAACACCTCAACAGTCTATGTGTCCCCACATGAATGAGTCACTCTGCTATTGACCTGTTGGGGTCAGAATAAACCACTTGTAATATTTCAAGATATCCTGCAATACATGAACTATCATTACTGTCCCTATCTCATGTAATCTGAGATATTTCTCAGTCATCCTATGCCCCTATTGGACATAGGATGACCCTAGACCCAAGAGTAATTGGTGAAGCTGGCACAGGAGTACCCCGCATCCTTCAAAAGTCTCTGGGTATCACAGGCCATTCCGTTACAATTATAGTTCTACTTTAAGCACAAATTTCTGATAATTTTATGGAGAGGACTAAGAAGATATAACCATGCCAATGGTTCAACAGAAACATAGCACAGTGAGGAAGGTTTTTGTTCCAGGATGATAGGACAGTCAAAATTAGAAGCGCACACCCCCCCCCCCCACACACACACAAACACACACACACAGTTGCACAATGCCGGGAGGAAGCAGAGCGGCCGCTTTATGGGGGCGCTAGACTAACAGTGTAGTGTAAGCCGGCGGGGACTCTTTTTGTGCTGCCCCCCTGCAAAGTGCTGCCCTAGGCCTGGGCCTTGTTGGCCTAGGCCAGGATACAGCGTTGCACAAGGCAGAACATTTTCAGCCAACATTCACCAAATCACGTGGTTTTCCAGCTCTTTACTGCCACCCTTTGGGCAACTTCTGCTATTGCTGTCTGATGTTTAGCATTGGTTCTGAGCATGCATGGATTTTAGTCCGATGGACTTTTGTACACACGATCCATCAATGGATCACAAAAAATAGGAGGTGAAATTGAAGGCTTGGTTGGCCGAATTTCTAAATCAATGGATCACAAAAAAATAGAAGGTGAAATTGAAGGCTTGGTTGGCCGGATTTCAAAATCAATAGATCACAAAAAATAGGAGGTGAAATTGAAGGCATGGTTGGATGAATTTCGAAATCAATGTATCACAAAAAAATAGGACCTAAAATTGAAGGCTTGGTTGGCCGAATTTCAAAATCAATGGATTACATAAAAATAGGAGGTGAAATTGAAGGCTTGGTTGGCTGAATTTCGTAAATCAATGGATCACAAAAAAAAGATATGAAATTGAAGGCTTGGTTGGCCGAATTTCTAAATCAATGGATCACGTAAAAATAGGATCTGAAATTGAAGGCTTGGTTGGCCGAATTTCAAAAATCGATGGATCACAAAAAAATAGGAGGTGAAATTGAAGGCTTGGTTGGCCAAATCTCGAAATCAATGAATCACAAAAAAATAGGAGGTGAAATTGAAGGCTTGGTTGGGCGAATTTTCAAAAATCAATGGATCACAAAAAATAGGAGATGAAATTGAAGGCTTGGTTGGCCGAATTTCGAAAATGAATGGATCACAAACAAATAGGAGGTGAAATTGAAGGCTTGGTTGGCTGAATTTCGAAAATCAACGAATCACAAAAAATAGGAGGTGAAATTAAAGGCTTGGTTGGCTGAATTTCGAAAATCAATGGATCACAAAAAAACAGGAGGTGAAATTGAAGGCTTGTTTGGCCTAATCTCGAAATCAATGGATCACAAAAAAAAGGAGGTGAAATTGAAGGCTTGGTTGGCCAAATTTCAAAATCAATAGATCACAAAAAAATAGGACCTGAAATTGAAGGCTTGGTTGGCCGAATTTCGAAAATCAATGGATCACAAAAAATTAGGAGGTGAAATTGAAGGCTTGGTTGGCCGAATCTCAAAATCAATGGATCACAAAAAAATAGGAGGTGAAATTGAAGGCTTGGTTGGCCGAATTTCGAAAATCAATGGATCACAAAAAATTAGGAGGTGAAATTGAAGGCTTGGTTGGCCGAATCTCGAAATCAATGGATCACAAAAAAATAGGAGGTGATATTGAAGGCTTGGTTGGCCGAATTTTGAAAATCAATGGATCACAAAAAAACAGGAGGTGAAATTAAAGGCTTGGTTGGCCAAATTTAAAAAATCAATGGATCACAAAAAAATAGGATCTGAAATTGAAGGCTTGGTTGGTCGAATTTCGAAAATGAATGGATCACAAAAAAATAGGAGGTGAAATTGAAGGCTTGGTTGGCCCAATCTCGAAATCAATGGATCACAAAAAAATAGGAGGTGAAATTGAAGGCTTGGTTGGCCGAATTTCGAAATCAATGGATCACAAAAAAATAGGACCTGAAATTGAAGGCTTGGTTGGCCGAATTTCAAAATCAATGGATTACATAAAAATAGGAGGTGAAAAATTGAAGGCTTGGTTGGCCGAAATTCGAAATCAAAGGATCACAAAAAAAGAGGTGAAATTGAAGGTTTGGTTGGCCGAATTTCAAAAATGAATGGATCACAAAAAAATAGGAGGTGAAATTGAAGGCTTGGTTGGCCGAATTTCGAAAATCAATGGATCACAAAAAAATAGGAGGTGGAATTGAAGGCTTGGTTGGCCGAATTTCAAAATCAATGGATTACATAAAAATAGGAGGTGAAAAATCGAAGGCTTGGTTGGCCGAATTTCGAAAAATCAATGGATCACAAAACGCACACATTTTTCTGATTTTCAAAAGAAAATTATTTTGAAATTCAACCATGTAGCCTGAATTCCAATGGTCCCTACACAACTGAACAGCATGAAAATGAATAAATATATAAATACAGTTAGTAAATGAACAAATAAATATCTGTCATGCTTAGCTCACTGGAAGAATCCCTCAAAGTGCTTCTGGCAATAAGAGAATCCGGCAGCCTCTACTGTTTGCCATGCCAGCAAAGCTTAAATAACCACCTTGTAGAGTTCCATGGCATCTGGATATAGAAACATCCCTTAATGCATCTTACATGGCTTTTATAATCACGAGTAGATAAATAAATGCACTGGCTGTCTGTGTTTTCATTTTGTACGCGATGGTTCATTCAATAATTCATGAATTGTTTATTTAATCTCTGAGACAAAAAAAAAAAACTGCATTTGAATTCCAGACAGCTTCTTCCGATCGCTGAATTTTTCATAGTACATCACAAAGTTATTCTTCATTTCAATTCGACACAAGTATTGCCCTTTCTGTATTGATTTATTTCCATCGCCAAAGCCCATTACATTTGTATCGGTGAATAGACCTCATATTTCGGGTTTCTTATGTGGACTTAAAAGGGAGGGTTGATCAAAATTCTATCATCATTTCACCTGTTTTATTACCGTGGAAAATAGACAAATAACTCTGCTGAATGCACACTTCTTACAGAGTCATGCTCGGGGAGCCGACATTAAACATGTAAATTGTAGAATGGGAAGAAAATAAGTATTGATGTTTCGAGGAAGTTGAAACATTATAAGTTTCATACAGCTGATTAAATGAACTTTAGATTGAAAAATCTGCTACAAACTGGAAGAAATGTAACTTTTATCATTCTTTTTTTTATTTTTTCGTGTCTCAAAAGAGTACCTGCAACTTACCGTATATATTCGAGTACAAGCCGACCCGAATATAAGCCAAGACACCTAATTTTACTTAAAAAAAATGGGAAAACTTATTGACTCAAATATAAGCCTAGGGTGAGAATGCAGCAGCTACTGTAAGTGGAAAAGAGGGTCAACAATGCCCATCTGCAGCCTCACTGTGCCCATTTTCAGCCTCACTGTGCCCATATGCAGCTTCACTGTGCCCATTTTCAGCTTCACTGTGCCCATTTGCAGCCTCACTGTGCCCATTAACAGCCTCACTGTGCCCATTTTCAGCCTAAACAAAAATAGAGCGTCAATTTTGAAATAAATGCAATATTTTTAACTTTTTGCTGAAATAAATATCCCGAAAAAAGGTATATAACAATTAGTTTTTTCCTCACTTTAGGCCGATACGTATTCTTCTACCTATTTTTGGTAAAAAAAATCCCAATAAGCGTTTATTGATTGGTTTGCGCAAAATTTATAGGCCCAGATTCTCAAAGGGCTTACGACGGCGCAACGCAATGTGCGCCGTCGTAAGTCCTAATCTGGGCCGTCGTATCTATGTGACTGATTCTTAGGCCCCATACACACGATAGAATACATCCACTGAAAAATCCCACTCCAGCGGATATTTTTCCGCGGATATTTTTCCCCTGGGATGGATTCCAGCAGATCGAATATTTGCTGACATGCTAAACAAATCTATCCGCTGGAATCCATCCCAACGGATGGATCCGCTGGTCTGTATAGACTCACCGGATCCATCCGTCCGAAGGGATCCCCCGCATGCGTCTTAATGATTCGACGCATGCGTGGAATTCCTTATATGACAGCGTCGCGCACGTCGCCGCGTCATAATCGCGGCGACGTCGCGACACGTCATCGCCAGAGGATTTCGGCGCGGATTTCAATGCGATGGTGAGTACACTCCATCGCATGGAAATCCGCTAAAATCCTCGAGAGGATTTATCCGCTGAAACGGTCCGCTGGACCGTATTCGCGGATAAATCCTCTTGTGTGTATGCGGCCGTAGAATCAGTTACGCATAGATCTCCATTAGATCCGACAGGCGTAAGGCTCTTACGCTGTCGGATCTTAAATGCAATTTTTTTTTTGCCGCTAGGTGTAGATTGATGCTCATTTTGTCTAGGGGAATCGGCTAGTTGTTTTAAAATCGACGCTGTACTTACCGTTGTAGAGAGCGATCTTCTCCGCCGCTTCTGGGTATGGGTCTTCGGGACTGGGTGTTCCTTCTTGATTGACAGGCTTCCGACGGTCGCATCCATCGCGTCACGAGTAGCCGAAAGAAGCCGAACTTCGGCGCGGCTCTATACGGCGCCTGCGCACCGACGTTCGGCTACTTTCGGAAAATCGTGACGCGATGGATGCGACCGTCGGAAGCCTGTCAATCAAGAAGGAACGCCCAGTCCCGAAGACCATACCCGGATGCGGCGGAGAAGATCGCTCTCTACAACGGTAAGTACAGCGTCGATTTTAAAACAACTAGCCAATTCCCCTAGACAAAATGAGCATTAATCTAAGGGTAAAAAAAATTTGGAGGGGGAACTACCGCTTTAAATGATACACGCCCCATTTGAATTAGGCGGGCTTGCGCCGGACGGATTTACGCTACGCCGCCGCAAGTTTACAGGCAAGTGCTTTGTGAATCAAGCACTTGCCCATAAAACTTGCGGCGGTGTAACGTAAATGCAGTACGTTACGCCGCCGGAATTCGATGTGAATCTGGCCCTAAGTACCTGTATGTAACATTCTCTGAAATTGACATTGTATATATGTTTCCATCCCTTTGTGGTTTAATTCTAAATTAAGTAGACCCAGTGAAGAGGAAAGAACGACTCAAGGACTGGTAACAATCAAGCAGTAATGAGCCCGGTATAAATTAAGGGGTAAGTGGAACTCCATGTACTGCAAATTGAAGGATGATATACAGTCATCTGCTTACTATAAACTGGTCTTAGTAAATTACCAAGGTGTTTGTGTTTAGGCTGAAGAGATTGACTGGACGTTGTTAAATTGATTAGAAAGACCAAAAGCCTGTCACATAATCAATGAGCCTCAATTCCAACAGTGTTACGGGATCCCATACTCCGGGAACACCTGCAAGATGAGGCCATGTACGTAGGCAGAGTACTTTGATGGACTATTTGTTGGCAGTTTATTAATCAGGACCGATGTCGGAGATGTACAAGATGCAATAAAATAGGTATTGTGGTTACAAAAAATTGGAAACAGGTTCTTTCTGAAACAAGACGAGTAATGGAAAGGGCAAAAACAGAACACCAGTACTATAAAAGCAGAATACGCAATATACTAAAAAGCAGGACTGGTTATAAACTGTACTGGTTTTGATAAAAAAATGCTGCAATTGAAGAACACTTTCGGAAATAGACGTTTTTGCCGAGTACGGACGATCGGACACTCCGAGAACAAAAACCATGGATTTTTTTCCGAAGGATGTTGGTTCAAACTTGTCTTGCATACACACGATCGCACAAATGTTGTCGGAAATTCCAAACGGTGGCGTACAAGACAGTACGACGAGCCGAGAAAATGAAGTTCAATAGCCAGTGTGGCTCTTTTGCTTGATTCCGAGCATGCGTGGAATTGTGTGCGTGGGAATTGTGTACACACGTTCGGAATTTCCGATAACAACTTTTGTTGTCTGAAAATTTGGGAACCAGCTCACAAATTTTTGTTGTTGGAAAATTCCGACAGAAAATGTCCGATGGAGCCTACACTCGACCGGGAAATGTACGTTTGCTGCGTCGTACAGTTTAGCTGCTTCGTCCAATCTTCTTACAACATTCGACAGACACCATAAGCCTTCAATGACAGATTCGACCTTCATTAATTCGGATTTTTGGACGAATGCATTTTTTATCAAAACTAAATGAATAAAAACGAATTTCAGGAGTAACTAAATAATTTTATTTTTTAGATCAAACTAAATTCCAAAACAAATTATTACATTGTGCACATGTCTAGTGATTAGAGATCTGTGGGGGCCAAATCATAACTTCCAGGACTAATATTTCTTTGTTAAGCTGAAGACAGTTCTTAATGACATTGGCTGCATATTTGTGGTCATTGTCTGTAACAGTCAGCAAGGATTTCAATGCACTTCTCTATGTTAGAATTCAGTATTGGGCCCCAGGCGTCACTCCAAACAGAACAGGGGTTTGGGGGTTCTCTACATCATCTCTCTCTCACATAAAGGAATGCGTTGAGCTACTAGGGGTGGACGTATTACAACATGCGACCAACCCCTAGTGTTAAAAGAATACGATATACATGAAGATACCAATGCACCTCAGTATGCAAGTGATTATCAGTACCGGACCCAGTCGTCACTCCACACAGAACAGGAGTTTGGGGGTTCTCTACATCATATCACTTAAGCATAAAGAAAGGGTATTAGGCCACTTAGGGAGTAGGTATAAAATACCTTTAACCTTTAGCATAGAAAAGTTAAGGCTAACATGTTCAGCAACTTAGGGCATGGGCCCATAAACAAGTATCAACTTATGTAAAGCACGTATCAGTTGAGGGAAACGTAAGCAACGGATAGTTGCGTAAGAGAGTTAAATATAGCTCAGGTAATTTTAGACTGTATGTCCCTTTAAGATACTCCACAGTAACAACCAAGAACACAACAGACAATCTCAAGTAGTATATTAATACTGAGTAACCCAGAGATAATTACAGCAGCTGATTTAGATGCAATTCATGTAGCAGATAATTCTTATGCACTACAAGTGAAACAATGGCTACTTATCCGTTTGTAGAGGAAATGTCTTGTTGTAGTTTAGCAGCAATGGGATTCCGCAATATAGGGACTCAGGGTGGAAGATATCCTAAGGGTGTCCCCAGCAAAGGCAGCCTGGATGTGGTTAAGGTAGTGGCTAGATAGCATATAATTCCAGCCTGGGTTATTATGTAGCATGGGGAGCCATGGCACGGTCTTTGTAGCGTGACCGAGCGTGACTACGGCTGACAATAACAGAACGGCGTGTATAATACAACGTTCTGTTTATCGTAGAGCAGCATGTGTGCCGAATGCAGAGCTAATTGCATTCGGCACTCCCGTGTTTCAGGCTGGAACGCACACGGTGCCGGGCGATGACGTCATCGTGCGGCCGCCGCACTGCATCCCAGCGTGGAACGCATTACAACGCCAAGCAACGATTACATTGTCCTGCTGCAGAATAAATCAAGGAGCTAATCGCATGCCTCCCTGACAATATGGCACGATGGAGAAGTATCTGCCTGTATTTCTTAGCATTGAGGACACCACTGATTCTGACCAAATCTCCAACTCCATTTGCAGAAATGCAGCCCCAAACTTGAAAGGAAACTCCACCATGCTTCACAGTTGCCTGCAGACACTCATTATTGTACCGCTTTCCAGCCTTTGAGTGAACAAACTGCCTCCTTCTACAGCCTAATATTTCAAATTTTGACTCATCACTCCAGAGCACCTGCTGCCATTTTTCTGCTCCTCGGTTAATATGTTTTTATACATCGTTGAGTCACTTAGCCTTATTTCCTTATTAGAGGTACTGTATTTTTTTTGGCTACAGTTCTTTCATGAAGACCACTCCTGGCCAGACTTCTCCAGACAGTACATGGTTGTACTTGTGTCCCACTTGTTTCTGCCAGTTCTGTGCTGATGGCACCTCTGGCCATCTTCCGATGTCAAAGGGAAGTAAGCAAGATGTGTCTTTCATCTGCTGCATTACGTTTCCTAGGCCGATCCACTGCATCTACGGTCCTCAGCATTGCCCCTTTCTTTGTGCATCTTTGAGCTTGAACAGCGCATCTTGAAACTGCAGTCTGCTTTAAAATCTTTCCCTGGGAGAAACCTTGTTCATGCTGTATAACTACCTTTTGTCTTGTTGCATCTAGCTTGGGCACTCTGTCAGCGCTTCACCAGGTTCAAGCTACATTCTCAACAAACTGTATAATGGCTAGGACCAGTAGGAATACCAGCTAACTTTACTAGGAGTCACTTTGAAGACTTTAAAAAATCAAGTCTTCAAAAGACTCATTATGCTTTCAAAAATTAGATGCATAATTTATGCTCCTTGAATTCCAAAGGTACTCCTTGGATTTTGGGCCCCTCTATGCATCTAGGCTGTGAAAAAGTCTCACACATGTGGTATTCCCATATTTAGGAGGAATAGCAGAACGTGTTTTGGCTTGTAATTGTAAGTGTTGTTTATGCTGTGTGCGAGCCATAACTTGTTAAAAAGACAATGGGCCAGATTCATGTAGATCAGCGGATCTTTAGATCCGCCAGATCTACCTGTTTTACGATCCGCCGGTGCAATTTAGCGAGGCTAGTGCATGATTCATAAAGCACTTACCTCGCAAATTGCACCGTCGGATCCTAACTACCCCCGGCGGAATGCAAATTCCGCGGCTAGGGGGAGTGTACAATTTAAATCAGGCGCGTTCCCGCGCCGATTTAACTGCGCATGCGCCGCCGGCGAAAAAGCCCAGTGCGCATGCTCCAAATGACGTCACTAGGATGTCATTGTTAGCGGTGGGTACGTCAATTGCGGCCATCGGGATTCCCGATCGACTTACGCAAGCGACGTAAAAATTGTGAATCTCGGCGCGGGAACCGCGGCCATACTTAACATTAGCTACCCCTCATATAGCAGGAGTAGCTCTCCGCCGGAAAAAGCCGAACGCAAACGACTTTGAAAAAGAGCGACGGGCGGGCGTACGGACGTGAATCGGCGGTTTTCCTCATTTGCATATGCGACGTGTAAAACAAAGCGACGACACCTAGCGGCTGGCGGGAGATTACAGCCTAAGATTCGACTGGTGTAAGTCACTTACACCAGTCGGATCTAAGGGAGATCTATGCGGAACTGATTCTTATGAATCAGTCGCATAGCTCCGACCGTGGGATCTCACAGATCCGACCGTCGGGTCTCACAGATACGACGGCGGATCAGGAGATCGGCCGGCGTATCTATTGATGAATCTGGCCCAATGTTCTTTTTCCAAAAAATGTACAGCTTACAAAAAAAATCACCATTGTATATACATAAATATAATATGTAATATAATAAATATTATATATACCCGTATATACTCGAGTATAAGTCGACCCGGATATAAGTCGAGGCATCTAATTTAATCACAAAAAATGGGAAAACTTATTGACTCGAGTATAAGCCTAGGGTGTCCATCTGCATGCCTCACTTTGCCTCACTGTGTCCATGTGCATGCCTCACTGTGCCCATGCCCCACTGTGTCCATGCCTCACTGTGCCCATGCCTCACTTTGTCCATGACTAGACTTATGTTTAACATGGCAGTATATAGAAGGGGTGCCTGGCTTTTTTGCTCCCTGGCTGCAGGTCCCCCAGACAGTAAACTTTGCACACTCGTAGAGGAGAACTACAGGAGGGCTATATGTGTGCCAAGTTTCGGGTCCAGGGAACCTACGGCCGGCCGGCCGGTACTGGGTCCCCAAAGTTACCGGAGAAATTACCATTTAATATGGGAGTCTACGGAAGGGGTGCTCAAATTTAAAAAATCGGTGCTCCCCGGCCGTAGGTCCCCCGAACAACAAACTTTGCACACTTGTAGAGGAAGAGTGGGGCTATATGTGTGCCAAGTTTGGGGTCCAGGGAACTAGGGTCGGCCAGTACCGGGTCCCCAAATCCAGGAGATCAGGCGCAAAAAGGTGACTCGAGTATAAGCTGAAGGGGGGCATTTTCAGCACAAAGAAATGTGCTGAAAAACTCAGCTTACACTCGAGTATATACGATACTTATATATATTATAATATAAATACAGTATATACATTAAAATATATAGGGCCAGATTCTCAAAGAGATAAGACGGTGTATCTCCTGATACACCGTCGTATCTCTGAGTTAGGCCGGTCGTATCTATGCGACTGATTCATAGAATCAGTTACGCAAAGATATGCCTAAGATCCGACAGGTGTAACTGTGTTACACCGTCGGATCTTAACTGCAATTTAAAAATGGCCGCTGGGGGCGTTCTCGCTGATTTACGGCGACGATATGTAAATCAACGAGATACGCCAATTCAAGAACGTACGCGGGCCCGACGCAGTCACTTTACGTCGTTTACGTAAGCGTTTTCCAGGCGCATAGTTACCCCTGCTTCTATGAGGCGTAGCCAATGTTAAGTATGGGCGTCGTTCCCGCGTCAATTTTTTTTTTTACGTCGTTTGCGTACGTCGATTCACAAACCCGCTCGTCGCAAGTTACGCTCACGCCGAAACCAATGACGTCCTAGCGACGTCATTGGGAGCAATGCACGCCGGGAAAATTCGCGGATTGCGCATGCGCAGTTAAATCGGTGCGGGGACGCGCCTGATTTAAATGCTACACTCCCCCTAGCCGCGGAATTTGAATTCCGCCGGGGGATTTAAGATACCCCGCCGCAAGTTTGAAGGTAAGTGTTTAGTGAAGAATTACCCACTTGCCACTAAAACTTGCGGCAGCGGATCTTAAATCAGATAGATTACCTGGATCTAAAGATCCGCTGATCTATCTGAATCTGGCCCATAATATGTAATATAATAAATATTATTATATATTTTTATTTGATTATATATATTATAATAAAGGTATATAAAACATGGACTAACACTAATAACATATTTATAATTTTTTTTTATTTTTTTTTTTATCCAAGTGCATAGCTAAAGATGCAAAAACCCTGAGCATTTACTTTTATTGGGTCTTCCTGTAAAGCAAATAGCCAGACGCGGGGAAAACATTACAGAGTCCTTGGCTCACTCCAGTGGGCACCAGTGACATACACATATGATGTCGCCCACGCTTGGCTAAGCCCATAATGTACAGCCAACCTGCTTATGTCTTTCTGGTAATTAGCAGTCATAATTGTATAACCTATTCTATCGCTTTAACAAATCATATTAGTGTACCGTTATATTTCAGGGTGACAAATGCAAGTTGCCTGAACGTTTGTTAGGTGGCATTAGCATATCTTAATTGACATTACTGCCCGTGAATACATTAACCAGTTCATAAAATATCGAATCTGATCGTCAGGACTTGGCTGTCAGAAAAAACAAACAAAAGGGGTTCTTGTTCTCGCCGGCGCGCCGCGATTTCACGATAAAATGCAATGAATCCGACTGCCAACTTTTAGATATTCTTTTATTTTTTTAGCTTCCTTCTAGATACCATCAGTCTACCCTTGTGGAATGTCAACGGTTTAACATATTCTTTTTCTAAGCAGGTACAGTAAAAAAAAAAAAAATTGACTCTGCCATCTGGTTGTCTAGCAATGTTATCAGTTATTTTTAATTAGGAAGAAATCAACGATCTGCACCTTTCCGAGCGCTGAGAACTTCAGTATATCTACAACTTAACTCATTTCCGGTGCAGGGCTGTGCGCTCGAGTGGAACTGGGACTGAACAGGCATTTCCCAGTGGTTGTGTGCCTGCTTTTTTTTTTTTTTATTGCACCTTACAATGCATATACTAGGCGAAGTCATGTCATGCTTGCTCAGTAGAGTGTGTAATCCAATTTTTCTTTTATTAAGATATGAAAATGACCATTGCTTCATTACAAAAGCGGCGATGAAACTTAGCGATTCATCAATAGCATGAAAGCTGTGTAATGGAATGATCCAGAAACGTGATTTTGGCAGGGCAGAGAGATGGGGAGAGCATAATATCAATATGGTTTAGTATTCCAAGATGGCACCTTTAGCAAACAGCTACTGCTGCCTTAGTGATGGTTAAGACTCCTCTAGAATACAAAAATGTCTCAATGATTTCTCTGGTTTCTGGTGACTGGTTGGGTTGCATTCTCTGTAATGCCACGTACACACGATCGGAAATTCCGACAAGAAAACCGTGAATTTTTTTCCCCAACGGAATGTTGGCTCAAACTTGTCTTGCATACACACGGTCACACAAAATCCCAACCGTTAATAATGCGATGACGTACAACACTCCAACGAGCCGAGAAAAATTAGGTTCAATGATTCCGAGTGTAACGGAATGACCAGTGACACCCAGAGACTTTTGAAGGATGTGGGGTACTCCTGTGCCAGCGTCACTAATGACTCTTGGGTCTAGGGTCACCCTGTGCCCCTTTTGGGCATAGGGTGACTGAGAAACATTAATTATAAATGACATGAGATGGGACATTACTGATACCTTATTTATCGGCGTATACCGCACACTTTTTTGCCCTGAAAATCGGGGCAAAATCGTGGGTGCGCGATATACGCCGATACCCGCTTTCCCGCGCCGAGTTTGAACACTGCGCCGGCATATACCGAGCGCAGTACACTCGTGTATAGTCGGGCAGGCTCGACTCCTCTCGCGCTCACGTCCTGGACGTACAGGACGTCAGCGCGAGAGGAGCCGAGACTGCCCGACAATACACGAGTGTACTTCGCTCGGTATATGTCGGCGCAGTATTCAAACTCGGCGCGGGTATCGGCGTATACCGCGCACCCACGATTTTGCCCTGATTTTTAGGACAAAAAAGTGCGCGTATACGCTGATAAATACGGTAAGTTCAATGATTCCGAGCATGTTGATTTGAATATAAGCCTCCTTAATGTAAGTAATACAAAAAGGGTAATAGTACCATCATCCTGGGAATGAATTTGGAATAGAGTAAGGACTAAGGGGACCCCAAAGGCCCAAAAGACCAAAAAAGGGAAAAGGGGCAAAGGGACTATATCGGTACTAGGTAAAAAGAAAGAAAAATGGAAAAATAGTAATGATAAAAGATATATATCAGTTTATTTAGCATGGTATCAAAAAACAAAGGACATACGGGCAAATGCTCCGATGTCCTTTGGACAGTCAGGGTGATCAATGCGGTGGGGGAGTTACAAGCACTGATCACCGCTGACTGTCCTTTAATCCTCCTCCAGCCCCCCTCTGTGTCCCACTCCATACTGCCATCTCCCTCAGTGCTGCCATCCGTGCTGCTGCCGCCGTGTGTCTCCTCCTCTCCCCCCCTCTCTCTCTCCGTCCGTGCTGCTGCCGTGTCCCCCCCCCCATGCTGCCGCCGTGTTTCTCCCCCCCTCTCTCTCCGTCTGTGCTGCCGCCGTGTTTCTCCCCCCCCGTGCTGCTGCCATGTCCCCCCCCCCCCGTGCTGCTGCCACCGTGTTTCCCCCCCTCCGTGCTGCCGCCGTGTTTCCCCCCCCCCCGTGCTGCCGCCGTGCCCCCCCCCTCTCGTGCTGCCGCCGTATCTTGGATGGAGACGATTTGTCAGGATGGAGAGCGGCGGTAGGAGGCGGTAAATCCGGCTCCTACCTTTTCCGAATGTACAGAGTCAGTGATGACTCTGTACATTCACATAACTGAAACATCGTAAACTGTGTTTACGATGTTTCAGTTTATGAATGAAGAGAAGCCGCTGTCTTCTCTCATTTTCAGTACAGCTGAGGCTGCAGAGAAAGGGACTGGGGAATCTGTGTCCTTAGTCCCTTTCTCTGTCACAGAGGAGAGATGTCAGAGGTCTGTTAAGACCCCTGATATCTCACCAAAGCCCCCCAACAGGGCTGATAAAAAAAAAAAAAAAGGAATTGCAATAAAATAATCAAAAAAAAATTGTAAAAAATAAATAAAAAACACACTGACACTGTCCATCCCTCCCCCCCCCAGGGAAGGAAGCATTGTTAAATAAAAAAATAAATAAATGGTAAAAAAAAAAAAATTGTAAAAAAAAAAAAAAAATACTGCCACATGTGCCACTGTCACATGAGATTTAAAAAAAGTATCGGTAATCGGTATCGGCGAGTACTTGAAAAAAAGTATCGGTACTTGTACTCGGTCCTAAAAAAGTGGTATCGGGACAACCCTAGTTTGCGCAAAAGTTATAGCGTTTATTTGCCTACACACAATCGGAATTTCTGACAAGAACTTTTGTTTGTCGGAAAAATTGAGAACCTGCCATCAAACATTTATTGTCGGAAATTCCAACAGCAAATGTCCGATGGAGCCTACACAAGGTCAGAATTTCCGACAACAAGCTCCCATCGAACATTTGTTGTCGGAAATTCCGATCGTGTGTACGCGGCATTAAAGGTGAAAAAAAATGTAATACAAATAAATGTGGTAGATCTTATGGACCACTTGATCTTTGCTTGGTTTGTTTCTATCCCGCCTCATCATGGGTGCTTCTGCAGATGTCCACATTTATGGGGCTTCTACCCTCATTCTTTCTGCCTCGAAAATGGACAAGCTGCTTCATATTGAAAATGAAACTTCCCAATGTCATTGATCTCTAATGAATATTTATTGTGACAGGAAGTCAGGTAAATCTGTGGGTGTTGTCACAAATGAGACATACATTTCTGCCTTGCTTAGACAATACACTAATCATTATTAGGCGGCGGCTGCGAGAAGAGCCAGACAAGGTCTAAGGGCGTTGAAAGACTCCAGTTGTTCAGAGTGAGGCAATTAAGGCCTCTATAAGAAGTCCAGAGGGTTACCACTAATGGCTGCATCACTCCTAAGGCTGTGTGAGTAGGAGAGCAGTGCCAGAAGGTCTTATGTGGAGGTGAGGAGAGGATTGATTTTTCCTGTGTGAAACAAAATCAAAAGACTATTGTTTTGTGCTGTATGACCAGCACTGTCTACCCAGCAGTAGGATGTGTTAGACTTCATAGATAGGTTCCTGTGTGGAAGGTAGACGCACAGAGTGGCTAGGATTTATTTTATGTTTGATTTTGTTTATGCTGTTTGGATGCTTGCACTTGTTTTCCAGCAAGATGGAAAAATAAACCAAGAACTTTGTTTTCAACCGTCTTTGACTGCCTGTCTGTATAAATTCAGTGTGTGGTGAACCCATCCAAGGGGTCACACACCCCGCTACCGAGCTAACCCCTCACAATATATATATAGGCCACATTCTCGTGAATGTGAAACGTCTCATAAATGTCACTTCTACATCGCATTCTCCTTAGTGGACTAGGGTGACCGCATTTCCAAACTACCATTCAGGGACACCTTCCCTTCCCAAAAATCAGCTTGTGCTGTAACGAATCAAAGCACAGTGATTGGACACAAGAGGCGGGATTTATGATTTCTCCAATCACAAGCAGGGGGCGGGATTGTGCTTCTCCAGCCATTCCTGGCCAGGACAAGTACTGTCAGTGAGTAAAGCGGTGATGTGGTGGCCTTTTTTGTGGGCATCAGATTGGCCCGGGGGGGGGGGGTGGCTGTGTCAGTTTCATTCTGGGACACTGTATTGTCCTGGAATAAATGTGCCCGGGCAATCCGGGACACGTGGTCACCCTATAGTGGACGCAACGCTCTAGCAGGAGAATGCAATGTATACATATCTGGCTAAAGGCTACTTGCTTGTTTACTTGTAATTCAGGTCATTGATGTTATTCCTGAGCACAGCAATTACTGTTTTCCAAGACTTACTGCTGTTTAAAGATCCAACGTATTATTCAAAAAGCATGCTTCTCATTAAACTCTGACCTAGTTTTGGTATTAGAGATTCCACATTCATCTTACTTATTAAGGGGCCCTAATTACAGCTTTCTATGACAGAAATGTCATATTGTTTTTGACATGACCCTGAATAACGGTATACTTTGTTTTTGTTGTTTTCCATTTTTTTTAGTAGCAAAGAGCGTTTTTATCAAAATTTCGCAAAACCGTAAGCGAGATGGATCGTGCAGCATGATACGGTTTGTGTGTTTTCATGATGCTAATTCCATTTTTGAAGATTTGAGTATTATACGCTATATTATCAAAAGTATTGGGACGCCTGCCTTTACACGCACATGGGGCTGGATTCAGATACAATGGTGTATCTATCCGCCCGGCGTAACGTATCTCCGATACGTTACGCCGCTGTAACTTTGGGCGCAAGTTCTGTATTCAGAAAGAACTTGCGCCCTTAGTTACGGCGGCGTAACGTATGTGTGGCGGCGTAAGCCCGCCTAATTCAAATGGGGATGTTGGGGGCGTGTTTTATTTCAATTTTCCCCGCGTTTTTGACGGGTTTTTTCTTATGCAGCCTAAGATACGACGGTGTAAGACACCTACACCAGTCGGATCTTAGGGATATCTATGCGTAACTGATTCTCTGAATCAGGCGCATAGATACGACCGACCGCACTCAGAGATACGACGGCGTATCAGGAGATACGCCGTCGTATCTTGTGTCTGAATCTGGCCCACGAACTTTAACCGGTTCGCGACCGGCTCCTGTAGATTTACGTCGGCAGAATGGCACGGCTGGGGCAAAGCAACGTATATTTACGTCACTTTGAAATTCCCGCCGTGCGTGGCGCACACGCGCCCCTGCCAAGAGCAGCTCCGTGATTGTGCCCGCGGGACCCGCAGACTCGATGTCCGCCAGTGTCCAGCGATCGGGTCACAGAGCTGCAGAACGGGGAGAGGTGAGTGCAGGGGTGTATTTAGGTTTTGTGCTGCCCTAGGCCTGACTAAACTCGTGCACCCCCTAATTTAAATATGACCCACCCCTTTCTGTCAAGACCACACCCCTTGCGGTTTAAGACCCACCCTGAAATTTTTTAAGTGGGGACACTAGTTCTGATGGCCTGGGGGGGGGGGCAATGGATTCCCTTAATTTGCATAGATTTCCTCTCACTTCCTGTTTGGCTATAGGGCAGGAAATTAAGGGAAATCTCTGCAATGAGACAGGGATAGTAAAAAATTACAAGGCGCACATTACGCTGCCGTAGAGCAAACACTGTAGACTACGCCAACGTAGCGCGGAGAGGCAAGCATTGCATTCAGCAAGCCAGTGCTCCCAACGCTGCGCCAGCATGGAGTGGGTTTCGAAGGCACACCCCGGCGTAGGTGGAAGTGGGCGTAAACCCATGCAAATGAGGCGTGACCCCATGCAAATGATGGGCCAAGCGCAAGACAGATGCATGCGCCGTGACGTGGACGCATGCACAGCACCCCCCTGCGCCTGCTCACAACCACGCCGGCACAACTGCCTAAGCTACGCCGGATTACTGCGTACGCCGTGAACAATAATGTACACCCAGCCAGACACACGTCCAACGCACAATACGCCTGGTTGTGTTCCCTGGTGTAGACCTGAGCATGTCTGTTGCCGGGTTGCACCTCATTTATGGGGAATAACTTTACGCCGGACGTACAACTTACACGCATCTCGCGTATCATGCTCCGGGCACACGCACGTTCGTGAATCGGCGTATTTCCCTCATTTGCATGTTTGAATGGCTAATCAATGGGAGCAGCACCATGCGCCCAGCCCATATGTGCGCCCATCCTATGCCGGCGTAACCTGTTTTTAGGCGCATGTTGGTTTGTGGGTCTGCCGCACACATACGCCGGCGCACATTTGCACTTACGTCGGCGTAACGTGTTATACGTCGGCGTAAGTGCTTTGTGAATCTGGGCCATAGTGTATATATTTCACACACTGTCATTGCACCACTGTGTCGGCACTCATATATTACCACTCTTGTCCAAGACGGGCGGATGGCTAGTCTGTGTTTGCACTTGCAGAGATGAAATCAGTTGTAGCCGCGGACTGTCACCTTGGTTTATATCCACCTTGGACTTTCCTCGTCCTGTCCATCAAGCTTATAAATCACAGCATTACTATATGGACAGAAACGTATGACTCTGCTCATTAAGACGAGATGAAGGCAGAGAAGCAGACAGATTTAATCAAGATATATTCAGTGATCTTTTTTTTTTTTTTCACAAGCTTTTGGAGATATTCCAGTTCTAAAGGATATCAAAATGCAAGAGCAAGAATGTATTATATTGCAGCTTACCAGTCATTGGATTTGGTGGCTGCGTTAGATTTGTTTTCTCAGGCTAAGGATATTTTAACAAGTACAGAATATGCATGTTGATCTTACCATAAATAGTGGTGTGGATTCACGTACCTGCGATTTAGCTTACGGCGGCGCAGCGTAACGTATTTACGCTACGCCGCCGTAACTTACAGGAGCAAGTGCAGTATTCACAAAGCACTTTCTCCGTAAGTCGCGGCGGCGTAGCGTAAATGGGGCCGGCGTAAGCACGCGTAATTCAAATGGGCAAGGGGGGGCGTGTTTTATGCTAATATGTGATGACCTGACGTGATTGACGTGATTTACGAACGGAGCATGCGCCGTCCGTGTACAGTACCTGCCGCCGAGAATGTGTTTTTAGCACGACAGCATCGCGCTGATTCTCGGCGACAGGGTGCCGACATCTCGCACTCGCTTGAATGGTGACAGCACATTCCAGCAAGCGCGTCATAGAAGCGACGGGAGATCCAACTTGGATTCCCGCCAATTCTACACGTGTGCGGCGTTTGTTATGAATCCTAAGGGGGAAGTCCTTACAACCCATACCAGACCTAAGGGCCCGGTATGCTCCTGAGGGGGGAACCCATGCCGGATTTTTATTTAAAATCCGGCGGGGACTTCCCCCTCAGGATTCATAACAAACGCCGCACACGTGTAGAATTGGCGGGAATCCAAGTCGGATCTCCCGTCGCTTCTATGACGGCTTTGTCTCTATCGCGGCAAGCCAGCTCGGCGTTGGCTCCCGCGATGGGGCTCGTAGGTGGTCAATCTCGCCGAGAAAGGGAGCGAGATTGACACTATCACAGTGATCTACTGTATGCATTTTTTAGTGCGTTTTGCAGTTTGCAGAAGCACACTACAGTCCATTTAACCACTTGCCGACCGCTGCACGCTGATATACGTCGGCAGAATGGCAGCGGAAAGCAAATGGGCGTACCTGTATGTCCCTCTTAGGAATGCATGTGGCGTCCGTGACCGCGCCCCCGCAGACTCGATGTCCACCTGTGTCCTGCGATCGGGTCACAGAGAGGCAGAACCGGGGGATGCTTGTGTAAACAAGGCATTAACCTGTTCTGCCTAGTGACAGGTCACTGACCGTCTTCTCCCTGTCTTTGGGAGCCGTGATCAGTGTCGTGTCACAGTAAGCCACACCCCTACACAGTTAGAATCACTCCCTAGGACACACTTAACCCCTTCCTCGCCCCCTAGTGGTTAAACCCTTCCCTGCCAGTCACACACCCAGGGGCGGACTGACCATTCGGGCACTCGGGCAATTATTAGTTGGTTATTATTTCAGATTTTCAAATTTTCGGGTTTTCAAGCTTTTCGAATGCTGAATTTCCGAATTTTCTACTTTCCGAATATTCTGAAGAATTTGTTAAACGTGTTTTACGTTAGTTTGGATATTTCAGAATTAACAAATTTGTTATTTTTTGTTTTTAAAATGAATTTGGAACGTAACAAATTGCACACGTCTACAGTTATTGTCCATTTTTGGCCTTTGAAAGGACGGGAGCTAGCAATGTATTTTTCTCCAATTTTTTTCCCTCAAAGGTTTCACAATTATTTAGCACAGCTGTGCAAACGTTGCCTGTGAAATCCTAAATACCTGGGAACATATGGGATCTTTGAGTGCTATAATATTTCCAGCTGAATGCTATAATAACTTTCCCGTGTCGAGGGGGTCTGTCTTCATCAATTCTATTTTCTGCATGAGCCGTGGAGGAACTTGATTTATTTCTTCACTTGGCTGACGGTTCCCTGTGTTGGGAACAACTCCCGAATTGCAGCCCCCCCCCCCCCCCCCGTACCCACCTTTCTATCACCCCCCCCCCCCCCCCGACCCAAGCAGAGCACCAGATGTAATCAGCTAAGCTGCCTTAATGGCGCCCCTTTCTTTAACCCTCTTCTATTTTTATTCTTCGTACATGCAGCCAAACAAACATCTGTTTACCTGACCTACCAATTAACACAACACGGCGACATTCAGGAACAAAACCTTTTATTGCGAGGTTTCTCCGAGCAGATGGGCCCGCGGAGCTTGGCGTGGAGCATTCCCTGGCAGTCGTGGCAGAAGCCGCCAAAATTATGGGTGCAGATCTATTAGGAATGAAGTATTATTCGCCGCATATTGTCACAACACAGCCGGTTTAACCTGCTGGCGCGTTTGAGGTGGCAGATAATTTTTTTGGGTCGATTTGACAGATTATGAATTGGAAATTCTGCATGTTGCCGGGCTGTTTTCAGGTGCCAGAGCTGCAGAAATGGAGTCGTGGCTAAAAGTAAAGGACATAGGGCCAGATTCACATACAAATCCGTTACGCTGCGGCGGCGTAACGTATCCCATTTACGTTACACCACCGCAGGTTTACAGCGTAAGTGCCTGATTCACAAAGCACTTACCTGTAAACTTGCGGCGGCGTAGCGTAAATCCGCTCGGTGCAAGCCCGCCTAATTCAAATGGGGCGGGCACCATTTAAATTAGGCGCGTTCCCACGCCGAACGTACTGCGCATGCTCCGTCCCTAACATTTCCCGGCGTGCATTGCGCTAAATGACGTCGCAAGGACGTCATTGGTTTCGACGTTAACGTAAATGGCGTCCAGCGCCATTCACGGATTACTTATGCAAACGACGTGAAATTTAAAATTTCGATGCGGGAACGACGGCCATACTTAACATTGGCTAGGCCTCCTAGAGGGCACCCTTAGTTTTACGCTGCCTATCTCTACGGAAACTACGTAAATTTAGAGCGACGGGCAAAGCGGATGTTCGTGAATCGGCATAACTAGTCATTTGCATATTCTACGCCGACCGCTATGGAATCGCCACCTAGCGGCCGGCCTAGAATTGCAGCCTAAGATCCGACGGTGTAAGTCAATTACACCTGTCGGATCTTAGGGCTATCTATGCGTAACTAATTCTATGAATCAGCCGCATAGATACGACAATTGTATCTCAGAGATACGACGGCGTATCAGGAGAGTTCAAAATTATTCTTCCCACCCTGTAGTTACACCCTAGGAAATAGGGGAAAATTGATGCCTCTTGGCATTGAGATTTTAGCACAGGTCAAAGGGTGTGCTTTGGGTGAAAAAAAGCCCTGATGCCCATTAAGATGGGTACAGGTGTTAACATCCATTCATTGCCCTGGCTGGACGTCATATGACGTCTTTCCTAACAAGCACCGCGATTGGTGGTGCGGTGTGTTGCCCGGACGCACCGCATCTCTGATCATGGTAAAAAACCTATGACATAGGCTCTTCACCAATCACAGCTGATCACATCGTAAATAGAAAGTAACGGCATTCCTCTATTTACTGCTGACAGGGCGTGAATAGAGGAGAGCCAATAAGTGGCTCTCCTGACAGGGGGGTCTTCGCTGATAATCAGTGCAGCCCCATAAGCAATGCCTGCCAGTGCCCCCCAGTAAGGCCATCTGTGCCCACTAGTGATGCCCACCTGTGTCCACCAGTGATGCTCATCTGTGCCCACCAGTGGAGCCAATCAGTGCCAATCATTGATGCCAATGAGTTCCCATTCCTAAAGCGGGGGTTCACCCCAAATAAACATTTTAACATTACATTCAGCAGAGTTGTCAGAATGACAATCGGCTGTTTTTTTATTTATTTTATCCCCGTACATACCGTATTTTCACCGCTGCTTCTGGGTATGTCTTCTGCGGGACTGGGCGTTCCTAACTGATTGACAGGCTTCCGACCGTCGCATACAGCGCGTCACGAGTTGCCGAAAGAAGCCGGACTGCGAGTCAGCTCTATACGGCGCCTGCGCACCGCCGTTTGGCTTCTTTCGGTAACTCGTGACGCGCAGTATGCGACGGTCGGAAGCCTGTCAATCAGTTAGGAACGCCCAGTCCCGCAGAAGACATACCCAGAAGCAGCGGTGAAAATACGGTATGTACGGGGATAAAATAAATAAAAAAACAGCCGATTGTCATTCTGACAACTCGGCTGAATGTAATGTTAAAACATTTTTTTTTGGGTGAACCCCCGCTTTAATGCCATCCATCAGTGCCCAACAGTACTGCTCATTAATGCTGTTTATCAGTGCCCATCAGTGCCCACCAGTGGCCATAAAGCAGGGCTCAACAAACCCCAGGCGCCAGAAGAAAGAAAGTCACCGCTCCAGGTGGGTCTACTATATGGTCATGCACTGGTACAGGATTCCAAGGGTGCTGGCGGTGCACTAGGCAAGCATAAAGGTTGAATGAAGGATGGATGGCCGCACTCCAAAAACCGTACAGGTTGTCTTTTATTAAATGAACAGCAAAAGCATTACCAGATCACAGCAACAGAAACAGGGGACAGCCGACGTTTCGCAGAAAATCAGCGCCAGGTCGCATTGGTGATTGGAAATAGCGGCCTGGCGCCTGGGCTACACTGTGGCATGTGTCTTGTCCCCATGTCCGCAGGTGCATAGACTAAGATGCCACGCCGGCCGGTAATTGAGGCTTTGCGGCCTGCTGGAGCGAGATTTTTACATCGGGGAACTGGCGCCCTCTTGTGGTGGCTGGGACTGCGACAAGCAGTCACTGACAGCGCTGAGGGTTTCCCCTGTCTGTTCTCACTGCCCATCTTCTTTTCCAAAAGGAGAAAAGGTTAAAGGTGTTCTAGGCTTGATCTGGTGCCCTGTTCTTAAAGGTGAGTGGACCGGGAGTGTGGGGCAGCTGGTTGAAACGGTACCATTTACACGCCCACAAAGATGGAAACCGTTTTTTTTTTTCATTCTCTGCCTGTCATGCCACAGTCGAAGGTCCCTTTTCTGGAGGATCAGATGGCATCGGATAGAAATGGACAGGTAGTCCGTTTCCATCTGATCTCCCCATAGAGGAGAACAGGATTGTGTCTGTGTTTGCTCTGCATAGCAGAGCAGACAGGACCTGTCATCCACCTGCTCAGCGGGGATTAGCGGAGAAATCTCCGCTAAGCAAGCGGATTCCGCTTAGAAGAGGCGCCCGTGTGCAAGGGGCCTAGGGTGGCATGTTACTGGATCTCCTATCATCCCCACCTTGCTGCACTGTGAGCCGTGCCCATCACACCATCAAGCCTTGTACACAAGGGCCAAATGCCAGGCAACACTGGCCGGTTCAATAAAAACTGGCTGCCATTCGGCCCATGTGTATGGCAGCCGGTCCGACAGAAGCCAGCCATTCGGCATGCTGAAAAAAAAACTGTCTCATAACTTTTCTAGCTGGCTCATAGATTTCAAGCAAATTTGCCATCAAGGCTGCCGTTCAGTGCCAATCAGTGCCACCTATCAGTGCTGCATATCAGTGCCGCCTATCAGTGCCCATCTTTGCTGCATATTAGTGCCTCCTCATCAGTGCCTGCCATTGCAGCCTATCAGTGCAGCCTCATTGGCGCACATCAGCAAAGGAGAAAAATTACTCATTTACAATTTATTTTTATAGAAACTAATGCCGCGTACACACGACCGTTTTCCGAGATGTAAAAAAATGACTTTTTTTTTTAATGTCATTAAAAACTATCGTGTGTGTGGCCTCCAGAGCATTTTTTACGACGTAAAAAATGGGCATTAAAAATTTAAAAATGCTCTAATTTTTCACGTTGTTTTTAACGTTGTAAAAAAAGGTTGTGTGTGGGCTTTAAGGACATGAAAAAAACGCGCATGCTCAGAAGCAAGTTATGAGACAGGAGCGCTCGTTCTGGTAAAACTAGCGTTCGTATAAGCACATTCATCACGCTGTAACAGACAGAAAAGCGCGAATCATCTTTTACTATACAATAAACCCAGTCACTCAATCAGAGAATATAAAATGGCTATCCGTAATCTGCAATAACTAAATAGGCAGGGGTAGATCCACAAAGAAAGTACGCCTGTGTATCTATTGATACACCGGCGTAATTTCAAAATTCCTGCGTCGTATCTTTGTTTTGAATCCTCAAAACAAGATACGACGGGATCTGGGTTAGATCCGCGTCGAGTATGCAAATTAGCTATTTCCGACGATCCACGAACGTACGAGCGGCCGTCGCATTCTTTTACGTCGTTTCCGTTCGGCTTTTTCTGGCTTATAGTTAAAGCTGGTGGCGTACTCAATGTTAAGTATGGCCGTCGTTCCTGCGTATAAATTTGAAAATGTTGCATAAGTCGTCCGTGAATGGGGCTGGACGCCATTTACGTTCACGTTGAAAACAATGACGTCCTTGCGACGTCATTTGGAGCAATGCACCCTGGGAGTTTTGACGGACGGGGCATGCGCAGTTCGTTCGGCGCGGGGACACGCTTCACTTAAATGAAACACGCCCCCTACTCGCCGC
The DNA here is from genome assembly GCF_905171775.1 of Rana temporaria. Lineage (NCBI taxonomy): Eukaryota > Metazoa > Chordata > Amphibia > Anura > Ranidae > Rana > Rana temporaria. Next base: position 175,401,880 of record NC_053497.1, on the reverse strand, counting down.
ACTTGAATTCCGCGCCCTTACGCCACGAGAGATACCCTACGCCGCCGTAACTTACGGCGCAAATTCTTTAGGATTCAAAGAATAGCAAAGCAAGTTACAGCGGCGTAGCGTATCTCGCATACGCTGCGCCCACGCAGATGTATGTGGATCTGCCCCGCAGTCTTTAAGCGGTATACCTAACTAACGTGGCTTGGTTGATCGGACCAAGCCCCGGTTCAAATTATCCCAGGAGTCCGTGCACTGATACGTAGGCATGCGCTAGCGCGCAAGGGGTAATTTGTGATCCAATGTGGTAATAAATAAAATGGCAAAAGAGCCCCAAGTAATGAAATCACGCTGGCCAATGTGGACGATCGACCCTCCTACAACACAGTCAGTAGGTCTCGGGCAGGTTCCCGTCTCACCCAACCAGTTCAGGCCTTGCCCTTTCGTGCCGCTTCCATGCGCGAGCTCCGATCACGGTCTTGCTAGACGGGAGCAGTTCTCAGACTCACAGGGTCACAGGGATACTGGAATCCCGTCCGATTCTCCGTTAGAGGTTCTGTCTCTTCCTCAATGGCACTCCGCTCGGGCGTAGATAGGCCTCAATACCGGCCTTCTTCCGGGGAGACACTTCCAGAGGTGTCCTTCTGGGTTAAAGAGGCGGTCCAGAGAGTGCACGCCAAGCACGTCCTCTCCCTTAAATTACCTCCCCCAGCAGGCTGCGCGGAAGTCAAGGCATTCTGGGATTGTACAGCTGCTCTCTGGGTAATGTAGTTTATAACGGGCCAGGGCAAATGGAGTCTCTTTTCTCCCTGTTCTCAATCTCCCAACACTCTCTGCGGTACCAGTACAAAAAGTAAACAGGTGGCTCTAACTCACCTCGGCCACAGGAGAGAGCTGAGATCCTTCTTGATCAGCAGATGATAGTCTTTTATATCACATGGAAAAGGTGATATCCCGCTACACAAGTGTAGCGCTCACCCCCGAAGGAGCCGCTGGATAGAATAGGGATGGCGTGTTACCTCTGTGAGCGTCTAGGGGTAGATGGTGATGAGAGTAGTAATGATGGAATTTCCAAACAGCAGGTGTCTTTCTTGTGCTTTATTTCTGCACAACACGGCAAACAGTAAAACTTGAGGTAGGAAGATCAAAGATGGATGAGGAGAAAGATTGGCAGATTCAGGCCTAACAGAACGGAAGCAGTCCTTCTCCCAACGACACTTCACTTTCGTCACCACTCCAGCCGGAGTGGGTATAGTGTACCTGGACAGGCCTCTCACACCGACCTGGCAGCCAGGATCTCACTCGGAACTTTGAGAGAAACAGGTCTATGCCACAGACCTGGCCTCAGAACTTAGGTTATGGAGACTATTTTCCTCAGTAGACTTCTTCTTGCCTGAATCTTGCCCAGGTAGTTTTAATTAGGTTACCGACTGACAGGTGGCCAACATCCACCCCTCAGTGTCTGGTTACCTCGATCCCCAGTGGAATGTCTAGGCCCTGTTGGACCACCAGCCTCTCATTGGCGCTCCTCAGACGGACTCCCCACCGAACAGCTATCTTGCTTGGGATCTCCTCAGAATTGGGGACCCAGTCGATTACTGGGGCCCCGCCATAGCTTTAAATGCTCCGAGCCAACATGGTCCCGGAACCAGGAACACTGCTTGGCACGCGTACCCCGGCCTGGTAGGCCATCTCGCCGGGGAGCCGTGATGTGTGGTCACCCTGAAGGTGGGCGCCACACCAGGAACAAGGACTCCCGCCCAATGGCGTCTGCTCCAAAAGTACCCTCACCCAGCATGCCCCGCGAGGGAAAAACCCTCCCGATTGGCTGCTGGCAAGAGGCACCCTAGCCTGGACTCCACTGCTGCCACCTGCCGCCCCGGGGTGGAAAAACACCTCAGGAACACAGAATGAACCAACAGTACAACCCAGCTGAAACAGAGGCCCAATTTGTACAAATCACCTGCATGAGAGCTAACCAACTCTCTCATCCCCCTTAAATTTAGAATAGCACCTGTACTGAAAGTACTCAGGCACTACACAAGTTTGAGGGATTAATTTGTCATTTTTTTGTTGGGTTTTAGGGGTTCTATACCAATGGGAGTAGATTGTAAGGTCTTCAGAACAGGGCCCTCCAAACCCTCTTGTATTGAATTCTACTGTTATTGTACGGTCTCCCTTTCATAATGTAGTGGCTGTGAAAACCGTTGGCATTATATAAATCCTGTATAATGATAATAACAATATATTAACTTCATAGTTGGTCTCTTGAATGTAGTTGCTTTGTAAATTGTTGAGGGTCAGAATACTAATGTCTTGCCATTGCTTTTCAAAGAGTTGCATTTCCAGAGCCTCTCCCTACTTTGCTTTAAAGTGGAGAGTGGCCTGAATTGCAAAGCAATGCATATAGGACAGAAGTCAAATGGCCGGTGTTCCTTTTGTCTAAAACAATAGATTAAATTTCCATGAAATTTTGTTTCATAGGATGAAGAGTTTGATTAACGAGCTAGAAAATGCTGCATTTTTGTTGATCTACTTTGATCAATCATGGAAGGAGAGGAAGTCCTGGTTGTTAAGACCACCCCTGTTCCATTTTCACCCATGCCTTAGAATGTTTGTGGACAACCTAATCAGCTAGCCCCAAGAGGGGCTAATATCTGAAAACCCGAGGCTGTCAGAATACTAATGTCTTGCCATTGCTTTTCAAAGAATTGCATTTCAAGAGCCATTCCCTACTTTCCTTTAAAGTGGAGACTGGAGAGTGGCCTGAATTGCTAAGCAATGCATATAGGACAGAAGTCAAATAGCCAGTGTCCCTTTTGCCTAAAACTAAAGATTACGGTCCAGATTCACAAAGCACTTACGCCGACGTATAACAAGTTAACGCCGACAGAAGTGCAAATGTGCGCCGTCGTATCTGTGCGCCAGACCCACAAACAGATATGCGCCTAAAACCAGGCTACACCCCACCAACGTAGCTTGCTTACGCCGGCGTAGGGTGGGCGCACATTTAGGCTGGGAGTATGGTGCTGCTCCCATTGATTAGCCATTCAAACATGCAAATGAGGGAAATACGGCGATTCACGAACGTACGTGCGCCTGACGCAGGCTACGCGATGTGCGCGTAAGTTGTACGTCCGGCGTAAAGTTAAGCCCCATAAAGGAGGTGCAACCCAGCAGCAGATATGCAAAGGTCTGCACCAGGGAACTCAAGCCGGTGTATTTTACGTGGTTTACGTTGGACGTGTGTCTGGCTGGGCGTAGGTTACGTACACGTCGTACGCAGTGATCCGGCGTAGTTTAAGCAGTTGTTGTTAACAGGGGGGTGCGTCCATGTCACGGCGCATGCGCAGTTCGTGATACGTACCTGTCTGGCGCTCGGCCCATCATTTGCATGGGGTCACGCCTCATTTGCATGGGTCACGCCCACTTCCACCTACGCCGGCGTACGCCCTCGAAACCTACGCCAAGCTGACGCAGCGTTGGGAGCAATAGCTTGCTGAATGCAATGCTTGCGTCTCCGCGCTACGTTGGCGCTGCGTACGGTGTTTGCGCTACGGCGGTGTAATGTGCACCCACACTTCCATTACATTTTAGACAATGATTTGGTTGGAGATATAGGACTTTAAAGGTGCACTATATAAACATTCACTCAAATTTGATATAAAAAATATACAAATTATTTGTTAAGAAACAATGTCATAAAAGTAATGAGAACAGTATAATCATAGCCATAGGTGTACACTAACATCCTATTGTTGACGATGAGTTGCTGTAATTACATACGTATTCACATCCATTTATTTTAACATGTTTCGCCATAATGGCTTCTTCAGGAAAGGGATGTATAGACTCATTTATTGGGTATAGAGAAAACATTATTCAATCAGTTTTATAGGGTGAAGAGTTTGATTAACGAGTTGGAAAATGCTGCATTTTTCTTCATCTACTTTGATCAATCATGGAAGGAGAGAAAGTCCTGGTAGTATCTGCTAATATCGGAAAACCCTAGGCCGCCATTCGCCTTGGCATCCTCTAGAACGGCTTTATGTATTTTAGGCTGTTTACCCTCCCGCACAGAGTGGAACATATCTTTGTCTAGTTCTTTGAGAAAGCCAAGTGGTAGAGTGATAGGAATTGATTGGAAGTACCCTACAAGTATCCATTACTGTAACGGTCAACACCGTTCATGATCTTCCATTCCTCCAACCCAAAACAGCTTATCCGACACTCCAACCATCCAGCAGACCCGATTCATAAGGATTCCCCCAGAATTAAGACGAGACAAGCTCTGTTCTTTCTGAGTCAAACGAACGAATGAATGAATACTTTAATGGTTAGCTCTCTTATATACAGTACTGACATGTTACAGTTAATCAAAGGAACAAAGACACACTCCACCCACACATCACACAATGGGGCTTCAATCACATTCTTTTAGATAATGACATTCAGAGGAGTTAATTATCCCCCCCAGACATCCTGTCTCCGACAATAAGTGATTCACCTGCATAATACACATTCCTATGTCAGACGTTTTGGCACCGGTCTGACATAATTAACATGACCTAATTACTATCCAGACAGCCTGTCTCCGCATACAGCTTGACAAGTCACATTCCACATCTTATACTTTTCACACAAAACAGTGTTATTAGCATACATAATGAAAGGTCTTTAGGAGCCAGGCTGAATTAACACCTAAAAGCTAGACATCTGACCTTTACAGACTTAATTAGCATCTCAACAGCCTAGTTTAAGCATTGAAGGAGACATCCTATTGACCTGTTGTGGATAGCATTAACCAAACTGTAATATTCCAAGATATCCTGCAAAACATGAATTATTTAACCTATCAAAGTAAAATTTTCATTAAAGCATCAAAAGCATATCCCTAGACTGGTTAATGAGTCTGAAGGGTGATCGGTATTGTGTGCCTGGCTGCGGGGCAATTACTGGGAAAAGAACCCATGGCGTCTCCTCAGCGGCTCCTTCGGGGGTAGCGCTACATTTATTATATCACCTAGACAAAGTGAAGAGAAATCTTTCTTTCAGGGAGTTCATTGTTTGAGGCACAAGACCTAAAGTGACCAACTTGAAGTAGCTGATATCTTGTTCGACAGGCATATTGTTCCAAAGCATGTGTGAGATAAGGTACAAATGTAGACAGGTTTGTTATGAAGCAGAGCATAGCATCTGTAAATGCGGCTACTTTATAAGTGTTTTTCAGGAATTTCAAGCCTTGAATATTGTCCAAGGAAAGTTGAAGTGACGATATAAAGATAAAGGCCCGGATTTACAAAGCACTTGCGCCGAATGTATCTCGAGATACGCTGTGTAAGTGAAAATATGCGCCGTCGTATCTGTGAGCCGGACTCAGAAACTAAGATACGCCTGAAAATAGGCTTCATCCGACAGACGTAACTTGCCTACGCCGGCATAAAGTGGGCGCATATTTACGCTGGACGTATTTGGCGCTCCCATTGATTTTCTATTCACATATGCAAATGAGGGAGATACGCTGATTTACGAACTTCCGTCCGTCCGACGCAGTGCGCGTAAAGTCATACGTCCGGCGTAAAGTTATGCCCCATAAAGGAGGTGTAACTCAGCAGCATCCATGCAAAGGGCTGCACCAGGGAACACAAGCCGACATATTTTACGTAGTTTACGTTGGACGTGAATATGACTAGGCGTAGGTTACGTTCACGCTGTAGGCAGTGATCCAACGTATCTTAGGCAGTTGTTCTGACGTGATTGTGAGCTGTGAGCTGGGACTCTGGGAGTCGTTATCCTCGTTAGGGTCAAATTTAATAATGTGAATGTGTGGAGGCAGGGCCGTCTTAATAGCATCATGGGCCCCTGGGCAAAGTAATGCACTGGGGCCCCTACCAGTTTGCCCCAATTTACACACCTACTTTCAAGAAATAAAGTATAAATAGTTCATAGAATTATAAATAGAAGTATAAATAGTTCATAGAATTAAACATATTCTTATAAATACTTTCAATAAAATATTGATTTTACAAAAGGAAAAGGTTCAATGAATCAAAGACTAGTCAACACAAAGGGGGGGAATGCAGAGCGGCACAGTACAGGGGGGTCAGGAGGGCACAACACTGGGATCAGGAGGGCACAGTATAGGTTCTAGGAAGAGGAGGGAGGAAGGAAGAGGACCAGGGAGAAGAGGGGGGAGGAAGAGGAGGAGGAGGAACAGGAAGAGAAGAGCAGAGGAGGAGGAAGAGCAAGAGGATGAGGGGGAAGAGGAAGAGGAGAAGGAAGAGGCGGAGGGGAGGAACAGGAATCGAAAAATAGGAAGAAGAGGAATAAGAGGTGGAAGAAAATAAACAGGAGGGGGGAGGAAGAAGAGAAGATGGAAGAGGAGGGGGAGGAGGAACAGGAGAAGGAAGAGGAGGAGGGGAGGAACAGGAATAGAAGAGGAAGAGGAAAAAGAGGAGGAGGGGATGAAGAAGAGGGGGAGGAAGAAGAGGAGAAGGAACAGGGAGAGAAAAATAGGAAGAAGGAGGAAGAAGAGGAATAAGAGTTGGGAGAGGTGGAAGAAAATAAAGAGGAGGGGGGAGGAAGAAGAGAAGATGGAAGAGGAGGGGGAGGAGGAACAGAAGAAGGAAGAGGAGGAAGATGGGGATAAAGAAGAGGAGGAGGAACAGGAAGAGAAGAGGAAGAAGAGGAAGAGAATACGGAAGAAGAGGAGGAGGAACAGGAAGAGAAGGGGAGGAAGAAGAGGAGAGAGAAGAGAAAAAGGAGGACGAAGGGGATGAAAGAGGAGGAGGAAGAACAAGAAGAGAAGAGGAGGAGGGAGGGAGAGGAGGAGAGGCGAAAGAGGAGGAGGAAGAACAGGAAGAGAGGAGGAGGGAGAGGAGAGGGAGAGGAGGAGGGGCGAAAGAGGAGGAGGAACAGGAAGAGAAGAGGAGGGAGAGGAAGAGGAGAGGTAGAGAGGAGATAAGAGTTAATACATTTCCTTCAAAGAGATGTAAATGTTGCAGGGGGTTTAGGCCTCATGCACAAGAACAGTGAGGCTGAGAAAAAGTACTATTGTGCATTTTTCTTGCCGAGAGAGGGCTGCAGATGGCTATAGACAAGCTGTGTGTGGGTGTGCTCAGATATACGCAGATGGTTATTTACATTGGTGTTTACACATGCATGTGCATACAACACGTTCCCCAAACACAGAACTTCCATGTTCTGGAAATTTGTCATACACACATGTAAGTATAAACACTGATAAAGTAAGGCATTGGTGTATAGCCAACTTCTATGGCCAGCTGTATTCACCACCTGTGGCTCCCCGGGCGGAATAAAACAATGGCATTTTATGCTTGTGCATTTTTTAGCCTCTCATAATCTGTGTGCATGAAGCCATAGAACAGAAGATAAGTTAAAACCAAAATGGCAAAGCAGGAGGTAATATAGTGCTGACACAGAGAAATAGGTTCTTCAAAAATTCAAACATTAGATATTCCATCTTTTTCACATAGTCCAGGTAATGCAGTTATTACTTTAACCTGACCGCCCCATATACTGCTACAGGGTGGCCATTCTGTGCAGAATCACGTAAATATACGTGATTGTGCACTTCCAGGTAGGGGGTGTGGGCGCGCACCGCTTCTGCTGTGATTTGTCACAGCAGAAGCCAATCAGCAGGTGCCGGCCAATGGATGTTCGCCTGCACCCGCCGATCGTCGAGAACAGAGGCTGGATGGAGCTCTGCCAAGGCAGAAGCCCAATACCCTGATCTGTGATCAGCCGTGTACGACTACAGGGGGGACAGGGTGCGCACTACAGGGGGGATGGGGGCAGCACAATCACAGGAGGACGTCCATGGACGCCCTCCTGGCAAAGTAAGCCCATGCTGTAGCCGTCTTCCTGCGTGGGCAGGAAGCAGTTAAAGTAAGATAGCGCCATATAGCAAAAAATGGCCTGGTCATGAATTTTAAATCTAGGGGTCAAACCAGGGGTCAAGTAGTTACAATTATATATGTATTTATTGTAGCGCTCACCCCCGAAGGAGCCGCTGGTTATTGAATGGGATGGCGAATTTACCTCATGGCTCTTTCCAAGTGTCCAGGGGTGAATTGTGCACACAGCGGCAGTGAAGGAATGTCCACGAATAAATGTCTTTTTATGTGCTCTTTATTACCCAGCCGGGTAAAAACAGTAAACAGGTGATGGAAAGGATAGAGATTAAAAGGAGAACAGCAGATTCAGGCGTAGTATCTGGAACAAACCAGTTCCTATGATTAGCGACTTTCCTTACACCACTCCTGCCTGAGTGGGCCTAGCGTGTCTGGATAGGCCTCTCTCACTGACCTAGCAGCCGGAACCCCGCTCGAAACTCTTTAGAACAAAGCCTCTGCCACAGGCCCTTTTAGATGAATGTCAAAATGCGGAGATAACCCTCCTAAGTATAATTGCGCCTGAATCCTCCTTTCTTAACGTCGCCACAGGTACCGACTGAAAGAGGAGTCAATCCTTCAGTGTCCGGTCACCTCGATCCCCGATGGTTCGTCAGAATCCTGTGGGACCGCCAGCCTCTCATTGGCGCTCCTCAGATGTACTCCCCACCGAACAGCCAAACTCGCTTGGGATCTTTGAAGTGGGAACCCAGTCGACCATTGGGTCCCCGTCCTGCTCAAATGCCCCGGACCAACTTAGGCCCAAGACCAGGAACACAGCATAGAGCGCACACTCCGGCCAGGTAGGCCATAACGCTGGATCGCCGTGATGTGGCCACCCCAAAAGGTGGGCGCCACACCGGAACAGGACCTCACAAAATGGCGTCTGCCTCATAAGTACCCTCTCCCAGCATGCCCAGCGAGGCCCAAACCTCCTGATTGGCCGCTGGGAGAGAACACCCAAACCTCAGCTCCACTGCTGCCACCTACCGCACCGGGGTGCGAAAACACCCCAGCGTGACAGAATGGGCCCACAGCACAGCCAAGCTGAAACAGAGACCCTAATCAAATGGTTGTAAATTGGAATCAGAGTCACTTACACTCTGATTACCCCTAAATTTCAATAGCACCGGTTACCTTGGAAGTAACCAGGCGCTACATTATTTTCTATGTATAGGCATGGTGTTAATATATTTCACATAGTTTCACAGTGAACAAATAAGCTTTGAAATCAGGAAGGAACTTGCAATCTATCGTCTTCTGTACCGTCTTCCATATGCACATATACTTTAGGACCAATTTGAGTGGATGCCTTCAAACATAACAAAATGCATAAATACGCTGGCAATTCCTATAATCACACAACCCATTTTCCTCATCATTAGCATCATCTCTTCAAATCCTTCTCTTGGCAAAGCTTCCTCTCTCTTTCATTCTATATATCAGAGTTCAAAAACTCTCTTTCATTTTTTTTCGTCCTGTTTATTCAAGCTAGGCACTACTGCTAATTTTCGAACAGTGTCAGATCTTTCTTTCCTTGGGTAAGGTCAGGCAGAAGGGCATTACAATTCAATAAAAAACTCATTAGTCAATCTGCAGTATGCATGGTCCCTCTCCATCAGGGTATGAAAGGTGACAAAGCCCTGACAAAGAGATAGATCATCTAATGGATAATAAGAGAGGGAACAGATGGGTCACTGGTCCATCTTAACCTCCTTTGATCTTCTGGAGTTTAATAACATGGATTATTGTATCATAATACAACTGTTGAGTGAAACGTGCGTTCTGTAGTTTGTAGGACTGCCGAAGGAGCTGGAAAATCCAGACTCAATTGAGTGCCACCCAAAGTGTTCCCTCTACTTACGAGGAAAGTGGTTATGACTCTTGCCTCCTGGGGGCCCAGGGCTCAATTCCCAATGGATATTGGAGAAGCAACTTAAAAAAAATAGGTATATCAAAGAAGAAAAGCACTGAAACACATGTGTATATGTGTATACTGTATGTGTGATACTTTTGGGTTCAGGTGATTGATAACAAGCAGAGGATGTTATTAATTTGGATGGGTTCCAACCTACTGTGGAGGCAAGTGGTAAGTTAATTTATTTCAGTAATTAAATTCAAAAAGTGAAACTCATATATTATATAGATTTTATATATATATATATATATATATATATATATATATATATATATATATATATATATATATATATATATATATTTAGATATATATAGATATATCTAAATATATATATAGATATATACACAGTGGAACCTCGGATTGCGAGTAACATGGTTAACGAGCGTTTCGCAATACGAGCGCTGTATTTAGAAAAATCCTAACTCGCTTTGTGAGTGTTGTCTCGCAAAATGAGCAGGATTCAGGCCAAAGTGTTGTGCAGTACTGCGTTTGGCCTCAGGTGGGGGTGCCGGAGCCAAGCGGAGCCGAACGGCGCCGTTCGGTAATGCTTGGAAAGACTCAGAAAGGAAAGGAAATACTCTGTTCCTGAGTCTTTCTGAGGTTTGCAGAGGTCAGCTAAGGTGTCTCCGTGCCTTTCCAGCCTTTTCCGAGGCTCTCTGATGCCCCCCCACCTCTAGCCGCATGCGGTATTGCATGCCATTGAAGTTAATGCAAAACAAATTATCTTCGTTTCCATTGACTTCCATGGGGAAACTCGCTTTGAAATGCGAGTTCTTTGGATTACGTATCCACTGTATAGATATCTATACAGTGAATACGTAATCCAAAAAACTTGAAAAATTTGAATATCGTGCAAAATTTCATGTATTTCACTAAAAGGTGAAAACTAATATATGAGAGGGACTCATTACATGCAAAGCAAGATAGTTCATGCCGTGATTTGTCATTATTGTGATGATTATGGCTTACAGCTCATGAGAACCCCAAATCCACAATTTCAGAAAAATAGAATATTACATGCAATCAATAAAACAAGGATTGTATATAGAACAATATGGGACCTCTGAAAAGTATAAGCATGCATATGTACTTGGTTTGGGCCCCTCAATGCGGTGTGGCATGGAAGCGATCAGCCTGTGGCAATGCTGAGGTGTTATGGAAGACCAGGATGCTTCAATGGCGGCCTTCAGCTCTTCTGCATTGTTGGGTCTCATGTCTCTCATCTTTCTCTTGGCAATGCCCCATAGATTCTCTATCATAGATTCTCTATGGGGTTCAGGTCAGGCGAGTTTGCTGGCCAATCAAGCACAGTAATCCCACGGTCATGTGACCAGGTTTTGGTGCTTTTGGCAGTGTGGGGGAGGTGTCAAGTCCTGCTGGAAAATGAAGTCAGCATCCCCATAGATCTCGTCTGCCGAAGGAAGCATGAATGTTCCAAAATCCCCTGGTAGACGGCAGCAGTGACCCTGGACTTAATGAGGCACAGGGGACCAACACCAGCAGATGACACGGCTCCCCAAATCATCACAGACTGTGGAAACTTCACATTGGACTTCAAGCATCTTGCAGTGTGTGCCCCTCCATTCTTCCTACATACTCCGGCTCCTTGGTTTCCTCCATTCTTCCTCCATACTCCGGCTCCTTGGTTTCCTCCATTCTTCCTCCATACTCCGGCTCCTTGGTTTCCTCCATTCTTCCTCCATAATCCGGCTCCTTGGTTTCCTCCATTCTTCCTCCAGACTCCGGCTCCTTGGTTTCCTCCATTCTTCCTCCAGACTCCGGCTCCTTGGTTTCCTCCATTCTTCCTCCAGACTCCGGCTCCTTGGTTTCCTCCATTCTTCCTCCAGACTCCAGCTCCTTGGTTTCCTCCATTCTTCCTCCATACTGCGGCTCCTTGGTTTCCTCCATTCTTCCTCCATACTGCGGCTCCTTGGTTTCCTCCATTCTTCCTCCATACTCCGGCTCCTTGGTTTCCTCCATTCTTCCTCCGTACTCCGGCTCCTTGGTTTCCAAATGAGATGCAAAATTTGCTCTCATCAGAAAAGAGGACTTTGGACCACTGAGCACCAGACCAGGTGTGTTTTTCTTTAGCCCAGGTAAGACGCTTTTGACGTTGTTTGTTGTTCAGCAGTGGGGTGACAAGAGAAATATGACATTTGAAGCCCATGTCCAGGATCCGTCTGTGTGTGGTGCTCTTGATGCACTGACTCCAGCCTCAGTCCACTCCTTGTGAAAGTCCCCAACACTTTTGAATGGCCTTTTCCTGGCAATCCTCTCCAGGCTGCGCTCATCCCTGCTGCTTGTGCACCTTTTTCTTATACACTTTTCCCTTCCGCAGAACTTTCTATTAATGTGCTTTGATACAGCACTTCGGGAACATCCAACTTCTTTTGTAATTACCTTTTGAGGCTTCCCCTCCTTATGGAGGGTGTCAATGATGGTTTTCTGCACAACTGTCAGGTCAGCAGTCTTTCCCATGATTTTGATTCCTACTGAACCAGACTGAGAGACCATTTAAAGGCTCAGGATCCCTTTGCAGGTGTTATGGCTTAATTAGCTGATTAGAGTGGGACACGGTGAGGCTAGAATACTGCACCTTTTCACAATATTCAAATTTTCGGAGATTGTGGATTTGGGTTTTTCATGAGCTGAAAGCCATAATCATCACATTTATGACAAATCACGGCTTGAACTATCTTGCTTTGCATGTAATGAGTCTCTCTCCTATACCGTGTTTCTCCGAAAATAAGCCAGGGTCTTATATTAATTTTGGCAACAAAAGACACAGTAGGGCTTATTTTTGGGGTAGGTCTTACCATGTAATGTACAGTCTTCTCTCTCCCACCATCTCCCTGCCTGTCAGGAATCTCCAGTGTGAACCGAGTTAAAATGCTTGTAAAATCCTACAATTTACTGTCCCTGAGTGACACCCCAGCCAGGATTTGTGTCTGCCAGGAGTACCAGTACTGCATACTGGCATGCTCCTACTGAAAAATGCCATGTATATATATTTATAATTGACAAATACATTTTCCAAAACTACTTTCAGATAAATGTTACACAAACAATACAAAGCAAACAGTTACTGAAATCACTCTATGGTTCATACGGGTCGGCACTGAAAGGCTTGAATGTGTGCTTGCCGCACTTTCTCCTTGTATGCCTTACATTAGCACAAAGATCAGTGATTAAAATAAAGATAAAATTCCTCATATGCGTAAATGATCTCAACTACCAAGCTCCAAACCATTTTTAGTTGTACAGCTACCAATGCCGGTGATAGACTTTTTTTATTATTTTGTTGCATTTTCTTCTCACCACGGATCAGCGTACTCTTGTTTCGCCCGACACCCATTGCCTTTTTCCGTTTGAAGGGTGACATTTTCTGGCCCCTTGTTTTTCCTTCTGTTTCTAATTGGAATTTCATAAATCTTTTCAGACGCCGACATTCCTTCCTACACAAGCCGGTGACCTTCAGAAAAAAAAAAGTATAAAGATACCTCAGCGACACGTTAAGTGTAAATAGAGCGGGAAGCGTGCAATGTTCTCCAGGAGAACCTGGTCCAAAGGTCTCTCTCTCTACAGACAGACTTGTGATGCTTCTATTTTAATTGTCACCGATATCCCTTCTTTTTCTGGCTCTTCCAGTCCGGGAGAGCTGATAGTATGCAAATTAGCCGCTTGCAGAGTCACAACTCACTTGCATTGTTAGAGGAATATCCAGTAAAAAAAATGAAGCTGCTAACAAAGAATTGAGAGAAATAGGAGCGGGTTTTATGCCCCGTAGACACGGTTGGATTTTCCGTCGGAAAAACCTTGGATGGTTTTACCGACAGAATTCCGCTCAAGCTTGGCTTGCATACACACGGTCACACAAAAGTCCTCTGAACTTTCGACCGTCAAGAACGGGGTGACGTACAACACAACGACGAGCCGAGAAAATGAAGTTCAAAGATAGAGAACCAGCTCTCAAACTTTTGTTGGCAGAAATTCTGACAGCAATGGAGCCTACACACACAGTCGGAATTTACGCCGAAAAGCTCACTCGGACTTTTGCCGGCGGAAAATCCGACCGTGTGTAGGGGGCATAAGGTTCACACTAGGCATTCCAAAAACCCTACAATACAGTATAGAGAAGTACCGTTACATGATAACATTGTTGACATACAACATTGGTCGTTAGGGAACTGCAGTTCAGTTTTGGGCACCAGTTCTCAAAAAGAATATCAGGGCAACTAAACTGATAAGAGGCATGGAGGAGCTCAGCTATGAGGAAAGATTAGAGGAATTGAATTTATTCACTCTTGAGAAGAGGAGAATAAGGGGGGATATGATCAACATGTACAAATATATAAGGGGTCCATATAGTGAACTTGGTGTTGAGTTATTCACTTTACGGTCAACACAAAAGACAAGGGGACACTCTTTACACCTAGAGGAAAGAGATTTCATCTCCAACTACGGCCGACCGGACCGGATTCCCGGCCGAGCGGACAGGTTTCCAGCGGACAAATGTTTCTTAGCATGCTAAGAAACTTGTCCGCTGGAAGCCTGTCCGTCGGACATGTTTGGTCGTCTGTATGACTCACCGGACATGTCCGCTCGGCCGAAAGCCCTCGCATGCGTCAAAGTGATTCGACGCATGCATGGAAGCATTGACCTTCCAGGGTCACGCACGTCGCCACGTCATCATCGCGGCAACGGCGCGGCCACGTCACCGCGTATCCTGTCCGCGGGGAATTTGGTCTGATGGTGTGTACAGCCATCAGACCAAATGATCCCAGCGGACATGTCCAATGAAAACGGTACGCGGACCGTTTTCATCGGACATGTTTGCCCGTGTGTACGAGGCCTTAGTCTGTGACCAAATGTGTTGAGAGAGTCGTGGCAGAGCAGCAATCCCATCATCACCAGCGGCTCCTGCCGGGGCAGGCGTTATACAAATATTATGGGTGAAGTTCCGCTCATAAGGATAATTTAAAAAAATACTCATTAAGATTCATGGTAGGTTGTCTTTGATGAACTCATTTAACATTGTGCTTTTTTTTTTTATTTTCTCCAAGTCATTTTTTGCATTACAACTCTGCATAACAATGTTGCTACATACGATCCGTAATATTCTAGAAATTCTTCTAACAGAAGGTAATTAACATGTCTCACTTATTTGGCAATTTCGGCTAATGGAAATGGGATGCAGAGGGACTTTGATGCATACAAATAGATGACGGAGCATCTTGCAAAAAAAAAAAACATCAAAATACTTGTCACTTTGTGATTGTTGAATGTAAAAGTTTAGCAAACTTAGTATCACATCAATCTCATATTTGCAAAGCTGTGAAGTAATTTAAAGGACCGACCAAATGTTTCCCGAAAAGTGCAGTTTTGTTAGAAAAAAAATTAAACAAATTGGTGAAAGTGATGTGTTAGAAGAACTAATGCCCTGTACACACGATGGGTTCATCCAATGAAAACGGACCGATGGATTTTTTCATCAGATATCCGATGAAGCTGACTTTCATCAGTCTTGCCTACACACCATCGGTTAAAAATCCGATCGTGTCAACGATGTGCTGAGAAAAAAATTAAGTTCAATGCTTCCGAGCATGCGTCGGGGACCGATCGCGGGACTCCAGCGGCAATCGGGTCCGCGGGTCCCGCGCCCGTGGTCACGGAGCTTCGGACCAGGTCGCGGGCGCGCGCCGCGACCCACGGCTGGGCGCTTAAAGAGGACATACAGGTACGTGCTTGTGTCTAGCTTGTGTCTAGCCGTGCCGTTCTGCCGGCCATAGGTGTGCGCAGCCTATTGCATTAGGGTGTGCACACCAAAGCTCAAACACACATGCATGTGTAATATACCATATATGGCAGCGGGGTAGTCAGTAGGGCTTTGTCAGCAGGGCAGAGATCAGTGTCAGTAGTTTATGTTTATTTGTATTATGATTATTATTATTTTTTTACAATTTTATTTTTATTATTATTATTATTTTTTTAATATTAGTTTTTTTAGGAGCCCTGTTTGGGGGCTTTGGTGAAATATCAGTGGTCTAAACAGACCCCTGATGTCTAACTTTTGAGGCAGAGAAAGGGACTGAGGACAGAGATTCCCCAGTCCCTTTCTCTGCAGCCAGGCAGCAGGGGGAATCTGCATAGTACAGGGTGATTAGGGTGTGCCCAGGCACACCTTACACCCTATGTGCGCACGCCTATGCTGCCGACGTAAATGTGCAGGAGGCGGTCCGTAAGTGGTCAAGTGGTTTTACCAGGATGATATGTAGCCCTCCCAGCCCCAGCATACCGTGTGTGTTACTTGGGCAGAAACAGGTTAACGTTTTTTTTATTGAATACAGAGCTGTATTTTTGTGCCTTTTGGAGTTTAACTTTAAAAAAGAAGTTTGCTAATTTATATTTTATATCCCTTTGTTATATGTATTACTTTTGTACAGCACCAGCAGATGATGATTATTATTATTGTTATTATTATTATAACAGGAATTATTATTATTTAAATAGGAATTTTTATTATTGTTAAAATAATAATAATTCCTGTTAAAATAATAATAATTCCTGTTAAAATAATAATATTAACAGGAATTATTATTATTATTATTATTATTATTATTATTATTATTATTATTATTATTATTATTATTATGATTGTTGTTATTACTTTAGCAGGAATTATTATTATTATTATTATTATTATTGTTATTATTATTATTATTATTATTATTATTATTATTATTATTATTATTTTAACATGAATTATTCTTATTATTATTATTATTATTATTATTATTGTTATTATTTTAACAGGAATTATTATAATAATAATAATAATAATAATAATAATAATAATAATAATAATAATAATAATAATAATTTATGTTAAAATAATAATAATAATAATTCCTGTTAAAATAATATTAACAATAATAATAATTCCTGCTAAAATAATAAGAAAAATCATAATAATAATAATAATAATAATAATTCCTATTAAAATAATAATAATAATAATAATAATAATAATAATAATAATAATAATTCCTGTTAAAATAATAATTCCTGTTAAAATAATATTAACAATAATAATAATCCCTGCTAAAATAATAACAATCATAATAATAATTATTATTATTATTATTATTATTATTATTATTATTATTATTATTATCTATTACCCTAGCACTTCTTTTGTATCTCGGCTGCTTGCTAAGACCTCTGCAGCAGAGTTTGGTGACAGATTGCACCACCCAAGTGACCCGCAGCGGAGCTCTCAATCAATAGGTCACCGACACAAATGGATACATCCATCACCACCTTTACAAAAAGCAGAAAAACACGAACCATAATTCATGTAAAAGTAGACTTTGTCAATATCATCAATATTCAGACACATTCTTGCATGCAAATTTATGTAGAGGTTTTTCAAACTCCAGAGAATGTGACAATTTCTTGATTCCTGTAAAATCTCCTTCGATACTCACAGCCCCCTCCAATACCCTCTACCAAAGGTTATGTCCTTTCATTTATTTTATGTTGTTTTTTTTGTTTTTTTTAGGTTTAATGACAAAGGTGCTAGTAAACACTATTATTGGCGCACATCAATGTACACCAAGGGTCCACAACTTTTTAAAACTCAGGGGCAGTTCACTGTCTGTGAGAATGTTCAGGGGCCAGAGTGTGGCTGGTAGATAGAGGGGTAGATCCACGTACCTCTGCTGCGCCCGGCGCAGATGTGAGATACGCTACGCCGCTGTAACTTACCTGGCTTTGGTTTAAATCCTCAATGAATTTGCACCGTAAGTTACGGCGGCGTAGTGTATCTCTCGCGGCGGATTTCAAATTGGGCGGGTAGGGGGCGTGTTTCATTTAAATGAAGCGCGTCCCCGCGTCGAACGAACTGCGCATGCGCCGTCCCTAAAATTTTCCGCCGTGCATTGCGCTAAATGACGTCGCAAGGACGTCATTGTTTTCAACGTGAACGTAAATGGCGTCCAGCCTCATTCACGGACGACTTACGACGTAAAATTTTCAAAATTAGACACGAGAACGACGCCCATACTTAACATTGAGTACGCCACCAGATAGAAGCTTTAACTATACGCCGGAAAAAGCCAAACGGAAACGACGTAAAAAAAATGCGACGGCCGCTCGTACGTTCGTGGATCGTCGGAAATAGCGAATTTGCATACTCGACGCGGATTACGACGTGAACGCCACCTAGCGGACGCCGAAAAATTGCATCTAAGATCCGACGGCGTACAAAGACATACGCCTGTCGGATCTAACACGGATGCCGTCGTATCTTGTTTTGGGGATACCAAAACAAAGATACGACGCGCAAAATTTGAAATTACGCGGCGTATCAAGAGATACGCCGCATAGTTTCTTTGAGGATCTGCCCCAGAGTGTCTTGAAAAAGTTTTCATACCCCTTGAAATTTTCCACATTTTGTCATGTTACAAGCAAAAACGTAAATGTATTTTATTGGGATTTTATGCGATAGACCAACACAAAGTGGCACACAATTGTAAAGTGGAACTAAAATTATAAATGGGTTTCAATATTTTTTTACAAAAATGTGAAAAGTGTGGCGTGCATTTGTATGCATTTGTATTCAGCCCTCTTTACTCTGATTCCCCCAACTAAAACCTAATGGAACCAATTACCTTCAGAAGTCACCTAATTAGTAAATAGACTCCACGTGTGTAATTTCATCTCAGTATAAATGCAGCTGTTCTGTGAAGCCCTCGGAGGTTTGTTAGAGAACCTTAGTGAACAAACAGCATCATGAAGGCCGAGGAACACACCAGACAGGTCAGGGATAAAGTTTTGGAGAAGTATAAAGCAGGGTTAGGTTGTAAAAAAATATCCCAAGTTTTGAACATCTCACGGAGCTTCTGTTCAATCCATCATCGGAAAATGGAAAGAGTATGGCACGACCTGCAAACCTACCAAGACATGGCCGTCCACCTAAACTGACCTGGCCGGACAAGTAGAGCATTAATCAGAGAAACAGCCAAGAGGCCCATGGTAACTCTGGAGGAGCTGCAGAGATCCACAGCTCAGGTGGGAGAATCTGTCCACAGGACAACTATTAGTGGTCTCTCCACAAATCTGCCCTTTATGGAAGAGTGACAAGAAGAAAGACATTGGGGAAAGAAAGACATAAGAAGTCCTGTTTGCAGTTTGTGAGAAGCCATGTGGGGGAGGGGACACAACATGTGGAAGAAGGTTCTGACCAAAATGACGCTTTTTGGCTTAAAAGCAAAACTCTATTAGCTAGATTCAGGATGGCGAGCGCATAGTTGCGGCGGCGAAGCGTATGGCATTTACACTACGCCGCCGTAAGTTAGCAAGGCAAGTACATGATTCACAAAGTACTTGCCTGCTAAGTTACGGCGGCGTAGCGTAAATCGGGCGGGCGTAAGGGCGCCTAATTCAAATTCGGCTAAGGGGGCGTGTTTTATGTTAATGGGGGTTGACCTGACATGATTGACGTATTTTACGAACGGCGCATGCGCCGTCCGTGTACATATCCCAGTGTGCATTGCGGCAAAGTACGCCGCACGGTCCTATTGGTTTCGACTTGGACGTAAATAATGTAAATCCCTATTCACGGATGACTTACGAAAATGAAGTAAAATTTTCGAATTTCGACGCGGGAATGGCGGCTATACTTAACATTACTATTCCAGCTATTTGATGGAATAACTTTAGGCCTGATAATGCGTTACGTAAACAGCGTATCTGTACTGCGTCGGCCGGGCGTACAGTCGTGAATAGGCGTATCTAGTGATTTACATATTCTACGCCGACCGCAATGGAAGCGCCACCTAGTGGTCAGCCTAAAAATTACACTTTAGAATACAACAGTGTAAGACACTTACGCCGCTCGTATCTGAGCCTAATTTAAGCATATCTGGTTACCAGAATACGCTTAAATTAGCGCCGGCGCAAATTTAGACTTAAACTGGCAAATCTACTGAAACACCAGCCTAAGTCTCTCTGAATCTAGCTATATGTGTGGCAGAAAACTAACACTGTACATCACACTGAACACAACATCCCCACTGTGAAACATGGTGGTGGCAGTATCATGTTGTAGAGATGCAGTTCTTTAGCAGGGACAGGGAAGCTGGTCAGAGTTGATGGGAAGAAGAGTCTACAAATGACTTGAGACTTGGGGGGGGGGTTCACCTTCCAGCAGGACAACGTCCCTAAACATACAGCCAGAGCTACAATGGAATGGTTTAGATCAAACCATACTCATGTGTTAGAATGGCCCAGTCACAGTCAAGACCTAAATCACATTGAGAATCTGTGGCAAGACTTGAAAATTGCTGATCACAGGCGCTCTCCATCCAATCTGACAGAGACTGAGATATTTTACAAAGAAAAATGGGCAGAAATGTCCCTCTCTAGATGTGCAAAGCTGGTAGAGACACCCCCAAAAAGACTTGCAGCTGTAATTGCAGTGAAATGGGGGTTCTACAAAAGTATTGACTTAGGGGGGGCTGAATATAAATGCACACCAGAGTAGTAAAACACACCCTATTCTGTGGTGCAGTAAGGCAGTGCATGGTGGGATATGAAGTTTCCTAGAAGGTCACATGATGCTACAGGAAGTCAGGGCAGCCATCAGAAATCAGGTGGCAGCTTGTGTATGTGTCATTCTCTATAGTGGGTGCCGAGTGGCCAGCGGCTGCCTCCTGTGCTAACAGTTTCATTCATTAGCTGATGTATAGGGGAGCGGGCCAGCCCTGGACCCATCAGTCCTCGTGGGGTGCTCGGGCCACCTTACAAGTGTATTGACTGTACACCCCTGATGGTGGCCCTGCAGGAAGTGATGGGCTCAGATTGCATTTTTTGGACATTTTGAACTGAGAGGTGCAGATCTAAAGCTGCCATGGACTAGGTAAGTGAGAGACAAGCTCATTGGAATAACTATGGCTGGGGCCGAAAATACATTAGAAAATGCATCTATAAGTGAAATTCTGTCTGAAATGGTGAACTTAGCCTTTAAAGGACCTGCTACTGATGGCTTGGTGCCAGATAACACAGCCTACCTTCAGAGGTATTGTGGTGACCGTGCCTCAATGGGCCAGGTCTGCCCTGGAGAGCTTAGAACAGCTGCCCTGTGATTGTGCTCTACTGCTCCGCCATCTAAAGTCCATGTGACAAAGGAATTTTCAACAGGAATGATCACATCTCCTGACACACAGATGACAGGGCAAGCATTTCAAACAGTGGCCCAATCCATGTACTCGGCCCCTAATCTCTATTCAGGGCACCGGACACATGGATTTCAATGTGTTTTTCCTTTTTTGAAGCACATGATTATAGCTGGAGGCTCCAATTCGCTTTGAAAAGGGTGGGCTTGGGGGCGCAGAGCACTGCGCCCCGAGCCCACCCAGTTGTGTGACATTAGTAATTTAATATTCACTAATATCTTCCTGCTTTTCCTCCTGGCCAATCAAGAAACGGGGCCTGAGACTCAATTGGCCGGGAGTCTTAGGACTCCCGGTCATTCGGGTCTTACGACACGCTTCCTGTTTCGGCCGGGAGGAGAAGTAAGGGCCTCAGCAGCAGCAGCCTCTTACAGGAGCCCTACCCCGTAATCAGCAGAGCACCAACACCACCACCTCGTCCTCCTCCCCGCACCTCTACCACAGCATAAGGCAAGGCCATGGATCGCCGCCTTCACGATCATTAGATTGAGTGCCGAGGGAGGCGTAGTGCGAGTGGTGCAACTCCTTCACGATTGATTGGTCGAGCGCCGGGGGAGGGTTAGTGCGAGTGGAGCGCCGCTTTCCTGATCTAAGGAGCGCCGGGTGGAGGGGTAGGGTTGCCACCTTTTCTTCAAGCCAAACTCGAACATTTTAGTGGGACACAGAATTTTTTTTACTTTTATTTGACACGGGAACGCTGTGGACTGTGGTATAAAATGGAACTCTGATGTAAGGGGGTTTCTGCTTACCAAAGCCCCCACTTACATCAGAATTCCCAGCATTCCCTATTAAATCAGGGTTCCCAAAGCTCCCTTACATCAGAGTCCACAGAGCACCCCTTACATCTGCGTCCTCCTTACCTTAGTGTACTCACTTGCTCTGGGGCAGGACAGATAAGGGAGGGAGGGGGCCTATGCACTGGGTGGTTGTGGTACTTGGTTAATGGGAGGCATAGATGTGTGCAACCTGGGCACAACAGCGGGAATCTGCACCGCACTGGGTGAATAGGGTGTGCCCAGGCATGCCTAAGTTGGAGGTGTCAAAACCCGGACAGTCCGAGTGAATCCCAGACAGGTGGCAACCCTGGGGGGCGGGGGGGTTTGGTAGTGCGAGTGAGGGGGTCAGGTTTGTTTGCCACCCCCCCCCCCAAAGAAATATTGAGCACCAGCCGCCACTGATTTCAAATGCAATTAAAACTATTTAAAAACTGTACATACCATATATACTCGAGTATAAGCCGACCTGAATACAAGCCGAGGCATCTAATTTTACCACAAAAAAATGGGAAAACTTATTGACTCGAGTATAAGCCTAGGCCTAGGGTGTCCATCTACATGCCTCACTGTGTCCATGTGCATGCCTCACTGTGCCTCACTGTGTCCATGCCTCACTGTGCCCATGCCCCACTGTCACTGTGCCCATGCCCCACTGTCACTGTGCCCATGCCCCACTGTGCCCATGCCCCACTGTCACTGTGTCCATGCCCCACTGTCACTGTGCCCATGCCCCACTGTCACTGTGCCCATGCCCCACTGGGCCCATGCCCCACTGTCACTGTGTCCATGCCCCACTGTCACTGTGCCCATGCCTCACTGTGCCCAATCTCCCTATCTGATCTCCGGCGCTGTGTGACTAGACTGACGTTTAACATGGGAGTCTATAGAAGGGGTGCCCGACTTTGAAAAATTGGTGCTCCCCGGCCGTAGGTACCCTGCACAAAAAACTTTTTACACTTGTTCATTCCCTGACTTAGTTGGGGTAGGCGGTACACTTTGGTGGGGGTGGGTCAGCCACGCCCTGTGACCTTTGACCTCTGGGTAACCCGCCTTCTGACCTGTGGGGGAGGTCCCTGTTCCAATTCCTGAGTCCTAGCCATATTCTTCAATGGGAAACCCTAACCCCCTAACCCTAATTCTCTAACCCCTAACCCAAACCCTAACCCCTAACCCTACATGTGTGCCAAGTTTGGGGTCCAGGAGACGTACGGCTGGCCAGGATCAGGCGCACAAATTTGAAGATGGACACAGACTCGAGTTTAAGCCGAGAGGGGCATTTTCAGCACAAAAAACTCGGCTTATACTCGAGTATGTACGGTATATGAAAAATGTAAGAATACTTTTTAAATTTGGAGGGGAAAAAAAAGTCTTAAACCAAGAAATGATTAAAGTATCAAACAACTCAATACATAAACATGTACGACTTCAGAGTTTAGACGCCAATGACATCCCTTTTCGAAGTCTACATAACACGGACTCACTGCAGAAGTTTATATTCCGATATCCGTTCAGAATTGCGGCGCGCGTTCCTCTGACCGTACGGCCAGTGCTCTGTACGCACACAAGGTGAGACGCTGCCGGAGTGATGCATGGCCTTTTATATCGCTCGGTAATGTCTAAATAAAAATTTATTTTAGCCAATACATCAAGACGCCCTATTCCGGACACTGAGCTGTAAAACTTTTATGTCATTAATCTGTGTATGTTTATAGACCCTGGAGAAGGAACATCATTCTGGGGAGGAAGTTCCAATAGTATGAGGCTTCTACAACCGCCGCATTCCAACATAAAATGCCCAAATCTCTACTGCTCATTGGAACTTTGACATTGGACACTTAAAATGACTCTGACAAAGGGAATTCAAAGGAGAAATAACCTGTTACGGAAAACTTTTTTAAAGTGTGTGTAAAGGCAATTTTTTTTTTTTTAAGTAGAACTCCACCTAATAATTTTTTCCCATTTTCTACTTAAAAGAATGCCAATCCTAAAGAAGAGGGGCCAGATTCAGGTAGGGCGGCGCATGTTTGTGCCGGCGTAGCGTATCGTATCGTATTTACGCTACGCCGCCGTAAGTTAGATAGGCAAGTGCTGTATTCACAAAGCACTTGCGTCCTAAGTTACGGCGGTGTAGCGTAAAGGTCCTGGCCTAAGCGCGCCTCATTCAAACTGTGAAGAGGTGGGCGTGTTTTATGCAAATTAATCGTGACCCGACGAGATTGACGGTTTTTACGAACGGCGCATGCGCCATCCGTGGACACATCCCAGTGCGCATGCTCCGAATTACGCCGCAAAGACCTATTGGTTTCGACGTGAACGTAAATTACGCCCAGCCCCAAACAACGTAAAAATGTAAAAATTCTACGCGGGACCGACGTCCATACTTAACATTGGCTAGGCCAGCTTTTTGGTGGACTAACTTTACGCCTGAAAACGCCTTACGTAAACGACGTGTCTTTACTGCCACGGGCAAGCGTACGATCGTGAATAGGCGTATCTCGCTGATTTACGCATTCTAGGCGTAAATCAGCGTGCACGCCCCTAGCGGCCTGCCTAAATAGCTTTAATATTTTTTACAGGTTACTATTTTCGAGTTACAGAGGAGGTCTAGTGCTAGAATTGTTGCACACGCTCTAACGCGCGCGACGATACCTCACATGTGGGGTTTGAACTGCGTTTACATATGTGGGCGGGACTTGCATGCGTGTTCGCTTCTGCACGCGAGATAACGGAGACAGGAGCGTTTCAATTTTTTTTTATTTTGTTTTACTTAATTTTTTTATTTTTACAATTTTTTTACATTTTTTGTTTTTGATCACTTTTATTCCTATTACAAGGAATGTAAACATCCCTTGTAATAGGAATCAGTGTGACAGGCATGGGCGGACTGACCATTGAGTCACTCAGGCACTATGTCACTAGGGGGCCCCATCAGGGTTGCCAGGCTCAGTAAAAATGATATGTCTGAAACCGACATGCTTCTGATGTGAAAATCCCGAGATTTTAGCTGCCCCGCCTCTGCACTGCCTCCTGGCGTGGTGGCCATCTGTAAGCCCAGGGGCCCCATAGTCTTCTATTTCCCGGGGGCCCCATGAGTTGTCAGTCCGCCCCTGGTGACAGGTCATCTTTATGGAGAGATGGTCAATAAGACCCCCACATCTCTCTTCCAGGCTTACAAGCATGAAATCGGTGAAAAAAAAATCACCTCTCTCATGCCGACAGCCGCGATTGCGACTTTGTTTACTTCCGGGTACCGTGCGTGACGTCATAACGTCGCGCCTGGGCCTCCGACGGTCATAGAGATGACTGGTGACCATCTGGTCACCAGTCATCTCTATGCTTTCCAGCAGCGCCGACCGATTCGCTCTCCGGGCCCCCAATGGCACGGGAGAGCCTGGAGAAGCACCGGATGGCGGCGGGAGGGGGGGATGTCCCCTCCCGCTGCCTATAAGAACGATCAAGCGGTGGAACTGCCTCTTTGATCATTCTTATCGTGCAGAGAATCGGCGGCTGAAGACGGAGATATCTGAATGATGCCTGTAGCTGCACCCATCATTCAGATATCGCCGCACAATATGGAGGACGTGATATGACATCCTCCCGTGGACAAGTGGTTAAAGTGTGTGTAAAGGCATTTAGGTAGAACTCCACCTAATTATTTTTTATAGACCCCTCCCAATTTATATATATATATATATATATATATATATATATATATATATATATATATATATATATAAAAATATATATATATATATATATATATATATATATAAAAATATTCCCATTGTCTATTTAAAAGAATGCCAATCCTAAAGAAGAGAAATGTAAATTTTCTGTCCCCTCAAAATAACTCAACACACAGCCATTAATGTCGAAACTGCTGGCAACAAAAGTGAGTACACCCCTAAGTGAAAATGTCCAATTGGGCCCAAAGTGTCAATATTTTGTGTGGCCACCATTATTTTCCAGCACTGCTTTAACCCTCTTGGGCATGGAGTTCACCAGAGCTTCACAGGTTGCCACTGGAGTCCTCTTCCCCTCCTCCATGATGACATCACAGAGCTGGTGGATGTTAGAGACCTTGCGCTCCAACACCTTCCGTTTCAGGAGTCCCACAGATGCTCAATAGGGTTTAGGTCTGGAGACATGCTTGGCCAGTCCATCACCCAATGACACCAGCTACAGGGCCCAATGATGAGGCCCAATTCCTACCAATGACACCAACTACGGGGCCCAATGATGAGGCACAATTCCTACCAATGACACCAACTACGGGGCCCAATGATGAGGCACAATTCCTACCAATGACACCAACTACGGGGCCCAATGATGAGGCACAATTCCTACCAATGACACCAACTACAGGGCCCAATAATGGGGCACAATTCCTACCAATGACACCAACTACGGGGCCCAATGATGAGGCACAATTCCTACCAATGACACCAACTACAGGGCCCAATAATGGGGCACAATTATCCCAATGAGGCAGTGGTGGTCTTGGGGGTGTGTTTGGGGTCATTATCATGTTGGAATACTGCCCTGCGGCCCAGTCTCTGAAGAGACGGGATCATGCTCTGCTTCAGTATGTCACAGTACATGTTTTCATTCATGGTTCCCTCAATGATCTGTAGCTCCCCAGTGCCGGCAGCACTCATGCAGCCCCAGACCATGACACTCCCCCCACCATGCTTGTCTGTAGACAGGACACGCTTGTCTTTGTACTCCTCACCCGGGTTGCCGCCACACACGCCTGACACCATCTGACACCAAATACCTTAATCTTGGTATTAGACCACAGGACGTGGTTCCAGTAATCCATGTCCTTAGTCTGCTTGTCTTCAGCAAACGGTTTGCAGGCTTTCTTGTGCATCATCTTTAGAAGAGGCTTCCTTCAGCCATGCAGACCAATTTGATGCAGTGTGCGGCGTATGGTCTGAGCACTGACAGGCTGACCCCTCCCCCACCCCTTCAATCTCTGCAGCAATGCTGGCAGCACTCGTCTATTTCCCAAAGACAACCTCTGGATATGACGCTGAGCATGTGACCTCAACTTCTTTGGTGGACCATGGCGAGGTCTGTTCTGAGGGGAACCCGTCCTGTTATACCGCTGTATAGTCTTGGCCACCGTGCTGCAGATCAGTTTCAGGGTCTTAGCAATCTTCTTATAGCCTCGGACATCTTTATGTAGAGACACAATTATTTATTTTTTTAAGATCCTCAGAGAGTTCTTTGCCGTGAGGTGCCATGTTGAACTTCCAGTGACCAGTATGAGAGAGTGAGAGCGATAACACCAAATTTAACACACCTGCTCCCCATTCGCACCTGAGACCTTGTAACACTAACGAGTCACATGACACCGGGGGAGGAAAAATGGCTAATTGGGCCCAATTTGGACATTTTCACTTAGGGGTGTACTCACTTTTGTTGCCAGCGGTTTAGACATGAATGGCTGTGTGTTGAGTTATTTTGAGGGGACGGCAAATTGACACTGTTATACAAGCTGTACACTCACTACACAACATTGTAGATACAAAGGTGCAGATCCTCAAAGAAATTATGCGGCGTATCTCTTGATACGCCGCGTAATTTTGAATTTTGCGCGTCGTATCTTTGTTTTGGTATCCACAAAACAAGATACGACGGCATCTGTGTTAGATCCGACAGGCGTACGTCTTCGTACGCCGTCAGATCTTAGATGCAATTTTTCGGCGTCCGCTAGGTGGCGTTCACGTCGTAATCCGCGTTGAGTATGCAAATTAGCTATTTCCGAAGATCCCCGAACGTACGACCGGCCGTCGCATTTTTTAACGTCGTTTCCGTTCGGCTTTTTCCGGCACATAATTAAAGGGTCACTAAAGGAATTTTTTTTTTTAGCTAAATAGCTTCCTTTACCTTGCTGCAGTCCTGGTTTCATGTCCTCATTGTTCGTTTTTGCATTCATGTTGCTGTAAATCCTCTCTGTTCTGGACACTTCCTGGTTGCCTGTTTCCTGATGACCACAGTACTGGGAGATTTCTCACGGTGGTCACTAATCAAGGAGGTGTGAGTAAAACTAAACTGGATTGGTGCTGAGGAGTTTTAGACAAAGTATCACTGCTCTCTATTGGCTGACTGCCCTCTAGTGGCTCTCTGTACATCAGAGAACCAGGAAACAACAGCAAAAACGAAACTACACTGCAGGCACATTATATGATTGTTTTTTTTATCTATTTTTAATCATTTTTAAAAGGAATCAGTTAACTATTATGTCTCTATGCCCTGTAAACAGTCATTTCAGCAAAAAAAAAAATTTCCTTTAGTGACCCTTTAAAGCTGCTATATGTTGGCGTACTCAATGTTAAGTATGGCCGTAGTTACCGCGTCCAATTTTAAAAAATTTACGTCGTTTGCGTAAGTCGTCCGTGAATGGGGCTGGACGCCATTTACGTTCACGTTGAAAACAATGACGTCCTTGCGACGTCATTTGGAGCAATGCACCCTGGGAGTTTTTACGGACGGCGCATGCGCAGTTCGTTCGGCGTGGGGACGCGCTTCATTTAAATGAAACACGCCCCCTACCCGCCCAATTTGAATTCCGCCGCGTGAGATACACTACGCCGCCGTAACTTATGGCGCAAATTCGTTGAGGATTCAAACCAAAGCCAGGTAAGTTACAGCGGCGTAGCGTATCTTATATCTGCGCCGGGCGCAGTGTATGTATGTGGATCTGCCCCAAAGTGTCATTTCTTCAGTGTTGTCACATGAAAAGACACAAGAAAAGATTTACAGAAATGTGAGGGGTGTACTGACTTTTGTGAGATACTGTCTATATATATATATATATATATATATATATATATATATATATATTAGTGCTGTCAGTTAAACGCGTTATTAACGGCGTTAACACAAACCCATGTTAACGCCGTCAATTTTTTTATCGCGCGATTAACGTTCGGGGGTTATACCGGGATGATGCCTGCAGCCGCAGGCATCATCCCGGTACCGTTGTTTAGAGCGGGCGATCGGCTATCCAAACATAACAACCAATGCGGCTAAAAGCCGCTCGGTTGTTATGCCGGAGGAGCGGGAGGGGACATCCCCCCCCTCCCGCCGCCTTTCGCCGCTCTGACCGGGCCTCCCGTCCCTCCGGGAGACCCGATCCTCCATCCGTAAACGGCTTTGATTCAGTCTCCGCATTGAAACCACGGAAGCGGCGTCATGACGTCACTTCCGGGTTTCTCGGCTGCCAATGGCGCCGGATTTAAAAAAGTACACAGTATTCAGAATCGCCGTTTTCGGCGATCTGAATACTTTGAAGTGCAAAGGAGGGCTCGGAGGTCTTTTAGACCCCGATCCCTCCATAAAGAGTACCTGTCACCACCTATTGCTGTCACAAGGGATGTTTACATTCCTTGTGACAGCAATAAAAGTGATCAAAATGTAAAAAAATAAAAAAACACAATTTAATATTATAAAAAAATAAATAAATAAATAAGAAAACAAAAAAAAAATGTTTTAAAGGGTGAACCTCCTTAATCGCGCGATTAATCGTGAGTTAACTATGACATTAATGCGATTAATCGCGATTAGAAATTTTAATCGCTTGACAGCACTAATATATATATATATATATATATATATATATATATATATATATATATATATATATATATATACATATTATTGTGCAAACGTTTTGGGCAGATGTGAGAAAATGCTGTAAATGAAGAATGCTTTCAGAAAAATAAGTGTTAATGGTTTATTTTTAGCAATTAACAAAATGGAAAGTAAATGAACAGAAGAGAAATCCAAATCCAATCAATATTTGGCGTGTCGGCTCCATCAAATCCTTCTGTCTCTTCATGTAATCCCAGACAGACTCAATGAGGCTGAGATCAGGGCTCTGTGGGGGTCAATACATCCCTTCCAGGACTCACCGCTCTTCTTTACATCGAAAATCATTCTCAACCACTTAAGGACCCCTTCACGTCGATTTACGTCGGCTGAATGGCACGGCTGGGCACATCAATGTATATGTACGTTGCCCTTTAAGCCCAGCCGTGGGGTCGCGCGTGCACGTGACCCAGTCCGAAGATCCGTGACCACGACCGTGGGACTCGCAGACCTAAACGCCGTTTGAGTCCTGCGATCGGTCCCCGGAGCTGAAGAACGGGGAGAGGTGAGTGTAAACACAGCTTCCCCGTTCTTCACTGTGGCGCCGTCATCGATCGTGTGATCCCTTATATAGGGAATCACAATCGATGACGTCACACCTACAGCCACACCCCCCTACAGTTAGAAACAGACATGAGGTCACACATGACCCCATCAGCACCCCCTTGTGGTTAACTCCCAAACTGCAACTGTCATTTTCACAATGAACAATGCAATTGAAATGCATTTTTTGCTGTGAAAATGGTCCCAAAAATGTGTCAAAATTGTCCGAAGTTTTCGCCATAATAAAAATCGCTAATCGCCGCCATTAGTAGTAAAAAAAAAAAAATTAATAAAAATGCAATAAAACTATCCCCTATTTTGTAAACGCTATAAATTTTGCACAAACCAATCGATAAACGCCTATTGCGATTTTTTTTTTACCAAAAATAGGTAGAAGAATACGTATCGGCCTAAACTGAGGGGGAAAAAAAAATTTATATATATTTTTGGGGGATATTTATTATAGCAAAAAGTAAAAAATATTGAATTTTTTTCAAAAGTGTCGCTCTATTTTTGTTTATAGCGCAAAAAATAAAAACCGCAGAGGTGATCAAATACCACCAAAAGAAAGCTCCATTTGTGGGGAAAAACGGACGCCAATTTTGTTTGGGAGCCACGTCGCACGACCGCGCAATTGTCTGTTAAAGAGACGCAGTGCCGAATCGCAAAACCTGGCCTGGGCATTTAGCTGCCTAAAGGTCCGGGGCTTAGGTTAAACGGCACATAACACACCGAAATATACACATGTTAAACGTGCACTAATGCACAGAAATATGCTGCATTAAATGTGCAGCAACGCACTGGAATATACTGCGTTAAACATGCAGTAATGCACAGAAATACACTGCGTTAAGTGTGCAGTAACACACAGAAATATACTGTGTTAAGTGTGCAGTAACGCACAGAAATATACTGTGTTAAGTGTGCAGTAACGCACAGAAATAGACCCCTGATATTTCACCAAAGCACCCTAATGGGGCTCCTAAAATAAATATATAATAAAAATAAAAAACTACCAACACTGTTCACTGCCCTACTGACACCGTCCACCGCTCTGCTGACACCATCAGTATACTGTATATACACATGAAAATATGTTTGAGGTTTGGGGTGCACACCCTAATGCAATAGGCTGCGCACACCTATGGTAATATAGCAGACTGTGGGCTAGATTCAAGTACAATTGTGCATTTTTTACGGAGGCGCAGGGCAACGTTTTTGCCCTGCGCCCCCGCAAAATTACTGCGCTGCCCTTGATTCACGGAGCAGTAGCTCCGTAAATTGCGTGGGCGCGCCGGCAAAATGCCCGGCGTAAGCGCGCGCAATATAAATGATCCCGTAGGGGGTGGGAATCATTTAAATTAGGCGCGTTCCCGCGCCGATCGTAGAGCGCATGCTCCGTCGGGAAACTTTCCCGACGTGCATTGCGGCAAATGACGTCGCAAGGACGTCATTTTCTTCAAAGTGAACGTGAATGGCGTCCAGCGCCATTCACGAATCACTTACGCAAACTACGTAAATTTGAAATTTCGCGACGCGGGAACGACGGGTATACGTAACATTGGCTGCCCCTGCTAATAGCAGGGGTAGCCTTATATGAAAGACGCCGTACGGAAACAACGGAAACTGCGTACGCAGGGCTCGCGCAACGTTGTGAATCGGCGTTAGTATGCAATTTGCATACTATGCGCTGAGCACAACGGGAACGCCACCTAGCGGCCATCGTAAGAATGGTTACACAGGCGCAATTGCTTCTTGAATCCAGCCCTATGTGTATTGTATATGCTTTCAACCAATGTTGTAAAGAAAGTTTGGTACAAATTTAAATGGAAAACAAGATCAATATTTGGTATTTGATGGGGGATGGTGGCAGTTCTGAGGTTGAGCTACGGAGATTGCTTGTTTGTTAGGAATACTCCTAAGACAGCACAACAAAAGCTGTCTTATTTTTATTTTAATTACAATGAATTACTTGTTAAATGAAAGGAATTCATGACTTGGAGAGCAGAGCAGTGGCGCACACAAATTCTCCACGCTGGCGAGATCCGTTTTACGATCGGTTCGATTGCACACCATAAAAGAGAGAACTTTTACAAGCGTGTTATTGTGCTGTGTGTTCGGTATGCTGCTGTTTTTTTTTTTTTTTTTTACTTCTTCTTTTAATTCAAGAAATGACATCATTATGTTGGTTGTAGGTTTTATATTATTATTTTATTTATTCAGGGGAGAATCATAATCAATCACCGTAACTACCAACATTATGGAGTGGGTCCTGTAACAGCATTGCAGTCATACAGAAAGGTAAAGGTGAGTGGCTTAGCTTTGCATGGCAAGCATTCAGTTTACTGATGTCTACTTCAAAACACTATTACATCTTTATGGGGTCTTTTAAAGGTAAGGTTGTGATGGAATTCAATAAAATTAATATTTTGTGTTATGATTAGAACCACTGAAATGTTTTCCTTTTTCTTTTATATTCTTATATATTGTTTTTATTTATTTGTATTTCTTTATCTATATATGATATATACATATGCATGTGTGAATATATATACTACAAGTGTTATATTCCTTAAGTGAAACGACAGATATAGGGCTAGATTCAGTAAGAATCGCCTATCTTTAGGCGGGCGTAGTGTATCTCATATACGCTACACCGCCGCAACTTTGAGAGGCGAGTCCCGTATTCTGAAAGAATTTGCGCCCGAAGTTACGGCGGCGTAGCGCATATGGGCCGGCGTAAGCCCGCCTAATTCAAAATAGGCTGGAAGGGGGCGTGTTGTATGCTAATTAATCGTGACCCCGCGTAATTGACGCTTTTAACGAACGGCGCATGCACCGTCCGTGAAAGTATCCCAGTGCGCATGGTTGAAATCACGCCTCAAATAGTCAATGCTTTCGATCACAAAGGAAAGCCAAGGAGATAAGCAGGCAGGTGGCTGGCCGGGACTTGAGCCAAGGCAGAAGAACGTGTGAGCGGAGCTGAATGGGCACGCGCCCGAAACTGAAGAAATATTCCCTCCTCTCCGACCAGCACATGATCATCAGAAAGGGGCTCAGATAATGGAAAAAAATACACCCCCTTAAGCTAGCGGCGGAGTGGGGGGGGGGGGTAATTCAGATTTTCATTTTTTTTATTTTGCACTGACTGTCTTTGAAATTGCCCCAGCCCCTGTTCAAATCCAATCCGGGGACAAAACCGGGGACAGACTTGGTCTGTGGACAGTGTCCTCAATTTGGGGATGTCTGGTCACCCTACCCTAGAAGCCATGATCTCCATACACTGCATTAGTAATAGCCAAGGAGTGAGTTGCAATGGCCATAACGAGCACTAGGCCACAACACCACCTGTTTTATAATTTTATTTACTAGGCCTCATTTTTGGGACCAGGTCACATGGGCCAGCCATTGTCATGCACATTGACTTTTTTTCATAAATTTTTGACGTATCTGTCATTTTCATTTTTTTGCATGTCAGCTTTCTAATATGATTGTAAGGTGAGGGTCCTTGGGCTTACCCTGAAGTCTATGGTAAGGATTTGGGGCCATCAGGTTTCGTCCTCGTCTCCCTTGAGGGTTATCTCTTTGGAAAAAGAAGTACTTGCTGGTCAGCTTCGGCTAATCATACGGAATGGGGTACGCCTGGCCTTTTGGGGGTTAGGGAGGGGTCCAATCTCCAATGACACACCTTAGTGCACTGTTTTGAATCACTATTGTGTTTTGGTTTTGTACACTGCACCACAAGATTGGGTAAAAGATGAATTGCATAGTTCCACCCATAGGCGTGCGCACAGGGTGTTCCAGGTGTGCCCAGGCAAACCCTAATCACTCCCTGCAGTGCAGATTCCCCCTGCTGCCCGGAGTCCCCTCCCACAGCATGGCTGGCTTCCCTCCTCTCCCATTGGCTACTGCAGTGGGCACACATAGATGATATTTCAGGATGAGTGGGGGAAGGGGTAATGTCATTTACCGACCCCTTCCCTTTCTAAATGAACACAGTGAGAGATTGGTACCATGTTTTTGAGCTTTCAGGTGCACACCGAAATGCAACAGGCTGCGCACACCTATGGTTCCACCCACTGTCCTGAAATGAGGCATAGTCCTCTTATTTTGGGGATATGTGATGGAATCTGTTCTAAGAAGGCTTTACTTTGCTACACGCTAATTGGGTTGGGATGGTTTTTGATTTCTCTAATCCCTTCTCACTATAACCTGTATGCAGTGGCGGCTGGTGCTCCAAATTTTTGGGGGGGCGCAAACAAAATGAAAAAAGTTTTAACCGATGGTCGTGCCTGCTAAAAATCGGTTTTGACCTATCGGTTAGCAATCCATAGGTTAATTTTAAAGCAAGTTCCTATTTCTTTAACCTATGGTTAAATAACCTTTGGGGCCCACACACGATCGGTTTTGACCGATGAAAACGGTCCTTCAGACCGTTGTCCTCTGGTTAACCTATCGTGTGTACGAGGCCTTAGTTGCAGAAATGCATATTTCTCTTGTTGGAAAACTGCATTGAGAAGTACAGTGTTACTTGAATTGTATTCCAGGCTTTCCTTGTCTTCAGATGGCAGACCTTGCAATAGTTTAAGACTTTACATAAACACTCATCTTTTATTAAGGTCTTCATGTAATATAGTTTGAATACTGTGTCATAGATATATTACTTAACATTGTAAAATAATATATTTCGCATTTCTTTTTTTTTTTCAATTTTTGTGGGGGAAAAACAACTAACGGCTTGAATTTTTTTTTTTTTTTTTAATTTTTAATTTTCTTTCAGGTCTACCAATCTCTACATTGTAGTGATCTCAAATATAGTGTAGTCCGGTTAGATAATTGATATTTAGGTATTAGTATGATGACTAAAAGTTATGTTCTTCCGCGGCAACACACCAGGCTCTCCAGAGAGTGCATTTATTTGACTTACAATAGAGAATAAAGTCCAAATTCCACAGATGATACAAATCCAACAGATTAATTCAAAGTCTCATCTTTTCCTAGACCTGTTATACAGAGAATATACTCAGTGACAAGACTGACTGAATGCCAGCTTGAATGTCTCAAACACTGGTCTCACACTGGAGGGAGGGGTTCTTCCAGGTCAACCAAATGTTTCCCTGAATGAATACCCCCTCAAGTCTAATTACCATCAATAAATACTTCCTAGGTAGTCTTGCATAAGATCAACACATCAAAGGGTCTTCAGCTGCCCCTTTGATATGTGAGGCCCCGTACACACGACCAAGTTTCTTGGCAGAATTCAGCCAGAAACTCGATCGGAGCCGTATTCTGCTGAGAAACCCGGCCGTGTGTACACTTTCAGCCGAGGAAACCGACGAGGATCTCGTCGGGCCAAATAGAGAACATGAAACTTGGCTCGCCGAGATCCTCGGCGGCTTCACAAGGAACTCGACGAGCAAAACGATGTGTTTTGCTCGTCGAGTTTCTCGGACGTGTGTAAGGGGCCTGAGAATTCAGCTGGCTTGGATAGTTCAACTGAATTCCTGGTCAATATGGTAATGCAATACAATATATTGTGCATATATTACTACATATATATATTAATATTACAACATACATGTGCCCAGATATCATATCTCAATAAAATATTACAGACATCACAAATACTGGCTGTAATTCCAATCTAATTGTAGTTGATAACAGAAGGAATACATAGCAAAAATATGTCAAAATAACAACATATAAAGGTGAAAAACATGCTTTATGTTATAACTACAGATCTCTAAGGCCTTTGTTTTTTTTTTTTTTGTATCTAGCACATCAGGGTTCACTCAAATAACCTTAGAAGCAGAGCAAACATCCTGAATGACAAACACCAGCCACTGTGTGCCTTCATTGTATATTCCCTTTGGCTGGGGTAGTGAATGTTACACAGTAAATTCCATTCTCAGAATGCCTTGACCTACATCCACTTCTCTTCCATCTCTACAGGTTTTGCAGAAATTGGTCTGGTAACGACGGCATTTCTCTCACTCAAGTAGCATGCCAAAAGGAACCCTCTGCTCCAACTTAAATCTTAGCAAGAGATCTTCGTAATTAAGCAGTGCGGCATTGTGTCTGGAAAGGCTCCGGACTCGTGTGCATCTCCCGGGGGGAAACAAGATATTGTACACAGCTTTGCAGATGTTCGGGGCTCATACAGTACAGTGCCGGGTGGCCACTGAGACTTCTCTCCCTGACAGCCTTCTCTTGTTAAAAATACCACCTGTTCTAGTTAAATACCGACTAGGTGGCAGCATGATGTATGGCGTACTTCATGGGTATGAAATATAGATGTGTCTCATTTACCTGGAGGACATTCTTAAGATCTGCTAAATTGGAAGGGGAATTGGGAAATGCTCTTTCCTAGGACGAAACAGATAAAACTATTGACATGGCTTCCTAGAACCATTCTTAGCTTTTACAGATGAACCAACCTGCAGTGTTTTGGAAGTAATAAGGATGCGGCTTTGTAACTAAATAACTGAAAACAAAGAAGGCTTAGAACTATTTTAAGCCACCCTTAACTAAAGTAGGACTAAGGCCTTGTAAACACGGACGGACTGTCTGCTGAAAACGGTCGGTTGGATCGTTTTCAGCGGACATGTCTGCCCGGAGATTTCTGTCTGATGGTTGTACACACCATCAGACAGAAATCCGCGTGTACACGATACGCGGGGACGTGGCCGCGACGATGACGTGGCGACGTGCGCGGCCCTGGAAGTTCAATGCTTCCACGCATGCGTCGAATCACTTCGACGCATGCGAGGGCTTTCGGCCGATCGGACATGTCTGATGAGTCTGTACAGACGACCGAACATGTCCGACGGACAGGCTTCCAGCGGACATGTTTCTTAGCATGCTAAGAAACATTTGTCTGCTGGAAACCTGTCCGACTCGCCGGACAATTGTCCGGTCGGACGTACAGACGACCGAACATGTCCGCTGAAACTGGTCAGTGGACCAGTTTCAGCGGACATGTTCGGTCGTGTGTACGGGGCCTCAAGGCAACATGTTTTATTTTATTTTTTGGATAGAGTGAAGGACCGTTTTCATTGGTCAAAACCGATCGTGTGTGGGCCCCATAGGTTATTTAACCATAGGTTAAAAAAAGACAACTTGCTTTAAAATTAACCGATGGATTCCTAACCGATAGGTCAAAACTGATCGTTAGTGAGTGAGTGTTTAACTTGTATAGCGCAACAAATGCAAACTTAATCGCCTCAAGGCGCTTTGCATCCAGTGTTGTCCTGATCCATTAGAAGAGGTGGGTCTTTAGTTTATTCCTAAAAGCCCGATGGTTTTCTTCCAGGCAGATGGTCGTGGGTAGAGCATTCCAAATCCGGGGTCCTTGAACTGCAAATCTACGTTCTCCCTTAGATTTGTAGCGTGATTTAGGGATTTGGAGAAGGTTTTGGTTGGTTGACCGGAGCACGCGCTTGGTGACGTAGGGTTTTATTTTCTCGCTTAAGTATTGAGGAGCGTTTCCTTGTGTACATTTGTGGGTGAGGCAGAGCGTGTTGAAAGTCACCCGGTCCTGTATGGGCAGCCAGTGGAGGGACCTCAAGACCGGAAAGATAGATTCCCACGTTTTTTTTACCTGTTACCAGTCTGGCTGCCATGTTCTGGACGACTTGTAGACGTGAAATCTGGTATTCCGGTAGTCCTAAGTAGAGGGAGTTTGCGTAGTCGAGTCGTGAGTTGATGATTGTTCCAACCACTACTGCTGTGTCCTCTTCCGGGATGAACAGGATGAGTCTGCGTAGTAGGCACAACCATCCGTTAAAAATCCATGCATGCTCAGAATCAAGTCGACGCATGCTTGGAAGCATTGAACTTCTTTTTTTTTAGCACATCGTTGTGTTTTACGTCACCGCGTTCTGACACGATCGGTTGTTTAACCTATGGTGTGTAGGCGTGACGGACCATCAGTCAGTTTCATCGGTTAACCTAGGACAACGATCCTTCAGACCGTTGTCCTCTGGTTAACCTATCGTGTGTACGAGGCTTAAGAGTAAGGTTACATTATATAGTATGTTTTTTTGCCATTGGTGTCCCATTGGGGAGATTTCCCTTTACTTCCTGTCTCCTGTCTTACTTCCTGTCCTAGTCAAAGTGGGTGTTTCGTCAGAATTTGTAACAGAAGTGATGTTCCGTCGCCGCCATCTTGCTACACTCCGCACTCCTCTATAGTAAGGCCCCTTTCACACTGAGGTGTATTTTAGGCGTTTTAGAGTAAAAAAGCGCATAAATAACGCCTGAAATAAACCTGCCCCAGCATTCTCAATGTGAAAGCCTGAGGGCCTTCACCACTCCTTCCCATTGAAAACAATGGGACACCCCCCCCCCCACCCCCCTTAAAAAGATCATGAAACAGACTTTTTAGTGTTTAGATATACAATGAAATTCCTGATTCATCCATGTTGCCCATTTCAGTTTG
The DNA here is from genome assembly GCF_905171775.1 of Rana temporaria. Classification (NCBI taxonomy): domain Eukaryota; kingdom Metazoa; phylum Chordata; class Amphibia; order Anura; family Ranidae; genus Rana; species Rana temporaria. The sequence goes on along the minus strand of NC_053497.1, from coordinate 175,363,409 downwards.
AAACATGCCGTCAACAAGAAAAATCATTCATAAGTGGTTTTTCAGACATCTCCGTTTTATCATGGATGACACATCCACATTAACGGTGGAACATTCATGCCTCGCTCCTGTATATTATTAAATATTCCTTTCAGATTGATTGCACGTCCCAATCCATTTCATTATGCCTAGTGTTTGATGGTATATTAAGAAGAAAGTGATGTGTTTATTGGTACCAGCTGAAGATGGAGTGGGGGAAAAACAGACGGTTAAAATGTATAATCACGTTCCTCTTTTTTATTGGCACTGCATTAAGTCTCACAGTATCAATAGCTGTCTCTCAAGGGATCCCTGTTTAATGCTCACCGTAAAAATTGCTTTGGAAGCCATCATGAAATAAACCGTGCAGAAAAGATTAGGAAAACTTACTCAAGGAGCCAAATAATTGCCTTGATTTTCTATAATTAAATGGCTTTTTTTTCTTTACTTTCCGAAGTAAAAAAGAAAATCAAGAAACAAAAGAATGATAAACATTAACAGATTATTAAAACAAAGAAAGGAATACATTACAATAAAGTTAGATTGCATTTAAATCTGAGACAAATAAAAAAAAAAGTAAAACCTCACCTTCTTTTATTTAGATCACAGTTTTATAAGTCCAATCACTGAAGACTTAGGGGCCAGATCCTCGTAGCGCGGCGCATTGTTGCGGCCGGCGTAGCGTATCTCTGATACACTACGCCACCGTAACTTACAGCGTATTTTCCTTATTCTCAAAGAAGTTGCGCCGTAAGTTACGGGCGGTGTAGTGTAATTTTGGCGGCGTAAGGGCACGCAATTCAAATGGATGTGATGGGGCATGTTTTATGTAAATACGTTGTTACCCCGACGTAAATAACGTTTTTTTTTAGCGGCGCATGCGCCGTCCATAAGGGTATCCCAGTGCGCATGCTCGAAATTAAACCGGAACAAGCCATTGCTTACGACAGTGACGTCATTCTACGCAAATCCCTATTTGCGAACGACTTACGCAAACGACGTAAAAAAATCAAAATTCGACGCGGGAACGACGGCCATACTTAACATAGGATACGCCTCATATAGCAGGGGAAACTATATGCCGGAAAAGGGCGAACGCAAACGACGTAAAAAAATGCGCCGGCCAGACGTACGTTCGTGGATCGCCGTATCCAGCTAATTTGCATACTCGATGCGGAATTCGACGGAAACGCCACCTAGCGGCCAGCGGAAAAATGCACCTAAGATCCGACGGCGTACTAAGACGTGCGCCTGTCGGATCGAGCCCAGATTCAGTCGTATCTTGTTTTGTAGATACAAAACAAAGATACGACGCGGGAACTTTGAAATTACGCGGCGTATCAATATATACGCCGGCGTAATTGTTCTGTGGATCTGGCCCTTAAAGTGGATGTAAACCCGATTTTTTTTAATTTGCTGTCACAATGTACGTACAGTATAGGATTTCCTATCATCTGTGCCCAGTCTTGCCACACAGAGTTAATCCAGCTCTGAGCAATCCTCTTTTATTGTTCAGTGAAATAAAATGGACTTACAGAGAAAACCCTTAGTCCGTTCCGCCCCCTTGCTGTGAGTGACAGGTTATTTACATATCTCATGCACTAGCATGGAGACAGACATTATTTTTTAATTCCCACCCCCACTAATTTTCTGAAGTCATGTGGTTACTTTTCTGGATTTTGACTGGATTTTAGTGATCATAGCAGAATTTAGTGTAAGAGTATAGAGGAGTATAGAGGTGGGCGGGAAGTCTACTGACATCACGACTCCACCCACAGAGCTTCAGACAACAGATCCACCCACAGGATCTGCAGTTTTTCAGTTCTTATAACAGACAGAGGGGAGACATTTGACAGGTGAGGACACCTGCAGGAGGCGTCTATATCCTTATAGATCAGCACTATGGCAGTAGTTTAGAAAGGATGAGAGTGGGTTAACATCCACTTCAAGCCTCGTACACATGCTCGGTTTTCTCGGCAAGAACCAGCAAAAAAACTGCCGCCGAGTAAACCGAGCGTGTGTACGAGGCTTTCAGGTTTCTCGTCAAGGAAACTGCCCAAAATCTCGATAAGAAAAATAGAGAACCTGCTCCCTATTTTCTCGTTGTGATTCTCGGCAGTGTTTTCCTGCCGAGAAACCCAAGAGTGTGTATAATAACTTGTCGCCGTGGAAACCCGCACATGCTCAAAATGACTTTGACCCATGCGCAGTAGCTTCCTAGGCATGGGTAGGGTGTAGCAAGATGGCGGCGACGTCATCGAATGTGACGTCACCGTGTTCGTTCCATTCAAAAGAACGGCGGTTCTTTTGAATGGAGTGTCTGTACACTTGGCCGGCAAGAGATTCTTGCCAAGAATATCGTCAGGAAAAACAACGTTTTTTCCTGACGAGATTCTGCCCTGTGAGTACAGGGCTTAAGAGCTTGTTCACACAGGGGCGACTCGTCGGGCGACTCAGCCGCCTGACAAGTCGCGCTCCGCTCTATTTAATGGAACCGTTCTAATAGGAACGACTCAAGTCTTAGAAAAAGGTTCTTGTAAGACTTTGGGGGTGACTTGTATTGACTTCAATACAGAAGTCATTTTGCAAGTTGCCTCTGAAGTCGTCTTGAGATCGCCTTGCCGAGTCGCCCCCAAAGTCGTGCTGCCCCTGTGTGAACCGGCTCTAAAGTCTCGTACACACGACTGGTTTTCCCATCAGGAAAACTGCCATGAGAGCTTTTGACCGAGAAAACGGCCGTGTGTATGCTCCATCAAAGTTTTCCTGACAGAAAAAACTGCGGGGGGGGGGGGGGGGGGGCGAAGGGAACATGTTTTCTTTTTTGAAGAAGAGGAATCACCGCTCTAAGATACTAATCAGAAAGTCTCCTCACCTGATCCAAAGCCAAGGGTGCTGGCAATGCATGGAATGATGCAAAATGAAGGAAAAACTTTCTGGACCACCACACTCCAAAAATAAATTGCTTTTATTGTAAAATCAAAAAAAGGGAACATGTTTTCTTTTTTGACCCGGCGTTTTTTGACCCAGAAGTTTTCCTATGGGAAACACTGCGATGGAGCATACACACAGCCGGGATTCTTGACCAAAGCTCTAATGGCAGTTTTCCTGTCAGGAAACCCGGTTTTGTGTGGGGGGGAAAAAAGTTACCGAGCAGGTTCTCGGTTTTCCCCTCGGGTTTCCCGGCTGACTTTTTACCGCCGGGAAACACGGTCGTGTGTACGAGGCATTACTTGGTTTCCAAGTACCTAAATCAGCCATTCCTAGCCAGTGTTCTGTGAAAACTTAGGGTTCCTCTGGAGGTTGCTAGGGTTTCTTTAACCACTTAATGTGGAGCTCCATCCAAACGGGGAAGCTTTGCTTGTTTGCTTCCTCCCCCCTTCCACTTCCATATTTGGAACTGTAACAAAGTGTCCCACACTCCGCTTAAGTGCTTTCCGTCATATGCCGCTTCTTCCCAGTCTGAATATAGATATCAGATATTCCAACCACTAACAAGCACAAAACAAGACAATACTCGTTTGATTGCTGAACATGGACTGTTTACTGAAAACACAGGTAATACTCAGAACATTCCCCCCCCCACCTTTGCATTCCGGGGAGGGTCTACTGTCCAATCAGCAGTGAGAGCTGTTGGAGGAATTTGCCCCCACCAATCTCACAGCTAATCAACATACACATCCCATAATATACTCGGCATATACTTGGAATACAGCCACAATCCCATCGACCCAGCAAAGAGTACACAACAAAATGAGACAATATATATATATATGTAACGGTAGGGCCCGTGGAACCCAGAAGCTTTTGTAAAGTATGAGATTCCCTTGCTTCCCCCAGACCCTTTTATGTCTAAAATCATCCTATGTCCACTAGGGGCATAGGATGACTGAGAAATTATATCTTGGACTACCTGAGATGGGACTACCTTGATTCTGAACTCAACAGGTTAATTGAAAGATGTTAATGTCATCACCTTCTCCCACCTGGCTGCCTGCGTAATGTAAATTGAATCCAGACTAACTTCTAAAGATCTTCTCTTTGTGGATTGGGCTAATTGACCCTACAATTGTGTGAAGGTGTATTTATGATAATGTGTATTGTAAGTTAGGAGTCGGCCAGTCTAGGGAACTCAAAGGTCAGGTCTTTGAGTAATTTTGACTGCTAAGGGATGTATTGACACTCAGAATAATGTGTATTGGGGGCTCGTTTTGTAACCATTGTGTGATGTTGTGGGTGGATCCGGGTCATATCTCCCACGGTTACTGCAGGATCCTAAATTGTATATAAGAGCCTGTATTTCTCATATATGATCCATGTAACATTTACTTCCTGGAATCCATCTGCTCTTAGAAGAAATGTATTTAAAAGTAAATATAATGGCCCGGATTCAGAAAGCACTTACGCCGATGTTTCTTTTTTTTTCCTTTTTTTTTTTTTAACTAAAAATATGTAGAAGAATACGTATCGGCCTAAACTGAGGACATTTTTTTTAATATGTTTTTTGGGGATATTTATTACAGCAAAAAGGAAAAAAATATTGATTTTTTTTTCAAAATGTTCGCTCTTTTTTTGTTTTTTAGCGCAAACATTTTAAACCGCAGAGGTGATCAAATACCAAAAAAAGAAAGCGCTCTTTGTGGGAAAAAATGGACTTCAATTTTGTTTGGGACACACGTCGCCTGACCGCGCAAATGTGAGTTCAAGCGACGCAGTGCCGAATCACAAAAAGTGCTCTGGTCAGGAAGGGGGGGTAAATTCTTCCGGGGGGTGAAGTGGTTAACACAAATTGTTGAAACAGTTTAGACTTTTTGTGCTAGTAAGTATAATGTAATTTTTTTTTTTTCTGCTGTATTTCTTTGTCTAAAATCTAATAGGTAGATTCACAGAGAGCGCCGCAACTTTAAGGCGGCGTAGCGTATTTACGCTACGCCGCCTTAAGTCAGAGAGGCAAGTTCTGTATTCTCAAAGTACTTGCCTCCTAACTTACGGCGGCGTATCGTAAATGCGGCGGGCGCAAGCGCACCTAATTCAAAATAGGCTGAGGGGGCGTGTTTTATGTTAATATGCTTTGACCTGACGTGATTGACGTTTTTTTGGAACGGCGTATCTAGTGATTTACCAATTCTACGCCGACCGCAATGGAAGCGCCACCTAGCGGCCAGCCTAAATATTGCACCCTAAGATAGGACGGCGCAAGCCATCGTATCTTAGATAGGTTTAAGTGTATCTTTGTTTGAGAATACACTTAAACTTAGGTGGGCGCAGATTCCGAGTTAGGTCGGCGTATCTACTGATACGCCGACCTAACTCTACCTGAATCTAGCTATAAGTAATTATAATTTAGTTTAAAAAATGGACATTGGAAAATGTAAAAAAGGGTAAAAAAAAATAATGCAATTATGTTGTATTTTATTTTATTTTTTTGCTAGGATAGTGATAGTGTTGCTTTAAATTTCAGCCGGTGAAATGATATGTTGCTCAGGGCCAGTGTTCCAGAACTCTCATTTCAAACAATTTCTCCTGCGCTTATTGTGGGGAAATTCATTTTTCATGTTCATTGGTGAGAATAAGGTTGGCTATTTTTTGCTCTGCTCTACTTTCCGTGTCAGTAACACATGGAGGCCAAGTCTTTTTTTTCTTTTTTTTTTGTTTACCATCTTTATAATCCAATTTCTGCAAATTACTATTAATTGCCTTAAAGATCTGTTTTAGCGTTTTATTACAGATCTGTTGAATGCAAATTTATACAATGCTGGGTGTTTGTGTACGCTTACCCACTGGTCTTTTGTCCTGTCTTAAATATATATATATTTTTTTTTCACATAAAAGTAATTCATGAAACACAAGGACATTTGGAGGCTCCAGTGAAAAGAGGAGATTAATGGACTATTTGATATTTGGAACACTGGATTATTTGAATATCCTTTTTTTTCTCAAAGAATGACCTTTTTTAGTGGGCAGGATGGAAAGTATTTTATCAGGCTCTGGGGAAGCAGATTGCTTGTGTATATACAACTAGCCGTGGGCTTTGCATCGGCCTTTTTCGACCTTTTTAACATGGAGGAACCTTCGAAATAACATAACTACAGCAGTGGCCCGGATTCACATCCATTGGCGCATATTTATGCCGGCGTAGCGTATCGAATATACGCTACGCCGACGCAGCGCACAGAGGCAAGCACTGGATTCACAAAGCACTCGCCCCCCAGTCGCTCTCAAATCTACGCTGGGTTTCCTCAGCGTAGGTGAAAGTGGGCGTGAGCCATGCTAATGAGGCGTGACCCCATGTAAATGAAGGACTGAGCGTCATAAAGTTACGAATAACGTACGGCGCATGCGCCGTCCTGTGGACGCATCCCAGTGCGCATGCTCAGAATCACGTCGAAACAACTGCTTAAGATACGTCGAATCACTGCCTACAACGTGAACGTAACCTGCGCCTAGTCATATTCACGTACAACGTAAACGACAAAAGATACGACGGCTTGTGTTCCCTGGTCCATACCTTTGCATGAGTTGTGCCTCCTATATGAGGAATAACTTTACGCCGGACGTACGACTTACGGAAACTGCGTATATTATGCGCCGGGCGCAATTACGGTCGTGAATCGGCGTATCTCGCTCATTTGCATATGTACATAGAAAATCAATGGGAGCTGCAAATGCGCCCAGCTTAAATATGCGCCCACGATACGACGGCGTAGGAAAGTTATGTCGGTCGGATGAAGCCTATTTTCAGGCATATCTCAGTTTATGGGCACGGCGCATAGATACGACAGCGCATACTTACGCGGCGTATCTGGAGATACGTCGGCGTAAGTGCTTTGTGAATCCGGGCCAGTATCTATAGCACACAGTACATTAGTGTGATGGTCAAAGGGAAGAATATTCCTCTATGTCTGTGGTCATGGGAAGAATTTCCCATACAGAAAATGCTCAAGGTACCCCTAGAAACGTCTGGAGGAACCCTGGCATTCCACAGAATCCTGGTTAAGAAAGGCTGCTCTAGTTGAATGCTATAATAATAAAAAAATTCTGTCATAGTCAGGGGTCAGGCTTGGAGGCCAGTAGCTATAGCAGTAGAGAGGCTCCCACCGACCAGCTGGATAAGTGCAGCAGGTGGTCACCCTGGCAGATAAAGTGGGCTCACCCAAGGTGTCGATTATAAACACTAACCAGTGTTCCCTACAGCTCCAGACGGTGAAGATAAGTTTGCTGCATGTTAAAACCAGGTCGAAGAACCTCAGGATTGCCCCACCAGGAAGTGAGCAAGCTGGGGTCCAGTAGCAGGTAGCAGGTAGGGATCAAACACAAGCATAGTCAATAAACAAGACAGATCTCAGGAAAGGGTTCACCCGTTGGTGGCGCTGTCGGTCTCTTGGATCGCAGTACCAGTGTCCACCAGTGGGTGTCTTCCTACACTCAGGACCTGTAGTGAGAGGACTCACCTGTTGGTGGCACTGTTGGATCCTTGGGCCGTAGTACCGGTGTCCACCAGCGGGTGTATCTCATCGCCTTGGTATCATCCTTGTGACCTGACCTGCTTGCCTGTGATCTGATCCTGAACCTGTAATCTGTTACCTGATCCTGTCTCCCTGTCCTGATCCCCCTCAGTCACACCTGGAACCTTGTATTTCCTGCCCTGCAGCCTGATCCATCCATCCTCTCCCTGTCCTGTTGTTCCTTACCCCATCTGCTGATCTCCCGTTGATGACCCTGGCCTGGCTTCCGTCTGTGATTCTGGAACTGCCCTTTGTCTATCTGCTGATCCTCTGTGTATGACCCTGGCCTGGCTAACGTGTATGATTCTGGTACTCCCTTTTGGCTGTATATAACTATTTGTTGTCTGTGGGTTTCTGTTTGGTTGGTTGTGTACTGTTTGTATTTACTTATTTATCCCCTATCTTTAATAAACATTATTAGTATTCACCTTATATGCATTTGGTTTCCTCTGCTGCAATCCACACAGTCTGGTCACACCTGGTTTATGACAACAGAGGTCGGTAACAAGTGGTCACTGGTTGGGATTAGGAAGAAGGGTAGTAAAGGAACAAGCCAAAAGTTGGTAACGAGTGATAGGGATGATACAAACTGCAGCAGGAGTGACAAGAAAGAGATATTGGCTGGAAAGAGGACAGTAATCTGGCAAACAGGAAGTGCAAATGCATGACTTAAAAGAGAAGTATGGGATTTTTTTTTATCCCATATTCATACTTACCTAGGTGGATTCCGCATCAGCGTGATGCTGCATCTGTCCCTCGCTGTCTCTTCACTAAGAACCGAGCCACCCAACACCGCCAATGGCTTAGTTCTCTCACCACCCCGAGCGAAGAGCTGCTGCCTGTCAATCAGCAGCTCTCCTGCTCTGCTCTTCCATGCACACTGGAGCTGTGGAAGGGCGGGGAGCGGCCATCTCAGCGGTTCACTGAGAGGCTGAGACTGCATTCAGTTCAGGCACCTGACGGATCCAGACTTTCAGAGTCGAGATGGCGTGGTGCGTGGACTGGTGACGTCAGCAGAGAGCGGACTTCAGACCACTCTCTGCTGACAACGGGTCACAGGACTACCACCTCCCACATGATTGCCGTGCAATGCATGCGATTGCGACACGGTAGTACAGCAATTAGAGATTGAAATCGGGTGTGAGGAGGCGACACTGTGACGTGATCTTTCACTTCTCCCGTGTTCGCGTAGATCTCTGCCTCTTTAAGGTTGCCTACCCCTGATTTAGATAGATGTAGGTTTGGGGGGAGGTTGTCAAAGGGGTTGTAAACCCTCGTGTTTTTTCACCTTAATGCATCCTATGCGGAATCCTATATTCGGCGTCTATGGACACCAAATGCTGGACTCGGGAGCGCGCCTGCAAGGTAACCCCCCGGGAGTGTGCTTCTCCTAGGGGGTCTTACGATGCGGGGAGGAGCCGCAAGAGCTGCCGAGGGACCCCAGAATTCGAGGATCGGGGCCACTCTGTGCAAAATGAGCTGCACAGTGGAGATAAGTATTTAAACAAAATAAATAAAAAACAAAGCCTTACAATTACTTTAACCCCTGTTGGGTTTTTATTTGCTGAACGATACCCTTTACACCAGGGATGGTCAATCTTTTGAAGAGTGAGGGCCACTTAAGTAACCGGGCGCGGGCCACAATGAGTGGAGCGGGCGGATGACGGGTCTGTGTCCACTCTGCATATAGGGAGCAGACACAGACACAGCCCACTCTACTCTATGGGCCCTTCGATTCGATCCACCCAGGTGGAAGGGGATGGATCCCCTTCTGGTTTTTATATCGGATCGGAGGTAGGCGGTGCACCTGCAGATCAGTTTGAAAGCAGCCCAGTAACCACTACAGAACAGATATGCCCATTTTTGGTATCACTCCGCCTGTGAGAGGAGCCGGTGCTATACGGGAAGCATCAGCTTATGTGGCTCTGTCTTTCTCTACCATCAGCTTCATTCACAACACTGACGCTCTGGAATGACGGGTCGGCGATCCGCGATCTGGGCTTGCCAACCAGCCATCCCAGAGCAGGAGGTCGCGGGCCACATCAGAGGGCTCTGCGGGCCACTGGTTGGGCATCCCTGCTTTACACCATATCAGAGGGTGTTTGCCCTATGGGGGGTCCCATGAAATACATATGAAAAATTAGCCAGCACACCAGAATTACTCTATTTATCGCGGTATAACGCGCTCCCGCGTATACCGCGCACCCCTAATGTTGCCCTCGAAATTCCTGTAAAAAAAAGTTATATGATTTTATTACTTACAGTTTTGGTGTCTTCCCAGCGTCCATCGTCCGGTCCGGCGTCCGTCTGCGGCCTCGATGGTGTCCTCCTGGCTTCTCCAGCACGCGCCTCACGTCGAGTCCCCGCTTCCCGCGCTCAGTTCGAACGCCTCCGCTGACATATACCGAGTGCAGTACACTCGGGTACATTCGGCAAGGCTCGGCTTAGCTCGCGCTCACGCTCTGTGACGTTTATGCGTGAGCACGAGCGAAGCCGAGCCTGGCCGAATGTAACCCGAGTGTACTGCACTCGGTATATGTCGGCGCAGGATTTCAAACAGAGCGCGGGAAGCGGCTATCGGCGTATATCGCGCACCCACGATTTTCCCCTTATTTTAAGGGGAAAATAGTGCGCGATATACGCCGATAAATATGGTACAAGCTCAATGTTTTACAGAGGATATAAGTGCAAAAGTCCATAGAAGATTCCAGTAGAAGAAAAAAACATCAACGTTTCAGGGCCACAAAGGACCCCCTTCTAAAGGTGACAGACAAGAAAACTGTGGAAAATGTATTTTTCATGTCCGTTGGTGAAAATAAGGTCTGCTATTTTTCTATTTTCTGCTCTGCTCTTCTTTCCGTGTCAGTAACACATGGAGGCCAAGTTCCTCTTCGTTTACTGTCTTTATAATCTAATTTCTGCAAATTAGTATTAATTGCCTTACAGGTCTACCTTAGCATTTCATTACAGGTCTATTGAATGCAAATATATACAACGCTGTGTGAGTGTGCACGACTACCTGCTGGTCTTTTGTCTTGACTTGTCATATATATATATATATATATATATATATATATATATATATATATACTGCTCAAAAAATGGAAGGAACGCTTTGAAAACATATCAGATCTCAACGGGCAAAAATCTCATGCTGGATATCTATACTGGTATGGACTGGGTAATGTGTTGGGATCTATACTGGTATGGACTGGGTAATGTGTTGGGATCTATACTGGTATGGACTGGGTAATGTGTTGGGATCTATACTGGTATGGACTGGGTAATGTGTTGGGATCTATACTGGTATGGACTGGGTAATGTGTTGGGATCTATACTGGTATGGACTGGGTAATGTGTTGGGATCTATACTGGTATGGACTGGGTAATGTGTTGGGATCTATACTGGTATGGACTGGGTAATGTGTTGGGATCTATACTGGTATGGACTGGGTAATGTGTTGGGATCTATACTGGTATGGACTGGGTAATGTGTTGGGATCTATACTGGTATGGACTGGGTAATGTGTTGGGATCTATACTGGTATGGACTGGGTGATGTGTTGGGATCTATACTGGTATGGACTGGGTAATGTGTTGGGATCTATACTGGTATGGACTGGGTAATGTAGTGGGATCTATACTGGTATGGACTGGATAATGTGTTGGGATCTATACTGGTATGGACTGGGTGATGTGTTGGGATCTATACTGGTATGGACTGGGTAATGTGTTGGGATCTATACTGGTATGAACTGGGTAATGTGTTGGGATCTATACTGGCATGGACTGGGTAATGTGTTGGGATCTATACTGGTATGGACTGGCTAATGTGTTGGGATCTATACTGGTATGGACTGGCTAATGTGTTGGGATCTATACTGGTATGGACTGGGTAATGTGTTGGGATCTATACTGGTATGGACTGGGTAATGTGTTGGGATCTATACTGGTATGGACTGGGTAATGTGTTGAGATCTATACTGGTATGGGCTGGGTAATGTGTTGGGATCTATACTGGTATGGACTGGGTAATGTGTTGGGATCTATACTGGTATGGACTGGGTAATGTGTTGGGATCTATACTGGTATGGACTGGGTGATGTGTTGGAATCTATACTGGTATGGACTGGGTAATGTGTTGGGATCTATACTGGTATGGACTGGGTAATGTGTTGGGATCTATACTGGTATGGACTGGGTAATGTGTTGGGATCTATACTGGTATGGACTGGGTAATGTGTTGGGATCTATACTGGTATGGACTGGGTAATGTGTTGGGATCTATACTGGTATGGACTGGGTAATGTGTTGAGATCTATACTGGTATGGGCTGGGTAATGTGTTGGGATCTATACTGGTATGGACTGGGTAATGTGTTGGGATCTATACTGGTATGGACTGGGTAATGTGTTGAGATCTATACTGGTATGGACTGGGTAATGTGTTGGGATCTATACTGGTATGGACTGGGTAATGTGTTAGGAATGAAAGGATGGCACATCATTTGATGGAAATGAAAATTATCCACCTACAGAGGGCTGAATTCAAAGACACCCCTAAAATCAAAGTGACACAAATTATGCAGCAAGCTCGTCCATTTTGCTGAAATTTCATTGCAACAACTCAAAATCATCCTCAGTAGTTTGTATGGCCCCACAAGTGCTTGTATGTATGCCTGACAACATCAGGGCATGCTCCTAATGAGACGATGGATGGTGTCCTAGGGTATTTCCTCCCAGATCTGGACCAGAGCATCACTGAGCTTCTGAACAGACTGAGGTGCAACCTGGTGGCACCAGATGGACCGAAACATAATGTCCCAGAGGTGTTCTTTTGGATTTCGGTCAGGTGAGCGTGAGAGCCATTCAATGGTATCAATTCCTTCATCCTCCAGGAACTGGCTGCATGCTCTCGCCACATGAGGCCGGGCATTGTCGTGCACCAGGAGGAACCCAGGACCCACTGCACCAGTTTAGGGTCTGACAATGGGTCCAAGGATTTCATCCCGATACCTAATGGCAGTCAGGGTGCCATTGTGTAGCCTGTAGAGGTCTGTGCGTCCCTCCATGGATATGCCTCCCGAGACCATCACTCTTTTTCACTCTTAAATGTAAGACATCAGGGGTCTGTTTAGAACCCTGATATTTCGCCAAAGCCCCTCAAAAGGGCAGTTAAAAAAAAGGAAAAATAAATAAAAATAATAAAAAAAAGGACTCGTTCACATGTGCTTTGCATTCGCCGCTGGCTAGCTACTGCCTCTATTGCTCTGTGTTTGAGCTTTGGGGTGCACACCCTAATGCAGTAGGCTGAGCACACCTATACACACTCCTAAACCTTGTAGACAGCCTTCCCAGAAGAGTTGAAGCTGTTATAGCTGCAAAGGGTGGGCAACTCAAAGGACTATTGAACCCTAAGGACTAAGACTGGGATGCCATTAAAGTTCATCTGCGTGTAAAGGCAGGCGTCCATGTATTCGGAGTTGAAGCTGTTATGGCTGCAAAGGGCGGGTCAACTCAAAATTGAACCCTACAGACTAAGACTGGGATGCCATTAAAGTTCACGGGGCAGATCCACAAAGAGAGTGCTTTCAAATTTCCCGCGTCGTATCTTTGTTTTGAATCCTCAAAACAAGATACGACGGCATCTGGGTTAGATCCGACAGGCGTACGTCTTCGTACGCCTTCGGATCTTAGATGCAATTCTTCGGCGTCCGCTGGGTGGCGTTCCAGTCGTAATCTGCGTTGAGTATGCAAATTAGCTATTTCCGACGATCCACGAACGTACGAGCGGCCGTCGCACTCTTTTACGTCGTCTCTAGTCTGCTTTTTCCGGCGTATAGTTAAAGCTGCTATATGGTGGCGTACTCAATGTTAAGTATGGCCGTCGTTCCCGTGTATAATTGTAAAAATTGTATTTCGTTTGCGTAAGTCGTCCGTGAATCGGGCTTGACGTAATTTACGTCCATGTCAAAACAATAACGTCTTTGCGACGTCATTTAGCGCAATGCACGGCGGGAAATTTAGGGACAGCGCATGCGCAGTTCGTTCGGCGCGGGGACGCGCTTCATTTAAATGCTCCACGCCCCCTACCCGGCTAATTTGAATTAGGCGGGCTTGCAATGGGTGATTTACGCTATGCCGCCGCAACTTTACAGGCAAGTGCTTTGTGAATAAAGCACTTGCCTGTAAAACTTGCGGTGGCGTAACGTAAATGACATACGTTAAGCCGCCGCAGAGATACACCGGATCTACGAGAATCTGGCCCATAGTGTTCATGCGACGTGCCCATATTCTGATTCTTGAGGAACATTTTACTCCTCTCACAAATAGGAAATAAAATTCTAATTTACGTACACCTATTCAGTGCATATTCAGAATTTATGTACATATGTACATGCAGTAGCTCTTCCAGCTCTTCTTGGCTCATGCCGTGCATTTCCCCCCTGGCTGCAAGACTCTCTTGGCAAAACGATCCAAACACATTGTATAACATTTAATGATATTATTCTCTTTTTTTTTTATCATTTTTTTGCCTTGAGCGCCGTCTTCGTGATTTCTTTTAAACCCCTAGAACCATGCTTTTATCCAAAGGATCCTTTTATATAAGATACAGTAGCATGGAATCAGACACGATCCGATACAATTTGTGTAGGCTGAAGAGTTTGTAGGACACGCGTGGCGTCATATACACCTTTTCAGGGCAAGCTAATTAGCTAAATGAGGAGTCTTTGGCTCCAGTAAGTACTCCCTTGTGGCTGGTTAGTTTGTATCGCTATAAAACGGCTTGATAGTGCAATTTAACAACTGTAGTCATTTTTCGCCGTTCTTACAACATCACAAACAACGTATTAAAAGGGGTCACTGTCAAAGCAGACGAATGTACATCAAGTTTACTCAGCCTCTAATTAGATAGCTTCTTTTTTTCTCGTCTATTAAAGAGGAGCCCATCTTAACCCTATTTCCATACTGCTCGAGATATAATCTGGACATTTCTCCTTTGTGACAGGAAGTCAGGTAAATCTGTGGGTGTTGTCACAGACGGGACATACATTTCTGCCTTTGTTTAGACAATACACCAATTGTTATTAGGCGTCGGCTGCAAAAGTAGCCAGAAAAGGTCTAAGGGCGTTGGAAAACTTCAGCTGTTCAGAATGAGGCAATTAAAGTGGAGGTTCACCCGGAAATGTTAATTTTTAACCTTAGGCTCCATTCACATCTATGCGACAAAACGCCCGACGCCAGACGCTTGTACCGCTAGAGGGGGGAATTCCCATTGCTGTCTATGGAGATAGGTCACATCTCATAGAGGCCGTACGCCTGTCGCCTGAAAAAAAGTCCCGGACCCTTTTTTTCAGGCGACATTGGCGTTCTCCCATTGACAGCAATGGGAAGAATTTGAAAAAAAAAAAAAAGTTTCACACTCGCGGCAAAATACGCCGCGTACGCCGTACGCCGTTGTCGCAGAGGTGTGAATGGAGCCTTAGATTGATGCTCATTTTGTCAAGGGGAATCGGGTAGTTTTTTTAAAATCTAAGCAGTACTTACCGTTTTAGAGAGCGATCTTCTCCGCCGCTTCCGGGTATGGGCTGCGGGACTGGGCGTTCCTATTTGATTGACAGGCTTCCGACGGTCGCATCTCTCGCGTCACGATTTTCCGAAAGTATCCGAACGTCGGTGCGCAGGCGCCGTATAGAGCCGCAACCGACGTTCGGCTTCTTTCGACTACTCGTGACGCGATGTATGCGACCGTCGGAAGCCAGTCAATCAAATAGGAACGCCCAGTCCCGAAGACCATACCCGGAAGCGGCGAAGAAGATCGCTCTCTAAAACGGTAAGTACTGCTTCGTTTTTAAAAAAAACTACCCGATTCCCCTAGACAAAATGAGCATCAATCTAATGTTAAAAATTATTTTTCGGGTGAACTCCCGCTTTAAGGCCTCTATAAGTAGTCCAGAGGATTACCACTGATTTTCTGCATCCTGAGGCTTTGTGAGTAAGGAGAGCAGTAGCTGAAAGTCTTCTGAGGAGGTGAGGTGGTGATCGATTTTTCTGTGTGATAAAATCAAAAGACTATTGTTTTTCTGCTGTATGACCAGCAGTGTCTGCCCAGCACTAGGCTGTGCCAGACTCCATAGATAGTTTCCTGTGTGGTGAAGGTAGACGCCCCAAGTGGCCAGGGTTTATTTTATGTTTGATTTTGTTTATGCTGTTTGGATGCTTGCACTTGTTTCCAGCAAGATGGAAGAAAAAAACAAAATCTTTGTTTTTCAACCGTCTTCGACTGCCTGTCTGTATAAATTCAATGTGTAGTGAACCCATCCAGGGGGTCACACACCCCGCTACCGAGTTAACCCCTTACACCTTCTGTAGAGGTTTGATCACATGGAGAGTAGGTGATATATAACGAAAATCTTCTGCACCCGAGTGCGGCACCAATACTGTCGGAGAACTCCCTCAAAATCTCAGGCGTATCAAGAGCATAGACTCGATCTTGGTCCAGCAGGTTCTACTTGGCCCTTCGCTGACCTTCTCAGACTGGGAACCGGGCATCGGGTCTACCGAACCCCGCTGATTAGCTCCCGCTGTGTTCAATCATAACGGAAGTGCACAGGTCCAAATCATTTGGTGGAGGGGGGATTATGGTGTGGGGTTGTTTTTCAGGGGTTGGGCTTGACCCCTTAGTTCCAGTGAAGCGAACTCTTAAGGCGTCAGCATACCAAGACATTTTGGACAATATCATGCTCCCAACTTTGTAGGAACAGTTTGGGGACGGCCCCCTCCTGTTCCAACATAACTGCGCACCAGTACACAAAGAAGGGTCTCTAAAGAGATGGATGAGCGAGTTTGGGGTCGAGGAACTTGACTGGACTGCACAGAGTACTGACCTCAACTTAATAGAACACATTTTGATGATGACTCATTAATTAATTGATTTCCCGATACAATCTCAGGGTTACCCATTTCTGCGGCTGATTTCAAATTAAGGAAAGCATGCAAAATCAGACAAGAAAATCTACATCTGCTCAACTTTTAGCTCGGTCCCAACAGGAAGGAGAAACCCTCCTCACTTTAGTTTTATTAGCCATATGAAATCACAAAGCATACATTGATTGGTTCACATCATACAGATACACCCACTAATCCTCCTCCCCTGTGGGGCTTGCCCCCGGCATGAAGCTTCTCATTGGTCAGTTCATATAGGGGTCTTTCCTATTCCATCTTCTTCTCACAAGTCCAGTCCATGCTCTTCTTGCAAATCCACGTGTCATAAAAAAGTTCTCTCAGTAAGCAGACAATGGGGGAGGGGTAACTTCCTCTTCCATACAGAGCAAGGAACTAGAAGGGGGTTTTGGAATCTAGGAATGCAGTGGGGGGGGGGGGGGGAGCCGAACACACATTTGAAAGATGAGAAGCAGAAAGAGAAAATAGAAACTGAACTTTTTCCCTTATCCCTTTTGTATATCCATCCAAGTTGAAATATACTTTAAAAACATATCTTATCAAAACAGAAAAGGGAGGCGATCTTTGCTGAAGCAAGAGAAAGGCTACTGTGGCTAGAAGGGTATTTCGCCACATGCCCCAGCCAAAGCATAGATATTGTCAGAGTGTGAAGCCTCTGTGATCTGGGGTAAATTACTCATGTCACCCCCAGTAAAAAGGGAAGTGAAAGAGGTTGTCCCTAACAACACTGCTGCAATGCGTGCACATGTGACTGCTAGTGTGGCAAGTCCACCAGCGTTTGAATCTGCAGTGGATTGGTGCAAGCGGCACCTGGCAGGAATGGACCAAGCTAAAGTGGAAGGCAAGCCAACCTTCGCTACAAAGAGAGAGCTGCCGGATGTCCATACCTGGGAGAAAGGTGTTGTTGCCCCTGGCAACGCTGTTGCGGAAAGTGTGAAAGTTCCCCATTAAATATAGAGGGTTCTGTGTGGAGAGGCTCACGGGCTGTAGTGGGTAATGGACAATCTGCAAAAGTAGCAGTTCTGTCTACACGTAATATAAGTTCTGATGGTTATGCTGCGCCGTTTGATTGGACAGGCGATCGCCTGGGACCTGTCACGTTTCCCAGGCGATCGCCTACAGGGAGGGGCTGCCAAAAGGCGATATGACGTATCGCCTTAGCAGCCCCTCGGCGGAAGGAGGAAGTGGGACATGAAGTCCCCTTCTCCTGAAGCCCCCACTCCCCCCCAAAAAAAATGACATGCCAAATGTGGCATGTAAGGGGGAGAGGAGTGGGTTAAGAAGAAGTTCCATTTTTGGGTGGAACTCCTCTTTAAAGTACCCCGAGACACTGTGAGAGAAAGTACTAAGGTTGGTTTCTGCAACAATGTAGTGTGTACATCAGAAAGAAGTAGTTGTGTGGATCAGTGTCTTTTGTTAGATCAGTTACCCATGGTGTGTCGGACAACAGGTGAGGTGGAGCTGTGGTATGGACCGGTGGGTTGTAGTCACTTACCTGTGTGTGGTCCATCCTCGGGTCTAGTTCTAACGAGCACTGAGATGGACGGCACTGATTGTGTTGGACTGGGTAACATTGAAATGTCTGATCTGAGTGGTGCTGTCAAAAGTGTTGCCGTGGGTAACCAGAGAGAGGTTTTTGAACCTGGAAGTCCTGTGGTGAAAGATAAAACTTACTTCCGTAAGCTGAAAGGTAGGATCAGGGAAGGCAGAGTTCCCCCCCCCCCCCCCCAAGAGAGGAGAGTATGCTCAGGGACCCCAATAGAAGAGTGGGAAGGCAGAGTATACAGAATTACAGGACCCTGTTAACCACTTAACTCCCGGACCATATTGCTGGTGAAAGACCAGAGCACTTTTTGCGATTCTGGACTGCGCCGCTTTAACTGACAATTGCGCGGCTTACTAAATAGGGGGTATTTTTATGGCATTTTTATTAATATATTTTTTTTACTAGTAATGGCGGCGATCAGCGATTTTTTTTTTCGGTACTGCGACATTATGGCGGACACTTCGGACACATTTTTGGGACCATTGGCATTTTTATAGCGATCAGTGCTATAAAAATGCATTGATTACTGTAAAAATGCCACTGGCCGTGAAGGGGTTAACACTAGGGGGCGGGGGAAGGGGTTAAGTATGTTCCCTGGGTGTGTTCTTACTGTAGGGGGGGTGGCCTCACTAGGGGAAACACTGATCCTCTGTTTATACATTGTATGAACAGAAGATCAGCGTTTCTCCCCCTGACAGGACCGGGAGCTGTGTGTTTACATACACAGCTCCCGGCCCCCGGTACACGCACGCGCCCCTAGTGGCCGCTCAAAGAGCCGACATATAGCTACGGGCTCTCTCCCAGGAGAGCCGACCTGCCGCCGTAGAAAGACGGCGGCTGGTCGGCAAGTAGTTAAGATCCAGGCTGGGACGTACTTGGAAACACACCCAAAAAAAAGGGTTGGGCCTACGTGGCCGATGGCCAGAACAGAGGGATCCCAACTGCTATGGTGGGTGATAGGGTGACCACATTTCCAAACTACCCATTAGGGACATCCTCCCTTCCCAAAAATCAGCTTGTGCTGTAACGAATCACAGCACAGTGATTGGACACAAGAGGCGGGATTCATGATTTCTCCAATCACAAGCAGGGGGCGGGATTGTGCTCCTCCAGGCATTCCCGGCCAGGACAAGTACGGTCAGTGAGTAAAGCGGTGATTTGGCGGCCTTTTTTTGGGGGCATCAGATTGGCCCGGGGGGGGGGGGGGGGTGGCTGTGTGAGTTTCATTCAGGGACACTGCATTGTCCTGGAATGAATGTGCCCGGGACAGACCTGCAAAATGCGGGACTGTCCCGGGCAATCCGGGACACGTGGTCACCCTAGGTGAGTGCAGGTGTTTCTCCCTCTGGATCCCTCTGGGGGAGGGGGTTGGGCAGGGCGAGGCTCTGTATTGTATTCGGAGTTAAAGCTGTTATAGCTGCAAAGGGCGGGGCCAACTTAATATTGATCCCTACGGACTAAGACTGGGGTGCCATTAAAGTTCATGTGCGTGTAAAGCCCGGCATCCCAATACTTTTAGTAATAGAGATTACATCCCAGGAGTCTTCATGGGAGGAGGTGCTTTCTCAAGTAGGCACACCCTCCTGCTGGCAGACGGATTCCAGGAAGTAAAAGCTACATGAACCATCTGCCCTTACTCAAGATGGCCATCACTAGAAATGCTAGGGTTTTGTTTTCTTTTCTTTTTTTAAAGTGATTTCCCAACAAAATAAAACATGGAGATATGGATGGATGGAAGAGTTTGCTTTGAATATTAAAAATAATTTAAAGAGCGTCTTAAGTTTGTGGTGCTTAGGTAGTTTAGTTGTACTTTAAACAATATTTTCTTACCCACAGATTGCTGATATCATAATATTTTTTTAAGCTTAAAGGGTCACTAAAGGAATTTTTTTTTTTTTTTTTTAGCTAAATAGCTTCCTTTACCTTACTGCAGTCCTGGTTGTTCGTTTTTGCTCTGATGTTGCTGTAATCCTTCTCTGTTCTGAACAGTCTGTTTCCTGATGAAAAAAGTCATGGGAGCTTTCTCTCTGTGGTCACTAATCAAGGAGGTGTGATTACTGTGGCCCGGATTCACGTAAATGCGCGCATCTTTGTGCGGGCGTAACGTATCCTATTTACGTTACGCCTCCGCAATTTTGACAGGCAAGTGCCGTATTCTCAAACCAAAGTTGCGGCGGCGTAGCGTAAATAGGCTGGCGCAAGCCCGCCTAATTCAAATGTGGTAGATGTGGGCGTGTGTTATGTTAATTTAATGTGACCCCACGTAAATGACGCTTTTTACGAACAGCGCATGCGCCGTCCGTGAAAGTATCCCAGTGCGCATTGCTCCAAATGAACCCGCAAGAAGTCAATGCTTTCGACGCGAACGTAAATGACGCCCAGCCCTATTAGCGAACAACTTACGCAAACGACGTAAAAAAAATTAAATTCGACGCGGGAACGACGGCCATACTTAGCATTGGTACGCCTCATATAGCAGGGGTAACTTTACGCCGGGAAAAGCCTAACGTAAACGGCGTATCTGTACTGCGTCGGCCGGGCGTACGTTTCGTGAATTGGCGTATCTAGCTGATTTACATATTTCTAGGCGTAAATCAGCGTACACACCCCTAGCGGCCAGCGTAAATATGCAGTTAAGATACAACGGCGTAGGAGACTTGCGTCGGTCGGATCTAATACAAATCTATGCGTAACTGATTCTATGAATCAGGCGCATAGATACGACGGCTCAGACTCAGAGTTATGGCGGCGTATCTGGAGATACGCCAGCGTAACTCGTACGAGAATCCGGGCCTTAATGGGCAACCTCTCTACTTTTTTTTTTGGGTTACAGTTTTTGTAGATTTGTGTTGCTGCGTCTGTTACCCCGGAAACCGTTGTCATGTGACGACTTGCGCCTGTTTACAGAGACGACTTAACTGGAAGTAGGAATGTTCTTGAATCCTCTTGTGTTTAATCTGCTCTCGCTTTCCTCCCAAGCTGCTTGTTCACCGTTCACATGCAGTGCGGAACTGTTTCCTTTGTCCTGTGCCAAATTTGTATCTTTTGATTAGTCGCTAATTAACCGGCAAGAGTTCCTTTATACAAAGAAATTAACGCGGCTCCTATAATTGCAGGTTGTCTGTCATATATATATATATATTTTTCTACAAGTTATTTCCTGCGTACTTTTCCTTGGTTATGTTTCTTACCAGTTGACACCGTTTTGATTACTTTATTATGAATGGCTTTTGGGTGTTTATCCATGTCTGGTTGGTCACTAATGGGGAAAAAAAAACATATTTCATGAAATTAACCACTTAAGACCCGGACCATTATGCAGGTAAAGGACCAGGCCCCTTTTTGCGATTCGACACTGCGTCGCTTTAACTGACAATTGCGCTGTCGTGCGACGTGGCTCCCAAACAAAATTGGCATCCTTTTTTTTTTTTTTTCACAAATAGAGCTTTTTTTCCTCTGCGGTTTTTATTTTTTGCGCTATAAACAAAAATAGAGCAACAATTTGTATTCACGAAACACTTGCTCCGTAAGTCGCGGCGGCGTAGCGTAAATGGGGCCTGGGGGGGAACCCATGCCGTTTTTTTATTAAAAATTTGGTGTGGAGTTCCCCATCATGATTCATACCAAACGCCGCAGCTAGAATTGGCAGGAATCAAAGTCGGGTTCCCTGTCGCTTCAATGGGGGCTTTTTCCCCATAGCGGCCAGCCGGGTCGGCGCTGGCTCCCGCAATGGGGCTCGTAGGTGGTCAGTCTCGCTGAGAAAGGGAGCGAGATTGACACAATATCGCGATCACCCACTGTAGATTCAATTACATCACAGTAGCAGCAAGCTTTATAGTATACTACAGCCAACACACAATATATATATATATACACAATATACAATTAAATCTGACTAGCCCAGACCATAGTGGGGTTCTCATTCACCCTGTGCCCCTATTGGAGACCCAGGGTGATCTACACATAAGAGGCATCGGGGAGCTTCTGGGCCCCACGGGCCCTTCCCTTACAGATGGACATAAAAAGCTTCGACCAAACAATTCTTTTTAAAAGTTTTCCAGCAGTTTAGAAGAAAAAAAAATAAAAATAAAGAATTATAGTGTCCACAGGGTTGCTTCATAAAGAATTCAGTTTTCTTGAATGTAGAACACTTATAACTCCAAAACCCGATAGATCCAGGTAAGTGCTCACAGCGGGGGATCCTTTTTGAAGTGAAATCACACACAGTCCTTAGAATAATCCACGGAAGAGCCATTTAAGCTCTAATGCCCTTTAATATTCAATTCCCAATAATGTTTTTGCCCGTGTCCTGCTCAACATCAATCAATAGATGGAAATGCCCTCTTGACTGTCTCCTCAGTGTGTGTTGGAGAGATTCGAAGGCATTACAACGCCACAACGCCTGTGACAAAACACTCAATGATGGTTAATTCCGCTGGAAACATAACAGACAAGTGAGTAGAGGATGTCACTTTCCGGCACAGAAATTCAATAAAAGCTTTGCAATTGCTATTTTGAGGAATCTTCAATTCCGTAATGATCTATAATTGCCTGCAGAATCATTATTGAATTTCGGAAACATTCACAGCAAGAAGTAACAAATATAACAGGTGTGGAAATATACAGATTTAAAAAAAAAATTTGGGTTGAAAGAGATGCAAATTTAGCAAATCCAGTGAAATTCCCCAGGTGCAGAAAAAAAAATTGGGGGTTTGAGGGGGGGTAAAAACTGCCACATGCTGACTTGTTTTCATTTGCATAAAAGTAGATTATCCAATATGTTGTGTGTTTTATGTTAGAGCTGCACGATTCTGGCCACAATGAGAATAAATGCTTAGAATAAAGATCACGATTCTGGCCAAAATGAGAATAAATGCTTAGAATAAAGATCACGATTCTGGCCAAAATGAGAATAAATGCTTAGAATAAAGATCACGATTCTGGCCAAAATGAGAATAAATGCTTAGAATAAAGATCACGATTCTGGCCAAAATGAGAATAAATGCTTAGAATAAAGATCACGATTCTGGCCAAAATGAGAATAAATGCTTAGAATAAAGATCACGATTCTGGCCAAAATGAGAATAAATGCTTAGAATAAAGATCACCATTCTGGCCAAAATGAGAATAAATGCTTAGAATAAAGATCACGATTCTCGCGGCGTAAAATCTTTCACATTATAAAAAAAAAATTGGGCTAACTTTACTGTTTTACATTTTATTTTTTTTTACTAAAGTCATTGGCCCAGATTCAGGTAGATCCGAGCAATATTTGCGTGGGCAAAGAGCAAATATTTTTCTCTGCGCCCACGCAAATATTGCGTTTTGCCCGCGATTCACGGAGCAGTTGCTCCGTAAATTGCGCGGGCGATATGCTAAACAGCCGGGCGTAAGGCTGCCTAATGTAAATGATCCCGCCGGGGGCGGGAATCATTTAAATTAGGCGCGCTCCCGCGCCGAGCGAACAGCGCATGCTCCGTCGGGAAACTTTCCCGACGTGCATTGCGGCAAATGACGTCGCCAGGACGTCATTTGCTTCTAAGTGAACGTGAATGGCGTCCAGCGCCATTCACGGTTCACTTACGTAAACAATGTGAAATTTAAATTTCACGAGCGGGAAGCGCAGCTATACTTTAGCATTGGTTGCCCCTGCTATTAGCAGGAGCAGCCTTATGCTAAAGTCGCCGTACGGAAACTCCGTACCTTGCGTGCGCAGGGCCCGCGCAACTTTTGTGAATCGGTGGTAGTATGCAATTTGCATACTATACGCCGATCACAATGGCCGCGCCCCCTAGCGGCCAACGCAAGAATGCAGCCTGGGATGTGAAGGCATAAGGAGGCTTATGTCTGTCACATCCTAGGCTGCAGTCGGTGTAACGAGGTTCCTGAATCAGGAGCACTCGTTACACCGGAGCAAGTAAGCCCTTGCGCCGCGCAACCTATGGTTGCGCGGGCGCAAGTGCTTCTTGAATCTGGCCCATTTTTTCCAAACAAATTCGATTTGAAAGACTGTTGCGCAAAAACAGTGTGATATAAAATATTGCAACAGGGTCTCTACAAAAAAAAAAAGATAAATCTATCTATCTATCTATCTATCTATCTATCTATCTATCTATCTATCTATCTATCTATCTATCTATCTATCTATCTATCTATCTATCCACACATACACAGGGCTCAAAATCTCAAGTCCTGAGCTACTAGCCAGGCCTCAAGGGTTACTCGCCACCAGTTGCCCCACCCAGCCGGCCCCGCCCCTAATTTCGCCCCTAAACACGCCCTCATAAATCTCATGAAATGACACTTAAAAGTTTTATGCAGAATTAAGTTATAAAAATAAATATTAACAACAACTGTATCCGTGTCCACCAAATACAGCCCGTGTCCACCAAATGCAGCCCGTGTTTACCAAATGCAGCCCGTGTTTGCCAAATGCAGCCGTGTTTGCCAAATGCAGCCGTGTTTACCAAATGCAGCCCGTGTTTGCCAAATGCAGCCGTGTTTGCCAAATGCAGCCGTGTTTGCCAAATGCAGCCCGTGTTTGCCAAATGCAGCCGTGTTTGCCAAATGCAGCCCGTGTTCACCATGCAGTCCGTGTTCACCATGCAGTCCGTGTTCACCATGCAGTCCGTGTTCACCATGCAGCCCATATCCACCAAATGCAGCCCATGTCCACCAAATGCAGCCCATGTTCACCAAATGTAGCCCGTATCCACCAAATGTAGCCCGTATCCACCAAATGTAGCCCGTATCCACCAAATGCAGCCCGTGTCCACCAAATGCAGCCTGTGTTCACCATGCATCCCGTATCCACCAAATGCAGCCCATATCCAACAAATGCAGCCCGTGTTTACCAAATGCAGCCCATGTCCACCAAATGCAGCCCGTGTTCACCATGCAGCCTGTATCCAACAATTGCAGCCCGTGTTTACCAAATGCAGCCGTGTTCACCAAATGCAGCCCGTGTTCACCATGCAGCCCGTATCCAACAAATGCAGCCCCTGTCAACCAAATGCAGCCTGTGTCCACCATGCAGCCTGTGTTTACCAAATGCAGCCCGTGCCCACCATGCAGCCCGTGTCCACCAAATGCAGCCTGTGTCCACTATGCAGCCTACCTGGTTCCTGTGTGCAGGGGAGGAGAGGAACAGGAGAGCTGCCCAGGTGATCAGAGCGCAGCGCGGGGAACACAGGATAACAGTTTTAATTTTACTTGCCGTGTTCCCGCCGCTCAACGTTATATTCAGCTCCGCCCCCTGGTCGGGGGGAACTTTGATTGACAGATCACCCGTCACCAGGATTGGACGGGTGATCTGTCTATCAAAGTTCCGGGACCAGGCAGCCCCCCCCCCCCCCGGCTCCCAGGCAGCCCTTCCTCACCAGACCTCAAAATACACTCGCAAAAAACTTTTGGGGATATTTATTATAGAAAAAAGTTAAAAATGTTGTTGTTTTCCAAAATTGACGCTCTATTATTTTGTTTATAGCGCACAAAATAAAAACTGATCAAATACCACCAAAATAGATCTATTTCTGGGGTAAAACGGACGCAAATTTACTTTGGAAGCAGCGTCGCACGACCACGCAATTGTCAAATCGTAAAAAGTGCTCTGGTCAGGAAGGGGGTAAAACCTTCCGGGGCTGAAGCGGTTAAACTGCTTCAATCCCAAAATGCACCTCCGACTTGTGTATTGTAGGCCAACCTGCAGCAATACCGGCGACATCGGATTTCATAACATTTGGCCTTGAACTGATAGTTCTTGCCAAGTCTTCGCCTTTGTAATGATCCGTCAGTCTTAACACAGATGCACAAATAAACCATTTCTGTCACCCTCATCATGTCACACCGAGCCATTTGCTGAAGAAATATAGTGAAAAGCCATCATTACCGGGGGAAAAATGCTCTGCCACAAAGTAGACAATAGTGCAACTGTTTTTACAGAGAGGCTTCGGCTTTACCGAAAGGGGACCTGTCACCAAATCAAACCGGGTTCAATGTAAGAGAAGTGCCTTGTGAGATCACAGGTGTACAGGCCCGTTGCTACAGGACATCCAAAACAAACAATTGCTTGGGGCCCCCGAGCTGGCCTGGGGCCCCCAACTTCACCTCCCCTGCTCCTCTTCCTTCCTCCTGAAGTCCTGTCAGTCCGGCCGGGTACCGCAGAGATTAAGGAGATACAGGAGATTAAGCTTCCTGTTCCTGGCCGGACTGACAAGAAGTGCACACTGAGTGCTCACTTCCTTTCAGTCCAGACGGGAACACAGGAAACTAAATCTCCTGTACCGTGCGGTAATAGGGGGCTGGGGACCCATAATGATAGAACACCGGACTGACAGGAGGAAGAGGAGCTCGGTAAACGCTACAGCGGCAGCCTACAGGGAAGATGTGGAGGTGAGATTAGAAAAACATAGGGACAAGGGAGGGGGGGTAGTAAGAAAATGGGTTTAAATAATTTGTGTAGCGCTAACGTAGTCTTTGCGTGCGGGGGGGGGCCCCCATTTTGCTTGGGGCCTCCAAATTCCTTCAAACGGCCCTACAGGTGTATAATAGTTATTGTTTCACACTTAATAGCAATCCTTAAAAAATGGCGGCCATTGGTCTTTCCACAACGTGACCAAAGGTGGTAGAAGCCAGGATACCCAGAATAAACACCAGATAATAACACTACAACTAGTTTCCTAACCTAATCTAACCTAACTAATTTCTACATATATTATTTTAAACACAAATAAAGCTTGTTATTTGGTTCAATACTTTAATAAAACATGTGATTCCCATCTTCCTGCACCCTCTGCATCTGCTATAATGTATTTTAAGAGATCATAAAAAAAAAACTATGGGGCAGATCCACAGAGCGAGTACGCCGGCGTATCTACTGATAAACGCCCCTGTCCCCGGTAGCTCGCGCTCAGAAGCAAACACGCATGTAAATCCCGCCCACATATGTAAACACCGTTCAAACCCCACATGTGAGGTATCGCCGCGTGCGTTGGAGCGTGTGCAACAATTCTAGCACTAGCCTCCTCTGTAACTCGAAAATTGTAACCTGTAAAAAAATGTAAAGTGTCGCCTATGGAGATTTTTAAGTACTGAAGTTTGGCGCCATTCCATGAGTGTGCGCAATTTTAAAGCGTGACATGTTGGGTATCTATTTACTCGGCGTAACATCATCTTTCATATTATACAAAAAAATTGGGCTAACTTTACTGTTTTGTTATTTTTTTAATTCATGAAACCGTTTTTTTTTTATCCAAATAAAAGGCGTTTGAAAAATGATTGCGCAAATACTGTGCGAGGGGAAAAAAAGGTTGCAATGACCGCTATTTTATACCCTAGGGCAGTGATGGTGAACCTTGCCACCCCAAATGTTTTTGGAACTACATTTCCCATGATGCTCATGCACTCTGCAGTGTGGTGTAGCATCATGGGAAATGTAGTTCCAACACATCTGGGGTGCCAAGGTTCGCCGTCACTGCCCTAGGGTGTCTGCTAAAAAAAAAATATATAATGTTTTGGGTGTTCTGATTAATTTTCTAGCAAAAAAAATATGATTTTTACATGAAGGAGAGAAGTGCCAAAATAGGCCCGGTGGACAAGTGGTTAAAAGACGCAAAACAAAACAAGGAGCCACAATGTGCCAGGCCACCCCTCATTGGCCGCTAGTGCAGGGCCGATCCTAGGGTCACAGGCGCCTGGGTGCAGAAATATTTCTGGCGCCCCCACATGGGCGTCGTCATTTTACTAACTCCTCCCCTTTACAAATGTTTCTATGGCAATGACTCAACCACAGAGATGCTCCCCCACAAAGTCTTCATTACCCTGGGATCCTTATATGATCTCTTAACAATAAACAAAATACAGGAAGAGAAGCAGAGTACTTTATTGGGACCTGGAGGGGGGCCTCTGTGATGGACACAGAGAGGGCTTCTGTTAGAGAGTCTGTTAGATGTTCGGCGCCCCCACCTCTGCAGGCGCCTGGGTGCAATGCACCCTGCCTAGGATCGGCCCTGCGCTAGTGTTACTCTGGCTTTTCCAGGGTACTGCTGTCAGGTGGATCATGCTGGCTGATATGAAGACAGATTCAGGTATTTATATTAGCGACTTTTATGTTTTTTTTTTTGTTGTTAATTAATACATAACTGCATCAATGGGTGGTTTAGAATATCTTCCTTAATGCGATACAACAGCTTCTTCATTAGAAAAATCTTCTACACAGCCAGTGAAAAGATGTAAGCAGCAATAAAAGGTTCTAATTCCCATGATTAATGATGAAGAATTAAAGATCAGGAACATTTCAAATGTATCATTGTTCTCTATTCTTCAGCAGCTCACAGCAGATCATAAACTGCTTTCAAATACCAAAACATAAAAATCTGTCAGCCTTAATTAGCACTCCGACTAAGTGACATTAATCTTCCACCTTGCTCTTCTGCTACAGTCCGAGGAGAAACTCTTCTGCCTATTAAAGGGTTCCGATAAAATTCTCATTACATTCATCATTTTTTTTTTTTAGCATAATCCGTGAAACAAAAAAACAAAAAAAAAAATCGAAAGTGAGTTGGAATTTGAGCGAACACAGGCCCAGATTCTCAAAGACTCACGACGGCGTGAGTCCGAATGGCCGCCGTCGTATCTATGCGCCTGATTCATAGAATCAGTTACGCATAGATTTGGCCAAGATACGAGCGGCGTAAGTCTCCTACGCCGTCGTATCTTGGGGTGCATATTTACGCTGGCCGCTAGGTGGCGCTTCCGTTGATTTCCGCGTTGAATATGTAAATGAGCAAGATACGCCGATTCACAAACGTACGTACGCCCGTCGCAATTAGTTACGCCGTTTACGTAAGACATACGCCGGCGTAAAGATAAAGCTGGTCTCTAGGTATGGACGTCGGAACAAGCGTAACTTTTTACGTCGTTTACGTAAGTCGTATGTGAATAGGGCTGTGCGTAGGTTACGTTCACGTGACAGGCATTGACCTGGCGTATCTTTGGGCGTAAATACGACGTGACACTGAGCATGCGCGCGCATGCGCCGTTCATTCGGCCATGCATCTACATGGGGTCACGCTTAATTTAAATACAACACGTCCACGACCTGCCTACTTTGAATTACGCGCACTTACGCCGGCCGATTTACGCTACGCCGCCGTAACTTAAGACGCAAGTGCTTTGTGAATACAGCACTTGCCTCTCTAAGTAGCGGCGGCGTAGCGTAAATAAGATATGCTACACCCGCACAACGTAAAGCCACCCTACGTGAATCTAGGCCATACTCTTTTAGTTCCAGCAGCAGCACTATATGGGTTCGTGTTTGTAGACACTTGACTATTATGCCTCCTACACATGAGAGCTTTTGTCCAGGAATCCCGGCCGTGTGTTTGCTCCATCCAGGGCCGGTGCAAGGATTTTTGACCCCAAACCCCCCCCCCCGGCACGCACGCACGCACAGGGCACAACACATCAGGGTACAGTGAACATCAGGGCATAGCACATCAGGGTACGGCACACCAGGCCACATCAGAGTAAAGGGCACAGCACATCAGGGCACATGACATTGAGGCACAGCAGACTGGGGCACAGGACATCAGGGGACGGGACATCAGGACACATGTCACATCAGGGCACGGGGCACTTGGAGCCCATTGGGGCATATTGGAGCACATTGGGGCATATTGGAGCACATTGGGGCACAACGTTTAACTGGCAGCAGGGCTCAAGTTAAAAAAAAAAAAAAACAGTAAAGTTAGCCTATTTTTTTGTATAATGTGAAAGATGATGTTATGCCAAGCAAATAGATACCTGACATGTCACACTTTAAAATTGCACACACTCATGGAATGGCGCCAAACTTCGATACTTAAAAATCTCCATTGGCGACGCTTAATCTTTTTTACAGGTTACCAGTTTAGAGTTACAGAGGAGATCTAGTGCTAGAATTGTTGCTCACACTCTCTAACGCACGCGGCGATACCTCACATGTGTGGTTTGGATGGCGTTTACATATGTGGGCTGGACTTGCGTGTGTGTTCGCTTTTGAGCGCAAGCTCCTGGGCGCAGAGGCTTTTTATATATAAAATATATATTTTACACTTTATCTTACATAATTAGTTTTTGTATCTCTTTTGTTCCTATTACAAGGAATGTAAACATCCCTTGTAATAGGAATGATGTGTGACAGGTCCTCTTCATGGAGAGACCCCACATCTCTCCTCCAGGCTGGAAAGCATGAGATTGTGAAAAAAATTCACTGATCTAATGCTTACCAGTCCCGATCGCGCCTTTGTTTACATCCGCGGCCCGAACGTCATACCATCGCGCCCGGGCCTCCGACGGTCATAGAGATGACTGGTGACCATGTGGTCACCGGAAATCTCTATGGTCATCATCAGGCAGCGGCCAATTCTTTCCCCGGGTCCCCGATGGCACGGGAGAGCCCGGAGAGGCACCGGATGGCGGCAGGAGGGAGAGGATGTCCTCCCCTGTCACCTTTAAGGCCGGGTACACACGAACAAACATGTACGGTGAAAGCGGTCCGTCGGACCGTTTTCACCGTACATGCCTGCCAGAGGGCTTCTGTACGATGGTTGTACACACCATCGTACAGAAGTCCGCGCGTAAACAATACGCGGGGCGTGTCCGCGTCGTCACCGCGACGATGACGTGGGCGGGCCTGCCATTTAAAGGCTTCCACGCATCGAAGTCATTCGACGCATGCGAGGGACGGCGGGCGCCTGGACATGTACGGTAGGTCTGTACTGACGACCGTACATGTCCGAGCGGGCAGGATTCCAGCGGACGGTTTTAAAACACGTCCAGGAATATTTGCCCGCTGGGAAAAGGCCCGGCGGGCAAATGTTTGCTGGAATTCGGCCCGCTCGCGCCCACACACGACCGAACATGTATGCTGAAACTGGCCCGCGGACCAGTTTCAGCATACATGTTTGGTCGTGTGTATGGGGCCTTAGAATGATCAAGCGGCGGAACTGGTGCACAGAACCGAATGATATTTGAATGATGCCTGTAGCTGTAGGCACAGGGGTGGACTGACAACTCATGGGGCCCCTGGGCAATACACACACGCATCCAGTATACATACACAGAATACACACGCTGAAAAGGTACTGGAGAGGCGTGAAAAATGGAAAAAAACTCTAAAGCAGGATTTTTAAGGCAAACAAAAATTGAACTCAAAAAATTATTAAAATATAAATGTATTACATAGTATAAATACAGATCAAAAATATCACGATGTACAGAATAAAAATATGAGATTCAAAATAGAGATGTAACAATGATACTGTCCGTCATCGAATACACGTCACCAGACCAACTGATGACAAGTAAAGGCGGATAATCCGACGCGTTTCAAATGTAAAACATTCTTCTTCAGGAGTATTAACCACTTAAGGACCGCCTCCTGCACATTTACGTTGGCAGAATGGCACGGCTGGGCACAAGCACATACCTGTACATCTTCTTTAAGTGCCCAGCTTGCGACCCGGTCCGAAGCTCCGTGACCGCAGGACCCGATCGTCGCTGGAGTCCCACAATCGGTCCCTGGAGCTGAAGAACGAGGAGAGCTGTGCGTAAACACAGCTTCCCCGTTCTTCACTGTGGCGCTGTCATGGATCGTGCCCCCTAGTGGTTAACTCCCAAACTGCAATTGTCATTTTTATAGCATTTTTTGCTGTAAAAATGACAATTGTCCCAAAAATGTGTCAAAATTGTCCGATGTGTCCGCCATAATGTCGCGGACACGAAAAAAATCACTGATCACCACCATTAGTAGTAAAAAAAATCATAAATTATTAATAAAAATGCAATAAAACGATCCCCTTTTTTGCAAACACTATAAATTGTGCGCAAACCAATCGATAAACGCTTATTGCGTTTTTTTTTTTTTTTTTACCAAAAATAGGTAGAAGAATACGTATCGGCCTAAACTGAGGAAAAAAACGTTTTTTTTATATATTTTTGGGGGATATTTATTATAGCAAAAAGGAAAAAATATTGAATTTTTTTTCAAAATTGTCGCTCTATTTCTGTTTATAGCGCAAAAAATAAAAACTGCAGAGGTGATCAAATACCACCAAAAGAAAGCTCTATTTGTGGGGAAAAAAGGACGCCAATTTTGTTTGGGAGCCACGTCGCACGACCGCGCAATTTTCAGTTAAAGCGACACAGTGCCAAATCGCAAAAACTGGCCGGGGTCCTTTACCTGCATTTTGGTCCGGGTCTTAAGTGGTTAAAATATCAAATTTTTCATTTAAAATCATATGTGCCGAACATTTACAGGTGCATTTCCCGAGAAGTCCCCAGGCGGAGGTGCTTGTCTTCCATCCCCTGCATTTAAAATATCTCTCATCCCTAGATCCCATAGGTGGGCAAGATGTATAATATCCAAATAATGGCGTTTAAAGAAATGAGACCCGCAATAATTGGAAAGAAGGGATCCCCCAGATGTGGTCCAGGAAGGGGCTTAAAAGCCCAAAGGTAGCTGAAAAAGCCGTCTTGTTACCACCAAGGAGTTCGCCCAAACGAGATCCCCTAACTCCTGATGAGCAGAAAAAGTGCCTCCTAAACCTCCTAGTAGCGGAGGGGACTGGAGAGGCGGGGCAGCTATATTCTTGGGATTTAAAAAAAAACACAGATTTTTACAAAATTAGGTAGATTCAGTAAGAGTTAGGCCGGCTTATCAGTAGATAAGCCGACCTAACTCAGAATCTACGCCGACTTATGTTTAAGCGTATGCTCAAACAGAGATACGCTTAAACATATCTAAGATACGACGGCTTGCGCCGTCCTATCTTAGATTGCAATATTTCGGATGGCCGCTAGGTGGCGCTTCCATTGCGGTCGGCGTAGAATATGCAAATGAGTTGATACGCCGATTCACGAACGTACGCCCGGCCGCCGCAGTAGATTTACGCCGTTTCCGCAAGGCATTATCAGGCCTAAAGTTATTCCATCTATTAGGTGGAATAGTAATATTAAAGTACAGCCGCCGTGAGATTCGAAATTTTTACGTCGTTTGCGTAAGTCGTCCGCGAATAGCGATTTACGTCGTTTACGTCTGCGTCAAAATCAATAGGCCCGTGCGGCGTACTTAGCCGCAATGCACACTGGGAAATGTAGGCGCCCGGCGCATGCGCAGTAACAAAAAAACGTAAGGTCAAGCCTTATTAACATTAAACACGCCCCCTTCCACAAATTTGAATTTGGCGCCCTTACGCCCGCCCGCTTTAGGCTACGCCGCCGTATATTAGCAGGCAAGTACATTGAGAATCATGTACTTGCCTAGCTAACTTACAGCGGCGTAGCCTAAACACGTTAAGCTACACCGCCGTAAGTTTATTCCTTTCTACCTGAATCGACCTAATTATCCCTGGTTTTACTGAGGCTGGCAACCCTGATGGGGCCCCTTAGTGGCATGGGGCCCTCGGGTAGTGCCTGAATGGTCAGTCCGCCCCTGTGCAGGCATCATTCAGAGATCCCCACTGAAAGTCAAGGATGTCATATGACGGCCTTGGGCTAGAATTGGTTAATATGTGGAGAGGCCCTCCAACCATACCTAGGAGAGGTCTCTGGAAGAGGAGCTGGGAGTTGTGTTTCAATGATACCATCAGCAGTTGTCTCATTTATCTCGGCATTCATTGATCAAGGAGTCATTTCAGAGCAATATAGACTCTAGAGAAAGAATCTGCAAAATGTAAAAATATATATCACATGGAAATGTACTTTGGTGAAGCACCGCAGTAATAACTCAAACTACGTGCACACTGAAAACATACTATCATTTCCATTCCGACTATTGCGGTTATTCCCCGGTTGCCAAGGCCAGTGGCAAAACAAGAGGAAGCCTGTTGGCATCACACCTGCCGATTAGGAAGCCCCCAAATCACGGCACGCAGACACCCCAGGAACATAAAGCGCACAACCATTCCCAGAGCAAAATTTAGGAACTGTTGCCCAAAAAAAAAATAATCTGCTGAAACGGCTCCTGTGTGGTCTTTATGATCAGATGAAACCGGGGAAGATTATTCATACTTGCCTGTGAGGGTCTCCAGTCTCAAAGGCTGCATATCATTAAATAAATTATTCCACCATTGCCTAATGGCAATTAGACCTCTCGTTACGAGCATAAAGGATGACGTCTGTCAAAAAACGGCGCAGTGAACACAATGACACTTCTAGAACTTTGTTTCATCGCGGCATGGATTCTAGAACGCAGACGCTGGGGCGATTTCAACCACCGCCGAGCCAAAGACAATGGAATATTTATGAGAGGCTCGAATTGTCTTAAAAGATTAGACTTAATTACATTTCGGAAACATCTTAAACTGACGTTAAATATATAGTAATTCTATAAATGTCTAGTGTAGTAACCTACAGTTTAGTAAATAGAATAGTACAGCATAGTGATGATAGTAAATATAAAAAAATGACAATGTGATATTGTATAGAATTGGCTACATTTGAATACAATGGCCCGGATTCACAAAGCACTTACGCCGACGTATCTCGAGATACGCCGCGTAAGTGTAAATATGCACCGTCGTATCTGTGCGCTGTGCCTACAAACTGAGATACGCCTAAAAATAGGCTTCATTCGACCAACGTAACTTGCCTACGCCGGCGTATCATGGGCGCATATTTACGCTGGGCGCATCTGCCGCTCCCATGGATTTTCTATGCACATATGCAAATGAGGGAGATACGCCGATTCACGAACGTACTTGCGCCCGGCGCATAATATATGCGCTTGAGGGGCAACCCATGCAAAGGGCTGCACCAGGGAACTCAAGCGGTCGTATTTTACGGCGTTTATGTTGTATGTCAATATGACTGGGTGTAGGTTATGTTCACGCCGTAGGCAGTGATCCATGGTATCTTAGGCATTCGTTCTGACGTGATTCTGCGCATGCGCACTGGGATGCGTTCACGGGACGGTGCATGTGCCGTTCGTTATTCGTATCTGTCTGGCACTCGGCCCATCATTTGCATGGGATCACGCCTCATTAGCATGGCTCACGCCCACTTACACTTACGACGACTTACGCCTAAGAAACCCAGCGCAGATTTGGTAGCACTGGCTTTGTGAATCCAGTGCTTGCCTCTCTGCGCTGCGTCGGCGTAGCGTAAAGAAGATGCGCTACGGCAGCATAGATATGCGCCGATGTATGTGAATCCGGGCCTTAATGTTTTAATAATGTTTTTATTTTTAATTTTAATCAGATACTTTTATTTTTAATTAGATACACGATCGGTTTTCCCATTGGAAAAACCTTGGATGGTTTTTCCAATGGAATTCCGCTCAAGCTTGGCTTGCATACACACGGTCACGCCAAATTCCGCCTGTCAAGAATGCGGTGAAAAGAAAAAATGTGCCTACTAAGTGCAGTATGTCTGGTGATGATTAATTTATTAAAACAGCCAAATGGCTACTGCGCTCATACAGAAGGGGAGTGTAGTCAGTGTAGATCGTCAGCCGATGAGAAGGTAGCTTCTCCGGTAGGGATGTAGTTGGTTGCTGTCCTGGAGAGGAGCGATATGAAGCACAACAGAACCCGAAGTGACTGTTCGGCGGCGTGCATTCCAGCCTGGAGCGCACACGGCTCTCTGTGACAGGAAGTGACGTCAGGCGGGGGCTCGTACAACACGTGCGGTGACGTACAACACGTACGACGAGCCGAGTTCAATAGGCAGTTCGGCTCTTCTTCTTGATTCTGAGCATGTGTGTTTTTTTTTTTTTTTTGTGCGTCTGAATTCCATACAGACGAACGTTTTTTCGGCTAGGAATTTTTTCCCGTCTGGAAAATAGAGAACCTGCTCTCAAACTGTTGCTAGCGGAAATTTCGACAGAAAAAGTCAGATGGAGCCTACACACGGAATTCCCATCCAAAAGCTCACATCTGACCTTTTCCGACAGGAAAAATAATCATGTGTACGCGGCTTTAGGGTTATGTGAAGGACAGAACTATTATTTCTGAGTAGAGAAAGTTTTGTTTTTGGCTTTCTCCAAGTTTTGTATTTCTGGATAAGAACAGTTAAAGGGGTTGTAAAGGTTTATTTTTATTTGGTTTTTTTAAATAACAAACGTGTTATACTTACCTCCACTGTGCAGCTCGTTTTGCACAGAGTGGCCCCGTTCCTCGTCTTCTGGGGTCCCTCTGCAGCTGTCTCAGCTTCTTCCTGCAAGAGCTAACCCCCCCCTCTGGGAAGGGGCCTGCGGGTGCACTCCCGTGATACTGTATTACTCGGTCCCGCCCCCGGGAGCCAATGGCTGCGCTGCTATCAATCATCCAATGAAGAGCCGAGAACA
Organism: Rana temporaria; assembly: GCF_905171775.1. NCBI lineage: Eukaryota > Metazoa > Chordata > Amphibia > Anura > Ranidae > Rana > Rana temporaria. The sequence goes on along the minus strand of NC_053497.1, from coordinate 175,327,055 downwards.
GCTGACTTTCGAGGGCTCAGGTAAGTAAACGGGGGGCTGGGGGGGCCCGTATCAGGGTTTTGCTAGGCTCCTGCAACCTGGCTGACTACATAGGTGTGCAGGGTCATTATATACTTTGGTCTGAGCATAGCTCAGAGCTCCTAGTTTGGAGACAACTACCAGTTTTGAGACTGCTCCCAGTGTGGGAGATGAAAGGTCTTACCCGGGGTCAGGGGTTCCCAGCCAAAAGCCACAAGACAGAGGTCTCAGGAGTTAGAGGGCCCAGCAAAAAACCAAGGGACAGAGGGTCTCATCAAGGGATCAGTGTGCCCATTCAATAGACAGAGGGTCTCATTGAGGAGTCAAAAGGCCCAGCCAGAAGCCAAGAGACAAAGGTATCATCGAGGGAATTCGAAGGCCCAGACAGAAGCCATGAGATAAAGGTCTCATTGAGGAGTCAGAGGGTCCAGCCAGAAGCAAGAGTCAGGGGGTCTCATCAAGGAGTCAGAGGGCCCAGCCAAAAGACAGATGGTCTTATCGAGGAGTCAGAAGGTCTAGAAAGAAGCCAAGAGGTCAGAGGGCCCAGTCAAAAACCAAGGGACAGAGTGTCTCCTCAAGGGGTCAGAGGGCCCAGCCAAAAGACAGATGGTCTTATCGAGGAGTCAGAAGGCCCAGCCAGAAGCCATGAGACAAAGGTATCATTGAGGGATCAAAAGGCCCAGCTAGAAGCCATGAGACAAAGGTCTCATTGAGGAGTCAGATGGCCCAGCCAATAGACAGAAGGCCTCATTGAGGAGTCAGAGGGCCCAGCCAGAAGCCAAGAGTCAGGGGGTCTCATCAAGGAGTCAGGAGGCCCAGAAAGAAGCCAAGAGGTCAGATGGACCAGCCAAAAACCAAGGGACAGAGGGTCTCATCAAGGGGTCAGAGGGCCCAGCCAAAAGACAGGTGGTCTTATCAAGAGGTCAGAGGGCCCAGCCAAAAACTAAGGGACAGGCCCAGCCAGAAGCCATGAGACAAAGGTATCATCGAGGGATCAGGAGGCCCAGCCAAAAGACAGAAGGTCTCATCAAGAGGTCAGAGGGCCCAGCCAAAAACTAAGGGACAGGGACAGCCAGAAGCCATGAGACAAAGGTATCATCGAGGGATCAGGAGGCCCAGCCAAAAGACAGAAGGTCTCATCAAGAGGTCAGAGGGCCCAGCCAAAAACTAAGGGACAGGGACAGAGGGCCCCATCAAGGGGTCAGAGGGCCCATCCAATAGACATAGGGTCTCATCGAGGAGTCAAAAGGCCCAGCCAGAAGCCATGAGACAAAGGTATCATCGAGGGATCAGAAGGCCCAGCCAGAAGCCAAGAGACAGGAGGTCTCATTGAGGAGTTGGCTTGCCCAGCCAATAGACAGAGGGCCTCATCAAGGAGTCAGAGGGCCCAGCCAGAAGCCAGTAGACAGACAGTCTCATCAAGGGGTCAGAGAGCTGTTGATAACCGTATCAATCACTCTACTAATTTGCATCATAAACATCAGGGTGGAAAAGTGTCAAGTTAAGGGATTCAAATGCTTACCAGTGGGGGAATCTGATTGAAATAAAAGTGAAAAGTGTATTGGATCATACTACGGAACATACAGTTTTAGAGAACTCAGGGGGCATCCAGATACATGGGGACACTATATCACTACAAGAGCCTAGCAAGAAGCCAGGAGACGGCAGGTCTCAGTTCCAGGAGTCAGGTTGGCTCCTACTGAGAGGTGTCAGGAGAACCCCAAATCCATAGGCCTGAGGAGGGGCATGTAGCAGGGCATCATTGGAAACTCGCCTACTGCTTGAGTTTAATCACTCCAATCTCACAACATATACAAATGGAACATAAATCAAATGTCAACACAAAACACAAATAAATAAATCAATAAAGAATACTTGTTCAAATATGCAACCATCACTAAGAGATATTGACATTACATCACAATCAGTAATACAATTAAATCAAATTCCCCACTGTAGACCCATCATAGAGCAGCCAGCAACACTATCGGGAGAGTCAGTGAGATCATCTGCAGTAGTGGGGGCTACATATGGGAAGGATAGCCAAGAGGACCAAATCTTATTGATTTTTTTTTTAAAAACCACCCCTATGCTTATTAATGAGTTGCTTTCCACCCAGCACAGCATTCAATGTGGTACACCATTGGGCGCAGGTTGGTGAATTAGGAGATAGCCAGTGTTTAAAACTCAACTTATGGGCAAGAAATAACAAAGGGGTGAATACAATTTTCTAGGGGATAAAATGGCCAGTCCTCCAGAAATATGCCTAACAGGACAAATGTAGGGGCAGGCGTCAATTGTATTGAACACAGTTCTGATAAAATTTGAAATCTATCCGTCCAGTACCAAAATAATTTAGGACAGTACTAGGGTTGCCACCTTTTCTACAAGCCAAACCCGAACATTTTAGTGGCACAGGGCGATTTTTTTTCCCCCCCGTAGTATACACTATAGCAGGGATATGAAATAGCGGACCTCCAGCTGTTGCAGAACTACAAGTCCTATGAGGCATAGCAAGACTCTGACAGCCTCAAGCATGACACCCAGAGGAAAAGGCATGATGGGACTTGTAGTTTTGCAACAGCTGGAGGTCCGCTAAAAGCATATCCATGCATAAGATTATAAAAGACCTGGGACAGCTTTGGGTGCCCCAAGGAAAGTAGTAATGCAGTGAATATATCGCACGGTGGTGAATAGTTGGTGTGACCAAAATGCTCTTGCTGACATCATCGCCCCACCCCCCAGTGATGCTGAACCTGCCCCCGAACAGCCACCAAAGCTCCTGGACAGCAACAGTTCTGTGTGCGACTATCTAGCTTACTTGGGGAGCCTGGTCTGAATAATGTGCCGGGTTTCAGGCAGACTGAAACCCAGACACATGATTCAAAACCTGGACTGTTCAAGTGAATCCTGGACAGGTGGCAACCCTAGACAGTGCCATAATATGAATTGCCATGCTCATATTCACCTTACCTTGAGAGCAATTAGGTGAAGGTAGGCGACCCCAAGAAAACTATTTTGGAGGGGTATATTAGACTCTATGGAGTATAAAAAGCCACGTCAGCATTTAAGAGGGGGGGGAAGCAAAACTTCTGGAAGGAGCTCTAATGTCGCTGCCTGTAAAGGGAGGGCCGGTGGAGCCCAGAATCCCTTAGAAAGTATGGGATACCCTTGTTTCAGCTCCCCATGCACCTCTTATGTGTAAATTACCCTGTGTCTATTAGGGGCACAGGGTGAGCAAGAAAATAATGGACATTAAGAATATGTCTTGAATTACTTAAAATGGGACAGTAATATTTATCCACAATATCTCCCAGCAGGATATATGCCATATTAGAAAGAGTGACTCATTCATACTGTTGGGACATTTACTGTAAGGAGATGCTAATGCCATCACCTCCAGCTACCTGTCTGTCTGTTGCCTTCTATAATGTAAATGAGTCTACTGTAGTTAAGGAGCTAGGAGACAGCAAGACTAGGACCTCAAAGGTCATGCCTATGAGTCACCTATGCTGTCAAAGGGATTTGTTAATGAGCTCATGTTTGTTAGGTCTGGTCACAGATGTATTTTCAGAGTAATATGAGCAGGTTGTAGGAACCTCCTCTTTTTCTGTATATAAGACTGTATTCCTCAATAAAGATTCCCATATTCCTGTTTGACCCTCAACACAGAGCCTCGACTTGTATTTGGGGGAGAATTATTCATATGGGTTTCTTCTTCGGCTGGTTGGAGTGTTCAGTAACTGCCTTTGTGTTCGGGGATGGAATGTCCTAAAACAAATTTAAACCCTCTCATACTTGGGGTGTCATTACACTGCCCACTTATCCTTGTCTAGATCTTCTATATCTTAACTCTTTATCTACATACATTTAATCAAGGTTTTAGAACTAACTGCCCTCCAATAAAGCTTCATATCGTTCCCCAATTAAACCTTTTTTAGAATCAGGGTCACCACCATAGAGAGAATGTTCGAAACATTTATATTGATCCAACCAAGTCTGAGGCCTCGTACACACGACCGAGAATCTCGTCGTAAATGAAACGTCGTTTTCCTCGACGAGTTTCTTGTCAGGCTTGTCGAGAATCTTGTCAAGCTTTCTTTGCATACACACTGTCAAGACAAAATCTCGTCGTTCTGAAACGCGGTGACGTACAACACGTACAACGGCACTATAAAGTTCGATTCCACTGGCGCCACCCTTGGGGCTGCTTTTGCTAATCTCATGTTACCGCGTGTTAAGTAAATGTTTGGTGAGAGACGATTCGCGCTTTTCAGTCTGTTACAGCTTGACGAATGTGCTATATCCAGGATCTGAAAAAAAGAATTGTTGCTCTACATAATTATGGTCTAGGCCTTTAAGAAGATTGCCAAGACCCTGCAACTGAGCTGCAGCACGGTGGCCAACACCATACAGCGGTTTAACAGGATGGGTTCCCCTCAGAACAGGCCTCGCCATGGTCGACCAAAGAAGTTGAGGTCATGTTCTCGGCATCATATCAAGAGGTTGTCATTGGGAAATATACATATGAGTGCTGCCAGCATTGCTGCAGAGGTTTAAGGGGTGGGGGGGTCAGCCTGTCAGTGCTCAGACCATACGCCGCACACTGCATCAAATTGGTCTGCATGGCTGTCATCCCAGAAGGAAGCCTCTTCTAAAGATGATGCACAAGAAAGCCCGCAAACTGTTTGAGGAGCATGGAGGACACCGCCCTGACCCGCTTCCCCGCCGAGACAGGTAAGTGCCGGGCGGGCAGGGGATGTACACTGGCAGCATTTGATGGGCACACTGGCAGCATTTGATGGGCAAAGTAGCGGCAATTGATGGGTACACTGGCAGCATTTGATGGGCACAGTAGCAGCAATTATTGGGCACACTGGCAGCATTTGATGGGCAAAGTAGTAGCAATTGATGGGCACACTGGCAGCATTTGATGGGCACAGTAGCAGCAATTATTGGGCACACTGGCAGCATTTGATGGGCAAAGTAGTAGCAATTGATGGGCACACTGGCAGCATTTGATGGGCAAAGTAGTAGCAATTGATGGGCACACTGGCAGAATTTGATGGGCAAAGTAGCGGCAATTGATGGGCACACTGGCAGCATTTGATGGGCAAAGTAGTGGCAATTGATGGGCACACTAGCAGCATTTGATGGGCAAAGTAGCGGCAATTGATTGGCACACTAGCGTCATTTGATGGGCACACTAGCCGCATTTGATTGGCACAGTAGCTGCGTTTGATGGCACAGTGGTGGCAATTTATGGGCACAATGGCTGCGTTTGATGGGCACAGTGGCTGCGTTTGATGAGCACAGTAGCAGCAATTGATGGGTACAGTAGCTGCGTTTGATGGCACAGTGGTGGAAATTTATGGGCACAATGGCTGCGTTTGATGGGCACAGTGGCTGCGTTTGATGGGCACAGTGGCTGGGTTTGATGGGCACAGTGGCTACGTTTGATGGGCACAGTGGCTGCGTTTGGGCACAGTGAGGCTGCAATTTATGTTTTTTTTAGTTTGTTTGCGCCCCCCAAAAAAAAAAAATTGAGCACCAGCCGCCACTGAACAGGAAACCTAACTACTAACTACCTACAATGGCCCAGATTCTCAAAGGACTTACGACGGCGCAGCGCCATGTACGCCGTCGTAAGTCCTAATCTGGGCCGTCGTATCTATGCGACTGATTCTTAGAATCAGTTACGCATAGATATCCGTTAGATCCGACAGGCGTAAGTCTCTTACGCCTGTCGGCGTAAGAGACTTACGTTCGGCGCAGGGACGCGCTTCATTTAAATGTTACACGCCCCCTACCCGCAGAATTTGAATTCCGCCGGGTGATTTACGCCACGCCGCCGCAACTTTACAGGCAAGTGATTTGTGAATAAAGCACTTGCCTGAAAAACTTGCGGCGGCGTAACGTAAATCGGATACGTTACGCCACCGCAGAGATACGCCCAGTGGACAAGAATCTGGGCCAATATATATATATATATATATATATATATATATATATATATATATATATATATATATATAATGCTGGTCCCTGACTGGTTTCACCAATGTCACTCAACGGGGGATACTTATTGGGTTGTGCTGCGTAAATCGATGGCGCTATATAAAAATACCTGTAATAAAAAATTGAATAATTTTAAGGCATTATACAAACCAAATAGTAATCTTAGTTTCCCAAGTGCTCATTTCCAGCACCTTCCACAGCGCCAATCTTGTCATCTATAAGCAAATACATATTTTCATGTACAGGCATATATTCGCCAACTTTGGTACCACCGCACCTCCGCGACCGCTTCCTACCTCGTGATACCAAAGCGGCGATGCTAAAGCCTGGGAAGATAAATTAAACCGCCTTCTAGGGACTGTCAAAGAAAGACATGCAAGAAAAGGAATTTACGGGCCGCTTGAAAGTGAAACATCACAGAGATATCGGCAAACAAAGGAATCCTGTTTAGGGATTTCTGCTACATTGTAGCCCGAGCCAAATTGCCCTTTTCACTGCAACCAAAGAAAGCCTGCCTTTCAAATGTTCTGTAGCGATACCACAAAGAATAAATATACTATTACAGCCAATAATAACATCTATTTTGCAGAGAGAAAAAAATAAATAAATAATAATGCTGAAGCGAGGATCACGAATCTGAGGCCTGTTTATGAAGCTGCTGTATTATTACAATTATTGGCACTCCATTTTGCTGCCCTATGTCCCTACTCATTTTTTTTTATTTTCTTTGAGCTCATGCAGAACTGAAAAGGAGAGCGATGATGGTAAAAGTACAATTCTAATGTCGCGTACACACGATCATTTTTCGGGTTCTAAAAAAACGTTTTTTTTCAACCCGATCATTAAAACGGCGTTGCCTACACACGATCGTGAAAAAAAAATGCTCTAGCAAAGCGCGGTGACGTGCAACGCGTACGACGGCACTATAAAGGGGAAGATCCATGCGGATGGCGCCACCCTTGGGGCTGCTTTAGCTGATTCCGTGTTGGTAAAAGACGATTCACACTTTTCTGTCTGTTACAGCGTGATGAATGTGCTTACTCCATTACGAACGCTAGTTTTACCAGAACGAGCGCTCCCGTCTCATAACTTGCTTCTGATCATGCCCGGGTTTTTTCACGTCGTTAAAGCCCACACACGACCATTTTTTACAACCCGAAAACGAGAACGTTAAAACGTTGTTAAAAAAAATAGAGCATGTTCGAAATTTTTTGTAGAGAGAGAGAGACTTTACCTCATTTACTAAGCTCTGGAGCAACTGCACTTGCAAAGGGCAAGTTTGCAAAGTGCACAATCTATTTGCCTTTAGTAAATCAACCCTGGAGTAGGGATGAGGTTTGAGTCGAACTCATGTTCGACTCGAACATTGCCTGTTCGACGAACAATTTGGGATGTTCTCGGCATATTTGAAAAGCCGCGGAACACCCTGTTAAAGTCTATGGGAGAAATCTAAAGTGTTCATTTTAAAGGCTAATAAGCAAGTTATTGTCCTAAAAAGTGTTTGGGGACCCGGGTCCTGCCCCAGGGGACATGTATCAATGCAAAAAAAGTTTTAAAACCGGCCGTTTTTTCGGGAGCAGTGAATTTAATAATGCTAAAAGTGAAATATTCCTTTAAATTTCGTACCTGGGGGGGGGGGGTGGTGTAAAGTAAGCATGTGAAGTAGCGCATGTTTCCCGTACTTGGAACTGTCCCTGCACAAAGTGTCATTTCTGAAAGAAAAAAAAAGACATTTAAAACTAACTTGCGGCTATAATGAATTGTCGGCTCTGGCAATTCAGAGAGAATTCATTCATAAAAAAAAAAAAAACGTGGGGGTCCCCCCAAATTCAATTACCAGGCCCTTCAGGTCTGGTGTGGATTTTAAGGGGAAATCTGCCCCAAATTAAAAAAAAAATGGGGTGGAGTTCCCCCAAAAATCCACACCAGACCCCTTATCCGAGCACGTTAACCTGGCCGGCCGCAGAAAAGAGGGGGGGACAGAGTGCGGCCCCCCCTCTCCTGAACCATACCAGGCCACATGCCCTCAACATGGGGAGGATGTCCCCATGTTGATGGGGACAAGGGCCTCATCCCCACAACCCTTGCCCGGTGGTTGTGGGGGTCTGCGGGCGGGAGGCTTATCAGAATCTGAAAGACCCCTTGGTTACTCCGTTCCACCCTTCTCATACTGTATACTCTATCTTTCTTTTTTTTCTTTCTTTCTTTTTTTCTTTCTTTCTCTTTCTTTCTTTCTTTCTTTCTTTCTTTCTTTCTTTCTCGCCCTCACCCTCTCTTTCTTTCTTCCTCATGCCCCCCCCCCATCTCAGTCCATACCAAGGGTCCCTAAACCCCCCACAATTCATACCAGACCTTTATGCGACCATGCAGCCTGGCAGGTCAGTAAAGGAGAGGAGTCCAACAAGTTCCCCCCCCCCCATCATGAATCATACCAAGCCACATGCCCTCAACATCATGGGGGCTGCTTTGGGGCACCCCCACCACAAAACACCTTGCCCCCATGTTGATGGAGACAACCCTGGGCTGTGGTTTTGCGGGCAATCATTAGGAGAACCTGATTATATATACCATTATAGGTAGGTGTGATCAGGGGTCAAGTCCTGGGGAAAAAAGTGTGGGAACTCCCACCCAAGATCCACTCCCCCACCAAAAAAAAAAATGATACGCTCATATGCATAATTACTAAAAGCAAGTTCTTTCTAAATCCCGCGATAACTCGCAGCAGACCTCCGCAATGTCTCCTGGGAACAATGACAAAATCTCCCAGGAGACACTGCAGCATCGAGGAAGTGGCGGAATATCCCTACACACTACCCGATGAATCCATATACAGGAAGCGGCCAGTAACATAAAGGATTACTAAGGTTCGCCTGCCCCTGACAGTGACTCGAGCCGGGCATCGCCGCTTAGTGAAGGATCGGCTCGGCTGCTCTAGTCCTGCAAAGGAAACTGCGTTCCTGCTGTGAAAAAAGTGCAGGAACTCCGTTCCCACGCGTTCCCTCAGGACTTGAGCCCTGGGTGTGATGGTCACATGACCACAAACCTTAAGGCCATATTGTGTATAGCCGACAGCCTGTGCTGTTTGCTAATTTCTGTAAAAGTTTACATACTTCTCATTTAGCGTGCAAGCCTTGGAAGGCGGCTCTCCAAAAGCAGACCTCGGTGCCAATGATGCAGTCATGAATCCTCTTAAAAAACGTACAGAGTGTTTGGCCTTCTGGCTCCCTCGACTCATGCCCATCTGTTTCTGTGGCACAGTTCATTGTGATAAGGTTTACAGCTTTGCAGAAATAATAAAAAATAAAAAAAACTTTCCGTCGGCCAAAGAACAAGTTTTAATGAGAACTTAGTATTGGGTACTTAAGTCGCCCTGCGTTAAATTCAACTTTGCTGCGCCATAATACCCCTCTGGACTCCTTCGCACCTGTTGACGCTGACATGCCAAAAGCCACACACTGAAAATCATAAAACACAAAGCTTTTTTTTTTATTATTTTTTCGTCTTCAGGGCAAATCTGACTGCCAAATGGACAGGTTGTTATGCAGCTGAAGCCTTTCAAAGCCATAGGACGTCAACTAGACACGCGCTCGCAGAAAAAAAAAAAAAAAAACCTGCAATGCCTGGAGGCACAGGGCACGAAAAACACGGAAATTAAGCTTATCATTATAATTTACTGCCATGGAGACAAAAAGCTTGATCATGCCGGGTAATTTGTTTGCAGGAATACAAGCGTGATATATGCAGGTTATCCCTTTTAATTGAAGACATAATTTTACATGTAAAGTTTTCTAGACAGTGATATTGTGTGTGGTGATTACGAGGGGATTCAGCTGCAATAAGTAGGATTGGGTTGAGTTTTTAATTAAAATACCCACCAGGATCTTATATATATATATATATATATATATATATATATATATATATATATATATACCGTATTTTCCGGCGTATAAGATGACTTTTTGCATCTAAAATCATGCCCCAAAAGTCGGGGGGTCGTCTTATGCGCCGGGTACCTGTCTGTCAGACGGCGGCCATCCATTATTCAAAAGCCGTGCCTCCTCCTCAGGCTGTTCCGTGATAGGCGGAACACTAATTTTCCCAGCAGAGCCTCTGGTCAGTATTCCGCCTATCACGGATGCCTTCTCATCCTCGGCCTCGGACGAGAGGACACCTGTGATAGGCGGAACACTGAACAGAGGCTCTGCTGGGAAAATTAGTGTTCCGCCTATCACGGAACAGCCTGAGGAGGAGGCGCGGCTTTTGAATGATGGATGCCCGCAGCCTGAGAAACTCTGCAAACAGGAGAAGGTAGGAAGATCGTCGAGGCAGGCATACTGGCAGAGCGAGGCAGGCATACTGGCAGAGCGAGGCAGGCATATGGCACAGTGAGGCAGGCATAATGGCACAGTGAGGCAGGCATAATGGCACAGCGAGGCAGGCATAATGGCACAGTGAGGCAGGCATAATGGCACAGTGAGGCAGGCATACTGGCACAGCGAGGCAAGCATAATGGCACAGCGAGGCAGGCATACTGGCACAGCGAGGCAGGCATACTGGCACAGCGAGGCAGGCATAATGGCACAGTGAGGCAGGCATACTGGCACAGTGAGGCAGGCATACTGGCACAGTGAGGCAGGCATACTGGCACAGTAAGGCATGTATAATGGCACAGTGAGGCATGTATAATGGCACAGTGAGTATATCCCAAAAAACAGCATTTTAGCTGGAAAATTAGGGGGTCGTCTTATACGCCGGCAAATACGGTGGGTGTATATGTATGTGTGTATGTATATGTATATATGTGTGTGTATATATATATATATATATTGTAAGGGGTTAGCGCGGTAGCGGGGTGTGTGACCCCTTGGATGGGTTCACCACACACTGAATTTATACAGACAGGCAGTCGAAGACGGTTGAAAACAAAGATTTGGGTTTATTCTTCCATCTTGCTGGAAACAAGTGCAAGCATCCAAACAGCATAAACAAAATCAAACATAAAATAAACCCTGGCCACTTGGGGCGTCTATCTTCACCACACAGGAACCTATCTATGGAGTCTGGCACAGCCTAGTGCTGGGTAGACACTGCTGGTCATACAGCAGAAAAACAATAGTCTCTTTTTGATTTTTATCACACAGAAAAATCAATCACCTCCTTTAGAAGACTTTCAGCTACTGCTCTCCTTCCCTCAGAAAGCCTTTAGGATGCAGCAAATCAGTGGTAATCCTCTGGATTACTTATGGAGGCCTTAATTGCCTCATTCTGAACAGCTGAAGTTTTCCAACGCCCTTAGACCTTTTCTGGCTACTTTTGCAGCCGACGCCTAATAACAATCGGTGTATTGTCTAAACAAGGCAGAAATGTATGTCCCGTCTGTGACAACACCCACAGATTTACCTGACTTACTGTGACAATATATATATATATATTTATGGCACATGTCTATACCATTTGTACGGGTGAAATTTTGGATGTTTGTTGCGAGCATAAAAGATTGTTCGCTAATCGCGACTTTCTCTACCAAAACAATTCTACAGTCCAATCATACAGAGGCATAATCAAAAAATCCTGTAGGCGCTGCAAACATTCAGTCTTAAGCAGTGGCGGTGCGTCCATAGAGGGCGCCGGAGCGCCGCCCCCCTCTCGCACCGCCACTGAATACAATACATAGATTCATGCATTGCAAAATCCACGGAAAAGTTTTGTTTGAAGTCCGATCGTGTGTATGAGGCTTTATACTGTATCCCAGGGGCATACTTATGTACCGGACGAGCGCTGTAAGTACCTACTACTGGCTTTTGGGGCTATGGTTTATATGGCGTTCTTTAGGCTTACTGATTTATCCATTTTTGATACTTTCTTTTGATATCTCACCCTTGGATCTTTTGTCCAGCTGGGTTACTCAATACCCTCTATAGAAAAAGGAATTCTATGCTGGTTTCTCCTTTGATACTTGGGATGTTCATATATTGATCCTCTACCCGCCATTGTACATTATACTTAAATGCCCCTGTTTCAATTCGATTGATTCGATCTTTTGGCTTTGAATAGGTATTTACTTTTCAACCTTATTCTGAATGTTGGTACAATTTTCTAGCTTATTTTTCTTCTGGCTAAATTCTACATACCAATGTGTGCATTTTTGTTACTTTTTTTTCTAGAATCAGCCGTATGCTACTTAACCACTTCAGCCCCCGGCCATTTTGTAGCTAAAGGATCAGGCCACTTTTTGCGATTCGGCACTGCGACGTGGCTCCCAAACTAAATTGGCGTCCTTTTTCCCCCCCACAAATAGAGCTTTCTTTTGGTGGTATTTGATCACCTCTGCGTTTTTTTGTTTTTGCGCTATAAACAAAAATACAGTGACAATTTTGAAAAAAATTAATATTTTTTACTTTTTGCTATAATAAATATCCCCCAAAAATATATAAAAAATATTTTTTTTCCTCAGTTTAGGCCGATACGTATTCTTCTACATATTTTTCGTAAAAAAAAAATCGTAATAAGCGTTTATTGATTGGTTTGCGCAAAAGTTATAGTGTTTACAAAATAGGGGGTATTTATATGGCATTTTTATTAATATTTTTTTTTACTAGTAATGGCGGCGATCACAGATTTTTTTTCAGTACTACGACATTATGGCGGACACTTTGGACACTTTTGACATATTTTTGGGACCATTGGCACTTTTATAGCGATCAGTGCTATAAAAATGCATTGGATTACTATAAAAATGCCACTGGCAGTAAAGGGGCTAACACTAGGGGGCGGGGAAGGGGTTAAGTATGTTCCCTGGGTGTGTTCTAACTGTGGGGGGTTGGAACTCACTAGGGGAAATGACTGATCGCTGTTCATACATTGTATGAACAGAAGATCAGCATTTCTCCCCCTGACAGGACCGAGAGCTGTGTGTTTACACACACAGCTCCCGGTCCCCGATCGCGGGTGCCCGGCGGTGATCGCGCACCGTCGGGCACGCGCATAGTGGTCGGGGGTGAGCGCGCCCCTAGTGGCCTGCGCAAGAGCCGACGTTATATTACGTGCTCTCACGCAGGGGAGCCGACCTGCCGCCGTAAAACGACGGCGGCTGGTCGGCAAGTGGTTAAAAGTCAGCAGCGGCAGTATATGTAGCTGCTGGCTTTTAATGTTTTTTTTATTTATTTTTTCAGGTGGACCTCCGCTTTAAAGCGAGGGAATAAAAGTATTGGATCCCCTGCTGGTTTTGTACAGTTTGCCCACTGACAAAGAAATGATCAGTATATAATTGTAATGGTAGGTTTATTATAACAGCAAGAGACTAGCATAAAAAAAATCTAGAAACAAAATTTCAAAAAAAGTTTTATAAATTGGTTTGCATTACACATACACACACACACACACACACACATACATACATACATACATACACATACATACACCACGTGTGTGTGTGGTGTGCGCTTGTATGTGTAGGGTCTATGTGTGTATATATATATGTGTGGTGTATGTGATTGGTATGCGTGTGGTGTATGTGTGTGTGTGTGTGTGTCGTGTGTGTGTGTGTATGTATGTGTGTGGTGTATATGAATGGTTTGTGTGTGGTGTATGTATGTGTGTGGTGTACATGATTGGTTTGTGTGTGGTGTGTGTATGGTGTATGTGTATGGTGTATGTGATTGGTTTATGTGTGTGTGTGTGTGATTGGTGTATGTGATTGGTGTGTGTGTGTGTGTGTGTGTGTGTGTATGTATATGTGTGTGGTGTATATGATTGGTTTGTGTGTGGTGTGTGTATACACACACACCACACACAAACTAATCATATACACCACACACATATACACACACATACGTATGTGTGTGGTGTATATGATTGGTTTGTGTGTGGTGTGTTTGTATGGTGTATGTGATTGGTTTATGTGTGTGTGTGATTGGTGTATGTGATTGGTTTGTGTGTGTGTGTGTGGTTTATGTGATTGGTTTATGTGTGTGTGTGGTGTATGTGTGTGTTGTATGTTTGTGTGCGGTGTATGTGATTGGTTTATGTGTGTGTGTGTGTGTGTGGTTTATGTGATTGGTGTATGTGTGTGTTGTATGTTTGTGTGTGTGTTGTATGTGTGTGCCATCCACTGATCCGCGTATTTTGTGCTCTTGAATCCCCCCTGAGATCCATTCTTTGTCTGATTTGTATGTTTCTCATCCTGTAATGCTCTTCTGTCTCTATTGAATGGAGCTCTATTGTTACTTTGCGAGGCGTCCAGCCGTGAACAGACAAACCTATAATTTCTGGACAGAAGAAAGTAAAACCCCATCTTCGAATCAGTAATTAATAAATCCAATTAACGGCCTTGTAGACTTGATTTTTATTTCCTCAGTCATGCAGCTTCTTCCTTTTAGAGTTATTTGACGCGTCTCTTGTTATTGTTGTACATCGCTTTTGTATGTAACCCACTATTGATTGGCCACCTACAACGTCCAATGTAAGAATAAGAGGAAAGAGAGGCCGAGGAAGGGATGAGTAATAACGGGACATTTCTATGACACGGTATGAGTGTTGGTGGAAGGCCGGTGAATGCTCAGCTCTACAACCCACCAGCCACCCAGAGTACCCCACCTGCTCCCTAATTTGAAGAATAAAATTAATATTATCTAAGAATTTATTGATACACTTTATTTTTTCTTTATTTAGTCATGTATCAGAATCCATTCAATGGAAAGGGATTTTTTTTTTTTTGCTATCTGGGTCGTGTTAAAGAGTTTTCTCCACTTCTTCATTTACAATCTTGTAGACCCAAGAGGAAGGGAAGGAAAACCAAAGTGATGGCAAATGCCCTCAGTGGTCACCTGAACAAGTGTCCCCATTGGAATGTTTGTCCCTCTGTTAATTTTCATGGTGACAACTTAAAATGTTGGATTTTCCCTCACTTTCAGTAATGCTGAAAGCGCCACCTGCAAAAAAAAGGCTAATCGTCGACTGCAAGCTCCACCGTTTAAAAGTTCTTATATAGGTAAGGGGCAAGGCCATCTGGCAATGTCACCTTTGTGGCACCTCCCCCTTGTGAAATCACCGACCCAGCATGCAGCAGATGGTGATGTCACATGGGGGTGGTGCCACCAGGTGATGCCGCCTGGTAGGGTTAAGGAGGAGTGCTCACTTGCCCCCACCCTTCCTGGCCTGCCAGGCTGCATGCTTAGATAAAGGTCTGTTATGAAATTTGGGGGGCCCCACGCCATTTTTTTTTAAAATGTGGCATGGGGTTCCCTTTAAAATCCATACACTACCCAATGGGCCTAGTATGGACTGGGGGGGGGGGGGATCCCCACGTAGTTTTTCTATTGCCGGCTATTTAAATGTAATTTTTTTTAATATAAATGTTAGTTTTGCTGCAGCAGTTTCTATACATGGTACCGACACGCCACTTTACAGGCAGACTATTGGGACTCCACAGGCACAATATTTAAAGGAATTTTTCATTTATATTGTTTCACTTTAAACATCATTAAAATCGCTGCTTTCTAAAAAAAAATATTGCATTGATATAGGGCAGTACCCGGACCCCCATACCCTTTTAATGGATAATAACTTGCATATAAGCCTTTATAACAGGCACTTTTGTTTGTTCAAGCTCGGGTCCCGTAGACTTTAATAGGGTATGGAGTTTGAGTCTGAACTTTTGCGACGTTCGAGAGTTCTGGCACGAACCGAACCGGAGGTGTTCGGCCCAACTCTAATGTATACTGTATATCAAATGCAACACAACTTTTGTTTGCCCTAATTGAGCTCTTAAGCTTCCTTCTAGAGTCAGAAGATACATTTCCTCTTCAACAAATGCTTTAGAAAGCATCCTTGTAAGCTAACAAGCCTACAAGTACATTGGATTTCACCCTGAGTCCGGCTGGGGAATTGATGCTGTCTGTGAAATTCAGCAAGTTGCGACAGGGCCTTCTTAATGCATGGGCACTTCCCAGGGGCCCCTGGTGCATGGAGGCCCCATTATAATCTTTCATACATTGTACTTGCCAATTATCCCGGATTTCCTGGTTTTTACTAAGCTGCCCTGGCAGCATCCTGAAACCTGTATTGTGGCCTCCTGAACCCAGTATTGTGCCCTCCTGACCCCCCTTTCCCTGTAATGTTCCCTCCTGTGTTTAGTTTTGTGCCCCTCTGATCCCAGTAATGTGCCCTCCTGACCGCCCCCCCCCCCCACCCACCCACTTTCCCTGTACTGTGCCCTCCTGATCCCAGTATTGTGCCCTCCTGACCCCTCTTTTCCCTGTACTGTGCCCTCCTGATCCCAGTATTGTGCCCTCCTGATCCCAGTGTTGTTCCCTCTTGACCCCCCCTCACTTTCCCTGTACTGTGCCCTCCTGATCCCAGTATTGTGCCCTCCTGATCCCAGTATTGTGCCCGCTTGACCCCCCTCGCTTTCCCTGTACTGTGCCCTTCTGATCCCAGTATTGTGCCCTCCTCACCCCCCCTCTTTTCCCTGTACTGTGCCCTCCTGATCCTAGTATTGTGCCCTCCTGAACCCCTCCTTTCCCTGTTCTGTACCTTTCTGCCTGCCCATCTGTACTGTACCCTTGGTGTTGATTAGTCTTTGATTTATGGCATATTTTTTTGAGAATTAAACATCGAGTTTAAACAATATCAACTATTTATACATTATTTCTTGAGAGCGGGGGCATAAATTGGGGCACGCTGGTAGGCAGTTCAATACTATGCCCAGGGACCCAAGATGCTATTAAGGCGACCCTGAGTAGCCATACTGTCCGCATACTGAGTCACAGGAGATATTTTCAATTGCATAAGTGGCATATAAAATGATAAAAAGTCTAAGGAAACTGTGAGGGGTTAGCTCGGTAGCTTGGTGTGTGACCCCTTGGTTGGGTTCACCACACACTGAATTTATACAGACTGGCAGTCGAAGACAGTTGAAAACAAAGTTTCTGGTTTATTTTTCCATCTTGCTGGAAAACAATTGCAAGCATCCAAACAGTATAAACAAAATCAAACATAAAATAAGCCCTAGCCACTTTGGGCGTCTACCTTCACCACACAGGAACCTATCTAAGGAGTCTAACACAGCCTACTGCTGGGTAGACAGTGCTGGTCATACAGCAGAAAAACAATAGTCTTTTGATTTTTATCACACAGAAAAATCAATCCTCTCCTCACCTCCACCGAAGACCTTCTGGCACTGCTCTCCTACTCACACAGCCTAATGCTGGCCATACACTATACGAAAATTCGGCCGACATTCGGTCGTTAAGAAAGATCTTTCGTTTTTCGAACAGTTAATGGGCACAAAATCGTAAATCGTAGTTTTTGAGCAGAAAAAACGAAGGACACGTTTGGAAATTTTCTGTCGAACGAACGATAAATCGGAAGGTTAATGCGTTTCCCGTCCGAACTTTTTGCACTAGGTATATGTAAAAAAAACGAACCAAATTTTTTTTAATTATGTCCACTGAACGATTTATTGGTCATTACATGATGGCACTATCGTTAGCGCTCACGACCGAACTTTCGTTTTTCGAAAGTTCGTTCGGACGATTTTTCGTGGAGTGTATGGCCAGCATTAGGAGTGATGCAGCCATTAGTGGTAACCCTCTGGACTTCTTATAGAGGCCTTAATTGCCTCATTCTGAACAGCTGGAGTCTTCCAACGGCCCTTAGCCTTTCCTGGCTATTTCTCGCAGCCGACGCCTAATAATGATTAGTGTATTGTCTAAGCAAGGCAGAAATGTATGTCCCGTTTGTGACAACACCCACAGATTTACCTGACTTCCTGTCACAAAACTCAACACCCATATATTTGAATCTGGATTCAATAGGTTCCCAAAAAGTTTAAGGGCCTCCAAAAAAAAAAAAAAAAAACGTGTGTACAGAAAAATAGTAAAAATGCAATGTACTGCATATTCCAAACTATACAAATATGTACAGTATATCCTGCAAAAGAGAGCTGCAATACCGCAATACAAATCACCTTATTTGTAAAAACATCTAAAGGCACTCAGTGGTTTTGGATGTTTTTTTTTTGTTTTGTTTTTATGTGTCTACAGTAATAAAGTGATTTGCATTGTGGTATGCAGAACGACATATTTGAAAAGGCGCTGGAAATTTTCAAACGTGTACATGAGTCAGATGAAGGAAAACTTCAAACAAGCTCAATAGCTTTGGCGAGGCGGCTCCCACACAAAGCAAGGCTTCCCTCAATGGGCACCCAACAGAAGATCAAACCCTAGAAATACAGAAAGGACCGCCAAACCGAAAATTGATGAAAGATAATTTTAATTGTGACATCGACTCCCAATTAATCCGGGCTCCACAAAGGATAAACCTTGGATGGACCCAGAGAAAGTGATGGAATCCCAGATCTATATTGGAAACAATAACAGTAACGATGTAACGGTGGTTGAGATATCTAATTGCTAGACATGTGAGCACTGAAATATTTTGTTTCGGAATTTCGTTTTTGTCCGAAAAATGTATTTATTTAGTTACTCCCGTAATTTGTTTTTATTTATTTCGTTAAAAAAATGCATTCGTCCAAAAACCCAAATAGGTAGATTCAGGTAGGGGCGCTCTAATTTGCGGCGGCGTAGCCTAGCATGTTTACACTACGCCGCCTTAAGTAAGAGAGGCAAGTACATGATTCACAAAGTACTTGCCTCCTTACTTAGGGCGGCGTAGTGTAAATGCGGCGGGCGTAAGGGCGCCTAATTCAAATGGGTTGGGGGGGGTGTGTTTAATGGTAATGAGGCTTGACCTCACGTTTTTGACTTTTTTTGGCACTGCGCATGCGCCGGGCGACTACATTTCCCAGTGTTCATTGCGGTTACGTACGCCGCACGGGCCTATTGATTTCGACGTGGACGTAAACGACGTAAATCCCGATTCGCGGACGACTTAAAATTTCGAATCTCGCGGCGGGAACGGCGGCCATACTTTGACATTGTTATTCCACCTAATATGTGGAATAACTTTAGGCCTCCTAAGGCCTTACGGAAACGGCGTAAATCGACTGTGGCGGCCAGGCGTACATTTGTGAATCGGCGTACAAACTCTTTTACATAATCTACGCAGACCACTATGGAAGCGCCACCTAGCGGCCATCCGAAAAATTGCAATCTAAGATAGGACGACGCAAGCCGTCGTATCTTAGATATGTTTAAGCGTATCTCTGTTTGAGCATACACTTAAACATACGTTGGCGTAGATTCTGAGTTAGGCCGGCTTATCTACTGATAAGTCGGCCTAACTCTTACTGAATCTACCTAAAATTAATTAAGGTCGGGTCTGTCTAAAGTTCTAAGAAGATTCGACGGAGCAGCTAAACTGTACGACGCCGCGATCGTACATTTCCGGTTGAATGTTCCGCCTAGAAGCTATAGAAGAATTCTAATGTTGTATGACACTAGTAATAATTATATTCATAAATTATTATTACCGGTCAACCAACATTAGAATTCTTCTATAGCCTATGGGCCGAGCATTTGACCGGAAATATACGATTGCGGCGCCGTACAGTTTAGCTGCTTGTCGAATCTTCTTAGAACTTTCGACAGACACCATAAGCCTTCAATGACAGATTCAACGTTTGTTTTTCGCTGGTTCGTTGAATCTTCGTCGTTCATGTCGAATGGTCTACCCCCGACACTGTCTCTATAATGTAGAATCTTTTCTCTCTATGTAGAATAATCTTGGACTAATAGAGTTAAGGTTAGGGCACATTCGACCGCAGGTCCAATAGACACAGATCGCTATTGTCAGTGTCATGTCGAATCTCCTATCTATATCGAACTGTTGTAGCAACGAAAATGAAAATATAGCATCATTATTTTATGTCGGATCTTTCGGATTTCAGATTCTGCGCGTTAGTTTTTGTTTGTTACCCGAAAATACCCGAAATTGGGACGAAAACAAATGCACATGTCTACTAATTGCTGCTCGGCAGCTGTTACATGTTGCTCTTTAACCACATCCCACCCGGCCACTGCACATATACGGCCTAGTGGGAGCTTCCTCCTTCTGAGTGGATATTCACATTCCCATAGACCAGTGGCGGTGCATCTATAGAGGGTGCCGGAGCGCCGCCCCCTCTGGCTCTCGCACCTCCACTGAAACATGCATTGCATGAATCTATGTTATTGTTGCCGGCCGCTGCCGCGACTATTCAGATGGCCGGACGGTGAGCGCCGGCCACCTGAATAACGGCAGCTGGTTGGCTGTGCGGAAGTGCCTATCAGAACCAGCGGCTCTGATAGACTTTCCGAGTACAGCCCTCGGCTCCCGGAAACTTATCTAAGGGACGTACGGGTGGTGCGTTCCTTAGATAAGACTGACAGGCGTCTCAGCCAATCAGGTTCACCAGTTCTGGTTACCAGTAACCTGATTGGCTGAAGCGTATAGGTAGATTCAGGTACGTTTGCGTAACTTTGCGGCGGCGTAGCTTAAGGAATTTAAGCTACGCCGCCGTAAGTTAGCGAGGCAAGTACATGATTCACAATGTACTTGCCTGCTAAGTTACGTCGGCGTAGCTTGAATCAGCGGGCGTAAGGGCGCCTAATTCAAATGTGTTTGAGGGGGGCGTGTTTTATGTTAATGGCACTTGACCTCACGTTTTTTATGTTTTTATATCACTGCGCATGCGCCGGGCGCCTACATTTCCCAGTGTGCATTGCGGCTAAGTACGCCGCACGGGCCTATTGATTTTGACGTGGACGTAAACAACGTAAATCCCGATTCACGGACGACTTACGCAAACTATGTAAAAAATTCGAATTTCGACGCGGGAACGGCGGCCATACTTGACATTACTATTCCAACTAGGGCCTAGCTCAAACTTTACGTGGCCTATCTCTTACGTAAATGGCGTAAAAGTACTGCGTCGGCCGGGCGTACGTTCGTGAATCGGCGTATCTCCTCATTTACATATTCTACGCCGACCGCAATGGAAGCGCCACCTAGCGGCCATCCAAAATATTGCAAGCCGTCGTATCTTAGATATGTTTAAGCGTATCTCTGTTTGAGCATACGCTTAAACATAAGTCGGCGTAGATTCTGAGTTAGGTCGACTTATCTACTGATACGCCGGCCTAACTCTTTCTGAATCTACCTATAAGACTGGAATGCCAATAATGTTCATGTGCGTGTAAATGCAGGCGTCCCAATACTTTTGACAATATACTGTATATATACATATCAGAATTTGAAAGAGTAACACAAATATGACGAGGGCTCTAACCCCGTCACGTTTTGGCTTTGGATACACTTGAAATAGATTTTTCACTTCTGACCGTAACAAAGAGAAGAAATATATACTAAACCACTTTACAATCCACTTAAACTCCTCGCACAGGTTGAGTTTTTAGGTTCATTGGTCCACAGGGCAAGGGAGGAAGCCCCGCCACATACACGGAAAGTGATTTCATCCTGCAGTTAACAGATCGTAGTGCCAGGAGGACGCAGGTATCACGCAAAGAGTAGGCGACAGTCTCGCGAATGAAATCTTTTTCCAGGCACGCTCAGCTGAACACAAATTAGGGAGCTTGTCATTCCTCATTTGAATTCCGAGGGCTAGAAGGATGCAAGTTTAGCGAACGTTCAAGGGGGTTAATGCGCAGCCTTTTGTTGTGCTCTCCGCAGGCTCCTGGGCAAATCTCTTCGGAATGGAGTAGCATTTGAATAAGGATTATATCCGGATTTGGTGAAATAAATGATCCGACCATTTCAATAGCTCACTTCAATCCGTCTCCTTATCTTCCCATTGATTAGATGGACTTCTCACCTGATGCGATAAAACCGCGGCGGCGAGACTTTCATAGGAAGACGGAAAGCCATTTCAGTTGGCGGAAGATGTTGGTTTTATATTTTGTAGAAAAGTATATTTATGTAATTTGCCTATTTTTTTTTGGTTTCCAAAAATTTCTGGAGGGGCAGAGTAGCGGCAATTGAGGGGCACACTGACAGCAATTGATGGGTACAGTAGCTGCATTGATGGCACAGTGGTCGCAATTTATGGGTACATTGGCTGCGTTTGATAGACACAGTGGCTGTGCTTGATGGGCCCAGTGGCTGCCCTTGATGGGCCCAGTGGCTGCGTTTGATGGCACAGTGGCTGCGTTTGATGGCACAGTGGCTGCGTTTGATGGCACAGTGGATACGTTTGATGGGCACAGTGGCTGCCTTTGATGGACACAGTGGCTGCCTTTGATGGACACAGTGGCTGCCTTTGATGGACACAGTGGCTGCCTTTGATGGACACAGTGGCTGCCTTTGATGGGCCCAGTGGCTGCGTTTGATGGCACAGTGGCGGCGTTTCAAGGCACAGTGGCTGCGTTTGATGGGCCCAGTGGCTGCGTTTGATGGCACAGTGGCTGCGTTTCAAGGCACAGTGGCTGCGTTTGATGGCACAGTGGATACGTTTGATGGGCACAGTGGCTGCGTTTGATGGGCACAGTGGCTGTGTTTGATGGGCACAGTGGCTGCGCTTGATGGCACAGTGGCTGCGCTTGATGGCACAGTGGATGCGCTTGATGGGCACAGTGGCTGCGTTTGGGCACAGTGGCTGTGTTCGATGGCACAGTGGCAGCAATTGATAGGCATAGTAGCAGCGTTTGATGGGCACAGTGGCTGCAATTGATGGGCACACTGGCATCAATTGATAGGCACACTGGCAATTTATGGGACAGTGGCAGCAAATTATAGATACAATGGCTGCGTTTGATGGGCACAGTGGCTGCGTTTGATGGGCACAGTTGCTGCGTTTGATGGGCACAGTGGCTGCGCTTTATGGGCACAGTGGCTGCGTTTGATGGGCACAGTGGCTGCGCTTTATGGGCACAGTGGCTGCGCTTGATGGGCACAGTGGCTGCGTTTGATGGGCACAGTGGCTGTGTTTGATGGGCACAGTGGTTGCAATTGATGTTTTTTTTTCGGTTTGTTTGTGCCCCCCCCCCCCCCAAAAAATATTTGAGCACCAGCCGCCACTGCTGGATTGGGAACACTGAGATTAGAGGTCCGTTGGAAGCTTCAGATCATTAGGTGCTAATTGCACATTCATGACCCATTCGCAACCCAACCAATGGAAGAGCTGGTTAAGCAGTGTTGCTAACCGTCTGTATTTTATTGGCAGCCAGTAAAATAAACAGTCACTTTTCTCCTGCCAGTAAGTGTCAGTGACAGGAAAAGGTGGCCAGTAAACATGTCAGTACCGGGTCCCCAAAGTTACTGGAGAAATTACCATTTAACATGGGAGTCTATGGAATGGGTGCCCAGTTTGAAAAATTGGTGCTCCCCGGCCGTAGGTCCCCTGAACAACAAACTTTGCACAATTGTAGAGGAAGAGTGGGGCTACATGTGTGCCACGTTTGGGTTCCAGGGGGTCCGCACAAAAAAATGTGCTGAAAAACTCAGCTTATACTTGAGTATATACAGTATGGCCCGGATTCACATACATTGGCGCATATTTATGCCGCCGTAGCGTATCTCTTTTAAGCTACGCCGGTGCAGTGCACAGAGGCAAGCACTGGATTCACAAAGCACTTGCTCCCACTCGCTGTTAAAGATACGCTGGGTTTCCTCGGCGTAAGCCGTCGTAGGGGGAAGTGGGCGTGAGCCATGCTAATGATGGGCCAAGCGCCATAGAAGTACTTAAAATGAATGGCGCATGCGCCGTCCCGTGGGCGCATCCCACTGCGCATGCTCAGAATCACGTCGGAACTACTCCCTAAGATATGTCGAATCACTGCCTACGACGTGAATGTAACCTACGCCTAGCCATATTCACGTAAAACGTAAACGACAAAAGATACGACGGGTTGTGTTCCCTGGTCCATACCTTTGCATGAGTTGCGCCTCCTATATGGGGAATAACTTTACGCCGGACGTACAACTTACGCAAACCATGTATATTATGCGCCGGGCGCAAGTACGTTTGTGAATCGGCGTATCTCCCTCATTTGCATATGTGAATAGAAAATCAATGGGAGCAGCAAATGCGCCCAGCATAAATATGCGCCCACGATACGACGGCGTAGGCAAGTTACGTCGGTCGTAGGAAGCCTATTTTCAGGCGTATCTCAGATTGTGGGCACGGCGCACAGATAGGACGGCGCATAGTTAGACTTACGCGGCGTATCTCGAGATACGTCGGCGTAAGTGCTTTGTGAATCCGGGCCTATGTGTTTTCATCCTTGTAGCAACAGCTTGGGTGAAGAAAGATCCTTTAACGTCCAAGCTCCATAAAGACATGGTTTATTAAGTTTGATGTGGAGAAACTTGACTGGCCTACACAGAGCCGTGACCTCAACACTACTGAATCTTCACCTCTGGGAGAGGTCCATATTCCAATTCCTGAGTCCTAGCCTTATTCTTCAAGGGGAAACCCTAACCCTTAATCCTAACCCCTGGTGACCCACCTTCTGACCTTTGGGGGGGTCCCTATTCCAATCCATGAGTCCTAGCCTAGGTCTTCAAGGGGAAACCCTATCTCTTTCCGTAACCCCTAAGGCCTCGTACACACGATCGGTTAACCAGAGGACAACGGTCTGAAGGACCGTTTTCATCAGTTCAAACCGATCGTGTGTGGGCCCCATAGGTTATTTAACCTTAGGTTAAAAGATGAGAACTTGCTTTAAAATTTAACCTATGGATTGGTAACCGATAGGTCAAAACCGATCGTTAGTATGCAAAACCATCGGTTAAAAACCCGCCTTGCTCAGAATTAAGTCGACGCATGCTTGGAAGCATTGAACTTTGTTTTTTTTTTAGCACGTTGTTGTGTTTTACGTCACCGCGTTCTGACACGATCGTTTTTTTAACTGATGGTGTGTAGGCACGACGGACCATCAGTTAGCTTCATAGGTTAACCTAGGACAATGGTCCTTCAGACCGTTGTCCTCTGGTTAACCTATCGTGTGTACGAGGCTTTACCCTAACCCCTGGGGACCCACCTTCTGACCTTTGACCCTTGGGGAGGTCCCTATTCCAATCCATGAGTCCTAGCCTAGTTCTTCAAGGGGAAACCCTAACCCCAACCTAGACTTTCCTCTTTTCCATTCATACTCTGCTGGCAAAATAAAGCTGTTTTTTTTTTTAAGTGTGGCCCCCAGCCCCTAACCATTGCGCGTCATTTACCTAGACAAATGACATGCACTTTTTCTTCCTTTTGCCTCCTGGGATATGTATGTCACATTCACAAAGGAGGAGGGGGCGTGTATAGCTCTGCATCACCAGGAGGACCACCAGCTAAACCAGGACTCTTGGCAATGTCACAATCGACATGGCAGCACAGGACTGAGAGGTGTCAGAATCAGTGGCGGCTGGTGCTGAACATTTTTGGGGGGCGCAAACAAAAAAGAAAAAAAAAACAATTGCAGCCTCACTGTACCTATCAATTGTGACCACTGTGCCATGCCATCAAATGCAGTCACTGTGCCATCAAAACGCAACCACTGTGCCATCAAAATGCAGCCACTGTGCCATGCCATCAAAACGCAGCCACCGTGCCATGCCATCAAAACACAGCCACTGTGCCATGCCATCAAAACGCAGCCACCGTGCCATCAAAATGCAGCCACCGTGCCATGCCATCAAAACACAGCCACTGTGCCATGCCATCAAACACAGCTACTGTGCCATCAATTGTCACCACTATGCCATCAAACACAGCCACTGTGCCCCCAATTGTCGCCACTGTGCCCCCAATTGTCGCCACTGTGCCCCCAATTGTCGCCACTGTGCCCCCAATTGTCGCCACTGTGCCCCCAATTGTCGCCACTGTGCCCCCAATTGTTGCCACTGTGCCCCCAATTGTCGCCACCGTGCCCCCAATTGTAGCCACGGTGCCCCCACTTGTAGCCACGGTGCCCCCACTTGTAGCCACTGTGCCCCCACTTGTAGCCACTGTGCCCCCAATTGTAGCCACTGTGCCCCCAGTTGTAGCCACTGTGCCCCCAATTGTTGCCACTGTGCCCCCACTTGTAGCCACTATGCCCCCACTTGTAGCCACTGTGCCCCCACTTGTAGCCACCGTGCCCAGTACCCCCCCCTGGCACTTACCTTTATGGCTTCTACGTCCCTCGATGTCCCTCTTGTCCCGCTATGCCATCAAACACAGCCACTGTGCCCCCAATTGTCGCCATTGTGCCCCCAATTGTCGCCACTGTGCCCCCAATTGTTGCCACTGTGCCCCCAATTGTCACCACTGTGCCCCCACTTGTAGCCACTATGCCCCCACTTGTAGCCACTGTGCCCCCACTTGTAGCCACCATGCCCAGTACCCCCCCTGGCACTTACCTTTATGGCTTCTACGTCCCTCGATGTCCCTCTTGTCCCGCTATGCCATCAAACACAGCCACTGTGCCCCCAATTGTCGCCATTGTGCCCCCAATTGTCGCCACTGTGCCCCCAATTGTTGCCACTGTGCCCCCAATTGTCACCACTGTGCCCCCACTTGTAGCCACTATGCCCCCACTTGTAGCCACTGTGCCCCCACTTGTAGCCACCATGCCCAGTACCCCCCCCTGGCACTTACTTTTATGGCTTCTACGTCCCTCGATTGTCCCTCTTGTCCCGCCCTCAATGACACTTCAGCCAATCAGGTTACCTGATTGGCTGAGACGCCTGCCAGTCTTATCCTCGGACGCACGGCTGGTACGTCCCGAGGATGAGCTTCAGGAAGCCGACTACAGCCTCAGGGCTGTACTCGGACAGCCTAAGGGCTGTACTCGGACAGCCTATCAGGGCCGCTGGCCCTGATAGGCACTTCCACGCAGCCAGTCAGCTGCCGCTTTTCAGCTGACCGGCGCTCAATGTCCAGTCAGCTGAATAGTGGGCGGCAGCGGCGAAAATATACAGATTCATACAGTGTATGAATCTGTATATTTTACTGGCTGTGAGCGAGCCAGAGGGGGCGGCGCTCCTGCGTCCCTATGGACGCACCGCCACTGGTCAGAATTCAAGAGGACACAGCTAGATCCTCTGGGTGGGTGAGTTTCAGAAATGTGCCACTTGGACCACCCAGTAAGCATGGGGGCGGGGGGGAGGAAGCCGAAGACCACTTTATTCCAGAATGCAGATTGTGACTCAGGTCTTCTTGTCCAACGTCCATACCTGGCCTCCCAAAGTCTCTTTTGGCTGAATAGGCAAACATTCCAATGGAGAAACTCCAACAGTGGGGTAGATTCAGGAACGATTTACGCCAGCGTATCCATAGAAATGCCGCGTAAATTCAAAGCTACGCCGGCGTATCTATTTTCTGTATTCAGAAAGCTAAATACGCCGACATTAGCCTAAGATACGACTGGCGTAAGTCTCTTACGCCGTCGTATCTCAGGGTGCATTCTCACCCTGAGGCGCTTCCGTAGTTGTCAGCGTACAGTATGCAAATTACCTACTTACGCCGATTCACAAACGTACGTGCGCCCGGCGGTAGTTTTTTTACGTCGTTTGCGTAAGTCGTTTTCGTCGTAACGTTGCTCCTGCTATTAGGAGGCGCAGCCAATGTTAAGTATGGACTTCGTTCCCGCGTCGCGATTTGAAAAATTTTACGTCGTTCGCGTAGGTCGTCCGTGAACGGCGCTGGACGCCATTTACGTTCACGTCGAAACCAATGACGTCCTTGTGACGTCATTTACCGCAATACACATCGGGAAAGTTTCCCGACGGAGCATGCGTACTACGTTCGGCGCGGGAACACGCCTAATTTAAATGATCCACGCCCCCTACCAGATCATTTGAATTACGCGCGCTTACGCCGGCCCCTTTTACGCTACGCCGCCGCAACTTACTGAGCAAGTGCTTCGTGAATACAGCACTTCCTCCTGTATGTTTTGGCGGCGTCGCGTAAATACGATACGATGCGCCGTGGTTTAAATTGCGCGCCCCTACCTGAATCCACCCCAAGGTGTAGAAGGCCTTCCTAGAAGAGCTATAGCTACAAAGTAAGGGGGTTGGGGGGTTGGGAGCGCCTACATGTTACTACCTGTGGTTTTGGAATTGGATGTCCAAGGAGCTCCTACAGGTGTGATGGTCAACGATCCACAACATTCAACATTTAGTGCAGATCCAAAGAAAACTGTGCGATCGTATTCCAATGTGCTTTAGATGTGAACTTGATGGATCGTGCTACAAAAATGATGAATTTCCTCCAAGTCCTTGAATAGCCGGAATCGTCTCTTCTTGGCCCATCGCAGAAGGAAGAGCGCGGTGGGAGATTAATGTCACTCATTAAGGCTGACAGATTTTAACCACTTAAGCCCCGGACCAATATGCTGCCTAAAGACCCAAGGGGTTTTTACAGTTCGGGACTGCGTCGCTTTAACAGACAATTGCGCGGTCGTGCGACGCGGCTCCCAAACAAAATTGGCATCCTTTTTTCCCCCACAAATAGAGCTTTCTTTTGGTGGTATTTGATCACCTCTGCGGTTTTTATTTTTTGCGCTCTAAACAAAAATAGAGCGACAATTTTTAAAAAAATGCAATATTTTTTAGTTTTTGCTATAATAAATATCCCCCAAAAACATATATACATTTTTTTTTCCTCAGTTTAGGCCGATACGTATTCTTCTACCTATTTTTGGTAAAAAAAAATCGCAATAATTGTTTATCGGTTGGTTTGCGCAAAATTTATAGCATTTACAAAATAGGGGATGGTTTTATTGCATTTTTTTTTTATTTTATTTTTTTACTACTAATGGCGGCGATCAGCGATTTTTTTCGTGACTGCGACATTATGGCGGACACATCGGACAATTTTGACACATTTTTGGGACCATTGTCATTTTCACAGCAAAAAATGCATTTAAATGGCATTGTTTATTGTGAAAATGACAATTGCAGTTTGGGAGTTAACCACAGGGGGCGCTGTAGGAGTTAGGGTTCACCTAGTGTGTGTTTACAACTGTAGGGGGGTGTGGCTGTAGGTCTGACATCATCGATCGAGTCTCCCCTATAAAAGGGATCACTCGATCGATGCAGCGCCATAGTGAAGCACGGGGAAGCCGCGTTTACATACGGCTCTCCCCGTTCTTCAGCTCCGGGGAGCGATCGCGAGGGGGCGGCTAGAAACGAATAGCCGCGCCCTCGTCCCGGATCGCTCCCCGAGGCTTACCGACTGCTGCATGTACCGGGGGGGGTCCCGATCGGACCCCCGACCCACGTCAAGCAGAGGACGTTTTGATATAAGTGTATAATCCGTTGTGATCGGCATAAGAACACAGGACAATGACACGTCTGGAATGGTAAAGACACGACTCATAATGTCCATCATCTCTGGGTTAGGATGTCCAACAATCTCCCAGAACTTCATGGACCTTTATCCATATATAGGGGGGGATTTACTAAAACTCAATGTCCTTCCAGAACACCCCCTCCCCCAATGCTCCTCGGGGCGTTCTTTGGGCACGCTCTGCGATCGCTGTACAGATAGAGGTAAAGGGCCAATCGCAGCGGTCCTTTACCATGTGATCAGCTGTGTCCAATCACAGCTCATCACATGTAAAAAAATGCCAGCTATCGGCGTTTCCTTTCCTCAGCGCTGTCATGTCTGAGGAAAGGAAAGCCGATAACGGGCGATCCTGTAACAGAGCACACTTACACTGATCATCAGTGCTATTATTATTAGTGGAGCCCCATCAGTGCCTATCAGTACGGTCTATCAATGCCCATCGGTGTAGCTTATCAGTGCCACCTATCAGTACCCATCAGTGTAGCTTATAGTGCCACCTATCAGTACCCATCAGTGTAGCTTATCAGGGTCACTGCATCAGTGTCTATCAGTGCCACCGTACAAGTGCCCATCAGTGCCACAATATCAGTGCCCAGCAGTGTTGCCTCATCAGTGCAGCTGCATCAGTAGTGCCCATCAGTGTAGCTTATCAGTCCACATCAGTGCCGCTGCATCAGTGCCCATCAGTGCCACCATATCAGTGCTGCCTCATCAGTGTCCATAAGTGCCTATTGATGCCACCTATCAGTGCCCATCAGTGTAGCTTATCAGTGCCGCCACGCATCAGCGTCCATCAGTGACACTGTACAAGTGCCCATCAGTGCCACAATATCAGTGCCCACCAGTGCTATGGCATCAGGGCCTATCAGTACGGTCTATCAATGCCCATCAGTGTAGCTTATCAGTACCCATCAGTGTATCTTATTAGTGCCACCTATCAGTACCCATCAGTGTAGCTTATCAGCGCCACCTCTCATTACCCATCAGTGTAGCTTATCAGGGTCACCGCATCAGTGTCTATCAGTGCCACCGTACAAGTGCCCATCAGTGCCACAATATCAGTGCCCACCAGTGCCGCCTCATCAGTGCAGCTGCCTATCAGTCCCCATCAGTGCCGCTTGTCAGTGCCACCATATCAGTGCCCATCAGTGCTGCCTCATCAGTGTCCATCAGTGCCACCTATCAGTACCCATCAGTGCCACCTATCAGTACCCATCAGTGTAGCTTATCAGTGCCACCATGCATCAGCGTCCATCAGTGACACTGTACAAGTGCCCATCAGTGCCACAATATCAGTGCCCACCGGTGCTACGGCATCAGTGCCGCCTATCAGTACCCATCAGTGTAGCTTATCAGTGCCCATCAGTGCCACCTATCAATACCCATCAGTGTCACCTATCAGTACCCATCAGTGTAACTTATCTGTGCCGCCGCATCAGTGTCCATCAATGCCACCGTACAAGTGCCCATCTGTGCCACAATATCAGTGCCCATCAGTGCTGCCGCATCAGTGCCACCATATCAGTGCCCATCAGTGCTGCCTCATCAGTGTCCATCAGTGCCTATTAGTGCTGCCTCATCAGTAACCATCAGTGTAGCTTATCATTGTTCATCATTGCTGCTGCATCAGTGCCACCATATTAGTGCATATCAGTGCTGCCTCTACAGTGCCCATCAGTGCTGCCTCATCAGTGGCCTTCAATGCCTATCAGTGCCCCTCAGTGCACATAACATAACAGAAACAAAGAAGTAATTTTTTCAAAAACGTCAGCCTTTTTTCATTTGTTTAGCAAAAAATAAAAATCCCCCGAGGTGATTGACTACCACCAAAAGAAAGCGCTATCTGTCGCCGTAATGCGCAGGATGTATCGAGGTGAAAAAACACGAAGCTTTCCAACCCCTTTACACAGCATTAGAGAATTCCACAAGCACTCGAAATTCCCGACGCGGCTTCATCGCGAGAACTGATTGCTGTTGTGTCTTAGCGCAGAACAGTCGTGATTGTCGGATGATTCGGTTGGCTTGTGATCTTCCAGGAGATGAAATTCCGGGAGGGTTTGCGAAGCTTCACAATATAATGCAATCAAATCTCATCAATATTTCTGCCTGGACGGACCGCAACAGGCGCGCCGCCGCCGCCATCTTTCCACTTGTAGAGCCGCTCGTTCTCCACTAGAAATGCAATTGATTTCATTGTTCCGCAGTATGGAGGGAAAGTCACAGGACTCTTCAATTGTTTGTAGGTGTCATTAAAGTGGATGTGCGCGCCTGTGATAGCGGAGCGGAGCATGATGGGAAGGACGGCGCAGCTGATCAATTTGTGACGCCTGGAGTAAGAGAAGAGGCTTGGAAATCAAATAAATGCGTCTGTTCTAGACGGCGTTCCGTACAGATAAAAGCAAGAGAGAAAATACACTTTATGGGGCTCCGAAATAAATAGCCAAGGGCCCGGACTGGGACAAAAAATAGGTCCGGGCATTGTAGACTAAGCGGCCTGGGGGGCGCCGCAGTGGTGATTAATGATGGGATGTGGGGTTCCAGCACCCCGCACCTCTGGGCCCCTTTACATTACACAGCACCCTGTACCTCTGGAACACTTTACATTATACAGCACCCTGCACCTCTGGACCCCTTTACATTACACAGCACCCTGCATCACTGGAACACTTTACATTATACAGCACCCTGCACCTCTGGGCCCCTTTACACAGCACCCTGCACCCTTTTACATTACACAGCACCCTGCACCTCTGGACCCCTTTACATTACACAGCACCCTGCACCCTTTTACATTACACAGCACCCTGCACCTCTGGACCCTTTTACATTACACAGCACCCTGCACCTCCGGGCCCCTTTACATTATACAGCACCCTGCACCCTTTTACATTACACAGCACCCTGCACCTCTGGACCCTTTTACATTACATAGCACCCTGCACCTCTGGACCCTTTTACATTACACAACACCCTGCACCTCCGGGCCCCTTTACATTATACAGCACCCTGCACCCTTTTACATTACTCAGCAACCTGCACCTCTGGACCCCTTTACATTACACAGCACCCTGCACCTCTGGGCCCCTTTACATTACACAGCACCCTGCACCTCTTGACCCTTTTACATTACACAGCACCACACCTCTGGACCCCTTTACATTACACAGCACTCTGCACCTCTGGACCCCTTTACATTACATAGCACCGCACCTCTGGACCCCTTTACATTACACAGCACCCTGCACCTCTGAACCCTTTTACCCCCCTAAGGCCACGTACACACGGTCGATCCATCCGATGAGAATGGTCCGACGGACCGTTTTCATCGGTTCACCGCTGAAGCAGACTGATGGTCTAATGTGCGTACACACCATCAGTTCAAAAACCCATTGTGTCAGAACGCGGTGACGTAAAACAGACGACGTGCTGAAACAAACAAAGTTCAATGCTTCCAAGCATGCGTCGACTTGATTCTGAGCATGCGCGGGTTTTGAACTGATGCTTTTGTGTACTAACCATCGGTTTTGACCGACGGTCAGGCGTCCATCAGTCAGTCAGTAAGTCAGTTTACACACACAGATCCACGTCCTTGTCTGTGTACCGGCCGATCGCGGGTACCTGGCCGACATCGCGGCAGCCAGGCACGCGTATCGGCACCGCAGTGATGCGGCAGGCGCCTACGTGTGCTGCCGGCGGCGCTCGCGCGCCCCTCAGTGGCCGGAGAAGCAGAGGACGTCTATAGACAATTGAGAGCCACCTTGTGGCCGTCTTTTGCCTATGGCCGGTGATCTGACGATATGGTTCCGGCTATCGAGATGGTACCTGTAAGGACTGCGCAGGCGCAATCCTTGCCGATGGAAATCACAGAACCTCCAGGGCGACGTGGAATTTGAGGTAAGTGGCCAGTCGGCCTCACGTCCTCGCTTCGCTCGGGCGGCTCGCTACGCTCGCTCGGCCTCCTGGCTCTTTTTTTAACATCCTCCAATCCACGGGGATGTTAAGGAATGAGCCTACACCGCCGTAAATTAGTTAGGCTAGTAATGATTCACAATCTACTTACCTGCTAATCTACGGCGGCGTAGCCTAAAACGAGCGGGCGTAAGGGCGCCTAATTAAAATTCTTCGGAGGGGGGCGTGTTGTATGGAAATGAGGCTTGACCTCAAGTTTTTTGATGTTTTTTGACACTGCGCATGCGCCGGGGCGACTACATTTCCCAGTGCGCATTGCGGCTAAGTAGGCCATACGGGCCTATTGATTTCGACGTGGACGTAAACGACGTAACTCCCGATTCGCGGACGACTTACGCAAACGACGCAAAAATGTCGAACCTTGCGGCGGGAACGGCGGCCATACTTTAACATGGTTATTCCACCTCATAGGTGGAATAACTTTGGGCCACCTAAGGCCTTACGGAAACGACGTCATTCGACGGCGTAGGCCTGGCGT